>NC_135959.1:66108116-66714991 GCF_053455715.1 Rhinoraja longicauda | reverse complement strand
GCTTCCTTAAGGCATTAGTCACGGTCCCAAAATGCTGTAGTTCGTTACCACCTTTCCGGTAAGTCTGAGATTTTCTCTCTTACATAGCCAGGTACATCAAAGGAAGGACAGATTTCTAAAGGCGTTAGTCTTGGTTCCAATATACAGCAGCCCAAGCCCAACAGTCTGGCTTTGTCTCTTCTTATCAGTTAGCACTACAGTGCAGATCAAGAGCAATGAGTTGATAGTACATCAAGG
Organism: Rhinoraja longicauda; assembly: GCF_053455715.1. Lineage (NCBI taxonomy): Eukaryota > Metazoa > Chordata > Chondrichthyes > Rajiformes > Arhynchobatidae > Rhinoraja > Rhinoraja longicauda. The sequence goes on along the minus strand of NC_135959.1, from coordinate 66,714,754 downwards.
GAAGAACAGGAAGTACGCATTTCTAAAGGCATTTGTCCTGGTTCCAGTATACAGCAGCCCAAGCCTAGCAGTCTGGATTTATCTCTTGTCAGTTAGCACTTTCCCACTAGAGAAAGCCTGCTAAAGAAGAATTACGAAGCTACAAAAGATAGTCCTGTATCCCCTCATGCATGAATTATGTATTTAAAGCATTTAACCCTTTCAGGTGGATTTAATGGAAGATCTTAACCTGCATATCTACTGGGATAGCAGAATTCAGTTATTTTTTTACATCAATGCAATTGAACAAGAGGGGATAATAAATGACATAATATACAAGTAGTTTTCTGGTTAAGTAAGGGTTACGATCCCAAGAACTGTCTGTAAGTTAATTTCTCCTGATGCCAGAAAAGTCTGTTTTCTAATAGGGGCCTTGCATGGTAGGTCATAAGGTCAAAGGGCGTGATGCCCGGAGTTGCTCAAGCTTTCTGGAGGACACACACGCGACACGTGCAGAGTTACTCCAGCATTTTGTCTACCTTTGATTTAAACCAGCATCTGCACTTCTTTCCTACATTTTGTCCGTTCCACTGCAAAATCTCCTCAAGGAATGTCTACTTTGAAGAAGTTCTCCTCCTCTCTTGTCGGGGAGAGAGAGGAGAATGCACCGAGTTAGCAACAGGCTGTGCCCGGGAATTGATTGCAGAGAAGGTTGAGTGAGATGACTGCGTTTACAAGCTGGCTTTGTATCAGTCCAGCGGTGCCGCACTGACAACGGTGAACGCTTGTGTAGGGAGGAACTGCAGATGCTGGCTTCAACAGAAGATGAGACACAAAAAGCTAGAGCGGGTCAGGCATCTGAAACGCTGAACACTTACTGCACAGCGAGTCTTCGGAGTATGTTAGAGCTCCTCCTCGCTTACATCCTCCCCTCCACACCCCAGCTTTATCGTGTGCCGTGGGTCACCAGGTGTCAAGTTTACACTGCGTTTCTCATCATGATGATTTATCTCGTCATTTATCGGCACCGTGGTTGTCACATTGGCAACGGCGCCAGTGGAAATGGAGACGTAAGGGAGTAGAGAGTGTAACTTCCACGCAAAAACAAACGACTATCTTTGCAGTACAAGATGTGGAACATTTTGTCTCCTGTTCAAAATGCCTCTGGTTTGCACTCCCCCAAGGCTGCGAATGCCCTGCCAGAGCTGTATACACCACAGCGACTCTGGGCTGAGACGACAGAAGGAACCCAGCCAATACATGCTGCAACTCTGGATGAATGCCCCATTTAATGTCCACAAGTCAAGTCAAGTTTATTTGTCACATGCACATACACGATGTGCAGTGAAATGAAAGTGTCAATGCCTGCAGATTGTGCACAAAAAAGAATTACAGTTACAGCATATAAATAAAGTTAATAAGTTACTATAGTGTAGACAAAAATTTAGTCTCTGGAGTTATAAAAGTTGACAGTTCTGATGGCCTGTGGGAAGAAACTCTGTCTCATCCTCTCCGTTTTCACAGCGTGACAGCGGAGGCGCTTGCCTGACCGTAGCATCTGGAACAGATCAACCCATCAACGCCATAATTACACGGCGTGTCCTGGAGCAAGATGGCCAGGTCCAGAGTCTGTCTGACCTCTTCCTTCTCGTGTCTTGCCATTTTTGAATTTGCAGGGAACTGGAGGCTTCAAACATGTTGTCATCCACAATGTGTAATGAGGAACTGCAGATGCTGTTGTCAACCGAAGATAGACAGAAGATGCTGGAGTAACTCAGCGGGACAGGAGGTATCTCTGGAGAGAAGGAATGGGTGACACCTTGGGCCGAGAAAGATGTGGACACGAATCTGGACCCATTCCCTCTCTCCAGAGATGCCGCCTGTCCCGCCGAGTTACTCCAGCATTTTGTATCTAATGTGTCCTCCACAGCGTTACCTCAAGGGGAAGAGGCTTCCAAACTGTGATGTCAACCATTGTATTGTAATGAGTGGAGAACCGATCTGCCATCCGTGGCCAGAGAGGCTTCACTTAATGCATTGGTATCGGCCACAGACACAAGTCAAGGCACATTTATGACATAAAGGGAAGCAACAGTTAAGCAGCGTAATGTGATTAAGCACTGTAATTATGTGTTGCTAATTCATAAAGATTTTTGGTTGGGACTGAGGTGTTGCAATTTTAATGGCGATTTTCGCTTCAGAGTCTCTGGCAGAATTCTGTCAAAAAGCTACGACAACTCAACGGCTGCTGGGACCGAAGACGGTCACCGCTGTACTGGCAGCCATCGTAAACGCTTGCCTGTAGTACACTGCTTGTCCACAGAAGGCATTGCGTGGCAACATTACCGGTCAGGGGTCGTGACCTCTCCTGCCATGCAAGGGCCCTAGATGATCCATAACGTGTAACTGCATACACTTGCAAAATTTCCTTGTATATTCATCCTGCCACGATCCATAATTAAACTAATGAGGTACATTATCTATCCAATCATTTATAAATACTATGAAATCTGTTATTACTGGTGTAAAAAATGCTTTAAAAAAAAGTGTAGGAGTGTTTGTGTAAAGTCACATTTTTGTCCTTGGTCTGTTACACTGATGGGGGAGACCCAACGCAAACAAGAGGATAGGACCTCCTATTCTGCCTGCGTAGCTTACAAATCACCGATAATCAATTTGACATCATTACCTTATTGAATATACCATTTGGACGTATGGACCAAGCAATCTATCATCGCAGTTGTTGCAAATTTTATGCTTCTCAATGAATGGATGCAAACTGTCGCAACTGCTAACTTGAGTAATTATTTAATGCTGCTTGCGGGTGCTGCATATAATTCTTTAGTTGAAAGGCGTGAACTGGAGAAATTATCATGTCCGTTAGACTCGGAATGTTTAATAACTTAATTAACTTGGCTCTGAAATGATTTTCATTAGCCTATTTGTGTCTGCTGTCTTTAAAACGGGTACTGCATGAATAATTTTAATTAATTTATGAAATCACTATGTAATTTTAAAATATATTCGTAGCTACTTGTGTGAAGACTCCAAATATTCGCTGTCCTCTGGGGGAAGAAATTCTGTTCCATCTCTGACCATGCTACTTGACCCCTTTTAGTTTGAGACTGACCTTGAGTTATGGATATTTACACAGCAAATAATCAATTCTTCATGGATCTGGAAGATCCCCATATAATTTGGCATGGTTTGATGAAACAGCTTCTCATTTTGAGGAACTTGCGGGAATATTGGCACAAATCTGTTGAATCTCTCCTCCGGAGCAATCTGTCATCCCATAGATCAATTTGGTAAACCTCTTACACACTCTTTATTGCAAGTGTATTTTTCCCTGAGACCATATCTCAGATCAGTGTTCTCGATGGCTGAACAAGAGATTCTGATTCTTGAGCTCAAGTCATCAAAAGCCAACGTACCATTAGCCTTCCTAATTGTTCACTGTATCTGCTCATTAACTTTCAGTGATTTGGATACATAGGTCCCTCCTGAAGCATTCCTTTCAGTGACTCACCATTCTGGAAAGACACTCTGCATTTTCAATTTTTTTTCTACTAAAAAGGATTTATCAGTTCCCTTGCACATAATTATTGCATAATCGCCACATTCACAGGTTCAGCCTCAATTCTGATAAATTCCACAATATTTGTTAAAGATAATCTATCACTAAACTGATATTGATTGTTCAATTTAGTTTTACTTTTAAGTGCTCTATTACAACTTTTTTAATAATAGAACACAGCATTTTCCTTGCTACTGATGCTGGGTTAGCTGATCCATAGCTCTTGAACCTTTCATCTTCCATTCTTTAATTGTGGGGTTACATTATGATAAGAACCTGATATGAAATCTTGACTTTTGGGGTTGAGGTTCCCATCCATGATTTATCCCAGCCGACAACTCATGGATACACAAGTGTCAAATGGATACACGAAGTGTGCAAAGTGCACAATTTGTCAATGTAGATTATTAGATTATTAATTCCCTCAGGGGTGACCTAGTGTCACCAACCAAACTATGTTATCTGCGCATTCATCAAGAAATGAGCTGAAAAAATTAAAACCGTGTTTTTGTGAATTTTGTTTGTTTCTTAATTTATCCCCCCCACGCACTAGGTAAGATTTTTAATTAATATTTCCCTCCAGAAAGGGAGAGGTTATTGTAAACTTAAAGTGTGCTGTCTTAGTAGAGTTGAGAATTGCAATGAGAACATTTTTGCTAATTCAAATTTTTTGTGAAAGTAATTATGAAAAGCCAAGTCAAATAACATGTACTTGATGTCAAGAGAGCCAAGGGAAAAAATGGGAGGTTCTGACATTTAGTTTTTCTTTTCCCTTTTGGGCATTGGTGCTTTTGCAAAGTGATGCAAAAGTTTACTTATGTGTTCTAAACTGTACAAAGTGATGCACAGTAACTACTGGATAATTAATCTTGTTTTGGTGAGGGTGAGATGAGGAGAAATTACTGGTGCTGTTTAGGTTTACTATTGTCATATGTACTGAGGTACAGTGAAAAGCTTTGTTTTGCATGCTATCCAATCAAATTGGATAATACTGTACACAAATATCAAGTCTGGGGGGCGGGGAGTGGGGGTTGGGGGGTGGGGGGGCGAAGGAGGGGAGTGGGGGTGGGGAGTGGTGGGAAAGGGGGGAGTGGGGCGAGGGTAGGGTGAGGAAAGGGGGGTGGGGGGGACATGGACCTTTGTGATTTGCTGTTGAAAACCACTGGAGCAAGTATGTCTTCAATGAAATTAGGCATGTGCAGTTTTAAATGAAACTTTTGCTTCATTACAGTCATACATTTTATGACCATTGTTCTTTTATTCAATACCAAGAGAATTGGGATGTGTAAGGCAAAAACAAAATTAAAAAAACAAAACAAAACAATTCTTTCTTTGTGTTGTAAAAAGTATTTATGTTCAATAACCTTTCTATAAATAGCAGAATATACTCATGATAGGCTTGACATTGGACATGTAGTCCAAGAAGTACAGACTGTTGGAAATAATGTTTTTCACACATGAATGTAGCGCAACGCTTATGCGCATTTGGCGTGCATAATTTCTTTTGTGCTGAAAAGTTGTATTACGTGCCATATTATTAATTTTGATGTAAAATTCTGAATTCTGGACGTCGGAATTATGAATTTGTAAAATTAAATGTTGGGAGGTCTGTTATACAGCAGTGCTGGCTCAGAAGCTGCAGTTGATGGAAAGCCCTTGTCAGGAGGTAGGTCACTTGTCACAGCTTATCCCTGCCTCTGACACACTCATGCTGGTGTAGATAGTCCACTTGGTTAGGGATAAGTAGGTTGTGAAATAAAGCTCTAAGTTAGCCAATGAATCATGCATAATATTGAGTAAATGCATATAAAGACTAAAATAAACTCTTTTGAAAAATAAAGTAAGATTCATCTCAACAATTTTTAGAATTTGTGAAGTATATAAATGCAACTGCACATGGTTTACTCAAACATGGATAATAGTTAATTTAAATCGCGATTATGTCCAAATGCATTCATGAGCCATTTACTTGTTGTATCTTTGAGTCTGATCTCAATTATTTGATGTGAAAATGAAAAAAAAAATATAAGTGTAAATAATGGACCAATGGCCCTAAATGATCAGGTCTCTGTGTAGTACATCCAGAAGACTGATTAGGAAAAAATATTTGGTATGTACATTGTCACCAGTTAATTTTGTTATGTTACCTTGTCACCATGTTAATTTTAATTTCTGCAGTAACCTGGATGACTGAAATTTTGCAAAATAGGTCAGAGCTCGGGTGGTTTAAAATTTAAAATTAGCACAGCACAACAAATTTAACCTTAAACTTCATTCTATTATTTAATTTTAAATAATAGAATAAAGTTTAAGGTTAAATTTGTTGTGCTATGCTAATTTTTATTGCACGAGTTAGCAATCTTAGTTTGTTTCAGTTAGTAATGCTATTTAGTAACGAGTACTTTTTTCTCTTCTCTCTTCAGAACATGAATATCAAAACATTGACTGATGATGTGGTAAGTTTTTTTCTGAATATCCTCTAGGTGGATAAATATTGATGTCGCATCATCACTTCACAATTACCAATCATAATGAAAGCCCAATGTCTCGACTTCCTTAGATGATTGAGGACATTCGGTATGTCAAAGAATACTTTCTTGAACTTCTACAGATGTACAGTAGTGAGCACATTGACTGGTTGAAACATAGCCTGGTTTGGCAACTCAAACGCCCAGCAATGAAGAAAATTACAGAGAGTGGCGGACATTCCCGTCAAAGGGATTTATAGGAATCGCTGCCTCTAAAAGGTAGCCGGCATCATCAGACACACACCACCCTGGCCACGTTCTCATTTCACTCCTGCCATCGGGAAGAAGTTATACGAGCCTGAAAACTGTAACGTCCAGTTTCAGGAGCTGCTTCTTCCCAACAACCATGAGGCTATGAAATATTATAACCTCCAAATAAACTCCAAACTTCATAGACTGGAGCATTGTGTTTGTCTTTGCACTATTATTGTTTGTTTGTTTTATTGAACTTTCTTGCTGTTGATTGTGGTGTTTACAGAGGACATACAGGTTTACGTACATGTTCTGCTACAAGTAAAACTTTAATTGTTCCATTTCAAAACATGACAATAAAACACACACTCACTCACGTACTTGAACCAATGATTTGCCTGAAAAAGAATTGTCAAAAAAAGTGTTTCCAGCATCAATTTTAAATTTGCACCTCATCAATGAAAAGATTACAGTCTTTACTGTCCAGCTTTGAAACTTGATTTGATAAAATATAATGACCTATTCTACAAAAATTGTCATATATAAAGAACAAACAAAATATGAGCCTATAATCTTTTTGTGGATTGATTCTAAATAATATTAAGCACTGAAAATGTTCTACTTGTATTGAACTGCTTATTCATCAGTTGACCATCAGTCTGTAGTATTTGAAGAGAATTATCTTCATGTCAGAGGCTATTTTTTTAAATAATAAGAAGCAAGTCCCTTCTTGTTCAGTCCCTGTCAGTCTGCATGTTTTTCTAACTTTTCACTTTGTCTTAAGAGATGGCTTTTTTTTTCCAGCTTGTTTGTAAATTTGTCAACTTGTTTGACTGACAGTATGCTGTTTGCAGTCAAGTATGCACACACAGATATTTTCTGAATAATTTTAAAATTGCTTTGGCACTCATTGCACTTGCCCTTCAAGATTTGTGTGGAAGGTTACAGTTAATATATTTCCAACAAATTCAAAGGATAATATCACCATCTTTAGTGCTAATGATGCATTGGCTCTGTTCATCTATATTGTTTGACCACGTCATTACTTGATGAAATAATTCACCCCAGTGTTGATATTGTATCGGTTAAATTTCACTCGGAACACTGAATTGAAACCTTTTTTGCGTTGGTTATTTGGTCTTCAACACAGGCAAAATTTGACACTAATTTCTGAACAGTGGCTATCAGTATGTCATGAGTTATTTTGCATGCAGAAGCCACAATCTTCACGGGATTCCCATAGCCATTTACTGCCTTTTGTCCTGGCACTTGACAGATTTGGTCAATGGAAACAAGTTTATATACACAACTGGTCCAATATTTTACATTTCTCTAAATATCTGTGTTCTCAGTATTGTTAAATCAAATTCTTTACCTTCAGTCTGAATAATCACACGTGATACTGGATTAGCACATCAGATTTATTCCACCATGGGGTTCTTCCCGAGAAGATCTCCAGACACAACACTAGTGTCTGAAGAGACCTCAACTCAGGGGAGGGGAAGAACAACTTCTCCACGATTGTTTACTTTTTTATACAGAAAAAGAGAGGTGTGACAAAAAGAAATCAAGGACCAATTACACATCTAATACAAGGACCAATTACACATCTAATACAATTCCCATGGTTACAGAGAAGACAAAATCATTGATACAGGTCACATGCTCAGAAACCAAACCATTAATATAAGTCACATGTTTTTAGAGAAACGCATCAATTTACCTAGAGTGGATTCAAAACTTTTCCTACTTTCACACGCACCCAAATAAGGAGTTGTTACTAAGAAAGAAACTTTCTTATCTCTATAGACGAGCAATCTCGTAGCTGCATGACCTTGCTTTACTGTTTCAATACACAGCACTCGCAGTCAGACAGAGTAGTGGGAGAGGACAATAGCCCATCTCTTCTGTACACTCCTTATCATTCGTAAAGGGACAAACACATTCTGTTCCCAAGGATAACATTTCTGCCACAAGCATCCATCTTACTGCTTTCCACTAAAATAAGCATTCATTTTATATTAGCTAAAACAACAAAAGAAACCATCTCTACTACAACAAAATATAATATCTCTAATTGACTATATCAGCTAATAGCATAGATTCTCAGTATAACCATAATTTTTAAATCTGTTGTATAGTTCAAGTTTTCCTGATTTTGCTCAGCTTGGTGTCCCAAATCTTTGATTGCATAGCTCAATTACTTTTCTTTCCCTGGGATATGATTCTTATGCTTTCCTTAAACCAAAGCTCTATTGAATAACAGCTGGCAGTACAATTTCAGTAATTACAATTGCAACAGAAAGTACAATTTCAGTAATTTGTATATAATCCAGCATTTCCCTGAATAGCCTCATCTGTGAACGGTCACTGTATGATGCTTGGGTTCTTTCTCCTGGATTGTTGATGAATTCATTACCATGCTGAATGATGGGATGATATGGAGATTTAGTTGGTCGTTATGCCAAGTTGGAGTGAATCCAGATTTAATGGAGACCTATTTTATCGGCTGTTTTATCCAGTAAAGTATTTTTACACATTAACCCGTTGGATTTTAAATATGTGTCACCAACAAACATAGCCTCTCTCCCCAGTGTACTGAAGACTCGTTCTCATGAAGCACCTAATTAGTACCTAAAAGATATTAAATGCAATGAAACAAGACAACAATCCTATGGTTAATTTAAATGCTGGTGGTCATGATTTGTGAAGTGCTTTTGGAAATAAAAGGTAATTTTATGTCAAATCAGAATGATTCATTTCCTAAATGGTTCGTATACCACTGGAAATCTCCAGTTCTCTGACATTAGTCTGAGGCATATCAGTGAGAATGATCCATTGCAAGCTTGAAGAGGTCAATAATAAACATTTCACATAGGAGATCCTCTCATTATATTTGCTAAAGAGCAAATTGGATGCTGCATTTTCAATGCTTTGTTTTGGCCATCTATAGATTATGTCTGAACAGATTGTTTCTGAATTATTGTAAACTTTTCATTAAGTGGTTCCAATAACATTTTTCATTAGGATTATTTTGAAATCAAATCAAATAGTGCATCCTATATTAAGTACCACTGCTTTCTTGTGACAATAACACCAAAGGAGTTTAAGACTTTTAAAATCACCTAATTACAGTACATGATGTATATTTAGCATTTCTCTAGATAGCAGTCACTGGTATAGTGAAAGTGACTAATTTTTAAGCTAATTGCCAATTTGTGTATCTTTTGTCTGATATTTTGCTTTTAATTAACAGGCTGCACAAACAAAAATAGTTAATTTAATTTAATTTTTCATTTTTTGTAGCTGGACAGATTTGCAAGTATCCGAATCCTAGGCAGTAAGCGTGGTCGGCCACCTCTTCCAAATCATAGACAGCCACAACTTTCCAGGAATGACTGGTCTGGAATATCCCCAGAGAATGGAAACTCAAACCAGCTGCCAGAGAAGGAAGTTATTTTGCTCTTTGAAAAGATGATGGTAAGTTATCCTTTTAATTTAGTGGACTGCTGCGCATGCGATTATTTTGAGAACCTAATCACGGAAGATTTAATTTTTTTTAGTCATCCAAGTCTTTCTGAGCTTTTCGATACAGTCATGATTAAACTAGACATTCAACAGCTTTGATATTATAATTTCTGAACAAAGAGTGGTTTAACTTTGACAGGAAATATTTTGTGCCCTAGTCACCATCTAAGAAATTGTTGTGATGTCAGTCACACCAGAATTTGCTGAATCTTGGTGACTAATGGTGATGTTTCTTGGTTAATTCTTTATTGGCAGTCCTGGTGCATTTTTCCAGCAGCCTCTTTCTTAGCAATTGCCTTGAACACCCAGTCTGTCCCTTGATTCTTCCATGATCTTTCATTCTGTGTGACTATTGTTTCTCCAGATTCTGACTGATATTTCTCACTTTTCTAAATATTATTTTGGATTTCCAGCACCTAAAGTTTTTTTGCTGTGTTTATGAATGTCTTAGAATTGATGGTAGAAGTGACCAACTGCTTAAAATTTGAAGGTTGCCATGCATGATCTTTACATTTTGTCGAAATTGAAAACAAGTCTTGAGAATTGAGGCGCTTCACTTAATGTACTTTATAAGCTGATGAAGATGTTTCATTGGTATTAAGTTATTGTGTACATTGGAATGTGCCCGATGTCACAGTGAGAGGGGATGATGTTGGCTGCAATCATGGAAGTGGCGACCCCAAAATGGGAGAAAGTAGCGAGGGGCAGCATTTGTCTGCTCTGGGTGCTACTGTTGGTCTGTGCCTACCACGTGGAGAGCCATGAGTGATTTCAGTGAGTAGATAAGCTGCATCTAGGTGTATGGCTCAAATTACTCATTAAAGATGGTCGCCATCAACTTTTGCAAACTCGTCACCCACAATCTTTGAAAGTGCCCTAAAGCTCCGTGGTCAGATTGGGGGGCAGGACAGGGTGACCTCAAAGCATTGAAGAGGCAGGGCGGCTGCAGGAGGTGAGACAGCATAGTTATTATGGTCATGGTGTTGGTAGAGGTTGCCACTGGAAGACCTCCAACAGCCGGGTAAACAGGCAGATTAGGTGCAGCTTGTGGCAGCTGCATAGAGTGACAATACAAGGAGGTGATGGCATCGGGCTTGACTAGGCTGAATTCCATCTTCATCGATCCAGGCGCCACCAGGATACCAGGCCTTAGTGAGGAAAAGTACGCAATTGCATATTTCCTTCGGCCAAGAATAGACTTTTCAGAGAATTTAGACTGGAAACTTCCAAGGAGGTGCCAGAATGTGGTGATTCTTTGCATGCTACCCCGAATTACTATTAGATATGTAGATAGATGTACCCTAGTGTTTTCCTGTTTCAATTAGCTATTTTGTGTCTATCTTCAGTTTAAACCAGCACTGCAGGTCCTTCCTGCACAAGTGAAATATGATGTGTTGTTCCTCCAATTTGTGTTTGGTCTCACTGACAATGGAGGAGGCCCAGGACAGAGAGGTCAGCATGTTTATGGGAAGGGGAGTTGGTGTTTGTCAACCGGGAGATCATGTAGGCCCAGGCGGACTGAGTGAAGATGTTCAGCATATCCCTGGTAGGCTCAACTACAAGCTGCTCCAAGAGACCATCTTGTAAGCACTCTACAAATTTCCACTCTTGGGGTCCAGTGCCAATCTGATCTTCCCAGCCCACCTGCATGTTGAAATCCCCTATAACCCCCATTACATTGCCTTTCTTACATGCCGATTGTATCTTCTGAGGTAACTTGCACCCTACTTCCTGGCTAATGCTTGTAAATAACTCCCATCGGGGTCTTTTTACCCTTGCAGTTTCTCAGCTCTACCCACAAGGATTCTACATTTTTTGATCCCATGTCACCCCTTGTTAAGGACTGAATTCCATTCCTGACCAGAAGAGCTACCCCACCCCCTCTCCCCACCTGTCTCTCTTTTTGATAGCATGTGTAACCTTGGATATTCAGCTCCCAGCTCAGATCCACTCTCAGCCAAGTCTCTGTAATGCCCACAAAGTCATACCTCCCATTTTCGAATTGTGCAATAAGCTCATCCACTTTATTCCATTTACTATGTGCATTCATATTTCACACCTTTCATTTGGTGTTCACCACCCCTCTTCTCGCATCAGCCCCAACTTTACCTGACCTTTGCCTCTTATCCTTTCTTAAACTTCTCGTCCTGTTACTTCTGAAGACTTCCATAACCTCTCCTGCACTCTTCTTTCCTTTAACTTCATCCATACATTTGCAATTTGTTGACCCAGCCATTTAGTTCAAAGCCCTATCTATGGCCCTGGTTATGCGGTTTGATTGCAGATGGGTTCAAGTGGAGTCTGTCCTTCACCAACAATGGTGCCAATGTCCCACAAATGTAATTGCACTTCTTCCACACCAACCTGTGAGCCACACATTCAACTCCTTAATCTTCTCAACCGTATTCCAATTTGCACATGGCTCAGGCAGCAATCTAGAAATTATCACCTTTTTGGTTCTGCTTTTCAATTTGGTGCTTAGCTGTTCAAATTCTCTCGGCAGAACCTCTTTTCTTGTTCTACCTTTGCCTTTGGAACCCACATGAACCGTGACGACTGGATCTTTACCCTCCCACTCCAAGTTCCCCTGCAGGTCAGATGAGATGTCCTGAACCCAGGCCCAGGCAGGCAACACAGTCTTCGGGACTCTATCCTCGTGACAGAGAAGAATGTCTATACTCCTAACTATACTATCCCCAAAGAGAGCATTTTTCTTCTCTTTCCCTTCTTGAATGGCCCTCTGAACCACAATGCCCTGGCCAGGTTGCTCATCCTTTTTACAGCCCCCACACTTGTGTGCAGAGGGAGCAAGAATGTTTATCAGTTAACGTATAGAATAATTGTTAAACAATGAATTTTGAACATTCTCAATGCTCTTTTTTATGGGGGGAAAAACCCTCCTGAGGGAATTTGTCTAATTTCATATTTTTTAAATATCTGTATGGCACTGTATTGGACAGAGCATGAATTGAATAGAAAGCTACTTAAATTAATTCTTCATTGGAACTCGAATTATCTTGCCCCACCTCTCCCCCAAAAGGCAGCTGCCAGGCCATTGTTGAATTCTAATTATCCTCAGAATTTAAAGACGCTCTCATCTGAACCAATCATCCAACACGTTTGCAGTTGAATGTGTCGTTGTTTTCTCCCTGGAGGTTCGTGCTGCCAGATCAATAGCAATTGAAGCATTGTGTTAATTTTGGCTGTGGAAAATAAATTCTAGTCATGCAGCTGGTTACCCAGACTACAGTTTCTAAACTAAATGATTTCAGCTATACCAAAATCTCAGTGTCTCTTTTTGTGGCATGAATTTTTTCAATGTATGTTTGTTTGTTTCAACTTGAGCTTTACTCATTATATTAATGATCTTGACTTTAACAAATAACATGAGTATCTTCTCAGAGAAATTAAAAAAATCTTAAATATGGTTAAGAGTCACAACTGGAATGTGGAAACTGAAATTGAAATAACACCACTGAAGAAGGGAGATATCTGTCAATTGTAGAGCAATAGAATTAAATAAAATCGGAAAAAGCTGGAAATGTTCAGTAGGGCAGATAAGATCTCGGGGAGAGAAACCGCTCATGCTTCAGCATTTTATATATTTAATTTCAGATTTTCAGTTTCTGTTTTGTTTTAGATTTTGTGATCCGCAAGTAGCCGTTTGTGTTAACAAACAGGAAATATTTTTAAGAATCTGTGCAGAATAATTTGCTTTGCATTAGTTTTTCAGTAATTTAAGTTCATAGTCATAGGACCAGACTTGGGCCATTCGGACCAGACTCTGCCATTCAATCGCAGCTGATCCATTTTTCCCATTCTGCTATTTAAAATAAGAATTATATTCAAAGTGTTCTACTGTTCCTTTTTATATTCATGTGCCAGAGGCTGTGGGTCTTTTTGGAGCTCTGCAGATGGGTCAGCAAACTCTTCATTTTTAAAATGTGGATTATGGCCAGTTTTGTGGGTTGGCCCAGCTTCCAACTTTTTGTTGAAGCTTAATTTGATTGGCGCATCATTTTTCAAATGAAAAATGAGTTTGAATTCCAAATAATAATTGACTTATTTGAAATATATGAAGTGGACCTCAGATAAAGGATTCTTAAGTTTTTAAATCTTTACCCCTGCCCCCATTTGAAATCTTTCCCCCTGCCCCCCATACCCTGCTAATCCCACTGGTGCTGCACGACATTGACCCTATATATTTCTTGACCAATCCGGTTAACGCAGATTCTTTGCTGATTGCTGTTGCTGAGATCTTTGTGTGTCTAAATTGACCATTGCATTTGTCTAAAAAGTCTTCACTGTTACTATTATATTAAAAACAAACTTAATTGACCGTAACACGTGGAATGTTTGAGTAAAGTATTATACAAGGGGAAGATTCTATTATTTTTCTGTCCCAATTCTACTAAGAATTCTGGAAAAATTCAAGTGTCGCTTGATTTTGGCCATGGAGCTGATAGTTTAAAGGAGGAAATTAGAGTGATTGAAAAGCAATATGCAATATTTTATTGAGTCGGCTTATGTGTAAATGTTTCTCTTCACAGGAAGATATGAATTTAAATGAAGAACGAAAGGCTCCTCTGCGAGAGAAGGATATTCATGTGAAAAGAGAAATGGTTGTCCAGTATATTGGTGCAGCTTCCAATACCGTAAGTGACCATTTATTTTTGACTGTATGATATGAATTGCAGAGCAGTTAATAATCATTGTTTTGAAAATGGTCATAACTTGTGCATTGTTGGTCTTTGTGGATGTTATGAAGGTTGAGTCTTTGTTGCAATTCATTGTATCCAAAGTTGCCTTTCTTCAGATGAAATCCAGTAGAAGTAATCGATGTCCTGTGTATGGTAAAACATTTCAAAACAGTATTAATAAACCAGTATTCTTATTTCTTTCATTTGTATTGATTTCATTGGTATGCTCCATAATTCCTATATATAATGGAAAAATGGCAAATAACAATCACTGTAGTCTGAAAAGTATGCTGGGCCATGAGAATCGTGTAATGGACTTCTGTTTATGGTCTTGGGTACCTCATGTGCTGGTCTCTTCAAAACCAAATCTTTTTATGCAATCTGAGTCATCTTTTCTTCACAAGCCCTTGCAGTTAACTGTTCCACTGCTTTTCACCACTTTTCACCTTGTCAGATGCTACTGCAGTTTGAGAAATTATTCTGAAATAACTTCACCTGATCTTGATAGTTTTGTATATTGGATTAAGCAAATATGACCAAATAAAATGCCTGAATAGTTTGTCTAATATTTCAAATGGTTCAGTTTCTACACTTTTTTTCCAAATGTTCACAGAGAAAATGTGGGCAAGGTACGTTTTGAATCCTTGTATAATAGTAAAGATCTCAATCTGATTTTTTTGTTACTTTTCAGGGTAGTTTGAAGAACAAACAGTATGGTTCTACGTTGCCCCATGAGTTCATCCATGAATTAAAAACAGGTGTTGGAGATGAAAGACTTCTTAATTCTCTGGAATCCCTTCGTATTTCGTTGACCAGCAATCCTGTCAGGTAATGATGACAATCCCAGAGTGCAACAAGCCGATCATAATACCACATTTGCATTTAGTTTTTCACTAAATGATCTACTGAGATGTTAAGACATCGGCTTTGCAGTCAATTTCCCATACAAAAGTTTCATATTCATTGTGTATTTGGCAGTATTGGTTTTGTAATTGTTTTTAAATTTATTTTCTTGCCTCTCTCAATAACCTGAGATAGATCCCATTAGGCCCTGGGGAGTTATCCATCTTAATACTCTTCAAGCGCCTCAGCACCACCTCCTCTATTTCAAACAGCCGTAGCATATTTGTATTCTCAACACCTCGTCAGTGAATACAGATGCAAAGTACTTGTTTAGTACTTAGCCTGCATCTTCCAACTCCAAGCATGGATTCCCACCTTTATCTATGAGTTGTCCTATCTTCTCGCTGGTCATCCTCTTATTTTTAACGTACGTATAAAAAGCCATGGGATTTTCCTTAACCTGTCTCGCCTAATACATTTTACGGCCCCTTTTAGCTGTTCTAATCGCTTGTTGAAGTTGAAGGGGTCTTCCAATTGGCCCATGCAGATTTGAAGAACATGGCCAGGTACACCATTAGGGCTTGCTCTTTCTGAGGGTTCATCCTTGCGAAGGATCTTTCTCTCTGGAAGGACTGGAAGTTCAAGATTCAAGATATCTTTATTTGTCATCCTTTTGGACGAAATTTAGTCACCCACAGTCCAATAATAAAAGCAATAAAACAAACAAATTACACAACCCCACCCAACGCACAAAAAAAGAAACATCCATCACAGTGAGTCTCCTCCAGTCCCCTCCTCACTATGATGGAAGGCCAGAATGTCTTTTCCCTTCCCCCGCCGTCTTCTCCCGCGGTCAGGCTGGTGTCGTTGCCACGTTCCAGGCCGCGCCGGCCGGTGGAAGGTCCGCAGCGGGACGACCCCAGCCCCGCGATCCGGGGCGGGCAAACACGCTGCCGCTGCCGCTGTTGCTGCACGTCTGGGCGGTCGTGGCTCCCGACATTGAAGCTCCCGTCAAGCAGAGAAAATCCCGCAGCCTTTTTCAGGCCGCGCCGGATGGTGAAAAGTCCGCGGCGGGCCGACCCAAGCCCCACGATCCGGGGCGGGCGAACACGCTACCGCTGCCGGTGCTCCCGATGTCGGCATCCACGCGGCCCGAGCCGAAGGCGAGTCGCAGCCGCTCCCGCAGCCTCCGAGGACGGCCGGCTCCGCTGATGGTGAGTCCGGTCCGCGGGCTCTGCGAACTGGAGGCCGCCAGCTCCAGGAGTTGGGCCGATGGTAGGCCGCAGCAGGAACGGAGACCCGACCCAGAAAACAAAGGTCAGGTCTCCGTTCGGAAGGGACACATATTACAATTTTACAGTTTCCCCCCTCCCCCCCACATACACACATAGTACACAAACACAAAAACACGACATCACATCTACAATTAAGACAAAAAAAACAACAAAACACAGAGACAAACGGACCGCAGGTAAGCCGCAGCTGCTAGGGCAGCGCCGCCATTTTGGGCGCCATGGTGGTTGAGGGAAGACCCACTAAAGTATGGTAAATAATGCGAGGCATAGATAGGGAGACAGTGAGAACATTTTTCCCAGAATGTAAATATCTAGTGCTTCAAGGGCATAGAGCTTTAAAGTTAGAGGGGCAAAATTTAAAGAAGAGATGTATAGGGAAAGTTTTTTTTTTACACAGAGGATGGTGGTAACAAAACCATCCACCGGGTGGCGCCACAGCAATGGCTGCCTCACCAACAGTCTGTCTATCCTTTCTTCTGATTTTGTTATTTTAAGCATGAGTTAAACTATGTTTTAGTGTTCCATGATTTGTTTTATGTGGGCGGGGTGGGGATGTTTCTTTTTTTGTGCGTTGGGGATGCGATTTTCTTTTCCGTATCATATCTCCATCCCCACTGCGGCCTAATATCGAGGAGTTGGCGGTCTTTCCTGCAGACCGGCCCGGCGCTTCATGCTGTGGGCGCGGCGCGGACTTTAACATCGCGGAGCTGCGATCCCTTTGCCGGGTATCACAAAATGCTGGAGTAACTCAGCGGGTCAGGCAGCATCTCAGGAGAGAAGGAATGGGTGATGTTTCGGGTCATGAAATGTTTTGAAAGACTAATTTCACAGCACATCAAAGCCAGCCTTCCTCCAAACTTTGACCCTCATCAGTTTGCTTATAGAGTAAACAGATCTACAGAGCATGCCATCGCCACAGCCCTCCACACTGCACTGAGCCACCTGGAACACCCAGGGAGCTCTGTAAGGATTCTTTTTATTGATTATAGCTCATTTTTAATACGATCATCCCTGACATACTAGTCGACAAGCTGTCGGACTTGGTCTTCTCCCCTCTCACCTGTGCCTGGATTAAGGATTTTCTCACTAACCGCCCACAAACAGTCAAAATGGGCCCCACTGCTCCTCCACCCTCACACTCAGTACTGGCTCTCCACAGGGCTATGTGCTGAGTGCACTCCTCTATGCTCTGTACACTTATGACTGCACTCCCATCCACTCCACAAACTCCATTATTAAATTCGCGGATGACATCACTGTGGTCGGACTTGTAGGGTGGAGATGAGGCAGCGAACAGAGATGATGTCCTGAAGCTGTCAAAGTGGTGGTCTGCGAACAACCTAGCACTTAATACCAGCAAAACAAAGGAAATGGTCATCGACTACAGGAGGCACAGAGCGGACCCTGCCCCGCTCAACATCAACGGGACTGTGTCGAGAGGGTTTCCACCTTCAAATTCCTGGGACCTCTCCTGGTCTGCCAACACTTCAGCAGTGGTAAAAAAAACCCAGCAGCGATTGCACTTCCTGGGAGTGCTAAGGAAGAACAGTCTAGAGGAGAAGCTGCTGGTGGCCTTCTACCGTTCCACCATCGAGAGTATGCTGGCATATTGCATCAGTGTGGTATGCCGGCTGCTCAGCAGCAGACAGGAGAGCTCTACAGAGAGTTATCAAAACTGCCCAGAAAATCATCGACTGCCCTCTGCCTTCCCTGGAAGACATCTCCAGCTCTCGGTGCCTCTGCAGAGCCAGGAAAATAATCAAAGACCCCTCCCATCCTGGACAGTTCCTGTTCAACCTTCTGCCCTCTGGTGGGCGGTACAGGTGCATCAAAAGCCGGACAAGCAGACTCGAGAACAGTTTATTTCCCTGGGTCATCAGAACTCTAAATTCCTCAAATATTCGAACACCACGAGAAATGTTGTCATCCATTCCACTAATTTATTTTAAAGTATTTATTACATTTTAAAGTGCAATATTCTCCCAAGTGCAATATTCTACATAGGTGTGATAAATATATATTCATTTACTACTTTAAGCATTTAAATGATGTATTGGATATGTTTTTAATTTGTTTTAACTAGTTTTAGTTGCACTGATCACGAGTTGCTCTCCTAATTTCATTGTATCTCTAAGTACAATGACAATAAAGGCTTATTATTATTCTTCTTATTATTATTAACACCATTTTCTAATGTGGATTCCCATTCCCTTCAGTTCCTCCCTCCCACGAGATCCTCGGTCCCCTAGTATTTCCGGGAGATTGTTTGTGTCTTCCTTAGTGAAGACAGAACCAAAGTACTTGTTTAACTGTTCTGCCATTTCCTTGTTTGCCATTATAAATTCAATTGTCTCTGACTGTAAGGGACCTACATTCGTCTTCACTAATCTTTTCCTTTTTACATACCTATAGAAACTTTTACAGTCAGTTTTTATATTTCCCCACAAGCTTAATTTCATGCTTCCCCCCACCCCTTTTGTCCTCCTGAGTTCTAAATTTCTCCAAGTCTGTTTTGCCGCTTCTTCTGGCTAATTTATATGCCTCTTCCTTGGCTTTAACACGATCCTTGACTTCCCTCGTCAGCCACTGTTGAGCCGCCTTCCCAGTTTTATTTTTTCGCCAGACAGGGATGAAAAATTCCTGGAGTTCATCCATGCGGTCTTTAAATCTTCGCCATTGCATCTCCACTGTCAACCTTTCAAGTATAATTTGCCTGTCTATCCTAGCCAATTCCCATCTCACACCTTAAGTCTTTATTCAAGTTCAGGACCTTAGTTTCTGAATTAACCGTGTCATTCTCCAACCTAATGCAGAATTCCACCATATTATGGTCACTGTTGCCCAAGGGGCCTTGGACAACAAGATCACTAACTAATCCTTCCTCATTACACAATACGCAGTCTCGGATGGCCTGCCATCTCGTCGGTTCCTCGACATATTGGGTTAAAAACCCATCCTGTATACATGCCAGGAAATCCTCCTCAGCACTGTTACCAATTTGGTTGGTCCAATCTATATGTAGATTAAAGTCACCCATGTTATCCGCTGTACCTTTGCTACACGCATCCCTAATTTCCTGCATGATGTGATCCCCAACCTCCCTACTGCTGTTTGGTGGTCTGTATACCACTCCAACAAGTGTTTTCTGCCCTTGGCTATTTCACATTTCTACCATATCAATTCTACAGCATCCATGCTAATGTCTCTCCTTGCTATTGCATTAATCTCCTCTTTAACCAGCAATGCTACCCCACCTCCTCTTCCTTTCTGTCTATCCTTCCTGAATATCGAATACCCCTGCATGTTTAGCTCCCAGCCTTGGTCACCCTGGAGCCATGACTCCGTAATTCCAACTATATAATTTCCCTTAACTACTAACTGCGCATTCAATTCATCCACCTTATTTCAAATGCTGCTCGCATTAGGACACAAAGCTTTCAGGTTTGTTTTTCTTATCTCCCTTCTACCTTTTGCTTCTGTCCTCCTTTTATGGCCCTCTGTCTCCTTGCATTGGGTCCCATCTCCCTGTCCTGTTAGTTTAAACCTGATCTTTCCTACTCTCTCTTTCCCGTTAGCTGCATGGATATGTGTCCATGTTGTTGATTCCTACTAGCACGAGGTACTGGAAGCAACCCAGAGATAACCACCCTCGAAGTCCTGCTTTTCAGCTTCCTACCAGTCCTCTATACTCGTGTTGCAGACCCTCCTTCCTCGTCATGTGTGCCTACATGCGCAACTACATCCGGCTGTTCACCTTCCCTCTCAAGAATGTTCTTAATTCGGTCTGAGACATTTTGGATCCTGGCACCAGGGAGGCAACACCCCTTCCTCGAGTCTTGCCTGTCGTCACAGAATCTCCTGTCCACACATCGGACAATGGAGTCATCTGCCTGACGTCGGTCTGGCCGGTCGAGTCTCAGCGCTAGGATTTGAGTCACAGACCTCTCCACTGCTCGGACTGGAAGCGTCGTCTGACCCGACAGCTCCCAAGAGGGTGTACCTGTTTTCAAGAGGTACTTCCACCGAGGTCTCCTGCACTCGTTTCATCCCCTTTCTTTCTGTCTCTACCCGTTGCACCTCCTGCATTCTTGGAGTGACGAACTAACTGTCGGTCCTATCCAGGAAGCTTTCGTAGTCCCGGATGGACAGCAGGTCATCCAGCTGCTACTCCAGTTCCCTAACTCGGCCCTTGAGGAGCTGCATCTGGACACAGTTCCCACAGGTGTAGTGGTCAGTGACACCAGCAGTGTCCCTGACTTCCCACATCCTCCCAACAAATGCACGGCAATAACATTCCTCGGAGAAAGCCTTCCTTCAGCGAATCCACTCACTCACTCGCTGGTCTGGCTGCTGCTGCTTTGCGATCTTCCAGGTAATTGGAATGTACTGCCAAAGATGTGGCGGAGGCAGATATTAGGGTGGCGATTAAGGCATCTTAATAGGCATTTGGATATGCTGGGATTGGAGGGATATGGATTATGTGCAGGTAGATAAGAGATGGTCTTGGCATAAAGGTTGGCACAAACATTGTGGGCGGAAGGGGCCGTTTCTCTGCTGTACTGTTCTATATTCTGTGATCTTCTGACATCTGCTTTGCAGACTCAAATCACATTATCGTTCAGGGCTGGGGGTCACAGAAGGAGATGTAATATTTTCCCTTTTGAAGCTAGCATCAAAAGTGTTGAGCTTGTCTGGGAGTGATGTGTCACCTGAGCGACTCGGGGATTTCCTCTCATAGGAAATTAAAATCTCCTTTACAGCTGCTGACTATCCACATGATCCTTCAGTTTAGACTGAAAATGTTTCTTGGCTTTCTCAATGACTTCTCAAGGTTGTACTTTTATTATCCTGTATTGCCAGACTTGAATGCCCGAAATCAAGTGCTCAGTAGATTACAGACCGCTTGATCATCCGAGACATCAGGTTAGAGAACACTTGGGTGATTTTGGTGGGAATGCACTCCTCCACACATTTCCTTATGAAGTTGATAACCACTTGTGGTGCCTTTGTTCAGGTTTGTTCCTGAGGCCTTGAACATTACCTGGCCTACCGATGCCAGGCAGTCCCGAGGTCACCTTGGCCTTCCCTGACTAGCTCTACAATCTGCACTATCCAGTTTCTACCTCTATGAGGAAGGAGCTCGGTCTGTTGGTCTGATTTTTTTTCCCCCCAAGTGTGGGTGAGGGATGGAGTAATAGGCATCTTTTGTGTAGTACCAATGGTCAGGAGTGTGTGATCCTCTTGTACGACAGGAAACATGCTAGTTTTGAAGTGACTTCTTCAAACTAACCCTTAAATTGTCTGCTTTGGAGTATGCCATCTCGTATTTGTTGACTGACAAGCAACTCCTTTCGAGATAGCCAGGCTTCTCTGGCTGGGGCGGAATGTAGACTACAGACATGATGCTGCAAATTTCCTTGTAAAGTAGCACTTCATTGCTAGATATGAACTAGATGATGCTACAGGACACGTGCTAGTGGTAGTTTAGCAGCGATTTCTGCCTTGTTGAAGTTCAGGGTTATGGCAATAAAAGTGCCTGTGTACGCCATCTGGTGTTTGTCCACAGTGTCCACTAGACTAATATCTTCCTGGGGTTGAAAGTAGACCGGTCATGGTGATGGGGGTGAGTTTCCTTGGGAGATAGCAAGGTCAGCATTTCACTGCCAGGTGTTGTAGGTGCGGAGTGCCAGAGTTGAATTTGACTGGGACGTCTGAGCACCACAAATAGTTTATCATGAGGCAGATGCCACCACATCTCCCTTTGCCCGATGGCTTTGTTTGTTGATGCAATGAATGGAGAAACCTTTGCACTGGTGCTCCGAGTCTGGGAAGCTGGCAGACAGCAATCCCTCATCTCTCTCTTTGACAAAGTTCCCTTAAGTTTGCAACTTTATTCTCAAGGGATTGTATGTTGGTCAGTGGAATGTTAAGATGGGAGGGGGGGGAGGGGGGGGGGGGGGGTCATAGTCCCCTGTGCTTTAGTCTTATTAGGAGGCAATTCCATTGACCATGCTTCAGGACACAATGGAGGCCTCCCTGCTGTTTCTTGGCACTGCATTCACTGTACCTTCAGTCTGAAGAAGGGTCTCGACCCGAAACGTCACCCATTCCTTCTCTCCCGAGATGCTGCCTGACCTGCTGAGTTACTCCAGCATTTTGTGATTTAAAAACCTACGATTTGTACCAGCATCTGCAGTTATCTTCTTATACTTCACTGTACCTTGGATCCCCCCTGATCTTTAGGAATTCCCAACCATTAGGATTTCTTTACATTCAGTAGCTCTGTTGGTGTTGGGAGTTTAAAATAACGCTAATCCAGTGGAATGGTGTAGTATGGTGCATAAGTCCAGGAAAGAACTGCAGATGCAGTTTAAATCGAAGGTAGACAAAATGCTGGAGTAAATCAGCGGGACAGGCAGCATCTCTGGAGAGAAGGAAAGGGTGACGTTTCAGGTTGAGACCCATCTTCAGACTGCATCTTATAGTTATAGCCCTGTCAGTTATACCACTATGCTGTAATGCCATGTTTTAATTTTTGGGTCAAATGTGTTCATTTCAGTCATTCAAAAACTAATATTCTATTATCATTTCACTGTAATATTTAGACTGATTAATTCCCAAGTTAAGTCATGCAATTTTAAATCAAGCAATTAATTGTGGTTATTTTTGTTATTACTTGAACTGTCTTAAATATCAGTAAGATGTTTGTTCAGATATTTTAGCTTCTACTGGGTTCTTAATTTAGCAATCTTAATTTAGAAGTTTGCATAACATTTAAAAACTTAATTAAAAATGGTGTTTATTGATTCTTGGTGTGCCATCAGTGAGAACTTTTTAATATGTTTAGCTCCAGGATTACTACTACTGGACTCAACACAATGATTTGAAATGATGCCATATTGCAGCCTTTATTAGGAATCCGGGAAGGATCTTCTTAAGACTTTGCTTTATTTTTGTTGGGAATACACTGCATGGCCAATGGTGAATGCGGTTGGTTTCATGTTGAATTCTGACCAATTAACAGTTAAACAAATTAAAGCAACGAAAACTAGGTTGTAACAAACTGAAGCATGGCTCTTCCTTTGCATAAGAAGGCATTTACCTATATTAAGTTGAAGTCGTCTTGTGCAGTGCAATATATTCAAGTGCTATTGGAGCAAACTATCTATGAAACCTGAACTGCACCCACTTAGAAAGCATCCACAGAAAGATAAACAAATGTAATGCTCCTTTGACTCAGAAGTTAACTCTGTTTATTTTTCCACACATGTTGCCTGCGCTGCTCTGTGTTTTCAGCATGTTCTGTTTATATTCAGGTTTTTTCTAATATTATTTTGTTTGTGGATACACTGTCATGCAGCATTTAACACACGCTGGATGCCACTTGCATTTCTTTATGTCACTTGTGTGTCATTGACCAAATGCTGTGGGTTTCTAACGTTGTAAATGCCATAACTGTATTGTTAAGGCTTATTTCAGTATTGTAGGGTTGCTGCCCAGAAATGAAAGGCTTTTATTCAAATGGGGTTGTTTTTGATTTATTTTCTCTCTTTTATAGTAGGGATCACCCAGTTCATTTTAGTTCAGTTTGGTTTATTGCCACGTGTACAGAGGTACAGTGAAAAGCTTTTGTTGCGTACCAACTCCTCATCCTCTATCCTCATCCCATCCGATCCTCAGCTCCTTTCCTCATCCTACCAATGTGTCTGGTGCCCTTATTTCATTCCTCTAAATATCCTCAGTCTCCTTTCTGTGCCCACTCTAAAGCTCTTGCCATGTTTTCTCCAGTACCGCCCCTTCAATTCCTGCCAGCTCTTTAACCTCTTTTCCCTGCTGATTAAGTTCCATTCCTACTTGTCCTCATTTTCTTTTGTTTTTTCTCCACTGGCCTTCTAAAAGACATTTTCTGTGATTTTTTTTTCCTCTCTCTCTACATACCAATTTCTTCCTTTCAATCTCAACCCTTTTCCCCCGTAGGGGATCGTGGATGAATGATTTGTGCGATGTCAGTCCCTCATGCTTGGTCTTTTGTATATAATGTAGTTTACAATGCTTTACAATGAAACATTGGATCTTCATTGACTTGTCTAAAATTAACGATATTACACTATGCAATGTTTTTACAAAGCTTAGGAAGTTATAATCTTTTGCCAATAAAAGTAATCTCCCCTGCCTGCACACGATACTCAGCATTGATGTCCAGAGGGATCTTGGGGCCCAAGTCCATAGCTTTCTGAAAGTTGCAACACAGATAGATAGAGTGCTTCAAGAAGCCATATAGTAAGCTTGCCTTTATCAGTCGAGGCATTGAAATTAAGAGTCAGGGTGTCATGTTGCAGCTTTATAAAGTTTGGTTGGGCTGCATTTTGAGTATTGTGTGCAGTTTTGGTCACCCCATTACAGGAAACATGTGCAGTATGCTACCTGGATCAAGGAGGTATTAGCTATAAATTGGACACATTTATATATTTTTTCCACTAGGGTGTCATAGTTGAGGCGACACCTGTTAGAAGTTTATACGATTAAGAGGGGCATAGATAGGGTTGACAGTAACTAACATTTTCCCGGGTTGGAAATATCAAAGACTCACTGGCATATTCTTACGGTGAGGAGGGAACATACATCTAATGGAGATATGTGGTGAATGCCTCTGGCCATCTCCCCTCCACAGCCTTCAACCTTTTTGGTCCCCAACCCCAAATTACCCAGTTCTATTTACTTTCCAAAATCCACAAACAGGATTGCCTTGGCAGACCCATTTTTTTCTGCCTGTTCCAGCTCCCTTGTCCAGTCCCTTTTAACCTACATTCAAGACACCTCATGGTGCCCTTCTCTTCAATAACTTTCAGTTTCCGGGCTCCCATTGTCTCATGTTTACCATGGGGGTCCAGCCCCTTTACACCATTTCCCACCAAGTAGGGCTCAAGGCCCTCCGGTTCTTCCTTGATCAGAAACCCAATCAATTTCCCTCTGATAACACACTCCTCTGCCTGGCAGAACTTGTCCTCACCCTGTCGAACTTTTCCTTTGACTATTCTCACTTTTCCAAGCTGAAGGCCATTGTCAGTTATGTGAACGGCCTTGTTTCAAACATATGCTGGCACCATCCCTCACCTCTTTCTCTGCTACATCATGACTGCATCATGGTGTCTCCTGCACCTGTGCAGGACCCATTGATTTACTTAACTTTTGCTACTCCCTTCCACCCTACTTTCAAATTCACTTGCCCTATATCTGACACCTTTCTCCCTTTTCTTGGTCTCTCTGTCTCCATCACTAGGGACAGACTATCAACTGATGTCCTGAAACCAACTGAGATCCACATTTCCTCCCTCCCTGTTTCTTGCAAAGATGCTGTCTCCTACTCTCAATTTCGCCGTCTCTGCCGCAGCTGCTCCCAAGATGAAGCTTTCCGTTCTAAGACATCTTAAATATCCTCATCCTTCAGTAACGGTAGTTTCCCCCTCCCCCTGCTGTCATGGACGGATCCCTCACCCACTTCTCTTATGTGTTTTGTAGTTCTGCTCTCGCTCCCCCTTCCCCCAGATGAACAACAATAAAGTTCCCTGGTCCTTACCTTTCTTACACCCCACCAGCCTCTGTATCTACCCTAACCATTCCTCCCTTCCAGCTTCCCCCCCTCCCCCTTAATCAGTCTGAAGAAGGGTCCTGACCCAAAATGTCACCCATCCATGTTATCCAGTAATGCATCTTGACCTGCTGAGTTGCCTCATCACTTTTTTTTGTCAAGCAGCATCTGCAGTCCTTGTCTCCTCATTTAACTTATTCTTTGGGAAATAAACACATTATATTCTCTGCATTTATTGTGAATAATATGCAGGAGTGCATAAACTAATTTCAGAATAAAAAGCAAGACTCGTAGCTCTTCCTTACAACTACCTTCTGCATCCCTGAGGGTTTGGTGAATCATTTTACAAAATGGAATTCAAAGATGTCTTCTGGAAGAATCATTCAGGATAGTTTTAATGAATCGTAGTGCAAAACTAAAATAAGATCCGAGTTGAGTGCATAACCGAGTTTTCTTTCATTCATGTGCTACTTATTCATATTTTGTAACTTTGAACAGTAGCATCAAATACTATCAGTTTGATATTTTGTGACATTTGCAAAATAATTACGCCAGAAAAAAGATAGATTTGTGAAGTTGTAAATTTGCCTGTCAAAGCATTTTACTCGCACATAACCCTTTTAATAAAGGCCTTAGTTTAACTTTATTTCTTGTGACAAAATTATATACTACACATTTTAAGGAAGATAACTTTCTTGTAATTGTTTTTGTTTGAAACAATTTTACCACTGAGTAGATATGGTGTTTTGCATTGAAGTACTGGAGTTTATTGATTTGAAGATTTAAAATAAAAATGGTTTTCAAAGGTGTTATTTAGTTTAAACCATAACAATCATTCTCATCAAGTATGTGAGTTATGTACATCTGGTTTACTTCATTCTAAATGATGTTTGTTGAAGTGGAATTAAAATCCGCTGAAGATTGTTCAAATTGAAATGACCTGAAACTGTTCAATTTTGTGCTGAGATTTATCTATTTCAACCTTTTCCACTTCCATATTTCAAAAGAGTCATAAAATGTATTTCATTTTTTCCATAGTTGGGTCGAAAGCTTTGGAAATGAAGGTTTGGGTCAGCTTTTGGATGTCCTGGAGAAATTGCTTGATAAAAAGTAGTGAGTACAGTTTTTAATGCCATGTTTTCTTGCCTGATAATGTCCGTGTTGCTTGCTGAACTGTAATGAATTTCTACTTTCTACTTCCGACAGTAAGGAAAAAAGTGACTTCAAGAGTCAACATAAAGTGATTCAGTGTTTGAGGGCATTCATGAACAATAAGGTAACTGAAATATTTACACATGTTACCCTAAAATTTGATCTAATTTTAGATTTTCTACTGGTAATTACATATTTTTCAGTTCTTTACTGTAGATAAAGGTTGTGCCTTCGAAGGTTTAATTTCTATATTGCCCTTTTTAACCTGATGTATAAAATTCTAATGATGGTTGAAAGACACCAAGAGGAATAGAGAAATTCCTTCTTCCCCCACCTTCCATTTTGCATTTCCCAATCCCTTTCAACTACTGCAACCCTCTCCTCCCCCACCCTCCACTATTGAACATGGAGTTCAGTTTTGATTTGGGGGATTTTGAGTTTAACTGTTAAGTTAAATCCTTTTTGTTTCCAACTGAAATTTACAGGAGATAATGATAACATGATATGATAACTAAAGTTGTATTGAACATATTCTAATTTTTAAAATGTATTATGCATAATTATACAAATGAAGTTCATGCATTTGCAAAATCATCAGACACCTTGAGCTGAACAATGTAACTTCAAGCAGCCTGAGAAAACAAATACACATTTATTTAGAATTGATTGTATTTTACAAAGTAATTCTGAAATAAGCATGCTTATTAGTGATGAGCAATAAATTTGCCCTCTTGTTAATTTTAGTATGGATTGGATAGAATCTTGGATGAAGAGCGAAGTATATCCTTGCTAGCCAGAGCCATTGATCCCAAGCAGCCGACTATGATGACAGATGCAGTCAAGCTCCTATCTGCAATCTGTATTGTTGGAGAAGAAAATATGTAAGTTTATGTGGGCACTATTTTTTTTGTTAGCTTGACTAACATTCACAGAAAGAACCATTTGAACATTTATTTATGTATCTTCATTAAACCAGTAAATAAATTCTAGTTTATGTACGGATATGTATTTTTAATGTGGATAATTTTTCCAATTAATGTACGCATAATCTCTCATTCTCACCCCCCCCAGTTTCATACTTTATCCTTACTATTTACCTATCAACCTACTTTATACAAAACGATTTTTCATATTTACCTTACTGTTTGGAAAGCCAGCTGCTGTATTGCCTGCATTCCATATTCAAGATATATTATCTCGCAACATGGAGGGTGGCCATTTGGCCCATCAAATCCATTACCTGCTCTGAGAGCAGTCTCATTCACTCATTGATTTCCTGATAAACTTTTCTTTCATACTTGCCTATGAACAACCGTTGATTTTTCAACCATCCACTTACAATTGGGGTAATTGCATGGTCACCCAACCGAGTACCCCTTTTTGATATGCTACCAAAAGGCAGCACTTGAGCGAAGCCCATGGATTCACTGGGAGCACAGGGAAATTCCACACAGACAACAAATGAGATCGGGTTTGACCATTTCAAACGTATTTCATGAGCAGTAAAATGTTGGAATGCAATAGAACATAGAACAGTACAGCACAAGGAGGTTCTTCGGCTCATAATGTCGGCCGAACATGATGCAAAGATCAACTCTTATCTAGAAACTTGGTTCTAAGGAGCTGCAGAAGCTAGTTAGTTTAGTTTTATTTCAGTTTATTATTGTTACGTGTACTGAGGTACAATGAAAAGCTTTTGTTTGTGTGCTATCCAGTTAAAGACAAGACTATACATGAATACATGACTATACATATCTGGCAAGATGTCCACATTGCCCAGATAAAGGGTAATGAGTCCAACATTTAGTGCGATCTATATACTAAAACTCGTTTGTTTGTTCCTGAACAACAGCCAAAACGGTACATGATAGCGTGACAATTTTAGGCCCATCTTACTCACCGTCGTCCCTTTGGTGCTAATGGAAGAAGTTTCATTGAAATCATTGTTATATTTTTTAAGTTATTCATATTTTAAAGTTTAAATCTATCTCCTAGGGAGGGAGATGGGGGGAGGATGGGAGATGAGGGGGAGAGAGGGGAGTGGGGGAGGAGAGGGTGCTGCACCAATGCAGGAGAGGTTTGGGCCCAACCAGTCCACTTGGTCTAGTATATATATAATGTTGAAGTCTGATTTGAAGATAGTTCAATGCTCCCCAATGAGATAGATGAGAGGTCAGGACCACACTCGAACTGATGAAAGGACTGATCAGTTGGCTCATAACAGCTGGGATACCCGATAGGACACAAAGTGCTGGAGTAACTCTGTGGATCAGCAGCACATTGAGATACTCCAGCACTTGGTCTCCAATTCATCTACCTGCGAATAATACATATCTCTCCATTGCCTGCATATCCACATGCTTAACCAAAAGTCTCTTAAATGCCACCATTGTATCTGCCTCCCAGCACCACCCACAGCAATGCGTTCCAGGCACTTGCCAACCTCATTTGCCCTGCACATCTTTTATCTATGTCCCACTCACTTTAAAGCTATGCCCTCTGGTATTTGTTTTTTTATCCTGGGAAAAAGGTTCTGACTGTTGACCTTATCCATGCCTGCTATAATTTTAGGTACTTCTATCAGGTCTCCACACAACATCCAGCTTTCCAGCATAAAACAATTGAAGTCTGACCAACATCTCCAGGACTCAAGTGCCTGAGCTGTCGGGAGAGGTTGAGCAGGCTAGGACTTTATTCCTTCTAGCGCGGGAGGATGAGGGGTGATCGAGTTGAGTGAGTTTACCCAGAGAGTTTGCCCAGAGCGAGTTTACCCAGAGTTGGGGAATCAACAACCAGAGGACTTAAGTTTAAGGAGAGGAGGGGAAATATTGAATAGGAACTTGGAGGAGTGTAATTCTTTTACACAAAGAATGGTAGGCATATGGAACGAGCTGCCAGAGGCAGGTACTATCGCAATGTTAAAAAAAATATTTGGACAGGTACATGGATACAATGGGCTTAGAAGGATAAGGGCCAAATGAACGCAGGTGGGACTAGTATAAATGGGGCATGTTGATCAGTGTGGGTAAATTGGGCCAAAGGGCCCGTGTCCACGTTGTATCTTTAACCTGTCACTATCTCTGGCTACGGTCCCCAAGTGCCTGAAGTCGGCTATCATAGTTCCGGTTCCGAAAAAAGCAAAGATCTCCAACCTGAACGACTACCGCCCGGTTGCCCTAACGCCGATAGTCATGAAGTGCTTTGAAAGGCTGGTCCTCTCACACATCAAATCCAGCATCCCTGACTCACTGGACCCACATCAATTTGCATACAGGGCAAAAAGATCCACAGCGAACGCCATCTCTCTGGCTCTTCACACTGTCCTGACTCGCCTAGAGAGACAGGGCACGAACGTGAGGATGCTATTCATAGACTATAACTCCGCCTGCAACACGGTCATCCCCACCAAGCTCATCACCAAACTCCACCAGCTAGGCCTCAGCTCGTCATTGTGTGACTGGATCCTGGACTTCCTGCTGGAGCGACCGCAGGCAGTGAGAATGGGCCCGCACCTGTCCTCCACTATCACCCTGAGTACCGGCACACCACAGGGCTGTGTTCTGAGCCCCATGCTCTACTCCCTCTTCACACACGACTGTGTTCCTGCATTCGACACCAACACCATTGTCAAGTTTGCAGACGACACAACGGTGATCGGGCTTATCACCAACGGTGATGAAACAAAATACAGAGCGGAGGTGCAGAACCTGGTGGACTGGTGCTCGGATAATAACCTGTCCCTAAATACCACCAAGACCAAGGAGCTGATCATCAACTTCCGTAGGTCACATAACGGGGAATATGCCCCGATCTCTATCAACGGGGACAGTGTGGAGAGAGTGTCCAGCTTCAAGTTTCTGGGCACTCACATTTCGGAGGACCTAACATGGTCCAATAACACTGCTGCGCTGGTCAAGAAGGCACAGCAAAGACTGTTCTACCTAAGAACACTGAAAAAGTCTGGTCTACCCCAACAGCTGCTGACGACCTTCTACCACTGTACCATAGAGAGCATCCTAGCGCATGGCATCCCTGTGTGGTATCTCAGCTGCACGGAGGCAGAAAGGAAAGCTCTACAGCGAGTAGTCCATAGAGCTCAGAGGGCCATCGGAACACAGCTACCAGACTTGGAGGACATCTACAACACACAATGCCTCAGAAAAGCCACCAGCATCCACAACACCCCTGCAACAGTCTGTTCGAACTCCTTCCATCGGGCAGATGATACAAGGCCTTCTACGCCCGCACCTCCAGACTCAGGAACAGCTTCATCCCCAGGGCCATAGCTGCTATGAACCGGTCCTGCTGAGCCGGATGGTCACAACGCATAGATCAACTTGCACTTTATCCTGTCTAAAACTGTTACAATTGTTTCGTTGGGTTGCTGTTGTCTAAATTAATTAAATTATTCCATCGTATGGGAGGCGCATTCCCAATCTCATTGTACCCCTGGGTACAATGACAATAAAGATATATTGTATTGTATTGTATTGTATGACTCTAAAGCTAATATTCTAATCCAGTCATCATTCTGGTATACTACCTCTGCACCCTTTCCAAAGCCTCTCCATCTTTCATGTAATGGGGTGTTCAGAACTCGTGATTCTCCAAATGCGGCCTAGATCTCAGATCTCCCTCTATCTCCTCAAACGCAAGAAGAAGCAGCAGCATTCTCACAGTCTGCGACCCCAGCAATCCTGATGTCGTCTGCAAATTTACAAACCAACCCATCTATAGTTAAGTCCAAGTCATTTAGGATAATCATAAACTACGGTGGTCCCAGCATTAATCTCTGCGTAACTCCACTGGTCACAGACCTCAAGCCTGAATATTGCCCTTCCACAACAACACTCTGTCTTCTATCAATAAAACAGTTCTGAATCCATTTGACCAAGTCACTGTTAATCCTGTGCACTGTAATCTTTTGGATTATTTTATCATGAGGGACTTTATCAAATGCTTTACTAAAATCCACGTAGACACCATTCACTGCCCTACCCTCATCGATCATCTTCGTAATCTCCTCAAACAAAATCTCAAACAAGTTAGTAAGATATGATGTGCGTAGGCAGGAATTGCAGATGCTGGTTTACATCGAAGATAGACACAAAATATGAGAGTAACTCAGTGGGACAGGCAGTATGGCTGGATAGAAGGAATGGGTGAGGAATGAGTGACCTGATTACTATCATGTTTATAATGTAGTGATAAAATGCTTTGGGATTTTCTTTAATTCGACTCGTCAAAGCCATTTTGCAACCCCTTCTGGCTGTTCTAGTTGCCCACTTGAGGTTTCTCTCTTTTTTTTATATTCCTCAAAAGCCGTGTCTGATTCCATCCTTTTAAACGCTGCATGCACTTCCTTTATTTTGTTTGATTAAATGTACAACCTCTTTGATCATCCAAGGTTTTCTTATTTTGCCATCCATATTTCTCCTCTTTACTGGAACTTACTGGTTCTAAACTGATCAATTGGCCTTTTAATGACTTCCACATGTCAGATGGGGACTTGCCCATTAACAACTGCTTCTGATGTACCCGCCTGAGCTCCTGCCAAATAACGTGGAAGTTTGCCATACTCCAATTTAGTATCTTTCCACATGGTTCCCCATCTCAATTCCATACTGACCTTCCTGTCCTGGGCCTCCTCCACTGTCAGCGTGAGGCCCAATGCAAATTGGAGGAACAGCACCTCATATTTTGCTTGGGCAGCGTACAACCCAATGAATATTGACTTCTCGAACTTCAAGTGACACTTGCTTTGCCCTCTCCATCCGTCCCCATCCTAGTTCTCCGAACAGTCTGCCTGTCCTCCTCATTAAATGTTACTGATTGTATGCAAAGTTGTCACCTTCCCCTAGCTAACAATGATACAATGATCTATTCTGCATTTTTCTTGAGCTTTGTCCCCTTTGATCTCTCGTTTTCACACCTTACCTTTCCATATCTTTTGTTTCCCTCTCCCCTGACTCTCAGTATGAAGAAGGGTCTTGACCCAAAACGTCACCCATTCCTTCTATCCAGAGATGCTGCCTGTCCTACTGAGTTACTCAAGCATTTTGTGCTTGTGGTGCAAACTAGCATCTGCAGTTCCTTCCTACACAACCTTCTTGGATATATCTCACAATTTCTGCACCATCAAAATCTTTGGAACTGAGCATGTCTGAGTCAATATTGAGGAAGTTTAAGTCACCCACTAAGACAACTCCATTGCACTGGCATTTATTTTGGTAATCTATCTCCATATCTGTTCTGCAATGGAAGTCCAACTTTTCTGTATTTTGCCCTTTTTTCCCTCTTTCTCTCCATCAATCTAATACTTTCATTACTTATGAATTACCCGAACTGCAAACTCCCAGCATTTTCTGTTATTTTACATTTCAAGCATCAACAGTATTGATGTTTGCACCTTCCTTTAATTGGCATTGTAGCAATTTCACAACAGAGAAATTGAGATGTATGAAGCCTGTTGTGATACTCCATTATATAGATTTTACTTCTGAATGGGTTACACACTGATGCTAATCTTTATTTTTAAATACGTATCATAGTCAATCTCCGTATTGTTTTTTAAACATATTTCTCCAATATATAAACTGTACAAAATGAATTGTGATGAATAGGTTTAAATTGAAGGAAAATTAATTTTGCTTATGCATAGCTAAAGTAGTGTTAATGTGGGAAATTTTTGACATGTATGGAACAGGTAAGAAATTATCTTGTTGCCAATGGTTTCACAATTTCTAACTCCAGGTTTTACTTTCTTTAAAAGTGGAATTCATTTGACAGTGATGGGGATGGAATTATTCACATTATGACATTATGTTTAACATACTTTTTCTCGGTACACGAAAGCAGAGAAATTTGAAACCAACAAATTCATGAAATGTAGTTGCTTGATCAGCATTTGAACACTTTTGGTGGTGTGCTTTTATTGTATTATTACTGTATATTAATTTCAACTTTTAGTTATGAATTATAATCTGAATGAGCACTGAAAATTGAGGTGGAAGAAACAAGTCATCCTTTAAATAAAAATTGCTTTCCAAGTTTCCTGTCCAGGTGTTCCTAATCAAAAATATTAAAATAATTAATAGTCATTATCTTTTTAAGAAACGACCTCGGTTATATTATCCCCAATGATATAACTGCACTGAATAAAATCTGTGAGAGACACTAATAACAGTTAGTCACAAAACTACTTGGGGTGGGATAAAATGAGTCCTTTTGTCTATAACATTATGGGCAAGTGGTATAATGGAATATTTTCCATTAGACAAGGGAGTAATTAGAAGTGAATTAACAAAAAAATAGATAACACTGAATTGAAAATTGAAGATTCTTCTCAGTAGACTCCACAGTGTGAAGGTTTGAAGAAATTCTTTATTTAATTTTCTGGTTTCAAGAGCAATTCCATTATCCAACTTGACGGAGGCAGAAGAGAAGGGATAATGTCTTCTGACCTGATTTATACAAGAGTATTTCAGGCTCTGTATCTTCATGTCTCTGAGGAGCATTAATGTTTTTCTAATTAAGTGGTGACAGAGATTTGTGGCATCCTATGTGCAGAGCTGTAGCCATGCATTCCGGCTTGCATGGTTATGTCCATGGAGATTGAAGCCACTTTAAGTCTTAACTACCCAGCCTCTAGATCAGGGGCCTCAAGTTTTCAGCATGAGGGCCACATTATATATTTGGCACATTTTTGCGGGCTGTACGAAAAAATAAAGAAATGTCAGTTTTATAAATTTAATGAGGTTTATATGGCAACAAATCAATAATATTCAATTTTTTAAAAGAGCTTGATTTATATAAATACTGTCGGTATACAATTATTTATAAACCAGAAAAAAATACAGTGGGCACTCCGCTAAGAAATCATTAAAATTTAAAATTATTATTAAGTCGGCAGCTGCATAAAAACCCTCAACTTGAGAGCCTACCTGATGTATAAGTTTGGAAACTGCTGAGATCGGCACTGAAGACCGGAGAACCGAGGAGGGAGTCGCTGGCGACGATGGACACGATCAGTGGGCCAGTAGGAGAGGGTAATGTCTCCACCGCCTGCAAGGTCGGCTGCAGAAGGCATTTCCCCCGGGACACACAGGCGGTCGGTCAGGCGAGGAGAGGGACGTCGATCGACAGGCCGAGCCAGTTGAGGGCGACGGAGGAGGCTATGCAGTAGCCTGGGGCTCGCCTGGATCGGAAGCCGCTCCAGTACATCCAGCACGCGGACCCGACTTTGGACTTTTGTAAACAGCGCCAAAATATGGTAGTGACTTGTGCATGTGTGATCTGCACTAAAATAATTCCGTTGTGCAGTGTACACGTGACAATAAACCACCATTCAGAAAGGCTGCTAAAAAAACATTCCCACGCTACCACAAAAAGTTCCCACTCTACCACAGAACCCGCAGCACGGAACGTGCTTGCTGCGGGCTGGATAAAACCTCGTGGCGGGCTGGATGCGGCCCGTGGGCCACAGTTTGGAGACCACTGCTCCAGATCATTCCCTACCATATACCTGTCCAATTGCACCCGCTTTGCCCAAGAAATTGTAGAGAGTTGTAGATGTAGCCGCATCCATCACACAGACCAGACTTCCCCAGTTGACACCATCTACATTTCACACTGGCTCGGAAAAGCAGCCAACGTAATTAATGATTTGACCCACCCTGGTCATTCATCCTTTTCCCTGTTCCCATCCGGCAGAGGTACAGAAGCTAGAAAGCGCGTAGCACCAGACTCGGGAACGGCCTCTTCCCCTCTGTTATCTGGCTTCTGAACTGTCCTTCCACCAGCTAGAGTACTGTACGATTCACCTTTACCCGATTGAGGACATTCGTCTTTGTCTATGGAACGGATGCGCTTGAATACTGCAAACTATCTTCTGCACTCTGTATCTTCCGTTTTGTTCTATCTGTTGTATTTGAGTTTGAATTTATTGATTTATGCATGGTATCTCTGTCCTGTTTGCATTACATGCAAAACAAAGCTTTTCACTGTTCCTCTATATACATGCCAATAATAAACCTAAATAAGAATTGGCAGATGGTGCTGTAGTATGGCGACATTTTGCAAGCAGGAGTACAGGCCAAGATGAAATATAGGTGTTTGAACCTTAAGTTGAAACCTTCGTCCCCTCCAACACCATTGTCCCTTCCAAGCTTATCATCAAACTCGGGGAACTGGGTTTCTAATCACCCCAATGTTAGATCCTTGACTTCCTCATTAACAGACAATAATCAGTATGAATTGGCAGTATTATCTTATCCTCGATGACCATCAGCACAGGCACCTCACGCCTGTGTGCTTATTCCCCTGCTCTGCTCTTTCTATATGCATGACTAGCTAGACACAGACACTAGTGTCTAGCCAGACACAGTGTCTAGCATGACTAGCCAGACACAGACACTAGCCAGACACAGTTCCAATGCCATATTTAAATTTGCTGAAGATGCCACCATTGTTGGATGAATAATGGGTAACAGCAAGTCAGTGAATCAGAGATCAATAATTTGATTGAGTGGTGACAGAACAGCAATCTTGCTTTCAGTACTCGTAAGACGAAGGAGATGATTGTCGACCAGACAA
The DNA here is from genome assembly GCF_053455715.1 of Rhinoraja longicauda. Classification (NCBI taxonomy): domain Eukaryota; kingdom Metazoa; phylum Chordata; class Chondrichthyes; order Rajiformes; family Arhynchobatidae; genus Rhinoraja; species Rhinoraja longicauda. The sequence continues at coordinate 66,677,777 of NC_135959.1, read as the reverse complement.
GTTATGCTGAGGGACCATGCACTTGTCTTGATTGGTGGTACAGCGGTGGAGAAAGTTAACAGTTTCAAATTCCTGGGTGTACATGTCTTTGATGAACTGTCCTGGACATAGCACATTGACCCCATCACAAAGAAAGCTCACCAGAAGCAAGAGAACATTCCACTTGCCACCAAATACGCAATTAAACTTCCACAGGTTGACCTTCCCACCATCAAAGGGATCTACAGGAAGTGCTGCCTCAAGAAGAGAGCTAATATGAAAGATCCACTGTCCATGTTCTCAACTCACTGTTAGTCAGGAAGAAGGGTCCTGAGCCCAAAAACTGTTACCTCCATGTTCAAATATGACTTCTTCCCATCAACCATTAAGCTCTTGAACCACCTTGCCCAATCTTAGCAACAAGCTGAGCTCAGCACTGAACTACTCTGGAGATTGCACGACGTTATTTGGCTTGCACTATCATGACCTGGCTTACCTAGAATAACTGATGATCTATTATTTATTTGTTGTGGTGTTGCATTTAATGTGCTGTAAAGCTGCAGCAAGTAAGAATTGTGCCAGTCCCAGTGCATACAGTATGACAATTAAACAGACTTGACCCCCGTTTCTTGATGGTGCTTGTTGGTCTGCTGGGGTAGTATTGTATGTCATTTCTTCTTGGATTGAACTTGAACACCTGCTTTCTTTTCTCCTGTTCTTGCTAAAGCCTAACTGTACCAGATATCTCTTTATGTGACTGTTTAATCTAGTCTGTTTAGATGCAATGATGCAGTGCATATATGCTGCAATTCTGTCATTTGCAGATGATCTGTTGTCGTCTGTCCTGCAGACACAAAGATGAAGATAGTAAAAACAAGTGCTAGGCATTTTAGGTGGAGGTTTGGTCAGTATGATCTAGCTAACAGAGACACCAATCTAGAAGGAAGGATCCGAAGAAACTTGATGGGAGATTAATAGACTCCTCAGCTGTGGTTTGAATAGCCATCAGGAGGATAAGCTCGCATACTGATGACCCTTTAGGGAAGGGAATGGTCCCTCTTCTATTTGTTGAATAATGTGCCTATTGAATTTGACTAGTTTGTACAGCAAAAGAAACAATTATTTCTAACTCCTCCAAAACATTGTAACTTTCTTTTGTCGTGCAGGCTTGTGTGTGTGTATAGACTGAGCTAGTGGTGTAACAGCTCCTTTCTCTACCGCATCCACATGAACGATAAGGCTGTAAACCATGAAAATAATGCCCATGACCTATGCTTCATACCCATTCTCTCACTTTGCCATTTTAGTCAACAGATAATACAAACAGTAAAACTGTTCTTATTCAAAGAGTTATCTTTTGTGGCCACAGACCTGAGAGGTGACATAGGATGAGAAGATGCAGAGTCATTGTGGATAGCACTGTGAAATTATAAGGGTAAAAAGACTAATGGGAATTATTTACAGGCCCCCAAACAATAGCCAGGATATCGGTTACATCAGGAGATAAAATTGGCAGGTAAAAAAGGCAATGCTACGATGGGAGATTTCATCATGCAGGTAGACTAGGAAAATCAGGTTGGTACTGGACCCCAAGAAAGGGAATTTGTAGAGTGCATCTCAGATGGATTCTCAGAGCAGCTTGTAGTGGAGCTTACCAGGGAAAAGGCAATTCTGGATTTAGTGTTATGGATTTGATAAGGGAACTCAAGGTAAAGGAACCATTAGGAAGTAGCGATCACAGCATAATAAGATTTAATCTGCAATTTGAGGGAGAAGGTGAAATTGGATGTGTCAGTATTGTAGCTGAGCAAAAGGGCGACAGAGGCAAGAGGGAGGAGTTGGCCAAAGTTGACTGAAAAGGGACCTTAGCAGGGGTGATGGTGGAACAGCAATGGCAGGAATTTCTGGAAATAATCCGGAAGATGCAGAATCTTTTCATTCTAAAGAGGAAGAAAGATTCTCGGGGGCATAAGAGGCGTCTGTAGCTGACAAGGGAAGTCAAGGACGGTATAAAACTAAAAGAGAAGGCGAATAACACAGCAAAGATTAGTGGGAAGCCAGAGGATTGGGAAGCTTTTGAAAAACAACAGAAGGTAACTAAAAAGGCAATAAGGGGAGAAAAGATGAAATACAAAGATAAGCTAGCTAATAATATAAAAGAGGATAGCAAGAGTTTCTTCAGTTATATAAATAGTAAGAAAGAGGCAAGAGTGGATGTTGGACCGCTGGAGAATGATGCAGGAGAAGATGCGGTAGCGCAGCGGTAGAGTTGCTGCTTTACAGCGAATGCAGCGCCGGAGACTCAGGTTCGATCCTGACTACGGGTGCTGTACTGTAAGGAGTTTGTACGTTCTCCCCGTGACCTGCGTGGGTTTTCTCCGAGATCTTCGGTTTCCTCCCACACTCCAAAGACGTACAGGTATGTAGGTTAATTGGCTGGGTAAATGTAAAAAATTGTCCCTAGGATAGTGTTAATGTACGGGGATCACTGGGCGGCACGGACTTGGAGGGCCGAAAAGGCCTGTTTCCGGCTGTATATATATGATATGATATGATAAGTAATGGGGAATAAAGAAATGGCAGAGGAGTTGACTAACTTTTTTGCACCAGTCTTCACAGTGGAAGACACCAGCAACATGCCTGAAATTCAAGAGAGTCAGGGGGTGGAAGTTAGAGTGACGATGACTAGGTAGAAGGTGCTTAGGAAGCTGAAAGGGCTGAAGGTGGATAAGTCATCTGAACTAGATGAATTGCACCCTAGGGTTCTGAAAGAAATGGCTTTAGAGATTGTGGAAGCATTGACAGTGATATTTCAAGAATCACTAGCGAAAGGAGAGATCCCAGATGATTGGAAGATTGCCAATATTACCCCGCTGCACAAGAAGGGAGCAAAGCAGAATAGTGGAAACTATGGGCCGATTAGTCTGACTTCGGTGATTGGTAAGATTTTAAAGTCCATTATAAAGATTGAGTACTGAGAAGTTCATGATAAAATAGGCCAAAGTCGGCAAGGCTTTGTGAAGGGGAGGTCTTGCTTGACAAATTTGCTGGCATTCTTTGAAGACATAAATAGCAGGTCAGACAATGGAGAGTCAGTAGATGTTGTTTACTTAGATTTTCAGAAAGCCTTTGATGAGGCACCACATGTGAGGCTGCTAAGGAATATGAGAGCCCATGGAATCGGGGCAGATACTGGCATCGATAGCAAATTGGCTGGTTGGCAGAAGACAAAGAGTGGCAATAAAGGGGGCTTTTTCTGGGTGGCTGCCAGTGACTAGCAGAGTTCCGCAGGGGTCGGTGCTGGGACCGCTACGCTTCACGTTGTTTATTAATGATTTGGACGAGGGGAAAAAAGGCTTTGTGGCCAGGTTGTGGATGATATGAAAATAGGTAGAAGGGCAGGTTGTGTAGAGAAAGCAGGGACTCTGCAGAACAACCTGGACAGGTTGGAAGAGTGGGCAGAGAAGTGGCAGATGGAATATAGTGTAGCAAAATGTGGAGTCATGCGTTTTGGTAGTAGGAATAAAGGTGTAGACTATTTTCTAAATGGGGAGAAGAGAATCCAGAAATTTGAGGTGCAAAGGGACTTGGGAGTGCTGGTGCAGGATTCACAAAAAGTTAATCTGCAAGTCGAATCGGCAGTAAAGAAAGCAAACTCAATCCTACCATTTATTTCAAGAGGGCTGGTATAGAAAAACAGGGATGTAATGCTGAGGATATATAAGGTGCTGGTAAGGCCGCATTTGGAATATTGTGAGCAATATTGGACACCATATCTGTGGAAGGATGAGCTGGCTCTGAAGAGGGTCCAGAGGAGGTTTACAAGAATGATCCCAAGAATGAGTAGGTTAACCTATGATGAGCGTTTGTCGGCACTGGGTTTGTATTCGCTGGAGTTTAGATGAATGAGGGGGGGGACCTCATTGAAACATGCAGAATAGTGAAAGGCTTGGATAGAGTGGATGTGGAGAGGATGTTTCCAGTAGTGGGAGAGTCTAGGACTAGAGGTCATAGCCTCAGAATTAAAGAACGTTCTTTTAAGTAGGAGACGAAGATAAATTTCTTTAGTCAGAGGTGGTGAATCTGTGAAATTCTTTGCCACAGAAGGCTGTGTAGGCCGTCAGTGGATATTTTTAAGGCAGAGATAGATAGATAGATAGATTCTTAATTAGTACAGGTGTCAGAGGTTATGGGAAGAAGGTAGGAGAATGGGGAGAGGAGGGAGAGACAGATCAGCCATGATTGAATGGGCCGAATGGCCTAATTCTACCCCTGTCACTTATGACCTGTAGATCAGTCACTATATTCCTGTTCCAAAGTCGGGTGTTCTCTCGGACTGTTACTGGAATGTCTTATCTGGCACATGCGTGCTTGGGAGGCTCAGACAGACTGGGGAAGTGTTCGAATGGAATGCACAGGCTCGGTCTTTGTTCCACAGCCTCGTGGTCAATAACCAGGCATGTGAATTTTCCGCGGATTTCCGCGTTTTTAAAATCCATTTTCTGTGGTTTTTGCATGGTTTCCACGTTTTTCACTTTGCTAAATAAACGGAGAAAGGGGATCGAAAAAAAGAAAGGAAAAAAAACGATGTATGGACTTGTAATGAACACTAGGTTCCACTAGAGGTCGCTAGGGGTTCCGTGAGAACCCCCCCCCGCGTGCCCTGGAAGTCTCCCCGGAAATATGGCACCTCGGCTGGGCAAGACAGCCAATCTCGATCTCATCGGGACTTCCACGGCCGATCGGTGGGTTGAATTTGCAACCTGCGGCTGGGGCTCTAGAACTCCAGCCCAGTTGGAGCCAGCAAATCTATCCCCATAGCTGTCTTCCTTGGCCGGCTGGATAAACCAGCAAAGCTCTGTGGACGATCAGTCATGATCACAATGAATGGCGGTGCTGGCTCGAAGGGCCGAATGGCCTCCTGTACCTATTTTCTATGCTTCTCTGGAACCAAGAGTGGCAGAAAATCAGTGGTGGAACTGTAATGAGTAAATATTAAATTTAAGTGCAAGGTTATATAACTAAACTAATTAAGACAGGGTTAAAATATAAAACACAGCAGAAAAGCCAATTGGCACCTTTTTGGGCTGATTATCAATTAATGTGCAAATTTATTTCGAAATGTTCTTCGTGTACAGTGACATATTCACATTATTTTGTAATGTCTGTTTTTACTTTGAAATGCACTAAAAGAGGCTTGAAACTGCTAATTTTGCATGTAAATGTTCAAAAGTTTCCCAATTTTTTGACCCTCATTCTACGCCTCGCGCAAACGGTCGGCTCTTTTCCTCTTTTTTTTTAACCTCGCTCACATGCTCGAATAAAGTACATTATAAAGCACCCTCCGCTCTGCTGCTGCCAACCTCCTGTCCCCCCCCCCCATCCGGACCAAACTCAGATCCTGGGGGGACAGGGCTTTCTCCATTGCTGCTCCCACCCTCTGGAACTCACTACCCCAAACCGTCAGAGACTCCTCCTCACTCACCACATTCAAAACATCACTGAAGTCTCACCTGTTCAGCACTGCCTTCAACCACTGACCGTCACTTCACCTTCTGTCTCCTTTTTCTGTTCGTTTACTTATTTATCTATTTATTTTCTCCTCTATGTTCTAGTAATCCCTGTAAAGCGTCTTTGAGTGTTTGAAAAGCGCTATATAAATGTAATGCATTATTATTATTATTATTATTATGAAGTTTACCTACTTGTTGTTATTCACACCTTCATACATGACCTGAAGTGAATTAGCACTCCAAGTCATCCAAGAAGTTCGGCTATGACATTTAAGGTTACCTACAATCCAAGTTGGTGGATTATCGCCTTTGAAATTTATAATGTGAAAGGTCTGAAGTTTATTGGGGATCCATTTTGTTTTATGTAATGACAAAATATTAGCTGTTTAAGTTTCCATATTAGATGAAAAGTCAATAGTATTATATATACAGTGGAGATTTACAAATATATTCAATTTATCTTTCTATTTTGAATTTTCTCTTAGCCTTGAAAAAATTTTAGAAGCCATAACAACAGCAGGAGAACTAAGAAAATGGGAAAGATTTTACCCCATTGTGGAAGGTCTTTATGGTACCCCAGTGCAATTGCAGGTTTGTTGAGCCATTCATTTATTAAGATATAGCATATTATTGATTACTAAATATTTTTCAGGCTACAATATTGAATAATTACACCATAAATGTAAATAGTATGAACTTTGAACGAAACATTGAATGTTCACTGTTAATTATGTGGCGTAGCATTTAAGCATTTAAAGGATATACTTAACTAATTTTACGTATTGTTAGAACCGTAAATAGACACACAAAGCTGGAGTAACTCAGTGGATTAAACAGCATCTCTGGAGAAAAGGAATAGGTGACGTTTTGGGTCAAGACCTTTGTTCTGATTTCATGTCTGCTAATCTCCACCATAGTTGAGGATAGGGATATTGGAAGATGCTCTTTATTTTCGATGTTCAATTCTACACCATTCATCAAGATGATTTGTTGCAGAATTCCTAAAGTTCAACCTGACATGCTGTTTTAGTACTGCATCATTCTGTCTATATCGAACGGCTTCCATTGTTTAGCATGTTTTTGTTTTATGCTGCAGATGTATTTACCACGTGAAGTACACATCAAGCTTTCGGGTTTGAACCCTTCTTCAGACTGATAGTCGGGGGGAGGGGTGGAAGAAAACTGGAAGACACGAGGGATAGGACAAAACATAGCTAGTAATGGGTGAACACTGACGAGGGGGGATTTTGATAGGAAAATCGTTGGACAAAGGCCAGAGATGAAGAAAAGATGTGATACAAAAAGATTAAAGTGTTGCGAATTGTGAAGCTCATGGAAGGAGTGTAGGTGGAAGGGGAGGGGAGAAATAGGTGCTCGTCTAGGTGGGGTACAGGGAAGTGGCGAGTGGGCGGGGGTTAAGAAAGAGGGGTGTGTGGGCGAGAGTGGGGGGGGGGGTTAGTTGATAGAGGTTACCTAAAATTGGAGCATTCAATGTTCATACTGTTGGGTTGAAAGCTACTCAAGCCGAATATGAGATGCTGTTCCTCCATTTTGTTTGTGGCTTTACTCTGGCAATGGAGGAGGCCCAGGATAGAAAGATCAGTATGGGAATGGCGAGGAGAGTTAAAATGGTTAGAACTTGGAGTTTTGATAGGCCTTGACAAATCGAGCGCAAGTGTTCAGTGAAACGGTTATTGAGTTGTACAGGAGGCCACATCGCGAACACCGGATGCTGTAGATGAGGTGAGAGGAAGTGCACGTGAACCTTTGTCTCACCTGTCTCAAATTGTGACCTTATTTTGGTTTCAGATTTTCTATATTAAACTAACAATGGTTAATATTTGTATTATGCCAAATAATAATTAAAAATGACACAATTATGTATATAATACATACCTTAACGAATGGAAGACCAAAGACATGAATTTCAGCATCTTTTTTCACATTACTCAGGGCTTTTTAAAGCATTTAGCAAGCTGATGTACAGTAGCACTTCTGAAGTGTAGTTAGTAATTGTTGCAATATCGGCAATGCAATAGTCAATTTGTGTCTATCTTGCTCCCATCAAACCTCTTGTGATAATAATCAGACTGGCTCTGTGAGAATAAAAGGGGCCTTGAGTTAGCAATTGAACAAAATCGTTTTGTGATTTGACCATATAACTGCAATGAAATATCACCTGAGATGGGCTTGATGGTTGGAATGGATAGGATGGGACAAGGGGCTTGTTTTTATGCTGTTGGACTCTGATAATGGAATTGGGATTAATATGGGATTACTGTAAATGGGTGATTGATCGCCAGCGTAGACTCGGATGGGGGAAGTGGGGGAGGAGGCTGTAGGGTCTGATATTTATAGCTCTGTGAATCTATTTACATAGAAAGTCTGTGAACTAAACCAACACCATTTTGAACAAAAAAAAGTCCAACCGTTTAAACAGACCTGCAAAAGTTTAGTAGCCGACTAAAAACATTCATATCTACAAGATTAGTGGACCTTTTTAATGAAAGATGTTCAAGGGTTTTGCTAATTAATCCCTAATGAAGAGAAATGTGCTTAAACATTGCAATAACCTTTGCAATTAGATTACATTTAAATCAAGTAAGAAATCGTGAAGAAAGCCCAAGTTCTAAGACTAGAAAACGATTTTAAAATGCTCATTTTGAGAAGTATGCTTAAGTGTCATGCTGACAATGTGAGCTTTGCAAGCTTGTTGAAATACTTGTAGCATCTGCCTGTTGTTAGTTGATTTTCGATCGGAAGACTAATCAGAGCAGTTCATTAGCCTCTTCTGTGGACAGTGACATATCATGACTGATCAGCATTTTTCATGTGCAGTGAACAGTTCATAACTCATAATTAAACACAACTGAAATAGGGTGAAATTAACATTTTTTTCACAAGATTGTACTGAAGAATGTTGTTCAGTGTCATTTTCTGAACTGAGCTCAACAGATTTAATGCTGAAGTGTAAGCATATTTTAAATGTGCTCCATTGAAACGGTAAACACACACTTTATCTTAATTTTACGCTGGCTATCATGTTATGTACAGTTTGGCAACCGCTGCTCTTGGCATTGAACTTGTGTAAAAGTAGTTGAAAATGTAAAGGCCTGGATAAAAAAGACCAATAAGGTTAGGCAAGGTAGTGTATTAAAATACAGATATAACATGCTCCATGGCTATTCAGCCAAAACACATGAATAATGACAGAACCTACCATGTTCCCCAGAGATGCTTCCTGACCCATTGAGTTATTCCAGCACTTTGTGTCTCCCAAAATATTAAATTCTTTTGTCTATCATATTATCAAGGAATTACAAATTGACCAAGTGCTTTTCACAACATAGAACAATACAGCTCAGGCTGTATAACAGCACTACAGGCCCTTTGGCCCATGATGTCTGCACAAACTATGAAACTAACTAATCCCATCTGTACATGGTCCATGTTTCTCTATTCCTTGCCTGTTCATGTTTGCCATTTCTCTGCCCATAAAGTGCAGGAAAAATTGTTTGTGTTTTTTTTACTGTTGTTTTTTTTGTAAGCCACTCTCAGGTCATGTACAGTATATTAAGTTGGAAATTATTGTTCTCATTTATGCCTCAATCATAACTTTAGAATATCAGCACTTATTTAAGTAATACATATGTAAGCAATACATTTTGTGTCAAATTCTCACAATAACTATTTTATCTTGTTTCTAGGTGGCATGTATGCAACTCATAAATGCACTTGTGACCACTTCTGATGATTTAGATCTCAGGATACACATACGAAATGAATTTGCACGCTGTGGACTTAAAGATCTACTTCAAGTAAGAGCAAAATAAATGACTATCTTTTTGTTTAGACTGCACCATTATTCATCATGCAGACACTGCACATTTTCATGCCAAAGATGATGCCCATTGTCTTGTGTGGCACTGCTTTTATGCGATGGAATACAATGAGAATCAATTAAGCAACTCCAGATGAACATCTGATGAGTACTATGAATCATCTACAACGACAAAATTGTTTCCATTGCAATCAGCAACCTCATAGTTTGGTATTGTCTTCACTGCACTATTATTATTCTTGGTTTAATTAATGCCGAAGTGCAAACCTGCAGCAATATCAACCCTACATTAAAATGACATGCACTGGAGAAACTACAGCGTATGACCACATGTGCATTAGGTAAAAATCTAGCTTGTAATGGAATTAAGCTGTCATATGATCAGTGGTTCATATCAAACTGTGCACTTCTGCCACATCTAATTGAGAATGGCAGTGAGTAATTAAATTACTAATGGGAAGGTGAAATATGAATATTCTTAACAATAGTAAGGGCCAACGTGAGTAATGAAGCCAACAGAGTTTGTATTTTGAAAGTGTACGTGCATATAATTTGCTGATTGCATTTACAATTGTTTGCATAATGTAAATTTGACCGTCTCTCTGCGTCTGTCTTACCATCCCATTCTTCCTTTGATATTTGAAACATTGCTAAATTAAATATGTAGGAAATAGATTCAGATTCCAATAAATTGCAAGGAGAGGACATTATTTTAATTAATGTAGGGAAAGGTTATCACCTAAAAAACACCCTGAACTCTACCACCAAAAAGAATGTTGGCAGTTAACAGATGTCACCGGAGTGTGATGACGTTTTGCAAACAGTAGTAGAGGCCAAAGTTAACTATAGTTATTTTAAACTTATTAGGTTAAAACCATCATCCTCTGCAACACCACCACCATCATCACTTCCAAACTTATCAATGAAGTCAGGGAATTGGGTTTCTGCGCATCCCTATGTAATTGGATCCTCCACTTCCTCATCGGCAGACCACAATCAGTACAAATAGGCCATAGCAGTTCTTCCTCATTCACCATCAATGCACCTCAAGATTGTGTGTTCAGTCACTTGCTCTACTCTCATTATACCCATGACTGTAACCAGTCACACTGACTTTAAATTCACTGATACCATGGTTGCTGGAAAAATAACGGGTAATGAATAGTCAGAGTATAGGAGGGAGATTGAAAATCGAATTGAATGGTGCCAGAACAACAATCTTGTTTTCAACATCAACAAAACCAAGGAGCTGATTGTTGATTTTTTTGAACATGCACATCTCTGAAGATCTGTCCTGGGCCAGCACATTGATGCAATCACAAAAGAGAAAGCTCATCACACTTCTACTTCCTTTGAAGGTTGAGGAGATTTAGTATGTGGACAAATACTCCATCGAACTGCCACAGGAGTACAGAAGAGAGCATACACTGTCACAATCTGGTTCAGCAACTTGGACACCCAGGAATGAATGAGACTGATGAGAGTGATAGACACTTCCCGGTCCATCACACATACCTGTCCACCATCAAAGTGATCTATTGGAGGCGCTGCCTCATAAAGGCAGCAAATATTATTAATATTTTCAAGATCCATACCACCTCTGCTCTCATTTCATGACTGGCATTGAGGAGAAGGTGAAGGAGCCGGAAAACAGTGCCCAACCTGTTCAAGAACAGCTTCTTCCCAGCACCAATTATGCCGTTGAATACCATTCAGTAATGTGGGGTAGAGTTGCTGCCTTACAGTGCCAGAGACCCAGGTTTGATCTGACTAAGAGTGCTGCCGGTACAGAGGTTGAACGTTCTCCCTGTGACCGTGTGGGTTTTCTCCAGGTACTCCGGTTTCCTCCTACACTCCAAAGATGTACAGTTTTATAGGTTAATTGGCTTCTGTAGAAATTGTAAATTGTCCCTGGTATGTAGGATAGTGCTAGTGCTGGTCGGCACTGACTCAGTGGTCCAAAGGACCTGTTTCTGCACTGTATCTCTAAATTAAACTAAACACTAACTGCAATAACTGTGTTCTTCTTTGGACTATGTCTTTGGTTATGTTACAGATTTGTGTTTCTTTGCACTATTATGGTTACCTAATATCAGGGTTATTCATTTATTATTTTTGATTTTTGATGCATGTAATAAAAGTACAGACCTCCCAACCCTTCCGAATTTGGCAGAAAGTTTCCGCTTTCTTATTTCATTTCCGCCATTCCGGTTTCGCCTCACATTTTTTCTGCAAAACATATTCCTCGATCCCCGCCCCGCCTCGCCTCGCACTGCTGGCCTGGCCGCTGGCTTCGCCTCGCCCAGCCTCGCCTCGCTGCTGGCCCGGCCTTGCCACTGGCCTTGCCACTGGCCTTGCCTCGCTGCTCGCCCTTGGCCTGGCCTCACCCCTGGCCTGGCCTCGCCCCTAGCCTTGCCTCACTGTGTAGCATGAGGCCCGTTGTTGAGAGGGGATGGGGTGGATGAATGGGGGGGGGGGGGCATGGACCATTGTGACTTGCTGTTGAAGACCACTGGAGCAAGTATGTGTTCAATGAAATTAGGTATGCAGTTTTAAATGAAACTCTTTCTTCGTAACTTAGTCATACATTTTATGACAATTATTATTTTGTTCAATACCAAGAGAATTGGGATGTGTAAGGAAAAAGCAAAGTAGAAAAAACAGAACAAAACAATTTTTTTCTTTGTGTTGTAAAAAGCATTTCTGTTCAATAACCTTTCCATAAATAGCAGAATATACTCATGACAGGCCTGACATTGTACATGTAGTCCAAGAACTACAGACTGTTGGAAATAATAGTCGTTTTTCACACATGAATGTAGCGCAACCCGTATGCGCATTTGGCGTGCATACATTTTTTTAACTGAAAAGTTGCATTACACCCCTTATGAATTTTAATGTAAAATTCTGAATTTTAGACATCAAAATTATGAATTTGTAAAATCAAATGTTGGGAGGTCTGAAAGTAGTGCTCTCTACTTCATCAATCATACTATATCAAATTTGCATTATGGAAACCATGCGATAACAGAACTACCCGTACCTTCTGCAGAGGAATTCCTGTCACTCAAGAAAATGCCTCCACCGTTTACAAGCATTGTTTGGGTTGAGCAGCAAAAGCTGACATGGTCAGCCATGCCGACATGAATAAACAATAATTTCATCGAGAAAATTTGCTATTTTACAACAAATTTTGATTTGCCTGCATAAAGTTGTTGAAAATCTAAGAGCTTTTTTTGCACAAAATTCTGAATCAGCTTTTAATTTTTTTTGTGCTTGTATTATTACAAACTTTTCTCCTGGGTTGTGAGCATTACATTAAAATGTATTACCTTTTGGCATTTATTTTCCACAGGAGTTAACATTAATTAAAAATGATGCACTGGATATCCAGCTGAAAGTGTTTAATGAGCACAAGGAAGAAGATATGGTTGAGTTTTCACATCGACTTGGAGACATTCGATCTGAATTGGAATATCCTTTTTATAACAAGATATGTCAGCCCTATAAATTTGATATCAATTACACATAAGAACAAAAATAACCTTGGAAAGAACACATGCACGTACAGACGTGTATCAACACACAAACACACACACACATACATGCTGATACACGCGCACAAAATGCTGGATTAACTCACCAGGTCCGGCAAGAGCATGTATTCAGCGAAACGATTGCCCAGTCTGCGCTTGGTCTCGCCAATATTCAGGGTAACAATCGCCCAGTCTGCGCTTAATCTTGCCGACATTCAGTGAAACGATCACCTACGCTTGGTCTGCCTTGGCCTGCACGATCTCCCAGTTGCCAAACGTTGCAACTCTCCTTCCTGTTCCTGTCCTGACCTTTCTGACCTGGGCCCCCTCCACTGTCTGAGTGTGCCCACATTGCGAATTGGAGGAATAGCACTTAATATTTTGTTTCGGTAGCTTGAACCCAGCGATCTGAATATTGATTTCTCTAATTTCAAGTAACCCTTGCATTCCATCTCTCCGTCTCCCCCCCATCCAAGTCATCTTGCTAGTTTCACTGTTTGTATCCCTTCATTATCACCTCTTCCACAGCCAACATAGGACCATTGTTGCTCCACCTTTCTGGAGTCATTGGTGCCGGCTATGATTTGACCTGTTCCTTTTTAATATCGCTCGTTAACCTCTCCCCTGGCTCTCAGTCTGAAGAAGGGACTCGACCAGAAACGTCACCTATTTTTCTGCAGAGTTGCTGCCTGACTCGCTGAGTTACTCCAGCTTTTTGTGTCTATTTGCAGTTCCTTCCCACACACGTGCACGCACATACACACACATGCACCCATACACATGTGTACACGCACATATATAAACACACATACATATATACACAGACGCACTTGTACACACATGTGCACACGTACACACACACACCCACACCCACACACACACACACACACACAAATTAGCTGTGTGTTTGGCAGTAAAGAAAAAACATTGAGCTGCGGGAAGGTATAGATATCCTGGTCAGTTGGCAGAGAAATAGCAAAAGGAATTCAAGCCATAGACGCGTGAGACATGAATTTGGAGGAGCGCAAGAAGGCAAGAAATACACAAATGATTGTCTATGGTGGGTTTAAAGTGGAGGAACAAAGGGATCTTGGGAATTTATATCCCCAGTCAGCAGGATAAGTCGAGCATGTAATTCTAAAGACATATGGGATGCCTTCCTTAATTAGTTGAGACTCAAATGTAAGAGCTAAGGCACACCGATAGTGGATGACTGAAGATACAATTGGAATCTTTGTTATTTTTTATTTCATACAGATATTCTTTATGAAGCAAAAAAACTAATGCTAAGTGCAGAACGTCGGAGCATACTAACTTTTTATAGTCGTGTGAAAAATGTTGCAGCAAAGCTGTGGCTCCAATAAAGTATAGAAAGTCAAATACTGTTGTCAATTTACAGTATCTGACTATTAATTAGAACTATTGTATGGGTTTGGTTTGATTCAATTAAGGAGATTGGAAGTACAGTGGGCAAGTTACTGGCTTTGCAAACAGAGTTGTGGCTTGTTGATCAAATGACATGATTTCAAATCCAAGCAATGGAGCTAAGAAATTTAAAATTCGGGTTAATTACTACAAAGATTCTTAAATTTTATACGTCACAGTACTCATGAGGATGTGGGAATATGAAAGTCTATCTGATTACTGATGCAAGTCAGGGAAGTAATTCATTCTAGTTCATTCTGCTCGAGAAATGCATTGAAGAATGGATAATAAATGCTGGCTTTGTTTGTGCCGGAGAGAAACAGAATCAGCATTTTAGGTTCTGATGTAAGTCATTGATCTGAGACGTTGGCTCTCTTGTTCACTTGCAGCTTTTTCTATTTTTATTTTTTGGGACTAGAATAATTTATTGTTGTCTGGGATTAATTTTTGCTTCAGAGATTTCCAGAGCATTGAAATGGAATAATGGTAATGGGCATTCTCTTTGATTTAGTTTGTGTAGTGATAGTGTTCCTCCAGCAGTATTAAATGGGTTCTGATTTAATGACAGCCGAGGTGTGCATCCCCAGGTCATGGTGGTGAGAAGGTGAAGATGGAGTTGATGGCACATTCACACAGCTGCTCTGTCCTTCTACATCACAATGAACAGGAAAATAAAATAAAGTCTCAAGTAGCATTGGGGAGTTGCTGCAATGTAATCTGGAAGTTGCATTAATGATGAAGGGAGTTCAGCAAAGGACCACCAGGGAAATGCATCTTGATAGTGTTGAAACGTACTGATGCAAGCTGTACTTAATATGAGGAAGAATGTTGAGAAGTTTGTCTCCATAATCCACTAACATTGTGCAAGGATCTCCGTAGAGCAGTTTAGCCAGTTAAGGATGTTTGGAATGCTTTGAGCATATCCTTGACCTCTGCTATCTGGTCGTTGCTGTTTGTGATAATCCTCTAAATAATATGTTTTAAGAGTTTGGTGCTAAACCTGTGAACGAGGAGGCCTGCCCACTGGAGTTGAATTCTGAGGCTATTGGCCTGTGCAAACACATTGATAATGATTCACCTACCTTTCCAGAGCTTTCTGGATGGTTTTGTGGACAACAATGGTTGTATCTTCCTGGTGGCTGCTGTAGGTAGACCAGGCCAGAGGAATACGTATAAGTCAGGGATTACTACTGCCTGCAGATGACGAGGTTTGTGCTAGATCTGAGGTCTTATTTTCATATATATATTCATTCAATGGATGTGTGCTTTGCAGGTTGAGCCAGAATTTAATTGCGTTTGAATGTGGACTCCTCAGTGAGGAGTCACAAATGGTGCTGAACATGATGCAATCATCATTGAACATCCTGACTTCTGACCTTATGACTGAAAGGTAATTGAAGCACCAAAGTGTGGTTGGAATTTGGGCAACTTTGGTTAGGAGCTCTCTCAGAGATGTCCAGTGGCTGACATGGTTGACCTCCAACCATTATATTCCGTTATTCGTCCCACACCGGCGAAATTTACAGTGTTACAGCAGCAAAGTGGATAGCAAGAGAGCAAGAGATCATTCATTATAAATAAAAGATACATAAATTGTCATCAGTTTCCTGGGTGTTCTTAGCTGTTATTGTTGACTCGTCTGCTGGGAGCAGTGCTGGTTGTGCAGTCTCACAGCAGTGGGAAGGAAGGACCTCCTATATCTCTCCTTCCTTTGTGCTAGGTATAACCAACTTCCTTTGTGCTAGGTATAACTCCAATCAGTAGAAAGTTTTGACCCCCTGATTCCCATTAAATCCAATTTAACCAGAGTTCCTTGACACCATACTCGTTCAAATGCTGCCTTGATGTCGGGGGCAGTTACTCTCACTTCACTTCTGGAGTTTAGCTCTTTTGTCTTTGTTTGGATCAAGGCTGTAATTAAGTTAGAGGCTGATGAACCTCGGCAGAATCCAAAGTGAGCTTCTGTGAGCAGGGTGTTGCTAGGCATGTGCCGCTTAATAACACTATCCAGGTCATCTCTTCCATCACTTTGTAGATGATCAAGACTAAACTAATGAGATAGTATTTGACCGAATTGGATTGGTTTTACCTCTTGTGAACGGACCATACTTGGATAATTTTTCACATTATCAGCTAGTTACTTGTGTTCTAGCTGTACTGGTTTAAGTTGGCTAAGGGCGTGGCAAGTTCTGGAGTGCAAGTCTGCTGTCAGGGACCACAGTCTTTGCAATGTCCAATTCCTTTAGCGGTGTCTTGATGACATTTGGGATGCATTGAATTGACTGGATGGGATCTATCATGCTGGGGACCATTGGTGGTGGCCAAGAAAGAATTGATGAGAATTTGGAACTCTGCCGTCGAAGGCACACAAGGGCAAGTGTCATCTGTGTGCTGAAGCTCGACAATGGAGGTTTGGGTGAGTTTTGTTCAGGAATGAAGTTGCTGCATTTTTTTTTTGTTTCCCATTCGTTCTGAAGATTATCTCCATTCCTGAGTGTAGTCTATCAGAGGTGAGGTGCGCAAAATTGAAGAATTGTCAGGGCAATAATGCAGCCTTGTTTGACAACAAACTTCACTGAGATTTGAAACTTTAGAGGGATAGAGGTTAACTTAGACGAATGGTATTATCTTCAGATACACATGGACAAGTTAGATCAAAGGGCTTTTTATCTGTGCTGCATAAATCTATGAATCTAAACATTTTCGCTGGAAGTTAAATCTATTGGCCCATTTCTAAAATGAGTCTTAAATGCACATTCATCCTTTCTGCGTTGTCCAGCTGTGTACAACAAAAAACCATTCAAGAATGTGCCGCACAAAATCTGGTTACTTGGCCTAAACAATCTTTGCCAAAGTTTTTGCTCCACTCCGGACTCTATTCATGATTCCTCTTCTAGATGTGTTCATCTTTGTAACCCTCTATTGTTTGTGCAGACCTCTACCATATGGCTATATTTGATATCCGTTCAATAGTGTATGGCTCCAATGAAACTGAAGGCAGTAAGCATTTGCAGTTTGTGTCTCCAAATGCAGCCACTGGCCACTTTAGAGATTGCCTTGTCAGTTTCCAAAGCAAATCTCCTGTTACTCTCTACAATATATTTTCCTTTACTTCAGTTGTACTGAAATAAACGACGTGTACAATATGCTGTCTAACGCAGTGAAGGACACAGAAGCTGAAAGTTACTTTCTTTCCATTCTTCAACACCTGCTATTAATCAGGAATGACTATTATGTGAGGTAAGTTTTTAATTGTGTTGTTATGTCTGGATTTGTTACTCTGTGCCAACCATTAATCTCTAAAACTAAAACTAAATTAATTTGCAAAATATAGAAACATTCCACAAACATGCTGTACAACTGAAATAAAATAGAAAAAAATGCTTGAAATAAATAGCACGTCTGGCAATATTTGTTCAAATGAAAGTTATGGGTATCTCCTGGCAAAATATGTGGACCCTTATTCCTTATTTTGTTGCTTATCAGAGACCATCTCTTGCGACTGTTTCTGATACCTCAATGACTTTAGATGCAATTTCTAGCTCTTGGAGAACTAGGAAGTTTCATCACCTTTTCTAATTTCCACTTGGCTGTCATCTTCACACTGTTCTGACTTTCATTTCCTTTACTTGTTTTTCCTTTCTATTCCTTTCAGCATTTCAGGCAGAAGATACCTGAAAAATCTTCTGAACACCTGTCGGAAGTCAGTCAGCATTACAACTGCTGGTATATTATGCAATTAGAGTCGTTTTAATACCGCACAGGCCCACCTTGACAATCCACTGGTGTCCCGGCATTACTAATTGGGAAAGTGCTGAATCTTGGTGGTAGGAGAGCATGGAAATAATAATAGGATTTGCATGAGAATAAACATGTTTGGTTAGTTTAGTTTAGAGACATATCCTGAAAACGGCCCTTCGTCTACTTAGTCTGCACCAACCAACGATCACCCATTCACATTGGTTCAATTCTCCACAGAGAAGCCAATTAACATACAAACCCGCGCGTCTTTGGAAGGTGAGAGGAAACCGGAGCACCCTTGGGAAAATCCACACGGTTACAGGGAGAACGTACAAACTTTATACAGACAACACTCGTAGTCAGGATCGAACCCGGGTCTCTGGCGCTGAAAGGCACCATCTCTACCGCTGTACCATGGTATCACCCTAATCTATTAGATTTGGTTGCAACATAGAATTAAAGGGAGCTAAACAGTTGATGTGGTCTATTTGAACTTTCAAAAATTCTTTGATAAAGTATCACACAAGCTTATTAAACAAAATTATAATGTACTGTTTTAGGTGTAGTATGCTGTCATGATTTAAGGACTTTAATGGATAAACAACAGATTCTTCATTTTTGGGTTGGCAGACTACGACCAGCAGGGTGTTGCAGAGATTGGGGTCCCAATGTATGATGATGAGTTGGGTGAGGAACAGAAATAATATGTTTAAATTTGTTGAAAATAGACAGCTATGGTAGTTATGAGAGGAGTGCAGAGAGACTTCAGAGAGAATCTAGACATCTATGATTTGGAATGTAACATGGAAAAATGTGGTAAACTTTGGCAGATTTTTAAAAAAGGCTGGATTTTTAAAAAAAAATGGTTGATAGATTGAAACACATTAGTATTCTTGAGATCCCAGAAATCATCAAGAATCAATATGCAGTTTCAGCAGGCAATTAGGAAGACAAATGGTATGTTGGCCTTTATTGCAAAAGGATTTGAGTACAGGGAAAGAGACATGTTCTTCACATGGAACACTGATGAGATAGAAACATTGAAATGAATAGAGACACATCTATGCCTTTGAAGCCTCACATGAGAAAATACAGTTGTTGGAAAGGATTGATTAATGATTAAACTCTGGCTGTGAATCCACATTGGCACAATGAACTGTATATTTTGCTTATGTTGAAAGTGACTACATTTAAGGTGCTGAGAATCTTTTCATTGGGCTTTAAGAGGTGCAAACTAAATGCTCTACCTTTCCCAGCTATTCCAATCTCTCCCAGCTTTATTCATTTTGAATCTTCAACTTTACTACATTGATAGCGCAGAAGTAGAGATGGTCGAAAGCTTCCTGTTCCTAAGAATAAATATCACCAGCAATTTGTCTGGACCAGCTGCATCGAAGCCATGGGCAAGAAAGCACACCAAAGCCTCTACTTCCTTAGAAGGCTTCGAATGTTAAGCATGTCCCCAACAACCCTCACCAGCTTCTACAGATGCGTCATAGGAAGCATCTTACCAGGATGCATCACAACCTAGTTTGGCAACAGTTCCATCAAGACAGTAAGAAATTGCAGAGAGCTATGGACGTAGCCCAGGCCACCATGCAAGCCAACCTCCCTTCCATCGACCCACCTATACTTCAATACTTCATGCTGCTTCAGCAAGGCCGCCAACATAATCAATGACCAATCTCACCCCCAGTCACTCCCTCTTCTCCTCTCCCATCAGGCAAAACAGTACAGAAGTTTGAAAATGCATACCTCCAGATACAGGAACAGTTTTTTCCCAGCTGTTATCAGGCAACTGCAAGGTCCTCTTATCAGCTAGAATGTGGTCCGAACCTCCCACCTACCTCATTGGAGACCTTTGATTTTTCTTTAATTGGACATTATCGGACTTCAATGTTACATCTTTGCACTAAATGTTGCATCTTTTATCTGTGCACTATGGACAAAAGCTTTTCACTCTACCTCGGCTTGTGTGACAATAATAACCTAAACAAAACTAAAAATGCATTTCTTGAAGTTGGTCTTGATTGCGGCATCTCTGAAATCTCCCAGTGTGCTTCTCTTGAATGAGAAAGATAAAATCAGAATATGTCTCTTAAATAAACTTGTTTTAGTATTTCAGCAGATAATATTAGGATAATCCCAAGAGACTTTACAAGTACATAAAGGGAAAAAGGGTAACCAGAGAGAGAATGGGACCGCTCAGGAATTCAAGCGGTCAACTTTGTGTGGAGCCACAGGAGATGGGCAAAGTCCTCAAAGAGTATTTCTCCTCTGTTTTTACATGAGAATTGGAGAACGGGGCAGGCAATAGAAGTGTCTTGAGAGCAGTCAGTGTTACGCTCAAGGAGGTGCTGAAAGTCCTGATGCGTATGAAGGTAGACAAATCTCCCGGGCCTGATCAGATATATCCGAGGACACTGGGAAGCGAGAGAAGAAATTGGAGGTACCCTAGCTGAGATTTATGTGCCATTAAGCAGGGATAAGGTGCCGGAAGATTGGATAGTGGCAAATTTTGTGCCTCTATTTAAGAAGGGCTGCAGGAAACGACCTGGAAACTACAGCCCAGTGAGCCTGACATCTGTGGTCGGAAAGTTACTAGAGAGTATTCTGAGGGCTAAGATATACAGGCATTTAGATGGACAGAAGCTGATTAGAGATAGCACGGTTTTGTACGTTGGAAATCGAGCCTCACGAGTCTGAGTTTTTTGAAGATGTGACCAAAAAGGTTGATGAGGGCAGAGCTGTAGATGTTGTATATATGGATTTCAGCTAGGCATTCAACAAGGTTCCACATGGTAGGCTGCTCAGGAAGTTTAGAATGGATAGAAAATTGGCTTCATGGAAGGAAGCAGAGGGTGATGATGGAAGGTTGCTTTTCGGACTGGAGGCCCTGTGACTAGTGGTGTGCCTCGGGATTCGGTGCTGGGCCCAGTGCTGTTTATCATCTATGTCAATGATTTAGATGAGAATGTGCAAGGCATGTAACACCAATTTCAATGAAACTTCATCCATTAGCACCAAAAGGACGACGGTGAGTAAGGTGGGCCTAAAATTGTTGTGCTATCGTGTACCTTCTTCTTGCGTTTGAGGCAGCAGAAATTATGTAACACCCTCCAGGCGCTGTAGCCAGTGCAATGTGCTGTTGTCGAGGGCCGTGAGGTCTACCCCTCCACCAGGGGTGATAAATCAAGTTCTTTACCTTCAGTCTGAATAATCACACGTAATACTGGATGAGCACATCAGATTTATTCCACCATGGGGTTCTTCCCGTGAGGATCTCCAGACACAATACTAGTGTCTGAAAAGATCTTAACTAGGAGAGGGGAAGAACAACTTCTCCACGATTGTTTACTTTTTTATACAGAAAGGAAAAAGGGGCGTAACAGATAAAATTAAGGACCAATTACAAATCTAATACAATTCCCATGGTTACAGAGAAAACAAAATCATTAATACAGGTCACATGCTCAGAAACCAAACCATTAATATAAGTCACATGCTTTTGGGGAAACGCATCAATTTACCTAGAGTGGATTCAAAACTTTTCCTACTTTCACACGCACCCATATAAGGAGTTGTTACTATGAAAGAAACTTTCTTTATCTCTATACACGAGCAATCTTGCAGCTGCACGACCTTGCTTTACTGTTTTAATACACCACTCACACAGTCAGACAGAGGAGTGGGGGAGTAATTTAAGAACAAGAGCCCCTACTCTTCTGTATACTCATTATCATTCATAAAGGGACAAACACATTCTGTTCCCAAGGATAACATTTCTGCCACAAGCATCCATCTTACTGCTTTCCACTGAAAATAAGCATTCATTTTATATTAGCTAAAACAACAAAATAAACCATCTCAACTACAACAAAATATCAATATCTGTAATTAACTATATCAACTAATAGCATAGATTCTCAGGGGGACCGCGGACAGTGCAGTCAAAAATGACATGCTTTGCTGGTCTAGTCCACACGCAGGCTGCTGATGAACGCAACCCCCAACGATGCAGCAGCAATCAGCAGTAGCAGCAGCAGCAATCAGCAGTAGCAGCAGCAGCAATCAGCAGTAGCAGCAGCAGCAATCAGCAGTAGCAGCAGCAGCAATCAGCAGTAGCAGCAGCAATCAGCAGTAGCAGCAGCAATCAGCAGTAGCAGCAGCAATCAGCAGTAGCAGCAGCAATCAGCAGTAGCAGCAGCAGCAATCAGCAGTAGCAGCAGCAGCAATCAGCAGTAGCAGCAGCAGCAATCAGCAGTAGCAGCACCAAGCTGTGTTGCTTGGGAAGTAGTGTGTGGGGATTGTGTGGGGATTGTGTGGGGATTGTGTGGGGATTGTGTGGGGATTGTGTGGGGATTGTGTGGGGATTGTGTGGGGATTGTGTGGGGATTGTGTGGGGATTGTGTGGGGATTGTGTGGGGATTGTGTGGGGATTGTGTGGGGATTGTGTGGGGATTGTGTGGGGATTGTGTGGGGATTGTGTGGGGATTGTGTGGGGATTGTGTGGGGATTGTGTGGGGATTGTGTGGGGATTGTGTGGGGATTGTGTGGGGATTGTGTGGGGATTGTGTGGGGATTGTGTGGGGATTGTGTGGGGATTGTGTGGGGATTGTGTGGGGATTGTGTGGGGATTGTGTGGGGATTGTGTGGGGATTGTGTGGGGATTGTGTGGGGATTGTGTGGGGATTGTGTGGGGATTGTGTGGGGATTGTGTGGGGATTGTGTGGGGATTGTGTGGGGATTGTGTGGGGATTGTGTGGGGATTGTGTGGGGATTGTGTGGGGATTGTGTGGGGATTGTGTGGGGATTGTGTGGGGATTGTGTGGGGATTGTGTGGGGATTGTGTGGGGATTGTGTGGGGATTGTGTGGGGATTGTGTGGGGATTGTGTGGGGATTGTGTGGGGATTGTGTGGGGATTGTGTGGGGATTGTGTGGGGATTGTGTGGGGATTGTGTGGGGATTGTGTGGGGATTGTGTGGGGATTGTGTGGGGATTGTGTGGGGATTGTGTGGGGATTGTGTGGGGATTGTGTGGGGATTGTAAGGAGTAAGACCTGTGTGATCTCCCGGACTAGTTTCGATCGCCTAGCTTGGGGTCGGAGAGGAATTTCCCGGATTTTTTCCCAAATTGGCCTGGGTTTTTTATCCGGTTTTTCGCCTCTCCCAGGAGATCACTCAGTTCTTTTGGGTGGGCGGTTGGAGCGGTTGGAGTAGCGGCCGGGCGGTAGGTTTAGTAACTGAGCGCGGGGCTTTGTTTGGAGAGTATGACTGCCAGGGCAGTTTTTTGTTCTGGGTGTCAGATGTGGGGAATCTGGGAGTCTGATAGTCTTCCAGACATCCACATCTGCGCCAGGTGTGACGAGATGGGGCTCCTAAGGGACCGTATTAGGAACCTGGAGCGGCAGATTGATGACCTCCGTCTGATCAGGGAGAGTGAGGAGGTTATAGATAGGAGTTACAGGGAGGTGGTCACTCCTAGACCACGGGAGATAGACAAGTGGGTCACTGTTAGGGGGGGCAAGGAACAGAGGCAGGGACTAGGGAGTACCCCGGTGGCTGTACCCCTTGGAAATAAGTACTCCTGTTTAAGTACTGTTGGGGGGGACAGCCTACCTGGGGGCAGCGACGGTGCCCGGGCCTCTGGCAAGGAGTCCGGCCCTGTTGCTCAGAAGGGTAGGGAAAGGAAGAGGAGAGCAGTAGTAATAGGGGACTCTATAGTGAGGGGGTCAGATAGGCGTTTCTGTGGACGCAGTCGGGAGACCCGGATGGTGGTTTGCCTCCCTGGTGCTGGTGTCCGGGATGTGTCTGAGCGTGTCCAGGATATCCTGAAAGGGGAGGGAGAGGAGCCAGAGGTCGTGGTACATATAGGTACCAACAATATAGGTAGGATAAGGGAAGAGGTCCTGAAAGGAGAATTCAGGGGGCTAGGAAGAGAGTTAAAAAAAAAGGACTTCCAAAGTAATAATCTCAGGCTTACTGCCTGTGCCACGCGATAGTGAGAATAGGAATGGAGTGAGGTGGAGGATAAATACGTGGCTGAGGAACTGGTGCAGGGAGCAGGGTTTCAAGTTTCTGGATCATTGGGACCTCTTCTGGGGGAAGTATGACCTGTACAAAAAGGACGGGTTGCATCTGAACTCGAGGGGAACCAATATCCTGGCGGGGAGATTTGCTAAAATAACTGCGGAGACTTTAAACTAGTACGGTTGGGGGGAGGGACTCAAACACAGATAGCTAATAGGCAGTGTGTGAGGCAGGAGGCAGAAAAGGGAAACACTCAGACCCAATATGTAGGAGAGAAAGAAGGGAAAAGAAATAAACTGAGAATAAGAAATGATGGGTCCCTTAAATGTGTATATTTTAATGCTAGGAGCATTGTAAGAAAGGTGGATGAGCTTAGAGCCTGGATTGACATCTGGAAGTATGATGTTGTGGCGATCAGTGAAACATGGTTGCAGGAGGGTTGCGATTGGCAATTAAATATTCCAGGATTTCATTGTTTCAGATGTGATAGAATCGGAGGGGCAAGAGGTGGGGGTGTTGCATTGCTTGTCAGGGAGGATATCACAGCAGTGCTTTGGCAGGACAGACTAGAAGGCTCGATTAAGGAGGCTGTTTGGGTGGAACTCAGAAATGAGAAAGGTTTAGCAACACTTATAGGGGTGTATTATAGACCGCCAAATAGGGAACGAGAATTGGAAGAGCAAATATGTAAGGAGATAGCAGATATTAGTAGTAAGCACAGAGTGGTGATTGTGGGTGATTTCAATTTTCCGTATATAGACTGGGAATCACATTCTGTTAAAGGGCTGGATGGTTTGGAGTTTGTAAAATGTGTGCAGGATAGTTTTTTGCAGCAATACGTAGAGGTGCCTACCAGAGAAGGGGCAGTGTTGGACCTCCTGTTAGGAAATGAGATGGGTCAGGTGACGGAGGTATGTGTTGAGGAGCACTTTGGGTCTAGTGATCATAATGCCATTAGTTTCAATATCATTATGGAGAAGGTCAAATCTGGACCAAGGGTTGAGATTTTGGATTGGAGAAAGGCTAATTTTGAGGAGATGAGAAAGGATTTAAAAGGAGTGAAATGGAAATTGTTGTTTTATGAAAAGGATATAATAGAGAAATGGAGGATATTTAAAGGTGAAATTTTGAGAGTACAGAGTCTTTATGTCCCTGTTCGGTGGAAAGGAAAGAATAATAATTTGAAAGAGCCGTGGTTTTCCAGGGAAATTGGACACTTGGTTCGGAAAAAGAGGGAGATATACAATAAATATAAGCGGCAGGGAGTAAATGAGGTTTTTGAGGAATATAAAGAATGTAAAAGGAATCTTAAAAAGGAAATTAGAAAAGCGAAAAAAAGATATGAGGCTGCTTTGGCAAGTAATGTAAAAGTAAACCCCAAGGGGTTCTACAGATATGTCAATAGCAAAAGGATAGTGAGGGATAAAATTGGTCCATTAGAGAGTCAGAGTGGACAGCTATGTGCTGAGCCAGAAGAAATGGGGGAGATATTAAACAATTTCTTTTCTTCGGTATTTACCGAGGAGAAGGATATTGAATTATGTGAGGTAAGCGAAACAAGTAGAGTAGTGATGGAAATTAGGAGGATTAAAGAAGAGGAGGTACGGACACTTTTGAAGAATATAAAAGTGGATAAGACTCCAGGTCCTGATAGGATATTCCCTAGGACATTGAGGGAAGTTAGTGCAGAAATAGCAGGGGCTATGACGGAAATATTTCAAACGTCATTAGAAACAGGGATGGTGCCGGAAGATTGGCGCATTGCGCATGTTGTGCCTTTGTTTAAAAAAGGTTCTAAAAGTAAACCTAGCAATTATAGACCTATTAGTTTGACGTCTGTGGTGGGAAAATTAATGGAAAAGATACTTAGGGACAATATATATAATTATTTGGATAATCAAGGCCTGATTAGAAACAGTCAACATGGATTTGTGCCTGGAAGGTCATGTTTGACTAATCTTCTTGAATTTTTTGAAGAGGTTACCAGGGAAATTGATAAGGGCAAGGCTGTGGATGTTGTCTATATGGACTTCAGTAAGGCATTTGACAAGGTTCCACATGGAAGGTTGATTAAGAAGGTTAAATCGTTGGGTATTAATAGTGAGGTTGCAAGATGGATTCAACAATGGCTGAATGGGAGATACCAGAGGGTAATGGTTGACAATTGTATGTCAGGTTGGAGGCCAGTGTCTAGTGGAGTGCCCCAAGGATCTGTGTTGGGTCCACTGTTGTTTGTCATTTACATTAATGATCTGGATGATGGTGTGGCAAATTGGATTAGTAAATATGCAGATGATACTAAGATAGGTGGAGTAGTTGATAGTGAGGTAGATTTTCAAAGTCTACAGAGAGACTTGGGCCTTTTGGAAGGGTGGGCTGAAAGATGTTTAAAGAGTTTAATGCTGATAAGTGTGAGGTGCTGCATTTTGGTAGGACAAATCAAAATAGGACGTACAGGGTAAATGGTAGGGAATTGAGGAATGCAGTGGAACAGAGGGATCTGGGAATAACTGTGCATTGTTCCCTGAAGGTGGAATCTCATGTGGATAGGGTGGTGAAGAAGGCGTTTGGTATGCTTGCCTTTATAAATCAGAGCATCGAGTATAGAAGTTGGGATGTAATGTTGAAATTGTACAGGGCATTGGTGAGGCCGAATCTGGAGTATGGTGTGCAGTTCTGGTCGCCAAATTATAGGAAGGATGTCGACAAAATGGAGAGGGTACAGAGGAGATTTACTAGAATGTTGCCTGGGTTTCAGCACTTAGGCTACAGAGAGAGGTTGAATAGGTTGGGTCTTTATTCTTTGGAGCGTAGAAGGTTGAGGGGGGACTTGATAGAGGTTTTTAAAATTTTGAGAGGGACGGACAGAGTTGACGTGGGTAGGCTTTTCCCTTTGAGAGTGGGGAAGATTCCAACAAGGGGACATAGCTTCAGAATTGAGGGACAAAGGTTTAGGGGTAACATGAGGGGGAACTTCTTTACTCAGAGGGTTGTGGCTGTATGGAATGGGCTTCCGGTGGAAGTGGTGGAGGCTGGCTCGATTTTATTATTTAAGAGTAAATTGGATAGGTATATGGATAGGAGGGGATTGGAGGGTTATGGTCTGAGTGCAGGTAGATGAGACTAGGTCAGGGAGAATGGTCGGCGTGGACTGGTAGGGCCGGACAGGCCTGTTTCCATGCTGTAGTTGTTATATATGTTATATATGATGCATGCTGGCGTTGAACCGGCTGACCCCTGTGCGGAGCCGGTTCAGGGCGACCCACTCTTTGCGGGGCATGTCCGAGCCGGGTGGGGCTGTGGTGTTCGGTGCGACAGTGAATTGAGGAGGTCGCGATGTCTGTTCCCAGCTGGTTCTCCATGCTCCTAGTATGTTGAAACCGGAGCCACAGAGGGTCGCTGCATGACGGGAGAAAGGGCGACGCGATGACAGGCATTGAAGTCCCAGTTGCTGTGAATCCTGGGCGAGGTGGTGCAAAGGATGTTTGGCGTCCGATGGGGCCTTGCACACCAGCCTGTGAGTGAAGAACTCTCTGCGAAGCTTGGCGGGTGCGATACCTGCGAGCACCAGCACGAGATCCTTCGGAGTAGTGCGTAGGCAGCCAGTGATGATCCGCATGGTGTCATCTAGCTTGCTAGTATGAGTGCTGTGGCACCATGCTGGGGCGGCGTACTCAGCGGCGCTGTACACGAGTGCTGGTTCGAAGAATAGATGTCCTGGCGCCCCATGACGATCCGGCCAAGCAACGCAGGAGGTTGTTCCGTGCCGGGACTTTAGCACGGAGAGATTCAAGGTGCTGCTTGTAGGTCAGCTGCCGATCTAGTTTCACCCTGAGATATGTAGGAAATGGGTTGTAGGGTAGGGGTTTCCCATTGAGGGTGACGGTTAGCTGGTGTTGAGCTTCCTTGTTGTTTAGGTGAAAGACCGTTGTGGTTGTTTTTGCCACACTCAGTTTTAGTCTCCAGGTCTTAAGGTAGCCCGCGACAAGTTCCATATCCGCCGAGAGCACATCCTCAACTCCTGTCCGAGTGCTGTAGGGCCAAGTCATCTGCGTATCCGTATTGGCGCTAGGTCTTAGGTAAGAAACTCCGTTTCTTAGGCGTCGCAGTCAGCTAGATTGTCCGTCGCTAGTCTTGAGTACAAAACTGCTGTTGGCAAGGATGTTGGCAAGAAACCGCACTAAACGATGGTCAGGGATGGTGCGGAGGAGCTTCAAGATGCCCGCCTTGTGACCCTTTTCGAAACTGTCTTCGATGTCTTTGGTCAGCTTGACTATTTGGTGGGTGGTGCAGCGACCACGCCAAAATCAGGCTTGTTCAGCGGGTAGTTGAGGGTCAACGATTAGATCGAGCTGGGCCAAGAGAAGCTTCTACGGGACACAGGAGTGAGATGGGCTGATAGTTCCTTGGGTCGTCTGCAGGCTTGTTTGGTTTTGGTAGCGCAATGACGGTGGCCTTCTGCCAGATCTTCGGAATGGACTGACCAATGAGGCAAGAGGAGTAAAACTCACGGAGCCAGACCAGGCATTTAGGACCGCAGTGTTTCAGGAATTCTGGGGGGGTTGTTATCGGGACCCTGGGCTTTTCCACATTTCAGTTGAGAGATGGCAGAAGAAAGTTCTGTTACCAATCGTGTACCGTTTTGGCTGTAGTTCAGGAACAAACAAATAAACAAACGAGCGTTTTAGTATATAGATGTTCAGTTTTGGTCACCACGTTGGAAGAAAGATGGAAGGGTTGGAAAGGGTGCAGAGAAGATTTACGAGGATGTTGCCAGGACTCAAGTGCCTGGCAAGGTCCAGTGAAAGGTTGAGCAGGCGAGGACTTTATTCCTTCGAGTGCAGGAGAATGAGGGGTGGTTTTACATAGATGTACAAGAACATGATAGGAATAGATTGAGTAAATGCAGTCTTTTGCCCAGAGCAGGGGAATTAAGAGACATAGGATATGGGCTTAAGGTGAGGGGGGAAAGATTTAATAGGAACCTGAGGAGTAACATTTTTACACAAAAGTTGGTGGGTAAATGGACCAAACTGCTGGAGGAGATACTATCATATCTTTTAAGAGACATTTGGACGGATACATGGATAGGTTTGGAGGGTTTTGGGCCAAGTCCGGAAAGGTGGGATTAGTGTAGATGGGGCATGTTGGTCGTCACGGGCAAGTTGGCCGAAGGACCTGTTGCCTTGCTGTATGATTCTGACTGTATGAACAGTGATCTACTGAAGCACTTTATTCACAAAATGCTGGAGTAACTCAGCAGGTCAGGCAGCATCTCGGGAGAGAAGGAATGGGTGACGTTTCGGGTCGAGACCCTTTTTCAGTCTGAAGAAGGGTCTCGACCCGAAACGTCACCCATCCCTTCTCTCCTGAGATGCTGCCTGACCTGCTGAGTTACACCAGCATTTTGTGAATAAATACCTTCGATTTTTACCAGCATCTGCAGTTATTTTCTTATACTACTGAAGCACTGCTTCACAGGCTGTTGAATGGCCTTTTCAGCCTCCAGCTGTGCTGGGGTAGTGCCAAGATCACCTAAGTCCTTGACAAGTGCTACTTTGTTTTTTGGCTTTCAAATGTATAAGTTCTTGGATGGTTGGATTTTACAGGGTCTTGAGTATGTTGAAGCATGTCACGAATGTCAGCTTATTACTGTGAACGTCCCACGCACCTTCTGTTCTTTAGGTCGTATGTTTTTTTGTAGGCCCTGAGGCTTCAGATGTCTACTATTTTTAAACCTTTCAGGACACAATAGTGTTTTCAGTCCAAGAATGCTGAGTGTTTAAGATTTCAAACGAGGGTTGGTGTTTTCTAAGTGAGAATTTGAGAATCTATTCTAATCATGGGTGACTTCAAAAGCAAACTAAGGACTGAAGGCACGCTGCTGCTCCTTTTGATTGTGATTTTCCAGTTTGTTCGTAAGGCATTGACTAAGTAACAACGTTTGTTTACAAAATGAGATTACACAGTAGACAGGATAACAGATTGCAGGTTTAGATTAAAATGTGGCTATGTTAGCGAGTCTGGGTTAAAGTGTGCATGTGCTGTGATTTCAAAGTCGTCTTGTTGAGTTTCATTATACGTAACTCTTTCACCTAGACCACAGCTAACAATGGCTTGTCTCCTTTATCCTCGTTACTTTTCAGGTGCTGAATTCAACATGGAGCTGAGCAGGAGGCCAATATTGAATAGATTCACAAGTAACACTGGAAAATGTCCTTTGATTTCAGACTGCACTATGAATTCGGGGAAGATTAAGACACTGGCAAATAATTAAAAACATGAAAGCAAAATAATTGCCGTGTTTTGTTTAGTTGACTTAAAAAAAAAGATAAACTAGAGACAGTTAAAATCTATCAAAATTTGTCACTTATAACCAGATATGCTTGGAGACAGTCTCTTCCAACTGTCAGATCTATCAGGTGCTTTAAGAGGCACTAACATTGATGGGGCCATAGTCCTGAAGTGTGTATGCTTCAGGCCCTTGGACTGGATAAGAGTGGAGCTGAATCGATACGGGAGATGGCACCTGTGCCTATGAGAGACGGCACCTGTCATACCTGTACCTAGAACTGTATTTGTATTTTATATGCATTTGTACCTGTACCTATCATGGAGGTGGTTCTGAAAACCATCAAAACCATTTAATTGATTGTTACTTCCTGAGGCTAAAAATTGATATTACTTTGGTTGACATGGTTGGCTTTTGAAGGTAACTGAGAGAGTCAATATATTAGGTTATAGCGGAAAGCAAGTAAAGCTATTGATGCTGGAGTCTGAACCAAAGACAGATATGTTGTAAAACCTCAGCTAGTCAAGCAGAATCTGGGAAGAAAAATCAGTAATCCTTTCAGGTTAGCGACCCTTCCTCAGAACGTTTGCTGACCTGAAACATTGATTAGTTTCTTTTTCCATATATGCTGCTTGACTGGCTGAGCTTTTCCAGCTGCATGTCTTTTGTTATTGGATCATTGTTTGTAATGGCAGTTTCTATACTTTCTCAAAGTCCAACTTCGATAGCCGTTACTGCTCGGGGATGTGGTGGAGATATAGCTTACGCACACAAAGATAGCAAAAACGAATCTTCCAAACACTGTTTCTTGATTAATTGATCTTTATTAAAGTAGCACAAATCAAAAGAATAATTCATAACTTATCGTTCTTATCAACTGCTTCCTCTTCAAACAACAGTCGTTACCGTGTGGTCGTTACCGTGTGGTAAAAAAACAGTTTTCTCTCCATCCTCCGAACTAAACTGACCCCCAATCTCTGTGGCTACGCTAGCCTCCTCAGATGCAGACACGCCCCTCTACGTATCAAATTCCACCTTCCAAAGTACAGACAAATAGAAACTAGAAATATTAAACATGGCCATAATATAATAACAGCAACTAATTTAAGCGTAAATGGCGCCTACATCAAGAAGACAATTTTTTTCCCCCAAGATGCCCTCCTGTAGTTTTTACAATTTTTTCACTTGGTATTATTTGAATTGTTTTGAGTGGGATATTTGAGTCAAAGACTCAAAATATGAAGAAGAATTTTAGGTATTGAATTAGACTAACATTTTAAAACTTTCCACTTTTATTTTCTAGGCCACAGTATTTTAAGATAATTGAAGAATGTGTTTCTCAGATAGTGTTGCACCGCAGTGGCATGGATCCCGATTTTACTTACCGCAGACGATTAGATGTAGATTTTGAGCACCTTATAGGTACGGCTGATTATTTGAACACGATTGATATATCATTTAGGAGCATTTCGAATAAGATCATGATGATATGATTTTATCCTAATTCTATTTTCAAGCATATCTGCAGTAATCTTTGAACAACTTGCTTATCAACTATATATCTACTTTTGTCGTCAAGATATTCAAAAGCTCTCTTTCCACTGAGGAAGATGGTACCAAAGACTCTCAATAATCTGATGTTTTTAAAAACAAACTTCTGTCTTAAATGGACACTGCTTTCTTTTAAAACAGTGACTTTTATTCTCAACTCTTCCATAGGATGAGAAATCCTCTCTATGTCCATATCTTTGAGACATCTAAGGATCTTGCAAGTCCCTGCGCCCTCTACCAAACTTAAACAGATATAAATCTAATCTGTCCAATTATTCCTCATAAAAGAATGCCAATTCTAGAAACTATTTAGTTTCTCACAATATTAGGCCAAGTCATTTAGGTCTGAGATGGGAAATTTCTTAACTTAATGGGTGGTGGACATTTGGAATCCTCTGCCACAAATCGTTTAAAATATTATTGACGCAAACAGCATCAAAGGGTATGGGGAGAGGAGGTACATGATACTAAGATAGAGGATGAACCACGTTCATGTTGCATGGCGAAGGCTTAAAGGGCTGATTTACCTCCTCCTCTTTACATTTCTCACTTTTAATACTGCGCACATTACTCTAAATAAATTTCTCATTTTTAATACTGCACACATTACTACTAGTACCCTGTATAACAGAAGCATTGCATTTTTGTCTTCCTGTTCATTTCCCCTGGCAAAACATTCTCACTTGTAATATCTGCATGCTAGACTTTTATGAACCATGCTCCAGGAAAATTGGATCCCTCTACATCTCAGCTCTGCAGTCTCCTTATTTCGGTCTTATACTGGTTTATTTTTTCTGCCAAAGTGAAGAATCTCAGATTTAACCATATCATACTCCTTTTTCCAGAACTTGCCCACACTTAACATTCATTTGTAGCCTCCCAATGTCCACTTTGCAATTAACTTTACTGTATATCTTTGTGTTATCAGCAAATTTACCCGAAGATTTTGCTGCTTTCATCCATCATTTATATTAATTGCAAACATAATATCAGTAAAGAATGGCTCCAGTTAGTTTTAATTCATTCCCATAAGAGAGGGAATATTTTTGTTACGAATATTAGTATGACCCCAGACTGGATAACATTTTTACCTTCTTATCTTTAGATATTTGTGTTGACAAAGCAAGGGTCGATGAGAGTGAACAAATGCTTTCAGAATTGGTGAGAAAGGTAGGAAACATTTCAATCCCTTCAGTGGTGTTATCATACTTATTTTCCCTTCCAACATTTGATTATATCAAATATGAAAATATATCTTTCAGTGAGGCCAACAAACAGAATATTTGAACAGAGAAAAGGTCTGTCCCAATTTTAAGGGCATAATTTGAAGGAAAAATTACTTCTCTTTTATTTTTGGAATGGATAGAATCCATGAGGTGTTGAAAATATGAATTTGAAAATTTTATGCTGTGTTAAAACCAGAAGAAGATTACAAGAGTATTTATTCACAAAATGCTGGAGTAACTCAGCAGGTCAGGCAGCATCTCGGGAGAGAAGGAATGGGTGACGTTTTGGGTCGAGACCCTTCTTCAGACTGAAGAAGTGTCTCAACCCGAAACGTCACCCATTCCTTCTCTCCTGAGATGCTGCCTGACCTGCTGAGTTACTCCAGCATTTTGTGAAATAATACATTTTATTCTTTTGGTCCAACCAGAGGATACCTTCCTGAATATGTAAAGTAACGCTGCAAATTTGGGGTGGTGCAGCTGGTAGAGCTGCTGTCTCACAGCATCTGAGACCTGGGCTCGACCCTACCTCAGTTGCTATCTGTCTGGGGTTTGCACATTCTCCAAGCAGCCGTGTAAGCTTCCCCCGGGCATTCTGATTTTTCTCCCACATACCCAAAATGCGCGGTTTTGTTGGTTATTTGGTCTGTAAATTGCCTCTTGTGTGGAGAGAGTGGATGCAAAAGTAGGATAACAGAAGTAGGGTGAATGGGTGATTGATGGTTGGAATGGACGGTGGGCCGAAGGGCTTGTTCAATGATAATTTATTGTCACATGTACATAGGTATAATGAAATGCTTTGCTTTACATACAACCCAGTAAAATCATGTAGCTGTCCTCACCTAGGCAGTACACAAGTGTCGTCATGTTTTGGTGCCGACAAAGTTAGAAAAGTTCACCAAACAGCCCTATCTGTTATCTTTCAATCAATCAATCATTCAATGATAAAAAAGGTGCAAATTTTCATGGGGTAGGATCGGCAGGCCACAGAAATCTGTTTTTTCTGCTCATCAATCAAACTGCAGGATATTTCTTTAAAACTGCAGTATGAATTCCAAATAAAATAACATTCAGGGCGGCACGGTAGCACAGCGGTAGAGTTGCTGCTTTACAGCGAATGCAGCGCCGGAGACTCAGGTTCGATCCTGACTACGGGTGCTGCACTGTAAGGAGTTTGTACGTTCTCCCCGTGACCTGCGTGGGTTTTCTCCGAGATCTTCGGTTTCCTCCCACACTCCAAAGACGTACAGGCATGTAGGTTAATTGGCTGGGTAAATGTAAAAAATTGTCCCTAGTGGGTGTAGGATAGTGTTAATGTGCGGGGATCGCTGGACGGCACGGACTTGGTGGGCCGAAAAGGCCTGTTTCCGGCTGTATATATATGATATGATATGATAAAACCACTTCATGTTGAACTATCTACGTCTCACAGTCTCTACTTCCAAAAATCAAGGCATGCATGATAATGTTATGATCTGTTTGGAATCAGCAGAATGTGTTGGAGTTGATGTTAAGGTAATTTTATCTTCCAGTTTGATGAAGAATTTACAGCCCGGCAAGAGGCACAGGCTCAAATGCAAAAGAAAGAACAAAAAATCAATCAGCTTGAAACTGAATTGCAGCGTCTCAGAGCTCAGGTAATGGAGCTTGCTAAATCATTTTTTTCATTTCCAAACTGTTAGTGTTTCAAAGCCATTGATACAATTTAGAATATGTAAAGGGAAAATATTTATTTTGCTATCCTGCTACATTTTGTGATAATCAAAAATTTGCCAGCTACCATTTTGTGAGGTTCCGTCCAAAATGCCATGAGCTGTTCAATGCCAGGAATGTGCAATGTTACTTGGCTTGTTTGGTCCAAAATTGATTACAGATTTTGAAATAGTGTTAGATAAACCTGGTGCGTAAAAGGTAAAACTTTAGTTACTGTTTCACACATTTGCAAAATACTTAACCGCAAAAGATGAAGCGTTGCTACACTTGGATTCTGAGTTCCAAAGTGATCTATGATCAATATCCAGGAAGTTAGAGTCATAGAGTCTTACAATGTGGAAACAGGCCCTTTGGCCCAACTTGCCCACACTGGCCAATATGTCCCATCTACGCTCATCCCATCTGCCTGCGTTTGGCCCAAATCGCTCTTAACCTGTCCTACTATGTACCTGTCTAAATGTTTCTTGAATGTTGCGATAATGCCTCAATTGTATCCTGCCTCAACTACCTCCTCAGGCATCTCGTTCCATACACACACCACCCTTTGTGTGAAAAGGTTACCCCTCAAATTTCTATTAAACCTTTCCCCCTCACCTTAAACCGATAACCTCTGGTTCTCGATTTCCCTACTGTGGACAAGAGACAATGTGCGTCTACCCAATCTATTCCTTTCGTGATTTTGTAGACCTCTATAGGATCACCCCTCATCCACCTGCGCTCCAAGGAATAGAGCCCTAGCCTGCTCAACCCCTCTGTGTAACTCAGGCCCTCGAGTACTTGCAATATCCTCGTAAATATTCTCTTCACCTTTTCCAGCTTGACAACATCTTTCCTATAACACGGTGCCCAAAACTGAATACAACACTCTAAATGTGGCCTCACTAATGTCTTGTACAACTGCAACATGGCTTCCCTAACTTTATGCTCAATGCTCTGGCTGATGAAGGCCAACATGCCAAAAGCCTTTTTGACCACTCTCTTTTGGGTAGACTGATGGGACTGAAGGCTGATAAATCCCCAGGGCCTGATGGTCTGCATCCCACGGTACGTAAGGAGGTGGCTCTAGAAATTGTGGACGCATTGTTGATAATTTTCCAATGTTCTATAGATTCAGGCTCAGTTCCTGTGGATTGGAGGGTAGCTAATGTTATTCCACTTTTTAAGAAAGGAGGGAGAGAGAAAACGGGAAATTATAGACCAGTTAGTCTGACATCAGTGGTGGGGAAGATGCTGGAGTCAATTATAAAAGCTGAAATTGCGGAGCATTTGGATAGCAGTAATAGGATCGTTCCGAGTCAGCATTTTGGATTTCGTCAGGATTTACGAAGGGGAAATCATGCTTGATTAATCTACTGGAATTTTTTGAGGATGTAACCAGGAAAATTGACGGGAGAGCCGGTGGATGTGGTGTACCTCGACTTTCAGAAAGCCTTCGACAAGGTCCCACATAGGAGATTGGTGGGCAAAATTAGAGCACATGGTATTGGAGGTAGGGTACTGACATGGATAGAAAATTGGTTGACAGACAGAAAGCAAAGAGTGGGGATAAATGGCTCCCTTTCAGAATGGCAGGCAGTGACTAGTGGGGTACCGCAAGGCTCGGTGCTGGGACCGCAGCTATTTACAATATACATCAATGACTTGGATGAAGGGATTAAAAGTACCATTAGCAAATTTGCAGATGAGACAAAGCTAGGTGGCAGTGTGAACTGTGAGGAAAATGCTGTGAGGTTGCAGGGTGACTTGGACAGGTTGTGTGAGTGGGCGGATGCATGGCAGATGCAGTTTAATGTGGCTAAGTGTGAGGTTATCCACTTTGGTGGTAAGAATAGGAAGGCAGATTATTATCTGAATGGTGTCGTTAGGAAAACGGGACGTACAACGTGATCTGGGTGTCCTAGTGCATCAGTCACTGAAAGGAAGTATGCAGGTACAGCAGGCAGTGAAGAAAGCCAATGGAATGTTGGCCTTCATAACAAGAGAAGTTGAGTATAGAAAAGAGGTCCTTCTGCAGTTGTACAGGGCCCTAGTGAGACCGCACCTGGAGTACTGTGTGCAGTTTTGGTCTCCAAATTTGAGGAAGGATATTCTTGCTATTGAGGGCGTGCAGCGTAGGTTTACTAGGTTAATTCCCGGAATGGCGGGACTGTCATATGTTGAAAGACTGGAGCGACTAGGCTTGTATACACTGGAATTTAGAAGGATGAGAGGGGATCTTATTGAAACGTATAAGATTATTAAGGGGTTGGACATGTTAGAGGCAGGAAACATGTTCTCAATGTTGGGGGAGTCCAGAACTAGGGGCCACAGTTTAAGAATAAGGGGTAGGCCATTTAGAACGGAGATGAGGAAAAACTTTTTCAGTCAGAGAGTTGTGAAACTTGAGAGTTTTGAAATATAACATCTTGCCCGGGTTACTTGAAAACCAAGCTTCACGGTAACAAGGCTTCAATCAAATTTCCTCAAACTCAATTGCAACAAATCTGAAATCATCATCATTGGTCCAAAAACGCTCACCAAATCCATCCAAAACTTCATCCTCAACATTGATGGTCTCCCAGTATCCACCTCCCCTCACATCCGGAATCTTGGAATCATCTTTGATCAAACCCTCTCCTTGGACAAACACATCAAACACATCACAAAGACAGCCTTCTTCCACCTCAAAAACATTGCCCGTCTCCGTCCATCCCTCTCCTCCACAGCTGCAGAAACCCTCATCCACGCCTTCATCACCTCCCGTCTGGACTACTGCAACAGCCTCCTCTATGGCGCACCCTCAAAAATCATCAGTAAACTTCAATACATTCAAAACTCCGCTGCCCGTCTACTCACCCACACCCCGATCCGTGACCATATCACCCCCGTCCTTTATAAACTCCACTGGCTCCCCATCCCCCAGAGAATCCAGTACAAAATCCTCCTCATAACCTACAAAGCCCTCCATAACCTGGCCCCATCCTACCTGACCGACCTCCTCCACAGGCACACTCCCACCTGCACCCTCCGCTCTGCTGCTGCCAATCTCCTATCCCCCCACATCCGGACCAAACTCAGATCCTGGGGGGACAGGGCTTTCTCCATCGCTGCTCCCACCCTATGGAACTCACTACTCCAAACCGTTAGAGACTCCTCCACACTCACCACATTCAAAACATCGCTGAAGTCTCACCTGTTCAGTACTGCCTTCAACCACTGAAGGTCACCTCACCTTCTGTCTCCTTTCTCTGTTCATTTACTTATTTACTTATTTATCTATTTATTCATTTCCCTATGTTCTCTAAATCTCTGTAAAGCGTCTTTGAGTATATGAAAAGCGCTATATAAATAAAATGCATTATTATTATTATTATTATAAACTGGATTGACTTCCAGTTTACTAATAGCAGTATTAAGAAATTTAATTTAAACGTGCTTAAATGGATTTTTGTGCAGAGTGTGGGCATTCTTTGAAATTATATGGGAGATGCATATCTGGTTTCTGGGTTGCATATCTGAGTTGGGAGCCTACTTTAAATGTAATCGCTGATGGCCATAATCATTCCAAAAATTCCCACGCTTACCTGACTGTCAAACTGTGGCCTCGATTCTACCTATCAAATGTCCTGACGGTAAATAAATTGGTTAAACACAAGTTTTTTTATGGTGTCTTCAAATGACTACTTAATTTAATAATACGTGCTTCTAAATGCATCTGCAACAACCTAGCAAACCTGGGGACAGCATGCAACAGCGCCCGCAATAAGCAACGATAACTGGCGACAAGCCAGTTGTCGCAGAGAAATTTCAATCCGGTTGATTTCTCAGCGACGCGCCGAGATCCACTACGATTCTTTGAAGACTCCTCACGATCATGCCCGCGACACCCTGGCGAACTGTCGGCGACAGCCTAGTGGCCAGCAGTTGCGTTAAAATCGCCTAAGTGGGAAATCGCTTAAATGTACAGGCATCATCACGAAGGAAATAATATTAGGCAATCTCATTGGGCAAATAGCTGCTAAGGATCTTGGACGTGATGGCTTGAGTCACAGGATCCTATAAGTGGATGCATGAGTTGTAATTTTCCTCAAATCCTTAGATTCTGGAGAAGTACCAGAGGATTGGAAAACAGAGTTTGACATCCCTATTTAAAAAGGGAGTGACACAAAAAGCAGTTAACCATAGCAATTAAAGATGATAGACACAAAAAGCTGGAGTAACTCAGCGGGACAGGCAGCATCTCTGGAGAGAAAGAATGGGTGACATTTCGAGTCGAGACCCTTATTCAGACAATTAGCCTAACATTTATTGTTGGGGACGGAAATAATAGCAGCACACCTGCAAAATCATTATCTAATCAGGCAGATTCAGCATAGCTTTACAAAGGGGACCTCGTATTTGATAATATTTCAGTTTTTTGAGAATGTTGTGATGGGTGGATTGAGATAAGCTACCAGATGAAGTTTGGAAGTAGTTTTTTGCGATAGATAGACTGGTAGACTCTAGAAGGATGATCAGAAATTGTTCGAAAAAGCTGATTATATTTGAAAAGAACCATGGAGTTTGGAAACCATTTTTTTGCAATGGATAGATGATTGGCTAAGACAATAGGAATAAGAGGATTATTTTCAGTATGACATCGCCGGGGCTGTAGCTGGTTGCAATATATATTAGTAACTTGGAAGGAAGCAAAGGTACTGTTGTGAAATTTGTGAATGAAACAAAAACGGAAGCAAAGGCAAATTGTCAGGAGGATGCAAACAGTAGAATTATGGATAGGTTAAGTGAGTGGGCAAAAGCATCTTCAGTTATCTAGATCTTTAGGGAATACAAAATATGAAGAGGAAATGCTTGAGAGAATCAGCAAATCTTTAGTGGCGAATCAATATTTCAAGTTAATAAGTTTGGAGTAAATTTTTCATCAGATGAAACATCGTAACTGGGAGACATTGATTTGTTTTTCTCTGAACAGATGCAACCTATCCTGTGGAGTATTTCCATATTTCTGTATTTATTTTATATTTCCAGCATTTGCAGTTTTTGTTTCAGTTTACTGGAAGAAACAACGTCTTGGAAATTGTTATGCAGTGTGAAAGATACATAATATGTCACCGTGCATCATATTAGTGACTCTTTGCATTGCGAGCCTGTGGCAGCAAACCTTAGTGGTGCCCAGAGATGCTGAAGAACTGCTACTCATTCTCATTTGAGTTCTGGAAGGGGCAAAGGAGTACAGCAGCCAGAACCGGGCCTAATGGGACAGAATAATGGCCAGATTAGGGTCTGTTGCGCATCGGGCGGGAAGTTGGTCTTTGAAGACTCTTTTTAGGGGTCTGGCAGGCAGGTCGGTGGTGTTGATATGTGAGCATTGAAAAATTGATTGGGGCCTGAGTGATGTTGTGTTAGAGACTAGTTTCTTTTACCTGGAGATTCGTGATTTGTGAGATTTTGTGATAGCAATGGAGACTATGGCCCAATTTGAGCAACCAAGGGATTGGGACAATGTGGGGAGCCATTAGGTTGAGGTTGATTGGGCGGGGGGGGAGGGGATGAGTGGATTTTGGCCTGGGCCAACCAGGCATTGAGATCAGTGAGTGTATTAAGGTGGAGAAATGGTTTTGATATTGTGTTTGATGGGCTGGTACCTGAAAGATGGAAGGTAAATAATGGTGTGTCAGCAGAGAAATTTAGTCAACAATCCATGAATGTTTTGGGACTGCTCAGTGATGTCATTCCAGGTCAATCTTGTTTAATTTCCTCAGTAAGGTTCTGAAGGAGTTGCATGGAGAATGAAGTCATTTCATTTGTCTGATGTGGAAAGTACATCAGGCGTTGATGTAGGAAAATAACTGCAGATGCTGGTACAAATCGAAGGTATCACAAAATGCTGGAGTAAATCAGCAGGTCAGGCAGCATCTCAGGAGAGAAGGAATGGGTGACGTTTCGGGTCGAGACCCTACTTCAGGCATTGATGTGCTCAGCTAAATTTCAGGAATGATGCAAAATAGCTCTGAAATTGTATAATCATACTTCATTTGGACAAGTTCACTTCCAAATACAAAGTGTTGAAATAAACATCCCTTGGTTTATTTATTCGATCAGCCAACCACTGCTTCCATTTATCCGAACTGGAGAGTCACTTCTGGGATGAAAGAGTAATCAAGGAGAGAATGGGGCCTCTTAAAGATTAATGAGGTTGTTTATATTTAGTTTTGTCACGCCTACTGAGGTACAGTGAAAAGCTTTTTGTTGCGTGCTACCCAGTCAGCGAAAAGACTATAGTGTACCTGATTATAATCAAGCAGTCCACAGTGTACAGATACAGGATAAAGGATAGAACGTTTAGTGCAAGATAAATTACAGTAAAGTTTGATTAAAGTTAGTTCAAAGGTCTCCAATGAGGGGATGGGAGATCAGGATCTAGTTGGTGAGAGGACGGTTCAGTTGCCAAATAACAGCTGGGTAGAAACTATCTCTGAATCTGGAGGTATGTGTTTTCAAACTGCTGTACCTCTTGCCTGATGGGAGAAGAGGAAGTGACTAGGGGTGGGACTGGTCCTTGATTATTCAGAGGCCTTGCCAAGGCAGCGTAATGTATAGATGGAGGCAATGACCGGGAGGTTGGTTTGTGTGATGGCCTGGGCTATGTCCACAACTCAGCATTTTCTTGCAGTCTTGGATGGAGCTGTTCCTAAACCATGCTGTGAGGCATCGTGATACAATGCTTTCTATGGTGTATTTGTGGAAGTTGGTGAGGGTTGTTGGGGACATGCTGAACTTCCCAAACCTTCTAAGGAAGTAAAGGCACAATTATTCTTATTCAAGAACTGATAGGAATAGTCAGCATGGATTTGTGCATGAGAAATGGGGTCTCGTGAATTTGATTGCATTTTTTGAACAGGTGACCAAGAAGATTGATGATGGCAAAGTGGTAGCTGTTATACCACATGGTATTTAGCAAGGCCTCTGAAATGGTACCACATAGTAGATTGCTCGGGAAGATTAGATCACAATGGATCCAAGGCGAACTAGCCAATTGGATACAAATTACCTTGTAGAAAGGAGTTAGAGGGTTTTGATACAGGGTTGTTTTTCAAACTGGAGACCTGTAACAAGTGACATGCTACAGGGATTGGTATTGGGTCCACTGTTTTTTATTTATATTGATGGTGTGGGGAGTGTGTAGGTAGGATGATGATTAAATTTACAGAAAATTGATCACTAAAATTGATAGTACAGTTAAACAGGCTTTCAAAGATTGGTCTTGATCAACTGGGTTAGTGCACCAATGAATAGCAGATGGAATATATCAGATAAATGTGTTGCACTTCAGTAATACAAACCATGGTACAGGTTACACAGTGAATGGTAGGGCCTAGGGGAGTGTTGTAGATTAGAAAGACCTTGAGGTGTTGGTGTTCCATGAAAGTGGTGAAATGGTGGACTGTGTGGTGAAGAAAGCAAATTGGTATGCTCACCTTCGTTGGTTGAAGCATTAAGTTTGTAAATTGGGACATAATGTTGCAGTTGCACAAGACATTGATAAAGCAACATTTTAGGCCACTGTTTACAGTTTTGGATGCCCTGCAATAGGAAGGATGGTATTAAACTGGAAAGGTACAACAATGTTACTGGGACTGGAAGAGTGAGTTCTGAGAGGATCCTGGATAGGCTAGGATTTTTTTCCTTGAACATCAGGAGGCTGAGGGGTGACCTTATGGAGGTATATAAAATCAAAAGGGGCAGAGATAAAGTTTATGCACAAAGACTATTTCCTCAGGGAGAAGAATCAAAAACTAGAGGGAACAGGTACAAGGTGAAAGATTTAGATGGGTAATTTTTCTAGTGGTAAAGGCAGGTGTGGTTACAGCATTCGAATGACACTTGGACAGGTGCATAAATAGGAATGGTTTGGAGGGAACTGGGGCAATCACAGGGAAGTGGGACTATCTAGGTTGGGAAACTTGGACAAGTTGGGCCGAGGAGTCTGTTTCGATGCTGTATTGGTCTTTTTTTGTCACATGTGGTCCACAACAGCCAAGCTGGCATAAGTTGTGGAATTGACAGTACCATGGGAAGATGGTGTTGAAGAAGCTTATGAGAGGAAAAAGACTAAGTACTCTGAACTGGCAACTGAAGCTGCCCAGAATGTCTGGAAGGCCAAGATATTCCCTGCAGAAGTGGGATGCAGGGGATTCGTTGCTACATCTACGGCCAGTCTATTGAAGAAAGTGGGGGTGAGGGGTCGCTCCCTCCAACAAGCAATCGTCCTTGTCAAATGCAGCAGAAAAAAGCAACAATTGGCTTTGGATTAAAAGGAAAGACAACAACTGGGCTGTAAGATGAAGACTGGAGGGTATGGAACTGAGGGGGGTGTATCTGGGACTCCAGATATCACCGTTG
Organism: Rhinoraja longicauda; assembly: GCF_053455715.1. Taxonomy (NCBI): domain Eukaryota; kingdom Metazoa; phylum Chordata; class Chondrichthyes; order Rajiformes; family Arhynchobatidae; genus Rhinoraja; species Rhinoraja longicauda. Next base: position 66,634,548 of record NC_135959.1, on the reverse strand, counting down.
AGCCCTCTGGAGACGTTGTGGGCTTATCAATGAAACGTCAAAGGAGAGCCTGATGACCCCAATGACGTACCTACCCTCCCTTTCACCACTCCAATCCTACTGCCAACATCAAGAGTGCCGATTTACCACAGGAATTGAAACCAAGTCCTATTAGCTCTACCTACAGTTGTAACCTTGCATGCTATCCAGCCAAGTCATACTATACATGAGAACCATCATGCCGTGCACAAAGAGAAAAATACCAGAGTGCAAAATGTAGCATTGCAGCATTATAGCATTACATTTAGAGAAAAAGTATATGGGCTGCAATGAGATAGGTTGGGAGATCTGGACTTCACCGTTAGCTTGTGAGCAGTTCGTTTGGTAGTCTGATGACAGCGGGAAATAATCTGTTCCTGAACCTAGTTGTTCATGCTTTTGTATCTTCTGCCCAACAGGAAAGGGGAGAAGAGGGAATAATTGAGGTACCTGATTTGGTTGGTTGCTTTCCCGAGGCAGCGTCAAATATAGATGGAGTCAAAGGCTGCTTTGTGTGATGGACTGGACTAAACCCCCCCCCCCCCCCCCCCCCCTCTCTGCAATTTCTCATGGTTTTGGGCAGAGCTGTTGCCAAACTAAGCTGTGATGCATCCCAATAGAATGCTTTTGGCAGTGCATCTATAGAAGTTCATAAGAGTGAAAGGAGACATGTCGACAGTAGTCTTCTGAGGAAGTAGAGGCCATTTGTGAGCTTTCTTGGCTTTAGCTTCAATGCAGTTGTTCAAGGACAGATTGTAGGTGGTATTTATGCCCAGGAACATGAAGATCTCAACCATGTCCTCTTCAGCACCATTGATGCTGAATGGGGTGTGTACACCACCTCCTTTCCCGAAGTCAATAATTAATTACACGGCTCTACAACTTGAGAAAGTCATAAACATGATGAGTATTTATGGATGTTAGAACATCAAAGGGTTAATTGCTCCTCGAACCCAAATTGTGTCAAAAGATTATTTTGATTTAAATTTTTGGTCTAATGTCTTTTTTTCCTGAAGCTTACAGGATCACCATTAAATGCGATGGCCAGAAGGACCAGTGCTGAATGTGGAGTCACAAAAGGCAGTTCTCCAAGTCAAATTGGTATGCCAACGCCACCATTGCCTCCATTGGTAGCAGGACCTGGAATACCTCCACCTCCACCACCACCGCCACCACCTCCTCCACCTCCACCTCCACTAGGTTTTGCAGGTGGACACCAGTCTCCCACTCCTCATTCACTGCCACACGGATTGAAAGCTAAAAAAGATTTCAAACTGGATATTACTATGAAAAGAATCAACTGGTCTAAGGTAAGGTATCTTCTTAAAAAAGTAATCAAAATCTTGGATATAAATAGTGCTTGGAAGCAATCTTTCTGGTAGCTTCAAGAATGTCATGGCACATAGAGTTATAGTTGTAGAGTCTTACAGTGTGGAAACAGGTCCTTTGGCCCAAAGTGCCAACACTGGCCAACATGTCCCATCTACACTAGTCCCACCTGCCTCCATTTGACCCAAATCACTCTAAACCTGTCCTATCCATGTACCTATCAACATCCTCGTAAATCTTCTCTGCACCCTTTCCAGGTTGACAACATCTTTCTGTTGATGTTCAACACTACTTTTCGTTCTGCACTCTGACAGTAATCAACTCATCCCTTTTTTCTACTTTGATTCAGCTTTGCTTGTGGAATTTCATTTTGGATAAAGTGCCTTTAAGAAGCTTGTATCGTCAATTCATGGATCCATTGTACTTCCTGCTGATTTCAAATTTGTGCCTTTAATTTATTCTTAAATACAAGTTATAACAGAGATTAATTAAAGTTTATGCTCACTGAAAATGACGTTATATCATTGCTGAATCTGCAATTCAATATTAATTTGAGTTTGATTCTTATTAAAGCAGAGGTTGCAGAAAAAGAGGACTTATTGTTATCTTACTTTGTTTTCCTTTGGCGAGCAAAGACAACTGTATCACATCCACCTGCTATGCCAACTAACTGAAGAAGTAAAGGGGTGCAAGATGTATTGTTTAACAAATGTAGCATTTGGCCTCATTGTGAAAAGGCAAAATTCTGTCTTTCTTTAATAGCTTCACTGGATGTGAAAACATAATAAATGAAACATAAATGCTTTTCAGTTTACACATTCATACCATATTGCTGTAGACAGCAAAGTTGCAGACATGAAGTGCTTACTTTCCCCAGTCACTTATTATCCTGGAACAACTGGATTTTAAATTATTGTCAAATGATTTAAAAAAACAACAACTTTTGTTCTCTTTAAAATGCAATTACTGTTTATTTCTCATTAAAACAGAAAAATCCACAGGTAAATAACCAATATGTGAAAAAAGTACCGAAATGTTGCCTTCAGCAAGAAACTAATTAGAAATACACTTTGCTATATTTGCCTCAGTGAATTGATCAAGTAGCAAGAGTGCAAAGCAAATTATCAAAAATATAATTAGTAGTTCCAAGGACATTGAGTATAACTTATAAATGTGCATATCGATTCATCAAATGCAACAAAATGAGTGTTGGATGCAATAATTGTTTGAATTGTGCATTGTTTGTCGTTCATGCAAGTAATGATAATATTTTCACTATGTTATTTTGTTGAGCTCAAATGCTAAAAATTGGATGTAATGTGCTTAAAAGATAAGAAAGCACTTAGGAAATGATTTATGGAAATCTTTAAAGCACTTTTGAAAAGAAATTCTGATAAATCCTCTTCTTTTGTGTCTGTCATCCATGTTTCAAATGTTACATCACTGTCATCGTCCGTCCTGGAAAGGGCGCAAGGTTCCGGCGACAATCAGTGGGAGCCATGAATGGTAGTAGATGATGGTGGGAGCAGAATTAGCTCAGGAAACTTCCAATTTCCACCCCCGCAACGTGGATGCTTCTGCTATGTGGCCATTCTGATAAATGGGAGAACACATCTATAAAAAGAAAAAAACCACTCATATTGAGGTTAATGTAGGTCCCTTACAGATTGAAAACAGAGAAATTATATTAGGGAACAAAGAAATGTAAAGAAATCAAGTACATGCTTTGTGTCTGCCTTCATGTTGTATGACACACAATCCTTCCTGGAAATAGTGAAGAGTAAGAGATTTGAAGTGAATGAGGACCTGAAAGAAATTAGCAAAATGCCAATAGTTCCCCAGGACCTTGTGGAAAAGACGGTGATGGTGATGCACAGCTTATAGTCTCCTAAAAATTCTAGTGATGCTCAAATGGTTCCCATAGATTGCAAGTAACAAATGTTATGAAAGACGGAAAATAGGAAATTGCAGACCTCTTAACCTGACATCACTGTCTGGGCAAGTGCTAGAATAAATGGAAACCATAGGTCCATTCCCTTGTGAAGTCAAGGTCTGCAGCATTCCAGTCAAACGACCCTGAGCGGCACAAGAAATCTATCTCTGCCCTTCGCAGAGCTACGAAGGATACCAGGGGGGAAGCTGCAGTCCTGAGGCAATGACATGAATACCTGTAGATTGCGTCAAGTCTTGCACGCTACAAAGGGGAACCGGGCAATATCACAAATGTTTTTGATTATGTCGGCTTCTTTTGCTTTTCTGAGGCCACGTGAAGTGTACATGGAATCAATGGTGGGAAGTCTGATCTGTGTGATGGACTGGGCAATCTCTATAACTCTTTGCAATTTCTTGCGGTCTTGCCCACAGGTGTTCCCAAACTAAACCATAATGCAACATGACAGTATGCTTTCTATGGTGCATCTGTAGACGTTTGTGAGAGGTATTTGAGTTGAATTTAGCTTAGTTTGGAGATACAGCATGGAAACATATTAAGTATATTCAGATTTGATGTTGACCTATTGTAAACTTATGGTGAATTGAGAGTTATAGGAACAGAACAAAAATATGCAGTTGAGGTTATAATTCAGATTAGCTAACATCTTACTTGGTGACAGAGCAGGTTTGAGTGACTAAATGACCTACCGCTCTCATTTATATTCCCATATGAAGCAGTTATCAACATTCATAAGTTAGTTTACTCAGAGACATTGAAACTTCTGTGCAGTGATTATCATTTAGCATTCTATTAAAAACTCATTCTGATCTCATGCAACAATGTGCTACATTTTCAGGATATATTACCTCGACCTAGTTCATAAATATATGTTCTCATCAGTTCAATAGATTTACAGTCCTATAACAGTGTGCTTGATTGTTAAATGTTCTCTGAGATGGCTGAAGCAAATCACCTAGCTGTAAAAGACTAATGCAGATAATACACTGCCTTAATGACATGGTTGAAGCCTGGGTGATTACAGTGAATCAGCAAAGAATTGTTGAAAGGTGGGGTTTGGGGTTCATACTTGATTAATTTGATTGAGTTTTTTGAACAAGTTGCAAAATGTATTGATAACAGTACGGTTGATATTATCTACATAGACATCAGTAAGGCCTTTGACAAGGTCCCACACGGAAACCTAGTTCAAAAAATTAGAGCCCATAGGATCCAAGGCAAATTTGACAAAATGGATCCAAGCTCAGTTTGATAATAGAAGACAGGGGAGATGCTTTTATGATTGGAAGCCTCTTAGTCTATTCATTAATTATGTAGTCCCTCTGAACTTCCAAATCTCATTGATAGTGGTTTTTTTACTATCTCCTGATTCCCTCTTGTTTCGGTAAAACAATGCTTCCTAACTCCCCCTCTCCTTCTATTCTTATTTCTCATTTATTGTGATTGAATGTATTTAACATTCAGGTTCTTGATGTTTACCACACCTATTTTCTAATACCTGTTTTGCCCTTCCTTCTCACTTAGTTTTCTATTAAGCTGTTATTTCTTATTTGTGAAATGTCCTTTCCGAGGAACTTGTCTTTCAGAGACTTTTCCTGCATACTTATGTTGTAGAATGAGTCTAATTTGGTCTGAGTACCACAGTTTTAAGATGTTCATTCCTATGTAATCCTGAATGAGCAAATTATGCTTGGTCATCAACTCTCAAGACTGCGATGATGCCTTGTTCATCACCATTTGTGACCAATCAAGCTAACATCAAGGACATACACCCGAAATACCATCAGCATGTTTCCTCCCCCACGTGAGGTGTTAACACTGTTGATCACTGCTATAATAGCATCAACTGTGCCTATCATTACATCTCTCGCCCTCATTTTGGCCAGCCGAATCGTCTATCAGTAGTGATTCTGCTGTCTTAACAGCAGATTGAAATACATGGCACCAAGAAAAGAGTAATACAGCAGTGGAGGCCATGGGTCTACTGAAGTACTATCTTGAGGTGATGGACTGGAACATGTTCAAAACCACTTCACCCAGCCTGAATGAGTATATGTCATTTGTCACTGGTTTCATCAAGCAGTGCAATGACAACTATGATCTGACAAAGACAGTAAGGATCTACGTTAACTAGAAACTTTGGATGAACAGGGAGATTCTGGCTCTGCTAACATCCAAATCCAAGGCATTCAAGAAAGAGGATCTCACACTATAAAATGGCAACGTTTGATCTCCTCAAGACAATCAGGGATACCAGTAGAGATCCCCAAAACTAGCTGGATCTTCAATTAAGTTGTGGATCTCAGGTGACTGTGGCAGGGCTTGAATTACGATCATAAATTACAATCCGAAGTCGAAGACATTCTGGCAATGGATGAACTCGATGCCATTTATAGAAGATAGACACAAAATGCTGGAGTAACTCAGCAGGACAGGCAACATCTCTGGATAGAAGGAATAGATACATTTTTGGGTCGAGACCCTTCTCCAGACTGAGAGTCAGGGGAGAGGGAGACACAGAGATAAGAAACTAAGATGTGAAAATGAGACATCGAAAGAGATGCAGATCAAGGACCATGTAGAAAAGATCATTGTTAGCTAGGAGCCATTTATTTCCCCATTTTTGAACAGGTAAACAAAGCTCCACTGAGACGTGTCCTCCTTATCTCCCCCTTGCTCTGCCTCAAACATCTCCGTGGAGGAAGTTAGATTTACTTTTGTGATGGTAAACTCTTGGAAAGTTTATGGAGTCCTGGACAAGTTGTGAAATTGTGCATCAATCAATTGGCCGCAGATTTTGCCAACGTCTTTCACCTCTCACTTAAACAGTCTTCTGTCCCCATTTTCATCAAGGATTATTCCAGTTGCTAAGAAAAATAAAGTGACCCGCCTCAATGACTAGCACCTTTAGGTTCTAACATTGAACATAATATAGTGCTTTGAAAGATTGGCAATGGCCCACATTTGCACCAGGCTTAGGGACAATCATAACTGTCTAATTTATATACAGGATAAATAATCTTATTGAGCCAATAAGCCCATCTTTTTTTGCATTACATAATCTGGATTGCCTTAACAACAAGAATATATATCAGGATGCACTTTATTGACTACAGCTCAGCCTTCAACACCTTAATACTGATTAAGCTCATCTTTAAACTTCTGGAACTTGGCCTTGGGACCTCCATCTGCAACTGGCTTCTGGACTTCCAGATTGACAAATCTCCTCTCTAACCCTCCATCCTAGTGCCCCCCAGGGTTGTGTGCGCAGTTCCTCGTTTTATTCCCTGTCCACCCATGGCTGTATGGCCAAGTACAAAGCCAACTCGATCTTAAATTTCATAGGAATTTTTAAAACTTTAATTTAGAACATAGAACAGCACAGGAACTATGTCTATTATTATCATATCATATCATATATATACAGCCGGAAACAGGCCTTTTCGGCCCTCCAAGTCCGTGCCGCCCAGCGATCCCCGCACATTAACACTATCCTACACTCACTAGGGACAATTTTTACATTTACCCAGCCAATTAACCTACATACCTGTACGTCTTTTGGAGTGTGGGAGGAAACCGAAGATCTCGGAGAAAACCCACGCAGGTCACGGGGAGAACGTACAAACTCCTTACAGTGCAGCACCTGTAGTCAGGATCGAACCTGAGTCTCCAGCGCTGCATTCGCTGTAAAGCAGCAACTCTACCGCTGCGCTACCGTGCCGCCCACTATACCAACCATGATGCCATTCTAACTAATCCCATCTGCCTGCACATGGTCCATATCACTCTATCCCCTTCCTCTTCTAGTGTGTCTATCTATGCCTCACAAATATAACTGTTGTATCTGCCCCACCACCTACTTTGGTAGCAGACACGTACCACTCTGTGTAAACAAAAACATAATCGCCTCACACATCTCCTTTTAAACTTTTTCCCCTTCACTTAAACCCTTTAGTATTTAACATTATTACCCGAGAAAAAGACTGGCTCTGCAATTCTTTCCTACTGACTATTTACCCTATCTCTGCCTCTCATAATTTGACACATTTCGAATAGGTCGACCTTCCGCCTCCAACACTCCTGCACCTATTGTCTATTGTCTATAACACGCAGGAGAAAACAATCAGAAGTTTGTCCAATGTCCCCTTTTAGACATTATAATTCAAAAAGGCAATCTGGTAAATCTTCGCATCACCAAAGCTTCCACCTTTCCAATAATGGGGTTGACCAGAACAGCACACAATAATCCAAATGAAGCTCAGGCTTTTTACACAGTCGTAATATGACTTGCCAACTATTATACTCAGTTTAGGAAGAAAGTGCAGATTATGGTTTACACCAAAGGTAGACTCAAAATGCTGGAGTAACTCAGTCGGTCAGGCGGTATATCTGGAGAAAAGGAATAGGTGGCTTTTTGGGTCGAGACCCTTCTTCAGACTGAGAATCAGGGGAGAGGAAGAGGAGGCCTTCTCCTTTGACTCCATGCAGGGACCCCGACAGTCCTTTTAGGTGAGTCAGAGGTTCACTTGCACTTCAACCTCATCTACTGTATCCATTGTTCTCAGTGTGGATTCCTATATATCGGCGAGACCAACCACAGACCGGGCGATCATTTTGCTGAATACCTACACTCACTTTGCCTTGGCCTTCATGATCTCCCAGTTGCCAAACATTTTAACTCCCCATTCCCATACTGACCTTTCTGTCCTAGGCCTCCACTGTCAGAGTGAGGCCACACACAAATTGGAGGAACAGCACCTCATATTTTGCTTGGGCAGCTTACAACCCAGCGGTATAATATTGATTTATCTAATTTCAAGTAACTGTTGCATTCCCTCTCTCCGTTTCTCCCCTACCATAGTCGTCTTGCTGGTTTCACTGTTCTTATCCCTTCATTATCACCTTGTGAGCTCCACCTTTTGGGTGGGCTCCACCTTTCTTGAGTCGTCAGTGATTTGTTCTGAACCTTTACATACCTCGTTTCCTTCTCCCTTGACTCTCAGTCTGAAGAAGAGTCTCGACCCAAAACACCACCAATTCCTTTTCTTCAGAGATGCTGCCTGATCCGCCGAATTACTTGAACATTTGTGTCTATCTATCATACTCTGTTATTTGCCAAATGTTAAACAGAAGCATGCCGTACAGCTTCTTTATATACCAGAGATACCAGCATTTATATTTGCACAGATATCTAGACAGAAAAAACAATCCTCCATCATTACCCTCTGTCCTTTATGTCCAACCTAATTTTGAATCCAGTTTAACAACTCACCATGGATCCTTGCAACTTGATCTTCCAGGCCAGTTTATAATGAAAAACTTTGTCAAATGCTTTAGTAAATTCATGTGAAAAATATCCCGTGCCTTATCTTCACCAATCATCTTTGTCATCTCCTCAAATATTCCAACAAAGAAGTGAGACAGGACTTCCCCAGCATAATATGCCTGATAATTCCATGCTGACTAGCCCAAATAATTCCATGCTTTTCCAGATGTGAGTAAATCTGGCCTGTAGTAATCTTCCCCTGTAATTTCCTTACCACTGATGCCAGACTAACTGTCTTATAATTTTATGGATTATTCCTATTGTCCTTTTTAAACAATGTAATAATATTGATCATTCTCCGGTCCTCTGATTAAAGAGGATGCAAAGAGCTCTGTCATGGACTTCTCTCAGTATTCTGATATAGGTCCATTAGTCCTGGACTATTTATCCATTTTAATGTTTTTTTTCAAGTGGACCAACACCTACTCCTGTTTAACACTGACATTCTGTAGAACATCAATGTAGCTCTCCTGATCTCATCATCATCCATGTCCTTCTCTTTGGTAAATACTAAAGTGAAGTATTATTTTAGGACCTTACCCACTTACCACTAGTTTAAATGCCAGACTAGTTTAAATCCTCCCGACTATCGCTAGTATTGAATACCTCTAAATGTAGTGTATTTCATGATTGAACACCAATGGAAAGCAATTAATCCATAAAAAGAATACAGAGGAGTAAATTGTAAAGCAGTAGGGAGATATTTGGGGGAGTGTCCAAAATTGGGCAAACATTTGCATGGGCATGTGCAAAAGCACAACATTGGATTGACCGGGAAGCAGTATAGTATGATCTAGGTTAAAAGCCTGGCTCATAAGTTCTGCTGTTTTGTATTCGTAGTTGTATTTATTGTTCACTCCATGAGCATTGTGTGAGCAAGGAATGTGGTATGTTTGCTTTCATAGGGCAGGGCATTGAGCAGAAGAGTCAGGAAATCATGATGCATCTTTATAAGACTTTGGTTAGTCTGCAATTCAGGGTCACCACGTTACAGGACGGATGTGGAGGCTTTGGAAAGGGTACAGAGGAGGTTTGCCAGAATGTTGCCTGGATTAGGGATATTAGCTACAGGGAGAGACTTGGATGGTTTTCTCTGGAACGTTGGAGGTAACGGGGAGATGTGATAGTAGAATATAAAATCATGAGAGGCATTGATAGGGTAGACAGTCAGAATCTTTTTCTCAAAATAGAAAAAATACAATGACTAAAGTGCATAACTTTAAGGTAAGAGTGGCAAAGTTTAAAGGAGATGTGCAGGGCAAGTATTTTTGCACAGAGGGCGGTGTGTCTGGAACGTGCTGCTGGGGGCTGGTAGTTGAAGTAGATAAGTTTGTGGCATTTAAGACTTTTGGATAGGCATGTGGATATGCAGGGAAAGGATGAATATGGGTTATGTGCATGTAGATAAGTCATGGTCTTGGCAACATGCTCGGCACAGACATTGTGGGCCAGAGGCTGTTCTTGTGCTGTACTGTTCTGTGTACTGAGGAATTTCATTGCACTCTGGTGATAAGAAACTATTCTAATCTTATCTAAATTCTTCTTTCTGATATGAGGCAATCATGTGGTATCCATCTGCTGATTCTTTTGATTGTGACCATCGTATCATGAACTGTCCAGATTTATACTAACGTGAGTGCCACTTTAACCTGTGGATAATTGAAAATGTTTGGATTTACATTCAGAAATGAGTGAGGTTTGGTTGTGATAAGTATTTTGGTTGTGAATGCATTCAAGAGAGAGCTGGATAGAGCTCTTAAGGATAGCGGAGTCAGGGGGTATGGGGAGAAGGCAGGAACGGGGTACTGATTGAGAATGATCAGCCATGATCACATTGAATGGCGGTGCTGGCTCGAAGGGCCAAATGGCCTCCTCCTGCACCTATTGTCTATTGTCTATTTGAATGTAGGACAGTTGGAGACTAGTTGGTTAGGAACACAGTCTTGTGATACAGATTATCTAACATATAACATAAGGCAAGTTCAAGTTTATGCTCAATGCAAATCACAATATAATTTTTCTGTTGATGTAGCAATTTTTCTCAGAGAATAAATGAGTTGTACAGAATATGAATATTCCTGGTTCATTTCTTGGTCTGAACCAGTGGTCAATCTGTTGAATCAGCAGCTGGAACATTTTGTTGGGATTGCTTACTTTTGTAAATTTAAGCAGTTTTGCTAAATGCAATATATGAAAAACACTTATTTGATACAGCAATGTACAATAATTTTTTTCAATTAGCTATTAAATGGATGTCAAAATAAGCAAACAATGAGGAAAAATATTAGAAAAATGAAAAGTAGTGAAGAAATATTTGCCCTAAAGCACAAATGTGTTGGTGATTCAGAGACCAGAAATTAATTCCCATTAACTGTGACAGTGTAAATTCTAGTTTTCTAGATCCAAAATATGCCTATCAGCAGGACATCTAATATGAAATTGACTGGTTGAAATGTAAATCAACCAAAAATTGAAATTGTATATTTATTTTGCATTTCAAACGTAAATAGAATATCGTACATAATCCAGTACATAGTCTGTTTGCATTTTTTTTTAAGAGCTGCCAGCAAGCAGTTGGTTCTTTGTTACTGCTCTTCTCTACTGCTGTTTCATTCTGTGTGATCCTTATGCAGTTTTCCATTGGGTGTGTGGCTCCCAGTGCATCCGCATGGCATGGTACTGTGTACAGTACAACATAAGGTCTAAAGGTGCAAAGTCTGGGAAGTCATAAATATGCAACATACCTGGGAAGCATGATAAACAAATTAACACTTTAAAAAATTAATTCATGCCATGAAATTAAATTAATAAAAGAATTGTCTGCCTATCTTTTTCCAAGCAAATATTTCCAATTAGACTAGAATACTTAATCCTGGTGTGCAAGTTCAGTAGACCAGTGTCCAAGCCTAAGAACTGGAACCTCTGTGGAAGTTTACAATGTCCTGTTGAACATAGGGAAGTTCAGTGGTGCAGCGCAAGAGCAGCCAGTACCAAAAGTGGCATGATGCCTTTTCCAACTTATACTTTTAGCAGCGTTTGACTTGCAGACTTCCACAGAAAATCTAGTGCCTCGGCAGAAGATCTGCTTTCATGCAACCATGTACACTTTTCATTCATCTATTTAAGTTGGTAATTTTCAAATAATTAAATAATTTCATCAAAATTTGAATATGTTATTTTAACAGTCGATTTTTGATGTATCATTTGTTCCCACAGATCAGACCACTTGAAATGCCTGAGAACTGTTTCTGGATAAAAGCAAAAGAAGACAAATATGAAAGTCCGGACCTGTTTGCTCGGATAAGTAACATCTTTGGAACACAGAAACGAGGTATTGGGTTGATTTTTAACACTAAAATTTCTATTTGTGCATCTGTAGAATCCAAAGTATTCTGAACAATTTTTATATCTGATCTTTGCGGAAAAGTATATCACATTTTATCCTTTCAGAGGTGAGCATCTTTTTTAGAATTTGAAAAGAACACATCTGACAGGCATACATCATTCAGCCAAAAAATGATGACCTGATGAGCCAAAACATTATGACCACCTGCCTAATATGCTGTTGGTCCTCCGTGTGCAGCCCCATGCGCAGCAGGGTGCGATGCACTGTGTATTGTGACACATTCCTCCGTGACCACCATTAAAATTTTCTGTGACTTGTGCCACAGTAGACCTTCTGTCAGTTCGGACCAGACAGGATAGCCTTCGTTGGCCTTGTGCATCGATGAGCCTTGGGCGCCCAACACCCTGTCGCTGGTTTGTGGTTTGTCCCTCCTCGGACCACTGTCAGTAGGTGCTCACCACTGCTGACCGGAAGCACTCCACAAGCCTTGCCGTTTCAGAGATGCTCTGACCCAGTCGTCTGACCATAACAATTTGGCCCTTGTCAAAGTCGCTCAGGTCTTTACTCCTGCCCAATACATCAACTTCAAGAACTGACTGTTCACTTGCTGCCCAATATATCCCACCCCTTAACAGGTGCCATTGTAACAAGATAATCAATGTTATTCACTTTCCCTGTCAGTGGTCATAATGTTTTGGCTGACCGGTGTATGTACACAGTGTTGTGAAATGCCCTCCAGCTTTCCATGATCATAAACATTGCTCATACATTGCCTGCAGATGATGCCTGCCATTTATGCAGAAGCAGACCTGCATAAATCATATGAGACTTGGATCACCATATTGATATATTGACACTATATCGATATATTGACACATATTGATATATTGACAATATTCATATATTGACATATCAACATATTGACACTAGCCCACCAATTGCCGAAACTCGTCTAAATGACATGGTCCTAATTTCCCTCCAGACCTTTCTTTGGCTGTCACAAGATTATTAAAAATTTTAGTAATCACAGTATCCCCAGCAATGCCACAAGACACTTGTTGGGAACTGGAAAGGCAGAATCCTTGTAATATATTAGACACAATAGAACTGCAGATATTTTTTGGGGGTATATTTTAGTTTCATTTTGCCTAATAAAAATTGATTTAACCTGGGGACAGTTCATTTTCATTTGATCCAAAACAATTTTTGAATTGTTTTGAATCATATCATATCATATCATATATATACAGCCGGAAACAGGCCTTTTCGGCCCTCCAAGTCCGTGCCGCCCAGCGATCCCCATACATTAACACTATCCTACACCCACTAGGGACAATTTTTACATTTACCCAGCCAATTAACCTACATACCTGTACGTCTTTGGAGTGTGAGAGGAAACCGAAGATCTCGGAGAAAACCCACGCAGGTCACGGGGAGAACGTACAAACTCCTTACAGTGCAGCACCCGTAGTCAGGATCGAACCTGAGTCTCCGGCGCTGCATTCGCTGTAAAGCAGCAACTCTACCGCTGCGCTACCGTGAAATCAAATAAGATTTCAATAAAGAGAGTGATTGAAAAATACTTCTATTCATATATATGTTTCTTTAACATATAAAGTTTCATTACTGGACTAAGAATATACTCTTAAGTTGTTCAGTATATTTCACCATTCACTTGGATCCTTGCAGATCTGTACCTCAATTCCACTTCATGACAGCATTATCGGTGAAATACTGACATCCTTAGTTCTTCACTAGGGAGTATCACTGGCCAAATCCTACCATCAGCAAACAGATTTATTCATCTCTATTCTTATTTTGGCAAACATCTAATGATGGAATCATTTTACAAGTTTACTGTAAAATTTATGCATACTCAAGTTTGTCGCTAGTTTTTCTTGCTTTGTTGCTTGTGCAACTGATGATTTTTGTTTTAAAGCAAAATAGAAATGCAACATAATAATAATAATAATAATAATAATATTCATTTATTGTCATTGCAACGAGTACAACGAAATTAAAAAACAGCCAATCCTGACGGTGCGTACAAACATATATGCAATAAATGCAAAAACAAATAAATACATAAATACAATTAAATTAAGTACAAGATTTTTTAACGGTGTTGCCTAGTGCACAGGTAGTGTTCAGTTCTCGTATGGCCCTGGGGTAAAAACTGTTCTTAAGTCTGTTTGTTCGGGATTTGATTGACCTGAAACGTCGACCAGAGGGCAGATGAACAAACAGACGGTGGCCGGGGTGGGATGGATCTTTTATTATTTTGCCTGCTCTACTGAGGCAGCGCAGGCTGAACAGGTGCTCCAGGGAGGGCAGTGAGCAGCCGATGATTTTCTGGGCCGTCGTGATGACCCTCTGAAGGGCCTTCCTGTCCTTTTCTGAGCAGCTGGCATACCATGTGGTTATACAGTATGCCAGCACACTCTCGATGGAGCAGCGATAGAAGGACAACATGAGCTTCTCCTGCAGGTTGGTTTTCCTGAGGATCCTCAGGAAGTGGAGTCTCTGCTGTGCCTTCTTTACTGTGGTGATGGTGTTGGTAGACCAGGTGAGATCCTCTGCGATGTGCGTACCCAGGAACCTGAAAGCTGGTACCCTTTCCACGCAGACCCCATTGATGTAGAGTGGGTCGTAATCTCCACTGGTTTTTCTAAAGTCAATTATAAGTTCCTTTGTTTTGGAGGAGTTCAGGACCAGATTGTTCACTGAACACCATGCTGCCAGCCTTTGGATTTCATCCCTATAGGCTGTCTCATCTCCTTCTGAGATAAGTCCAACCACAGTCGTGTCATCCGCGAACTTGATGATGGTGTTGGTGGGATGGGTGGGGGCGCAGTCGTGAGTGTAGAGGGAGTAAAGGATGGGGCTCAACACACAGCCCTGTGGTGAGCCGGTGCTCAGTGTAATGGTGGAGGAGAGGTGAGGGCCTATTTTGACTGTCTGGGGGCGGTTGGTCAGGAAGTCCTTGATCCATTTGCAGATGGTTAGGGAAAATCCCAGGTCGGAAAGTTTGGTGACCAGTCTGCTCGGGATGACCGTGTTAAAGGCAGAGCTGAAGTCGAGAAAGAGCATCCTCACATCATGTACTTCTTAATATAATAGCCTGAGATGTAGAGTAGGGGAAATGATAAGATTACAGGAAAATTAAAGATCCCTTCCTGCCATTAAATGAAAATCAACTAATTACATTTTGATATAATTTGTTTAATTGACAGCAAACTCCCAATGGAAGGATTTGGTGTGTGCATAATGCCAAAATGAATCAGTTGTGGAATGTTGAATGATCACATTTGGTTAAATATCACTAAGAGGCCAATATTATCCAATATTGACCTGAATAATTCAATTATTATTCATTTGGAAAGAACTTAAATAACAATATTTGAATTTTTATGACTGAATAGTGTACAGGTTTTTCCGGTCTGGTGTCCAAGCTAATGAAGGAATTGTAGGCACATTGATTTGCCTGATTGAATTCCAAGAGGGAAGAAGTTGCTCTTTGAGCAGAAATTAAGATCTATGCTCCCTAGAATTCAGAAGAAGAAGAGATCTCATTAACATGTACACAATTTTTACAGAGCTTGCACGGTAGATGCAGAGGTGATGTTCTCTTGGCTGGGTATTTAGAACTAGGAGTCACAGTCTTAAAATAAGGGGTCAGTCATTCAGAACAGAAGTGAGAATGAACTTCTTCCAGAAGATTGCGAATCTTTGATATTCTCGGCCCAAAAATGCCACAGAAGCTTGATCGCTGAGTGTTATCAATTATGGAAAAATGGGATGTGGGGTTAGTGTTTGAAAATGGCTCTGGAAAAAAAAAAGGTCAGCTGTGACCTGACTGAATGCAGAGCAGCAGAAGAGGCGGAATAGTTTACTTACGCAATACCCCATTGTTATTAAGGTTGGACAAAAAATAGACTAGTTATTTAATTATGAATTTACCATTTCAGAAAGAAATTTCTATTTTTGAGATTCATCGATTTTCTTGGAAGTGCATAATGAATGAGATGAATGAGATTTAACACAAAAATTGTGAACTCTGATCCTAAGCTCTGCTTTGAACTCTCAGTATATTAGTGAACTTCAAATTTCAGTTCAACAGCTGGACAGAGATACCACTTAAAAGTGAAAGCAGCAGTGAAGTTTTTTTCACTACTTGATTGTGGAACAGAATTGGCAGCGGAAATCTGTAACTAGAATGTTTTATCCTCTTTCCAGCCAAATACATTTCCAATAGTTATGTTGCAATTTAAAGAAAAAAAGGCAACAAACTTTGTTTGCAAATTTCTCAACTTGATGTGGAAAGTGATTTTAATAAATTTGGGAAAAAACAGAAAATTCCAGAAACACAGCCTTTTGGTTAACATGATAATGCCAGTGAACTATACACACAGAAATGGACCATTCAGTCCATGCCGGCCGTTTTCTAACTGAGCTAGTCTCACTTGCCTGCACCTTGCCCGTATCCCTCCAAAACTGCTCCTTTCCTTATTTCTGTCCAGTGTCATTTAGATGTTGTAATTGTACTCATTTCTACACTTCCACCGGCAGCTCGTTCCAAGTAAGCACCACCAGGTATGTGAAATGTTGCCTCTTAGGTCCATTTTATATCCTACTCTCACCTTAAACCTAAAAGACTGTGGCTATTCATCTGATCTAATTCCCTGATGTTTTTTATAAAACTCTACAAGGTCACCCCTCAGCCTCCTATGCTTGAGGGGGGTAAAACACAACCAATCTCACCTCTCCTTATATCTCAAACTCTCCAGTCCTGGTAACATCCTGGTAACTCTTTTTTTGCATCCTTTCCAGTTGAATAACACCTTTCCTATGGTAGGAAGACCAAAACTGTACACAGTACTGCAAATGTGACCATACCAACGTATTGTAGCATCTGCACAAAGAGAAACAGTCCAAGTTTCAGGTTTAAGACCATTGCTATCATATGATTAAATAAAACTAATAGCTTAACAGGATTGGCAACAAAATAATCAAATTCACATAATATCCTGGTTCTTTCCTGCAACGTTTAGAATTTATTTTAAGTACTGTACATGGTTCTTATGAAATTTGCATGTGGCTCAGGTAACAATCCAGAGATTATTACCTTTTTGGTTCATCTTTGAAATTTAGTGCCTAGCTGCTCAAATTCCTTTAGCAGAACCTCTTTCCTTGTTCCACCTACGCCGTTGGTACCCATGTGGACCACGCCGACTGGATCTTTCCCCTCCCACTTCAAGTTCCTCTGCAGATCAGATGTGATTGCCCGAACCCGAGCATCAGGTAGGCAACACAACCTTCGGGACTCTCGTTCTTCATGACATAGTGTCTATCCCCCTAACTATGCTATCCCCAATGACAAATACGCTTTTCTTCTCTCTCCCCTCTTGAATGCCCCCCTGAATGCCCTGGTCATGTTGCTTATCCTTCCTACAGTCCCACACTCGCCTGCACAGGGAGCATAAATCTCAGACTTGCTTGACAAGCCTAAGAGCTGAAATTCCTCTTGCAATGTCCTTACCTCTATTCCCCTGCCTGCCTCACTTGCAGGCACACCCTCCTCCTGACCCACGAATCACATTGGAAGCGGTTACCCTAATGGGTGTGACTGCCTCCAGAACACCAGGGTCCATGTAATTCTCCCCATCCCTGATGTGCCACAGTGTTTGACCATCCTTTGCCTCCAGGAATGCTGCCTGATCAGTGGATGTGGAGAGATTCATCCTCTCAAAGAATTAGGCAGTCACTGATATAAAATGAGATGAAGCCAGTTTTGTTCTGTCCACTTGCTGTGAGTCTTTGGAACTCTCTTCCTCAAAGGGGAGTTGGTAGGGAAGAGGGGAATTTGGAGTCTCCTATCTGCCCATAATTCCCCTTCTCGCCTGTTTTACTTGGCCCCTGTCTCACTTCTAGATACAGGCTATTTTCCTCTTACTCTCATTCCTAATATAGGGTCACAACCTGAAATGTTGACCATCCTTTGGCCTCCAAAGATGCTGATTGACCTGCGAAGTTCCTCCAGCAGTTTGCTTATTTGCTCCAGATTCCAGTCTTGCTTTTTTAAGCAATTGTAGTCTTGCTTTTTTAAGAGGCACAACATAAGAAATTTTTGAATCCATGTTTGTTAATTTCCTGCAATGATTTAAAATAAGCAATTAAAAAAATCTATGAAAACAGAAAATTGCTTTTCTCAAACCAACTATTAAGTGATACAAATATTACTTTGCTCAAATTTGTTTGTATGTGGAGGAAATTGCACCCTGTCAAGGGAATTTGTATCACTGTTCCTTATATAGACACAAAATGCTGCAGTAACATGTTATTTTTTAGTCTGTACAACTACCTTTTTTTCCTCAGGGAGAGCCACTTCCCTACAAACTCACCGAACCAATTATTTTAGCCAATTAACTTACTTTTTGAAATACCTTGGTTTCGGTAGAGTCTTTCATTTCTTTAAACACAATCAGTTTATTTAATTTGAAGCTAGACACTAAAAGCTGGAGTAACTCAGCGGGACAGGCAACATCTCTGGAGAGAAGGAATGGGTGATGTTTCGGGTCGAGACCCTTCTTCAGACCCGAAACATCACCCATTCCTTCTCTCCAGAGATGCTGCCTGTCCCGCTGCGTTACTCCAGCTTTTTGTGCCTATCTTTGTTTGAAACCAACATCTGCAGTTCCTCTCTTCACAGTTTATTTAGTTTGTTTTGTTGTAGCTAACTGACACACCAACTAGTACAGTTAGTTCACAGCTATTTATTAAAAGCCATAATTTTGAAAACCTGTCACTTAAGAATATCAGATATAAGGAAAAGCACCACATTTTCCTCTTGTCACAGCTTATAGCTGTTGTCTCCGATCCGTGTTATTCATTAATAAATGGTTTATTTAGTTTCTCTGTGTCTCTGACTTTAAGACAAGAAGCAATGGTCTCGTCAATTAGTTTTGGGTTGCATGTTTGTTTATTGGCTCCACTCATATATAAAATGCATAGCATCATATATTTTGACCCCATGCTTGACCAGCATGAATACTAAATTTTTGACATTTATTACCTCTGCCGTTTTGTATTCTTACTCTCCTTAATCATCCAACCGTAAGCATAATTTCTTCCTCTGCTTTAAATAAGCCAATCTTTGGATTTTTCCATATTTAACTTTGCAGTTATCTTTTCATTAACTTTCCTTGATCTCAATGCTTCCCATCTCGCCATTCTGCTCCCGTTCTCTCCTACTTTAGTTCAATTAATTTTTCAGTCTTTTTATTTGTGTGAAGTGACAAGTCAGATCGTCCTTACACTGTGCATTTCAGACAGCTGTTTAAATTGTATAGCTCTGTCTTAGCAGTTTTCTAAACTTGTCAAATTGTGCACATATTATTGTCTTTAATAGTGGATGTACTGGGGAAATGGTGGTGGTGTTATGGAGGATTAACTCCAGTGGGTTCAAATGTTTGGATACTAAGTTCTCCTTTTTTTAATGCAGTTTTTATGCAAAGTGTGGAATTATGAAAGTAAGTGAACTGAGTGTGTCAGCATTCTGTGTGCTCTGATCTAATGACCCTGCTCCAACTGATGGTTCTACTCACTGTTCACTTCCAGTGTCTACTGCTGCAAAAAAATTAATCTGTGTCTTGATTTTCATCTACTCACATAAATATGTAATTTACAGTTAATGATTCCATAGTTAATAATTCCCTTGGGTAATTTTGCCTTTTTTGAGTGAAGAGAGAAATTTCTTTCTTGTTTTTTTTGGTTTTGACTTGCAGGATGAGCCATTCTCACTGTGTAATATAAGAAAATAACTGCAGATGCTGGTACAAATCGAAGGTATTTATTCACAAAATGCTGGAGTAACTCAGCAGGTCAGGCAGCATCTCGGGAGAGAAGGAATGGGCGACGTTTCGGGTCGAGACCCTTCTTCAGACTGAACAAAGGGTCTCGACCCGAAACGTCGCCCATTCCTTCTCTCCCGAGATGCTGCCTGACCTGCTGAGTTACTCCAGCATTTTGTGAATAAATACCATTCTCACCATCTGTGTGATGTTGTCTCTGCATTGATCTGCATTCCATTTGCTTTCCATCCATTTCCGCTGTTATTTTATTCTTTTTGCGGGATGCCTTTCTTCCTCACCCTCATCAAATGTCTTATTTTATAAACACAAGATATGGTGCGGGAATGGTTGGCTGTCTATGGATTGTCTGATGATGTTTCTTGTAAATTTCCTTCTATGTTGAATTTTTATTTCTTTTGTTTCCTTTTAGGTAGGTAGGTAGGTATTAATTGATTATGCCAGATTATTGACATTTGGCTTTTTGTCTGGTAGTTTTGCATATCAGATCTATATTTTTCTATCTATTATTTTTTCATAGGTTTTGAACTTAGATTTGAACTTTGCAGTTTGATTTAGCAATATATTGATCTTAATGTTTGATTGTTTTTCTCTTCCAATGGACATTACATAATTTTTGTTCACATGTTATGGTATTCACAATTTTTACTGATGTTTAAGATGTACTCTTATAATGCCTCACTTTGTGTAATTAAGGCTTTAATATAGGTTTTGGATTTATTATTGTCACATGTACTGAGGTACAGTGAAAAGCTTTGTATTGGATGCTATCCAATCAGATCAGATAATACTATACATCAATATAATCAAGTTAAACTAATGTACAAAAGGTAGAACAAAGGGGAAGATGCAGAGTGCAGAACATAGTAGTCAGCAAGTAACAGGCCAGTTCCAGAGACAAAGTCCAATATCTGCACTGGGGTGGAGGTGAATCAGAAAGAAACCCTAACTTGGGGAAAGACCATTCAGAAGCCTGGTAACAGAGGGGAAGAGCTGTTCCAAGTATGGTGGTGCGTACTTTCAAGTTTCTGTATCTTCTGCCCGATAAGAGCAGGGAGTAGAAGGAGTGACTGGGGTGGAACAAGTCTTGGATTATGTTGGCTGCTTTTCCAAGGCATCGTGAAGTGTATATTGAGTCAGTGGTGGGTCTGTTTGATGGAATGTGCTCCATCTACTACTTTCTTGCAGTATTGGACAGAGCTGTTCCCAAACCAAGCTATAATGCAACCCGACAGTAAGCTTTCTGTGTCTGTAGAAGTTTGTAAGAGTCATTTGTGACGTGCCAAATTGCAGAATTGTGTGTAATTCTCATCACCATACCTTATAAAGGATGTGAATGCACAGTTTATTTTTGTCATGTGTACTGAGGTACATTAAAAATATTTTGTTTGCATGCTATCCAGTCAAAGAAGGGTTTCAAAGATAGACAAGAACTTAAATAGACAAGGCATAGAAGGACGTAGACCTATTGTGGGAAAATGGGATTTGTGTAGCTGGCAAAAAAGTTGGCGTGGACTCGGCGGGCTGAATAATGGTTCAATGATGAATCAGTGAATTTTTAAATAACTTTAACTTCATGTTGTCTATTTTTAGATCTGACATTTGCACCCTGAATTTCTTTGAGTACATTGACACGGTTAAACTTTTCCCAGCACTTTCAAGATGTTCTCAATTCTATTAAATTAAAAAAGGAATGGGCAAAGGGTGTCACTGTTTCTTTTTTCTATTGATTTATATCGCTATGCAGTGCCAGTTTCAAATAGTGACCAAGATCCTGGTGTTGGATCTATGCATGTAACCTTTCATGTTTTTGCAAACTAACTAGGCATAACGTAGACAAATATTCTTTTACACCTCATGCATTCTTAGAGCTGCTCCAATGTACAAGTAATTATTGCATTGTGCAGTGAGACATGATTAATTAGCCTCTAGAGGAGCCTCTGGAAAAAAATGAATTTTATATTAAGAGTGATTTAGTTGAGTCTGAGGCTGGGATCGAAGTAAGGCAAAAATATAAAGATGTAAGAGGCAAGATAGCTAAATCAAATTAGAAAGTAGTTGAATTATGATTATGTAGAGATTTTAAAGATAATACATATAAATAGATTTTAATGTCAAAATGAATGATAATATTGTGCATTGGAAGATGTATGTGGTTCTGTAAAGGTAAATTAAGAAATTGATGAAGAAAATATTAAATATTGTGTGTTGACAAGAAACTTAAAGATAACATGTTGACAATCTTTCCTAAGGAAAGGATTAGTAAAACACATTGGAGCCTTTATAGGCATGTACGGAAAAAATGGGGGATATAAAGAAAAGGAAGACACATGTGCCTGTCTGTCTTTATAGTAGAAGACTCAAAAATATCCCAGAAAGAAATGTCTGAAAATGTGGTACTTCCCTTGTTCGAATAACAAAACCGGTTGTTTTTTTTAAAGGAACAGAGGCAACTAATTAATGACCTCCATCCAGTGGTTTTAAGAAGTGGCAACAGAAATAAAGTCACTACCCATTGCTTTAGACCTGATAAAATTCATTTGGTTTTGGAATTATTGCCACAGATCGGCAAGTAACAAATGTAACTCCATTGTTCAGTCAATTTAGCCTTACTTTCCAATAGCATGTGCGCAATCCTGATTTGGCACAGTCAGCATGCATTTGAGAAAGGGAAATTGATTTAATTATCAAAATGAATTTCATTATGTTGCAATTAGCTGGACCAATGCTTCTGGTTCCGAAGAAGACTAAGGGCATTCGACGTATCTCCTTTGACTCTTACCAACTTCTGCAGATGCACTATTGAAAGCATCCTATTGGGATGCATCACAGTTTGGTTTGGCAATAGCTCTGCCCAAGACTGTAGCCCAGTTCTTCACGCAAACCAGCCCCCCTCCTCCATTGACTCCGTGCATACTTCATACTGCCTAGGGAGAGTAGCCATCATTATCAAAGATCATTTCCATCCAGGTTATTTCCTCATCTCCTCTTTAAGTGGTAATTATATATGCAAAATATTGGCAGTCAAAACAACCTTCAACCTTTACA
Source organism: Rhinoraja longicauda (assembly GCF_053455715.1). Classification (NCBI taxonomy): domain Eukaryota; kingdom Metazoa; phylum Chordata; class Chondrichthyes; order Rajiformes; family Arhynchobatidae; genus Rhinoraja; species Rhinoraja longicauda. The sequence continues at coordinate 66,611,662 of NC_135959.1, read as the reverse complement.
AAAGCAGTTGATATAAATGAGGGACTTGTGTGATTGCGATACTAAAAGTAAAAGTCAGTTTTCGTTTATACTAGTTTTTGAGATGACATCCAGAATATTGAAAAAACAGCCTGTTATTATTTCTGTTACTGTTAGAAAATTGATTTAAACCACAAGATAGATAATTTCACTTTAACATTGTGAAAGAATGAAGAAAGTGCAAAGTTTGTTTAAGTTCTGCAGCATGATATGCTTTTAGTGTATAGAAAATGGCCATGTCAATATCGCAGGGCTAATTTCATTTCATATTATCAATGTATTTTACGGAGCATCTATGATGATGCAGGCCTCTGCAATCAGTTGCTAAATTTGAACGGATCTACCTTTTGACCAACTGATTTGAATTGCAGTGATGAATATTATTTTATAGATTTTCACAAAACAGCAGAATATTTTGTGAGCTTGAAATCTACTTATGAAGTAATATTAGAGTTACACCCTGTTCAAACTAAAACACCATGTTATTTCACGAAGTTTATATGTTTAACATATACAGTATATGTTAAACTAATACTACCCTTTCAGTTAGGGAGATTTTAATGGAGAGATTATTCGGAAGTGGCGGCGCCTAACGGCTGCGGCTCGCTAGCAGTCTGTTCGTCTTTTTTCCTTTTTTTTTGTTGTGTGTCGGTGTTGGGATGGTTTTTGTATTTTTTTTGGTTGTGTATGTGTGGGGGGTGGCGGGGGGGGTGGGGGAAACTTTTCTCTTCCTCACGGCGCGGGGTGCGGCTCGGCTGTGGGGCCTAACATCGCCCGGTGCGGCTTGGCCGCTGGACTTAACAGTGCCCGGTGCGGCTCGGCTGCGGGACTTTACATCGCTGGTGCGGCTTGGCCGCTGGACTTAACAGTGCCCGGTGCAGCTCGGCCGCGGGACTTAACATCGCCCGGTGCGGCTTGGCCGCTGGACTTAACAGTGCCCGGTGCAGCTCGGCCACGGGACTTAACATCGCCCGGTGCGGCTCGGCTGCGGGACTTTACATCGCTGGTGCGGCTCGACCACGGGACTTTTCATCGCTGGTGCGGCTCGGCTGCGGGACTTGGCATCGCCCGGTGCGGCTCGGCTGCGGGACTTTACATCGCTGGTGCGGCTCGACCACGGGACTTTACATCGCCCGATGCGGCTCGGCTGCGGGACTTAACATCGCCCGGTGCGGCTCGGCTGCGGGACTTTACATCGCTGGTGCAGCTCGACCACGGGACTTAGCTGCGCAAGGCTTGGTCGCGGGGCCTTTCATCGCCCGGCTCGGCTGCGGGACGTTTCAGCGCCCGGTGCGATTCGGCCGGGGGGACTTCCATCCCCTTGCGGGGACTGTGCGGGTCGGTCGGGGACGAGCTGTCTGTCCGTGGGCGTGGGGAAGAGAGTGGAAGTTTTGTTGCCTCCATCACAGTGAGGGGGTGTTTGGAGTCACTGTGATGGACGTTTGTGTTGGGGCTATGTGTCTTGTGTTCTTTTTTTCTATGACTGCTATGTAGTTTCGTTCGGTACTTCGGTACCGAATGACAAATAAAGCTCTGTTATACTGTTATAATGAACTTGGTTGTGCTGAATTAACTGAGATGCTTAACTATTTCACTTTTACTTGGTTCAGATTCACAAGCCTGAACTTACTGGCCAGAAATATCTTTGTTCTCAGTTGGTCCTGGGTGGCATAATTGGGCCATGTGAGCAGACCAGAAATTCTCTGCTTACAATCCTGTTATGAAAACCCTTGACAGATGGCAAAGCTATAACCTCAGCTCTGCTATCTGCCAAAGCTGTCAAGCATTTGGAATGTTTCTGAACATCCCTCACATTCAGTATCATGCAAAAATGTTTAAAAATGAAATAATTAAAATAATTGAAGCAATTCAAAATATTAAACAAAACGTTTAAGCACTTAAAGCGCTTTCACATAATTAAAAATATCACAACAAACAAAAATAATGTAAAATAATTTTTACTTAATTACTTAATGCATTCTGGTTTTCTTTGTGGCTGATAAAGCGTAATGTAAATTAATGGGCTTGCAGATTCTGCACCAGCATAAATTCTGCTAAATTTGAGTTTGTATCCTTTGGCTTGGAGTCTAGTTGTAGAATCTCCTTACGGAGTGATTATTAAAAATCTTTGGAAATATCAGGACTTCTGCTTTTGGATGCACAGGCATCATATTTGCAGTTCCTAATATAAATTACCCCAATGACTGATGTTAAAGATTCTCAAGTTAAAGTTCTAAATTGGGGGAAGGCTAATTTTGATGACATCAGCAAGGAAGTTGCAAATGTTAGTTGGAAGACACAAGTAGGTAAAATGTGTCTGGTAAGTGAGAGGCTTTTAACGGTGAGATAAGAAGAGATCAAGGCCAGCATGTTCCCAATGAAATGTAGGACAAGGCTGGCAAAATCAGAGAACCTTGTTTGACTAGGGTTGATGATAGTCTGATCCTAAAAGATTCTATATGTACAGTGCATTCAGAAAGTATTTAGACCCCTTCACTTTTTCCACATTTTGTTACGTTACAGCCTTATTTTAAAATGGATTAAATTCAATTTATTTATCATCAATCTACACACAATACCCCAGAATGAAGAAGCAAAAACAGGTGTTTAGAAATTTTTGCGAAGTGATTAAAAAGAAATAACTGAAATATCATATTTACATAAATATTCAAACCCTTTGCTGTGACACTCAAAATTGAGCTTAGGTTCATCCTGTTTCCATTGATTATCCTTGAGATGTTTCCACAACTTGATTGGAGTCCACGAGTGGTAAATTAAATTGATTGGACATGATTTGGAAAGGCACACACTTGTCTATATAGGGTCCCACAGTTGACAGTGCATGTCAGAGCAAAAACCAAGCCATGAAGACGAAGGAATTGTCCGTAGACTTCCGAGACAGGATTGTGTCGAGACACAGATCTGAGGAAGGGTATAAAACAATTTCTGCAGCATTGCAGGTCCCGAAGAGCACAGTGGCCTCCGTCATTCTTAAATGTTAGAACTTTGGAACCACCAGGACTCTTCCTAAAGCTGGCCGCCCGGCCAAACTGAGCAATCGGGGGAGAAGGGCCTTGGTCAGGGAGGTGACCAAGAACCCGATGGTCACTCTGAAAGCTCCAGAGTTCCCCTGTGAAGATGGGAGAACCTTCAGAAGACAACTATATCTGCAGCACTCCACCAATCAGGCCTTTATGGTAGAGTGGCCAGACGGAAGCCACTCCTCAGTAAAATGCACATGACAGCCCGCATGGAGTTTGCCAAAAGGCACCAAAAACAAGATTCTCTGGTCTGATGAAACCAAGATTGAACTCTTTGGCCTGAATGCCAAGCGTCACGTCTGGAGGAAACCAGGCACTGCTTATCGCCTGGCCAATACCATACCTACGGTGAAGCATGGTGGTGGCAGCATCATGCTGTGGGAATGTTTTTCAGCGGCAGGAACTGGGAGACTAGTCAGGATCGAGGGAAAAAAGAATGGAGCAAAGTACAGAGAGATCCTTGATGAAAGCCTGCTCCAGAGCGTTCTGGACCTCAGACTGGGGTGGAGATTTATTGAAGGGGATTTTGAGAGAGAGCATTTATTTACATTTGGAAAGGGTTGGACATTTGGAAAGGATAGTTAGCATGGTTTTGTGAACGGTAAATTACATATCACAAATCTGATTTGAGGTTTTTTTTGGAAGAGATGGCCAAGAAGATTGTTGAGGGCAGGGCAGTAGTCATTGTCTATTTTCACTAGCAAGGTAATATGATGAGATCCTGCATGGTAAGTTGTCCAGAAGGTTAGATCACATGGGATTCAGGGTGAGCGAACCAACTAAATACAAAATTGGCTTTGAGATAGGTGGCAGAGGTTGTAATGGAGGGTTGCTTTTCAAATTAAAGACGTAATCAGTGGTGTGCCGCAGGGATCAGTGCTGGGTCCTCTGTTGCTTGACATATATATAATAGTGATCTTGATGACAATATATGTGGCATGATTCATAAGTTTGCAGATGACAGCAAAATTGTTGCTTTGTGCAGATGCAGATGCTGGTTTACTCAGAATATAGACGCAAAGTGCTGGATTAACTCAGCGGAACAGGCAGCAGCATCTCTGGTTAGAAGGAATGGGTGACGTTTCGGGTTGAGGCCCTTCAGAAAGTCAAGGGAGAGGGTGACTAGAGATGTGGAAGGATAAGGTGTGAAAATGACAAATCGGAGCAGCTGATCAAGGAAATGTAGAATGGTTCATTGTTAGCGGAGGGGAAGGTGACAATGAGCCATACAATCAGTAAAATTAATCAGGAGGACAGTGAACCACTCAGGGAACCAGGGCGGGGGAGGTACAGAGGGAGAGGGAAAGCAAGGGTTATTTGAAGTTAGAGAAATCAATATTCATACTGCTGGGTTGTAAGCTGCCCTTGAGAATATGAGGTGCTGTTTCTCCAATTTGCATCGGGCCTCACTGTGAGGGAGGCCAGGACTGAAAGGTCAGAATGGGAATGGGAGAGGGAGTTAAAGAGTTTAGCAACCAGAAGATTGTGTAGGCCTAGGCGGACTGAGTGGAGGTGTTCAGCGAATGTGGCAAGTCTGCAGAGTTTTGATCTGATGTTAACTGTTGGTTCTCTTAGTTCTGTCTGCTGGATACTGCTTTTAGTGATTAGAATGTGCATTATGGTCCTGCCAATTTTGCACTTCATTTTTCAAGTCAAGTCAAGTTTATTTGTCACATACACATACACGATGTGCAGTGAAACGAAAGTGGCAATGCCTGCGGATTGTGCACAAAAAAGAATTACAGTTACAGCATATAAATAAAGTTAATAAGTTACTATAGTGTAGACAAATATTAGTCTCTGGAGTTATAAAAGTTGACAGTCCTGATGGCCTGTGGGAAGAAACTCCGTCTCATCCTCTCCGTTTTCACAGCGTGACAGCGGAGGCGTTTGCCTGACCGTAGCATCTGGAACAGTCCGTTACTGGGGTGGCAGGGGTCCCTCATAATCTTGCTTGCTCTGGATCTGCACCTCCTGATGTATAGGTCCTGCAGGGGGACGAGTGTAGTTCCCATGGTGCGTTCTGCCGAACGCACTACTCTGCAGGGCCATCCTGTCCTGGGCAGAGCTGTTCCCAAACCAGACTGTAATGTTGCCGGACAGGATGCTCTCTACAGCCCCAGAGTAGAAGCAATGAAGGATCCTCAGATCTGTGTGCTGATCTTGATATGACCTGTTATAAATTGATTTATAAACTTCTCACTGATCCAGGGTTGGTCTTTTGCATTATTATTAATAGCAGATTGAACTGAACTGTTAGGTTAGTATAGGTTAGGCATCATTTAATTCTGCTGTCCGTGAAGTTTTGAGCTGCCAGATCTGTTCTAAATCTGTTCTAAATGTGCCTGAAAAATGAGTGTACACTGTACACTAATGGATAATATCCTTTGTGTAAAGTGTAATTTTCTTTCCATGTAGATAGCGCAATGACTACTCAAACAAAATATGGTCATGGACTGACACATCTGCAACACAAAGGTTCCTGAAGATAAAATTAAGCAATTTTTTCCATCCTTTTGGTTCTCTGGCCACCCACCACAGACTCCATCTGCAGTCTGTGTTCTTAAAATTCAGCCAACTCTATCTCTGTTGTTGCTCTTGGTCATGGGCTTTAAGTTTCCCATGCAAAGTAGATAGTGTGCCTTTGTTATGTCACTGCTTCTACAAGAGGAGTGACTACTAAGGCATCAACAGATTGCGAATAGTAATTGTAATCAGCACAAAGCTCTTTGCCTGGGTTTGCCCTGATGCCACACTATTTCGTTCAGAAGCTGCCCTGGAGCCAGAGGCCAAGCTGGTGGTCTGAGGTCTGCACTCCCAGGTTGCTGAGGGCATTGACCTGTAAATCGACAAGGAAAGGGGAAATGGAGACATATTGGGAGAGAACAGCACCTTTATAATGCCAATGGAATGTTAAAGCCTTCTTTGATGAGATACAGTTTCAAGTCAATTGTTTGACCCAAAAGAAGAAAGCAACAGAACCAACAACTGCTTTTATTGTTAGGCAACTATGTGACAATTTGGTCATTATTCTCTCATTTTTTAATATTATGCAGTTGATTTATAAACAACTAGCTTTGGTGGTGGTCAATTGAATGCAAAGTTACCCTAATATTGGGAATGAACTAAAGGGTAGGGAATGCTCAGAAGGGTAGGGAAAGGAAGAGGAGAGCGGTAGTAATAGGGGACTCTATAGTGAGGGGGTCAGATAGGCGTTTCTGTGGACGCAGTCGGGAGACCCGGATGGTGGTTTGCCTCCCTGGTGCCGGTGTCCGGGATGTGTCTGAGCGTGTCCAGGATATCCTGAAAGGGGAGGGAGAGGAGCCAGAGGTCGTGGTACATATAGGTACCAACAATATAGGTAGGATAAGGGAAGAGGTCCTGAAAGGAGAATTTAGGAGGCTAGGAAGAGAGTTAAAAAAAAGGACTTCCAAAGTAATAATCTCAGGCTTACTGCCTGTGCCACGCGATAGTGAGAATAGGAATGGAGTGAGGTGGAGGATAAATACGTGGCTGAGGAACTGGTGCAGGGAGCAGGGTTTCAAGTTTCTGGATCATTGGGACCTCTTCTGGGGGAAGTATGACCTGTACAAAAAGGACGGGTTGCATCTGAACCCGAGGGGAACCAATATCCTGGCGGGAAGATTTGCTAAAATAACTGCGGAGACTTTAAACTAGTACGGTTGGGGGGAGGGACTCAAACACAGATAGCTAATAGGCAGTGTGTGAGGCAGGAGGCAGAAAAGGGAAACACTCAGACCCAATATGTAGGAGAGAAAGAAGGGAAAAGAAATAAACTGAGAATAAGAAATGATGGGTGCCTTAAATGTGTATATTTTAATGCTAGGAGCATTGTAAGAAAGGTGGATGAGCTTAGAGCCTGGATTGACATCTGGAAGTATGATGTTGTGGCGATCAGTGAAACATGGTTGCAGGAGGGTTGCGATTGGCAATTAAATATTCCAGGATTTCATTGTTTCAAATGTGATAGAATTGGAGGGGCAAGAGGTGGGGGTGTTGCATTGCTTGTCAGGGAGGATATCACAGCAGTGCTTTGGCAGGACAGACTAGAAGGCTCGATTAAGGAGGCTGTTTGGGTGGAACTCAGAAATGAGAAAGGTTTAGCAACACTTATAGGGGTGTATTATAGACCGCCAAATAGGTAACGAGAATTGGAAGAGCAAATATGTAAGGAGATAGCAGATATTAGTAGTAAGCACAGAGTGGTGATTGTGGGTGATTTCAATTTTCCGTATATAGACTGGGAATCACATTCTGTTAAAGGGCTGGATGGTTTGGAGTTTGTAAAATGTGTGCAGGATAGTTTTTTGCAGCAATACGTAGAGGTGCCTACCAGAGAAGGGGCAGTGTTGGACCTCCTGTTAGGAAATGAGATGGGTCAGGTGACGGAGGTATGTGTTGAGGAGCACTTTGGGTCTAGTGATCACAATGCCATTAGTTTCAATATCATTTTGGAGAAGGTCAAATCTGGACCAAGGGTTGAGATTTTGGATTGGAGAAAGGCTAATTTTGAGGAGATGAGAAAGGATTTAAAAGGAGTGAAATGGAAATTTTTGTTTTATGAAAAGGATATAATAGAGAAATGGAGGATATTTAAAGGTGAAATTTTGAGAGTACAGAGTCTTTATGTCCCTGTTCGGTGGAAAGGAAAGAATAATAATTTGAAAGAGCCGTGGTTTTCCAGGGAAATTGGACACTTGGTTCGGAAAAAGAGGGAGATATACAATAAATATAAGTGGCAGGGAGTAAATGAGGTTCTTGAGGAATATAAAGAATGTAAAAGGAATCTTAAGAAGGAAATTAGAAAAGCGAAAAAAAGATATGAGGCTGCTTTGGCAAGTAATGTAAAAGTAAACCCCAAGGGGTTCTACAGATATGTCAATAGCAAAAGGATAGTGAGGGATAAAATTGGTCCATTAGAGAGTCAGAGTGGACAGCTATGTGCTGAGCCGGAAGAAATGGGGGAGATATTAAACAATTTCTTTTCTTCGGTATTTACCGAGGAGAAGGATATTGAATTATGTGAGGTAAGCGAAACAAGTAGAGTAGTGATGGAAATTAGGAGGATTAAAGAAGAGGAGGTACGGACACTTTTGAAAAATATAAAAGTGGATAAGTCTCCAGGTCCTGATAGGATATTCCCTAGGACATTGAGGGAAGTTAGTGCAGAAATAGCAGGGGCTATGACGGAAATATTTCAAACGTCATTAGAAACGGGGATGGTGCCGGAAGATTGGCGCATTGCGCATGTTGTGCCTTTGTTTAAAAAAGGTTCTAAAAGTAAACCTAGCAATTATAGACCTATTAGTTTGACGTCTGTGGTGGGAAAATTAATGGAAAAGATACTTAGGGACAATATATATAATTATTTGGATAATCAAGGCCTGATTAGAAACAGTCAACATGGATTTGTGCCTGGAAGGTCATGTTTGACTAATCTTCTTAAATTTTTTGAAGAGGTTACCAGGGAAATTGATAAGGGCAAGGCTGTGGATGTTGTCTATATGGACTTCAGTAAGGCAATTGACAAGGTTCCACATAGAAGGTTGATTAAGAAGGTTAAATCGTTGGGTATTAATAGTGAGGTTGCAAGATGGATTCAACAATGGCTGAATGGGAGATACCAGAGGGTAACGGTTGACAATTGTATGTCAGGTTGGAGGCCAGTGTCTAGTGGAGTACCCCAAGGATCTGTGTTGGGTCCACTGTTGTTTTTCATTTACATTAATGATCTGGATGATGGTGTGGCAAATTGGATTAGTAAATATGCAGATGATACTAAGATAGGTGGAGTAGTTGATAGTGAGGTAGATTTTCAAAGTCTACAGAGAGACTTGGGCCTTTTGGAAGGGTGGGCTGAAAGATGGCAGATGGAGTTTAATGCTGATAAGTGTGAGGTGCTGCATTTTGGTAGGACAAATCAAAATAGGACGTACAGGGTAAATGGTAGGGAATTGAGGAATGCAGTGGAACAGAGGGATCTGGGAATAACTGTGCATTGTTCCCTGAAGGTGGAATCTCATGTGGATAGGGTGGTGAAGAAGGCGTTTGGTATGCTTGCCTTTATAAATCAGAGCATCGAGTATAGAAGTTGGGATGTAATGTTAAAATTGTACAGGGCATTGGTGAGGCCGAATCTGGAGTATGGTGTGCAGTTCTGGTCGCCAAATTATAGGAAGGATGTCGACAAAATGGAGAGGGTACAGAGGAGATTTACTAGAATGTTGCCTGGGTTTCAGCACTTAGGCTACAGAGAGAGGTTGAACAGGTTGGGTCTTTATTCTTTGGAGCGTAGAAGGTTGAGGGGGGACTTGATAGAGGTTTTTTAAATTTTGAGAGGGACGGACAGAGTTGACGTGGGTAGGCTTTTCCCTTTGAGAGTGGGGAAGATTCCAACAAGGGGACATAGCTTCAGAATTGAGGGACAAAGGTTTAGGGGTAACATGAGGGGGAACTTCTTTACTCAGAGGGTGGTGGCTGTATGGAATGGGCTTCCGGTGGAAGTGGTGGAGGCTGGCTCGATTTTATTATTTAAGAGTAAATTGGATAGGTATATGGATAAGAGGGGATTAGAAGGTTATGGTCTGAGTGCAGGTAGATGAGACTAGGTCAGGGAGAATGGTCGGCGTGGACTGGTAGGGCCGGACAGTCCTGTTTCCATGCTGTAGTTGTTAATGTTATTGTTATATGTTAAAATGCCAGCAAAAGTGATACATTTTTTTGAATAAAAGCTAACATTTTTACACTTCAAATGAAATGTACTGGTGCCAGCAGACCACCCATTATCTTAATAAAATTGCCATACCTCTTTGGACAAAATGGCCTTAACAGAAAAGTTTACTGTGAAATGCCCATCAGTAATTTCATTTCACATATGAAGAAAACATGCTTTTAATGGGCACAAGCTGCATGACCACCTACGCACAGAGAATGGGTAATTCAGCATGAAAACAGGCTCTTTTAGGCCAAAATTGTCCATACTGGCCAAGATGGCACATTTAAACTAGTTCATTTTGCCACATTGGCCCATCTATAAACTAAAACTCTCGTTTGTTTGTTTGTTTTTTCTTGAACTACAGTCAAAACGGTACACATTAGCGTGACAATTATAGGCCCACCTTACTCATCGTCGTCCCTTTGGTGCTAATGGAAGAAGTTCCATTGAAATTGGTGTTATATTTTTAAAGCTATTCACATTTTAAAGTTTAAATCTATCTCCTAGGGAGGGAGGGGGGGGGAGGGAGGAAGGATAAGGGGGAGGAGGGGGGTGGAGGGAAGGGGAGGAGAGGTGAGGGGGAGAGGGGAGGAGGGCGGGAGAGGGGAGGGGGAGGAGAAGGTGCTGTACCAATGCAGGAGAGGTTTGGGCCCAACGGGTCCACTTGGTCTAGTATGTCTCTAAATCTTTCCTATCCATGTACCTGTCCAAATGACTTCTAAATGTTATTATTGTGCCTGCCTCAACTAGTTCCACTGGCAGCTTGTTCCATATACCCACCACCCTCTGTGGAAAAAATGGCCCCTCTGGTTTTTATTAAATCTTTCCACTCTCATCTTAAACCTATGCATTCTCGTTCTTGATTTAAAAAAAATGACTAAGAGCCATAGTTTCAAACCAGTTAGTATGTCAGCTATTCCTGAGAAGTTTGCAGTAAATATTTTTTTCAAAGGCACTGGCAGTGGGAAGTCCAAAACAGAAAAGCAGAAACATTAATTAAGTGATTATTCCAGATTAAGTTACATTATCGGCCATCGTAAGAGGCATTTATTTTATCTAATGCTTATTGATCTATATTTCTAAAGTTATTCATTAGTCTGTTGCACTTTGCAGCATAAACAGTTACAAATATCTCCCAAGGACACTGCAAACAAAACAAAATTATAAATCAGGAATTGAGCAGAAGTAAAATCTTTAACCAAAAATGGTTTTTCACTGCCATGTTCAATTGAACTATCAGGGATTTTTCAATCATTTTTCAGGTTAGGAAATAACTTCACGTTTGTATTGTTAAATAAAGGTATTTTTTTTTGCATAATTTCAATTTTTTTGTGGAATTTCTAAAGTCAGAAAATAACTGCCAAAACCACCAGTTACATGAGTAAAGATGGCAACTAATGGAACAACATGGAAAAAAAGCACTGCAATTGGGCAGGTGCATAGAAAGACCAGCCAGATTGAAAAACACAGAAAAGTGTGTAATGCTATTCTGTAGTGATTCTGTATTTGCAAGATAAATGTGCACAGACATTTCATTGTCTTCACAAACAATAAAATCTGTGCTGTGTCATGATAAATACACTTTCAAATTAGGAGAGCCAAGAGTTTGTCCTTTATTTGGCAGGTAGCAATGAGAAAATTTGGTCAGAATCATCAGCTTTATAATTATTAAGCAATCCATTCTGGAAATGTATGAATGTGACCATTCAGTGAAATAACAATCATCTTTGATTGGGTACTGTGAAGTTTTCAACCAAAGGGATATAAATATTAGGAGGCAAAGGGTTAGAGAAGAAACCTGAGGGAAAATTACTCAGATGGCTGAATTTTTGTACCTTGTTATGGGGCTCTGGAGGGTTGGGTGCATGCGATTGGAATAAAAAGGACAGAATTTGAATTTAATACTAATGGGAAAGAGTTGCCGAATAAAAAGATCAAAACACTGTTTAAAAACAGTACTTGAAATAATAATTCTAAAATTTAGGCCGAAGGATGAATTTTTGATGTGGAATGTGACGCTACTGTCTCTGAATGGTAAAGCATTGTCTATGTTAGGGAGAAAAGAAACCTTGAATGGCCATCAAGAAAGTGGCTGCCTCAAATGATATGAGGATGCCAAGAGGAGATACAGTACCTATCCCCCCAGGTTTCTCTCTTCATCCGTCTCACCTTCCCCCCCCCCCCTCCCCCCCAATCACTTTGATGAAGGCTCTAGACTCAAAATGTCACCCATCCATGTATCCAGAGATGCTGCCTGACACTCCAGCACTTTGTGTCCTTTTTTGTAAACTAATATCTGCAGTTCCTTGCTGTTACATTTTGACTGCTCCACTGCAAAATCTCCTCAAGGTATGCCTACTTTAAAGAAGTTATTCTCCTCTTTCCAACAGTTGTTCTGTGAGACATAGAAACATAGAAAATAGGTGCAGGAGTAGGCCATTCAGCCCTTCGAGCCTGCACCGCCATTCAATATGATCATGGCTGATCATCCAGCTCAGTATCCCGTACCTGCCTTCTCTCCATACCCCCTGATCACTTTAGCCACAAGGGCCACATCTAACTCCCTCTTAAATATAGCCAATGAACTGGCCTCAACTACCTTCTGTGGCAGAAAATTCCACAGATTCACCACTCTCTGTGAAACAAAACTTTCTCATCTTGGTCCTAAAAGACTTCCCCCTTATCCTTAAACTGTGACGCCTTGTTCTGGACTTCCCCAACATCGGGAACAATCTTCCTGCATCTAGCCTGTCCAACCCCTTAAGAATTTTGTAAGTTTCTATAAGATCCCTCCTCAATCTTCTAAATTCCAGCGAGTACAAGCCGAGTCTATCCAGTCTTTCTTCACATGAAAGTCCTGCCATCCCAGGAATCAATCTGGTGAACCTTCTCTGTACTCCCTCTATGGCAAGAATGTCTTTCCTCAGATTAGGAGACCAAAACTGTACGCAATACTCCAGGTGTGGTCTCACCAATGCCCTGTACAACTGCAGCAGAACCTCCCTGCTCCTATACTCAAATCCCCTCGCTATGAATGCCAACATACCATCCGCTTTCTTCTCTGCCTGCTGCACCTGCATGCCTACTTTCAATGACTGGTGTACCACGACACCCAGGTCTTGTTGTATCTCCCCTTCTCCTAATCGGCCACCATTCAGGTAATAGTCTGCTTTCCTGTTCTTGCCACCAAAGTGGATAACCTCACATTTATCCACATTATATTGCATCTGCCATGTCTTTGCCCACTCACCTAACCTATCCAAGTCACGTTGCAGCCTCCTAGCATCCTCCTCACAGCTAACACTGCCCCCCAGCTTCGTGTCATCCGCAAACTTGGAGATGTTGCATTCAATCCCCTCGTCCAAATCATTAATATATATTGTAAATAGCTGGGGTCCCAGCACTGAGCCTTGCGGTACCGCACTAGTCACTGCCTGCCATTCTGAAAAGGACCCGTTTATTCCTACTCTTTGCTTCCTGTCTGCTAGCCAGTTCTCTATCCACATCAATACTGAACCCACAATACCGTGTGCTTTAAGTTTGCATACTAATCTCTTGTGTGGGACCTTGTCGAAAGACCCTCTCTCACTGCTCCCCCTTTGTAATTCTGTGTCCTCCTCCTCTTTCCCAGCTTTCTTTCCTCCCCCACCCACCATTTTCTCATGCACTTTCATGAAAATGAGGTTATTACACTCGCTTGTTTAAATCTTTAAACCATTCCAGTCTTGCTACATTTTAATATCATTATGAGTTTCAAGCAGGCACTGGCAATCAAATGTTTCTACAGCAACATTTGTCTGCCAATTAGGAGCATCTATGAATAATAAAATCAAAATGAATATATTTAATTATTTGAGTCTTTGGGGTTATTTAAAATCATGTCAGTGCCAGCATACTTCAAATATATAAAATGCATAATACAGTTGATGACAAGAATAAAAACTTATAAGTCTTGTAAACACAAGTTACAAGCGTTAGGGCTAATGGAATCAAGGGATATGGGGAAAAAGCAGGAACAGGGTACTGATTCTGGATGATCAGCCATGATCATATTAAATGGCGATGCTGGCTCGAAGAGCCAAATGGCCTACTCCTACACCTACTTTCTATGTTTCTAAGCTTGGTTAGGTTATTGTGTTTATGTGGAACTTTGCCTGGAAATGCAAATGCAGCTTAATCGCTGTATGAGGTGTGTTCATTAGCAGACAACTGATGGAGCTCTGCACATTATTGGTATTGAAAATGTGTTGCCCAGCACTCTGTTCAGAAGGAGGTTTGGGATTGCTGGTGGCTACAAGCCCAATTGAGCATGTGGCCTGCCCTGGTGAGATTGGAACATCTGTAAAGTTTGGATGACAGTGGGATGGGGAATTGAGTGTTGGGTGAGTTGGAACAAACTCAAGAAATTAGAAATGTTTGGTTCGGGCATTGGCATGAGGTAATCAGGAGGCTATTAATATTTGAACTTTGAGGTGGGAGAAGATGCCGTGTGCACAGTTCGGAGACAGGGAACGTTGGGGTGGGGGGGGGGGGTGGGAGGGTGGTGTGGGGAAGGTTTATTAGATTAGTAGTGCATGGCTGGTGGTGGAGTTGGGAATTGCACAGAGGCATATCGGTCGGTGTGCCTGACTGAAAGTCCGTGGGTAAGGTGGGCGTTTAAAGGGCCCAGATGATCGCTGGGTATGGAAACTGTAATTAATTGTGCCGAACAGATGGGAGGGAAGGGGCAAAAATGACTACAAATTATTAACTTGCCTAGTATGTGTTCAGCATGGTATGAGGAATACTATGCTGTTCTGGCATTTATGATTGTCATGCACGACTTTCTTAAAGTGGTACAAGTTACATTGCATTGTGAATAACACCATTAGTTGTGTTCCTAATATGAAAAATTATAGAAGTGGCTAGTACAGTTTCATCACATTGTTGATAAAACTGCAATATGAAGCTTGACCCGTAGTTTTTTTTAGTTTTAATTGATCAGAATTCTGTATTACTGTGTTGATATGTTGACTCTCCAGCACATTTCAAGTCAAGTTGAGTTTATTGACAGTTTATTCACCAAATACAGTGAGGTGCAGGTTCAATTAAAATCTTGTTTACAGCAGCATCACAGACACATTAACTTGGAAAAATGCACAAAAAAAAGAAGATACATTATACATTACTGATGTGGGTCAGTGAAAAGGAAAAAAGACTGCTAAAACATGTCATCATTCAAAAAACAAGTAGAAAACAAGCCCTGGTAGTGCAAGGTAGTGACTAAGGTAGGATTACCGTTATGCAAGTCGGTTCAAGAAACTGATGGTTTTTGAAAGTAGCTTTTCTTGAAGCTGGTGGTGTGAACGTCCTACCTAACGGGATGAAGGCATTCCCGGAAGTTGGGGATCCTTGATGATAAATGTCACCTTCTTGAGGCAGTGCCTCGTGCAGATGGTGATGAGCGCTGTGCCCTTGTAGAGCAAGGCTGAATCCATCACTCGTGTGTCCCTGTGCATTGGAATTGCTGCACCAGGTCATGATGCAACCAGTCAAGATACTTTATGCAGGGTATCTTCAAAAGTGTTGAGTATTCGGTGACACATCAAACCACTTTAAACCTCGTAGAAGGTAGAGATGCTCGGCAAAGGGAGAGTCAGTGGATGTGGTGTACCTCGACTTTCAGAAAGCCTTCGACAAGGTCCCACATAGGAGATTAGTGGGCAAAATTAGGGCACATGGTATTGGGGGTAGGGTACTGACATGGATAGAAAATTGGTTAACAGACAGAAAGCAAAGAGTGGGGATAAATGGGTCCCTTTCGGAATGGCAGGTAGTGACCAGTGGGGTACCGCAAGGTTCGGTGCTGGGACCCCAGCTATTTACGATATACATTAATGACTTAGACGGAGGGATTAAAAGTACCATTAGCAAATTTGCAGATGATACTAAGTTGGGGGGTAGTGTGAATTGTGAGGAAGATGCAATAAGGCTGCAGGGTGACCTGGACAGGTTGTGTGAGTGGGCGGATACATGGCAGATGCAGTTTAATGTAGATAAGTGTGAGGTTATTCACTTTGGAAGTAAGAATAGAAAGGCAGATTATTATCTGAATGGTGTCAAGTTAGGAGGAGGGGGAGTTCAACGAGATCTGGGTGTCCTAGTGCATCAGTCAATGAAAGGAAGCATGCAGGTTCAGCAGGCAGTGAAGAAAGCCAATGGAATGTTGGCCTTCGTAACAAGAGGAGTTGAGTATAGGAGCAAAGAGGTCCTTCTACAGTTGTACCGGGCCCTGGTGAGACCGCACCTGGAGTACTGTGTGCAGTTTTGGTCTCCAAATTTGAGGAAGGATATTCTTGCTATGGAGGGCGTGCAGCGTAGGTTCACTAGATTAATTCCCGGAATGGCGGGACTGTCGTATGTTGAAAGGCTGGAGCGATTGGGCTTGTATACACTGGAATTTAGAAGGATGAGGGGGGATCTTATTGAAACATATAAGATAATTAGGGGATTGGACACATTAGAGGCAGATAACATGTTCCCAATGTTGGGGGAGTCCAGAACAAGGGGCCACAGTTTGAGAATAAGGGGTAGGCCATTTAGAACGGAGATGAGGAAGAACTTTTTCAGTCAGAGGGTGGTGAAGGTGTGGAATTATCTGCCTCAGAAGGCAGTGGAGGCCAGTTCGTTGGATGCTTTCAAGAGAGAGCTGGATAGAGCTCTTAAGGATAGCGGAGTGAGGGGGTATGGGGAGAAGGCAGCAACGGGGTACTGATTGATAGTGATCAGCCATGATCGCATTGAATGGCGGTGCTGGCTCGAAGGGCTGAATGGCCTACTCCTGCACCTATTGTCTATTGTCTATTGTCTAAAAGAAAGGTCATCCAAGATGTTAACACTCAGGAATTTGAAACTGCTAACTCCATCCACTGCTGACCCACCAAAGAAAACAGGCATGTTATCTTTTTACCTCCCTTTCCAGAAGTCAACAATTAGTTCCTTGGCTTTGCTGATGATGAGCGAGTAGTAGTTGTTGCAGCATCATTCACCTGTGTGTTCTGTCTCCCTTATACTGGTATGAAAAGAGTAGAACATGTAGCCTTGGGGCACAATTTAGTTGATGGTTATTGAGGAGAAGATGTTGTTGCCAATCTGCCCTCACTGATGAAGTTCAGGATTCATTGCAAAGGGAGGCACAGGGACCCATCTAAAGGAGCTTCACGATTAATCTGGAGGGGATGATTGTGTTGAACGATGAGCTGTAGTCAATGGAAAGCTGCCTGGCATTTGTTTTCCTGCTCTGCTGATGGTCCAGAACAGAGTGGTGAGCCAGTTAGATGGCATCTACTGTTAATTTTTTGGAGAATAAGCAATTGAGGTGTATCTAGGTTAATTCTGAAGCTAAAGTTGATTCATGCCGTAACCAACCTATCAAAGCACTTATTTTGAGTGAAAGTCATTGAGGCTGGTCACCATGCTCTTCCTGAACGGATGCCTTTTGAAGCAAGTGGGAACCTAAGACTGCAAAAGCTAGTAGTTGAAAATGTCCTTGGATACTCCAGAAATTTGGACTGCACAGGTCTTTAGCACCCCACCGGGTATGCTGTCTGCATTGGTCTCTTTGCATGGATTCGCCCTCTTGAACGATGCTCTGACGTCAACCTTAAAGACTGAGATCATAGAGTCATCAGGAGTTGTGGGAGCTTGGATAGGTGTGTCATTATTTCCCTGTGCATAAAAGGCAGTGAGTTCATCTGCAGTTATAGCGTGGAAGATCTGCCTCAGCTGTTAAACATCTGTCTGTGATTCAAGCTGTTTCTTTGCATTGTTTCCTTATGAGATTTACTAGGTTACGGTTACTTGTAACGGTAGGGACAGGGGACATCGACATTAAAAAAAAAAGTGCTAAATTTGCCCTCAAAACTGTTAGACTAAATAGTGCTCTTACACATCAGGGGACAACAGTGGCGCAGAAGTAGAATTGCTGCCTTACAGCACGAGTGACTTGGGTTCGATCCTGATTATGGGTGCTGTCTGCACACAGTTTTTACTTCTCCCCTTCACTGCATGGGTTTTATCCGGGTGCTTTGTTTTCCTCCCACACTCCAAAGGCGCACAGGTTTGTAAGTTCATTGGCTTTGGTAAAAGTGTTAAATTGTTCCTTGTGTGTAGGATAGTACTAGTGTACGGGGATTGCTGGTCGACACGGAATCGGTGTGCCAAAGGGTCTGTTTCTGCACTGTATCTCCAAACTAAAATAAACGAAACATCCAAAATATATTTTTAATAATTGAAAAAATTGGTTAAAGTTAGCTTTGTTGTGCCCAATATTACTTTTCACTGGAACCAAGTCATCGTCCAGAAAGATGGATTAATCTCATTTCCATTTTCCAGTGATATTACAGATATTTAGTTGTCTGGAAAATTTAGAAAATGTTGGTAATGTTCAGAATAGGTCACATTTCACATTCAAGATCTTCACTGAATGTTACCTGCATCAGTATGAGCATTTGGATGATATTGTTAAGCATAAGGGACAATTATTTTTATTTATCATGACCAATAATGGATACATATGTGCCACAAATCATTCAAGGTCTTATAATTTCTTCACAATTAATTCTGTTGAATAAACATATTTTGGGGTCTGGTATGCTTACCTTACATTTGCTAAGCTTGTCACAGCAACTGAGTGCTAGGGTAATGAAAGAAGTAATTTATGTGACATGTCTTAACATGCTTAGTGGCATACTCCATTCCCACATTGCCTGTTCCTTAACCATGACATTTAATTATAACCAGGAAAGTATTATATTGGAGTTGTTTATTACAGAACAGTACAGAGATGGATTGCAGCAGAAAAGGTTTAGTAGTTTCCCTGAGTCTCAAGGTAGCTTTTAAATTGCCTTCTGACAAAAAGAGAAACGGTTCCCACAGACGTGACTCGTTGAATTGCATTCATGATGGTGCGTTTGGTATTGAGATGAAATCCACGAATATTGCTTGTCAGCTTGCTTTCCTCAAAACATTTATCTGTTCTCTGAATGGAATATTTTAAATATTTAAGTTAAATTTAGAGTAGTTGTTAATATCAGTTTGTCAGAGCCATTGAGAGAAAGCAACTGACAATAATCATGATGTTTTGAGGCATTATATGATTGGTAAAATAGTTCACCTCTATGATTTCTGGTCAAGCTGTTGTTTGGAATAAATATAGGTAGGATTTGGTTTGCATTGGACTGCATGAATGGCAACTTCCAGACTTTTCCAGTTAACTCTTTTCTATTTGTCATTACTACACGGGGAGTCGGAGTGATCGTATGCAAACCTCAACAGAACAGATCTTCCAGTCTTTTTTCCAGTATAATTAGTTGTTTATTGAAGTAGTTGTACAAACAAGGATGTGAACATACCAAGCTGTACTTATTTCGCATATAAGTCGTAGTTGGCTGCTCTGACCCTGGTCTGGTCCCAGGTCTCCAGGTTTGTTCCCCCGTCTGCTCACAGGTCTGGTCACAGGTCTCCAGGTCTGTTCCCCCGTCTGGTCGCAGGTCTGCAGGCATGTGAATTTTCCGTGGATCTCGGCGTTTTTAAAATCCGTTTTCCACGCTTTTTGCATGATTTCCGCGTTTTTCACTGCCAAAATTGCTTTTACCAACGGAGAAATCGAATCGAATAAAATAAAGGGGGAAAAAAGAAAATAAACGATGTATAGCAGAAACGATGTTTCTCAACTGGGGTTCCCTGGAACACTAGGGTTCCGCTAGAGGTCGCTAGGGGTTCCACGAGAAATAGCCGCTAATCATTGAAATCTGGACAAAATTACGAGAGCCCACTTGAAATCCCCCCGTCCTGGAAGTCTCCCCGAAAATGTGGCACCTAGGCTGGGCAAGGCAGGCAATCTCGACCTCATCGGGACTTCCACGGCCGATGGGTTGAATTTGCAACCTGCGGCCGGGGCACTAGAACCCCAGCCCAGCTGGAGCCAGCACATCTATCCCATAGCCGACCTCCTTGGCCGGCTGGATAAACCAGCAAAGCTCTGGAACCAAGAGCGCCAGAAAATCGGTGGTGGAACTGTAATGAGTAAATATTACATTTAAGTCCAAGATTATATAACTAAATCAATTAAAGTAATAAAAAATGTTATTAGTATACAGTGACCTATTCACATTATTTTGTAATATCTGTTTTTACTTTGAAATGCACTAAAAGGGGCTTGAAACTGGTAATTTATTGTGTAAATTTTCAAATATTTTCCAATTTTATGACCCCCACTGTAAGCCTCGCACAAGCACTCGGCTCTTTTCCTCTTTTTTTTTTACCTCAGTCACATGCCTGGGTCTGGTAGAAAGGGGATACTCTCCCTCCCTGTTTCTGGCTCCTCCCAGTCCCTCATGCCCATATATACGTCACCCTGTTCATCTAACGACCGCCCCCCAAGTGTCCAAAATAATACGGCAAGATATATCTAGACAAAATAATATAAAATGCCAAAAGTAGCTAGTCTAATCATAAATGGCTCTGATACACCGGCCCCTAATTGTTCTACGTATAATACGAAACAATTGCCAATAAACATTAAAAGGAGCTATAAAAGCTTTACACATAATCAAAAAAACGGTATGTACTATATGTTGGTATCTAATCTATTTTAATGATTCTTCAATCTTCTCTTTTTCCTTTTCCTTTAATTTGCCAGAATCTTTTTCAAAGCTACTCACAGCAGTCTGAATCTCCTTTCTCGTTTAAGTCAACTGCAAGAGTGTTGTCTTTACTTTAAGAAGCCAAGCTACAGCAGTCTTCAGATTCCTCCATGATGAGAAATAGGTGATCAATGAGTTTGTGGGGCTCAATGGATTTTTGACAATGATGTTCATTGTGATGTCTTGCTTGATTTCTGGATCATTAGCAGAGATTGCAGATTCCAAGTAACGTTTTGGCCATTCTGTCTGACTTACAGAGAAACTCTGGTCCTTTGATCCATCTTTTACAGCTTAAGAAGCGGCCTACCATTAGTCTTCTAGAAGCTTCATCTGCAGGATTTTCCTTTGTGTTAACATATCTCCATTGCAATACATCAGTAGCATCCCTTACAAAAGAGATCCTGTTTGCTACAAATGTTTGGAAGCATTTGGTTTCATTGTTGATGTACTTAAGCACTGTTGTGCGATCGGTCCAGAAGATGGATTTGTCCAGTTGAAGCTGTAATTCTTTTTGCAGCATTGTGTCAACTCTGACAGCTAGGACTGCAGCTGTAAGCTCCATTCTGGGAATCGTCATCTATATACTAAAACTCTCGTTTGGTTGTTTGTTTGCTCCTGAACTACAGCCAAAACGGTATACGATAGCACGACAATATTTGGCCCAGTTTACTCACTGTCATCCCTTTGGTGCTGATGGTGCTACTGCACTCGGACAAGAGTTGGTCAAATGTTGAGGATGTGCTCTCGGCGGATATGGAACTTGTCGCGGGCTACCTTAAGCCCTGGAGACTAAAACTGAGTTTGGCAAAAACCACCACAATGGCCTTTCACCTGAACAACAAGGAATCTCAACGCCAGCTAACCGTCACCCCCAATGGGTCACCCCTGCCCTACAACCCATTTCCTACATATCTCGGGGTGAAACTAGATCGGCAGCTGACCTACAAGCAACACCTTGAAGCTCTCCGTGCTAAAGTCTCAGCACGGAACAACCTCCTGCGTTTCTTGGCCGGATCGTCATGGGGCGCCAGGACATCTACTCTTCGAACCAGTGCTCTTGTACCCGTGTACAGCGCCGCTGAGTACGCCGCCCCAGCATGGTGCTGTAGCGCTCATACCAGCAAGCTAGACGCCGCCCTTAACGACACCATACGGATCATCACTGGCTGCCTACACCCTACTCCGACGGATCTACTGCTGGTGCTCGCAGGTATCGCACCCGCCAAGCTTCGCAGAGAGTTCTTCACTCATAGGCTGGTGTGCAAGGCCCCATCGGACGCCAAACATCCGTTGCACCACCTCGCCCAGAATTCACAGCAACTGGGACTTCAACACCTGTCATCTCGTCGCCCTTTCTCCCGTCATGCAGCGACACTCTGTGGCTCTGGTTTCAACATACTGGGAGCATGGAGAACCAACTGGGAACAGACATCGCGACCTCCTCAATTCACTATCGCACCGAACACCACAGCCCCACCCGGCTCGGACATGCCCCGCAAACAGTGGGTCGCCCTGAACCGGCTCCACACAGGGGTCGGCCGGTTCAATGCCAACATGCATCGTTGGGGGTTGCATTCATCAGCAGCCTGCGTGTGTGGAGCAGACCAGCAAACAGCGCAGCACGTCATTTTCGACTGCACTGTCCTCCGTCCCCCTGGTGGAGGGGTAGACCTCACGGCCCTTGACAACAGCACATTGCACTGGCTACAGCGCCTGGAGGGTGTTACATAATTTGTGCTGCGTCAAACGCAAGAAGAAGGTGCTAATGTAAGGTTTCAATGAAATTGGTGTTATATTTTAAAGGTTATTCATATTTTAAAGTTTTAATCTATCTCCTAGGGTGGGAGGGAGGAAGGGTAGAGAAGGGAGGATAAGGTGGTTGAGGTGGATGGAGTGGGGGGGAGGGGGTGGGGAGGGGAAAGGGAGGGCGGGGGGAGGAGAGGGTGCTGCACCAATGCAGGAGAGGTTTGGGCCCAAGTTGGTTTTAGTTTGTTTTAATGGTGCCACTCTGGAATTTCCCATAATGAATGCAATATGCACTTCTCCTTCATCGTTTTCCAGTTTTAGATATGAAACAGTACCATAGCCACTTTCGCTGGTGTCTGAAAAGTGATGCAGCTGTGCATATCTGATTTGACCAAAGCTTGTCTGTACATATCTGATTTGACCAAAGCTTGTGGGCTTCACGCTTTAAATTCCTCAATTTTGTTGAGATCTGCTAGCTATCCCATCCATCGCTGAGAAAAGGTTTGGGGTATGTTTTCATCCCATCCAAGTTTTTCCTTGCAGAGCTCCAGCATAATCAGCTTTGCTGGCAGAGTAAATGGTGCTAGAAATCCTAAAGGGTCGTATATAGAGCCGGCCACAGACAAGATGCCACGTCTAGTGTATGGTCGCTCCTGTGCAGCAACTCTGAACTTGAACACATCTGTTTCAACGCACCAGTGCAATTCCAGTGCTCTTTCCATCGGCAGATGGTCTTTGTCCAAGTCCAACTTGTTGAACTCTTTGGTTCTGTTTTCTTGTGGAATGGATGCCAATGCAACACACCAGTTACTGATCCATTTTGGCAGCATGAATCCTCCCATTTGGCAGATTGCAGTCTCTTAACATTTGAACTGCTTCTTGTTCCGAAGGCATGGATTTTAAACAATCATCTACATAGAAGTTGTTCTGTACTGTGTTTGTCACCTGTGCTAGAAAGTGAGCTTTGTTGTCCTCATCCGTTTTCCTTAATGCAAAGTTTGCACAACTTGGTGACGACACGGCTCAAGTGCAATAGATAGAGCAAAGTGCAAGATACAGAGTGCAGAATATAGTTCTCAGCATTGTAGCGCATCAGTTCTATGGACAAAGTCCAATGTCCGCAATGGGGTACACGCGAGTCGGACAATAGACAATAGACAATAGACAATAGGTGCAGGAGTAGGCCATTCAGCCCTTCGAGCCAGCACCGTCATTCAATGCGATCATGGCTGATCACTCTCAATCAGTACCCCGTTCCTGCCTTCTCCCCATACCCCCTCACTCCGCTATCCTTAAGAGCTTTATCCAGCTCTCTCTTGAAAGCATCCAACGAACTGGCCTCCACTGCCTTCTGAGGCAGAGAATTCCACACCTTCACTGCAGTTTATGGAAGAACCATTCAGAAGGCTGATAACACTCCAATTGTGCACACTTTCAAGCTTCAGTATCTTCTGCTGACAGCAGTACGGAGCAAAAGGAATGACTGGGGTGGGAAAAGCCTTTGATTATGTTAGCTTCTTTTTCAAGTAATGGTGGGAAGTTTGATCTGATGAATGGACTGGGCTACGTTCTCGACCCTCTGTAATTACTTGTGGTCTTGGGCAGGGATGTTCCCAAATCAGGCTGTGACGCACTGCAACAACAGTATGCATCCTGAAGTGGATCTGTAAAGGTTTGTAAGAGTCACTGGAGACATGCCGAATTATCTCTGTCTCCTAAGGAAGTAGAGGTGTTGATCTGCCTTCTTAGCAGTTGCATCAATGTGCGTGGTCGATAATGGATTGTTGATCATATTAGCACCAAAAAGCACGAAGCGCTCAACCATTTCCACTTCGACACCATTGATGCTGATTGGGGAAAGTACTCCACCACACTTCCTGAAGTTGATAACTAGCTCCTTCATCTTGCTGACATTGAGGGAAGAGCTTATTGTTCTTACACCATGTTACTTAGTTGTCTATCTCCTTCCTGTTCTCCGTCTCGCCACTGTTGTGATTTGGCCTACCATAGTGGTGTCATCTGCAAACATAGATGGAGTTGGAGCCACATTTGGCCATACAGTTGTGCGTGTATAGGAAGTACAGAAAGGACTGAGAACACATCCTTGTGGGTTTCCGGTGCTGAAGGTTATTGTGTTGCCAGTGCCTAGACCTGAGTGCGCTGGCCACGATGCAGCCCGGACCTCACCACATGAGTAATGAATGACCATTCTGTCCAACCCACTAGTCCTGACAGACATCGCTAGTCCTCACAGACAACGCATCAAAGCTGGACTGGAGTGCCAGTAAAGACAGGTATTCGTGTTTGTTTTCTGTTTCCCATGTTCCAGGCACGGCAGCAGCAGGAATTACATGTTATAGGTTCATGTCAGATTCCCGGCAGCACAACAAAGTGCCTGAGCAAATGTATTTTGTGAAATATGGTGTGGACTGCATGCTCAGACTGCAGGACCAATGTGTGCTGTAGACAATCAGTGCAAAGTAGGTATTGATGTAGTGATAAATATACTGAGGTATTCCAAAATCTAAATGTAATTCTGACTGCTGATTATTAGAGAATTATTAAGCGTTTTGAGTGTATTGCGTAGTTAAGCCTTTGAAGCCAATGGTGTATCAGCATCAAATGAGAATTGAAGTCATTCCTTCTTGGCATCTGGTGATCACCTCAACTGCATTTATTTATGACTTTGACATCAAATGATATCTTCCTTTTTCTCATCCTCTCCCTAACTACGCCACCACAATACATCTGGCCTCCATCCAACTACAAGCTTTGCTAAAAACTATTACATAATTAAAGGCCTTCATATCAAGTTAAATAACTTCATCTTTTTACGCAATTTTATGTTTTATGTCTCGTATGGTATCATATTGTGATCATATTTAGTATATTAATCACAATTAAGAGTAATTGCTAAATATTGATATTATGCATTCATCCATTTTGTAGGTTATTATTGATTTTCACAGGTATTCTGGCTAAAAAGTGCAATACATTTTAACTCATTTAGGCATGAATTATTATGAGCTATACCCCCATAAAACAATTACATTTCTGAGCTTTAGAAAAGCTGTCATGATTGAACTGTCATTAGACTTAACCAATTTACACTTGTAAATGAATAACAATAAAGCATTATCAATTTAATGTTTCATTCCATCATATCTTTCAGTAATTTGTAAGTATTGTTCTTTTAATTTTAATTTTATAATTTTAGGTGAAGAGCAGGTGGTGTTTCTTATTTGTTTCTCATTATAACACAGCAAGGGCTAATTGGACCATCAGATCTATTGAGGGCTCCCAACAGAACAGTCCCCTCGATCCTATTCTCCCTTGTCTTATTTTCCTGTTGCCCTGCAATTTTCCTTTCTGACAGATTACTTAAGTTTACACATTATATCAGTTAGGGAAGTAGAGAAATATAATTTGTTGGAATAACATAAGAAGTGAAAGACCTGAAAAGCATCATGGTATTTTAATTGGAAGATTATCGTTTTTTGCAGGCAGTTCCCATCTGTATGGACAGATTTGGTAAGGAAAAGTTGACTGGAATGTGTGACAGAAAATTATGAAATAAATATTTGTAGAAGGACGAATGTAGCTATGTGTTTTTCTTACAGATCTAGATAATTACAGGATCTATATTTGTATATTCGCCATCTCGAGTATTCTTGTATTGTTATTTGCATGTAAAATCCATTCTGATGAACGATAATTAATCTTTTCAAACAGTTAACAAATAAAGAAATCATCAAGTAGAAATGGAATACTCGGATGTAAATGATGACACAATGCAACAATAGAATTATTTTTTTTAAACTGATACATGGGGATGTCTATAAATAACCAACTGAAATTTAATAGACAATAAGTGCAGGAGTAGGCCATTCAGCCCCTCGAGCCAGCACCACCATTCAATGTGATCATGGCTGATCATTCTCAATCAGTACCCCGTTCCTGCCTTCTCCCCATACCCCTGACTCCGCTATCCTTAAGAGCTCTATCTTGCTCTCTCTTGAATGCATTCAGAGAATTGGCCTCCACTGCCTTCTGAGGCAGAGAATTCCACAGATTTACAACTCTGACTGAAAACGTTTTTCCTCATCTCCGTTCTAAATGGCCTACCCCTTATTCTTAAATTGTGGCCCCTGGTTCTGGACTCCCCCAACATTGGGAACATGTTTCCTGCCTCTAACGTGTCCAACCCCTTAATAATCTTATATGTTTCAATAAGATTCGATAAGATCCCCTCTCATCCTTCTAAATTCCAGTGTATACAATTATATATTAATAATTATGCTAATTTGATAATTTTGCAATCTAAGCCTCAGTGCAGTGAAAACGCATTATGACTTAATTGTGTGCTCAGCAACAGTTGAACTTTAATTGTAGCTATTTACTTTTCAAGAGGATTTTGATGTTTTGCGTTTTGTCATTATTGATTGTATCCTCACTATTGTATGAATAACGGTAGTTATAAGTGCTGTTGATTTCTATTTTGTAATTACCTTGACCAATTTAACTCAACCACTGCATGTACTGAACATGGTAAAGCAGTTCAATCAATAAAATGCTTTTCTTAGAATACTCAGCAGACAAAATGACCACTCACCCCAACACTTCATGCCATGTTCCATGAGAGCTACCTATTGTTTCTTCTTTAATTTTATTACCATTGCAATCCAGTCTCCCTTGTGAACACATCTAACTTCCCCTTAAATGCATCTGTGAAATGCCTCCAGCATTCCCCGGAGTAGTCAGTTCCACAATTACAGAGCAACGTGTAATTACAAAATTAAGCTGTAATTTAAGAAAGGGAGCAGCCAATTTGTAGGTCAAAGTGTTGGAGTATCAGTGGATCAGGCAGCATCTAGGGAGAGGTTGAATAGGTGTTGTTTTGGTTGGGAAAGCTGAAAAGAAGAGGTGGGGGCGGGACAAAGCCTGGCAAGTGATCGGTGGATACAGGTGAGGAGGATTGATTGGCAGCAGGGTGGAGTCAGAGACAAAAGTTTGCGATGGAAATGAAACAAAAGTGTGTCAGAAAAGGACACAAGAGGAGTGAGGTGTAAAGCTGGAGAGAAAGATGTGGGTGGAAATTGTCAGAGGAAAGGGTGGGGTGGCAGCCATTTTAGTTGTCGCTGCCAGCATTGAGTTACTGTAATAAAGACTTCTGTTGTACCTTGAAGACTCGCAAAGTTACATACAGGCATAGAACAAGAACACGAAAGATAAGATATGTTTAGAGCGATATGGACCAAACACAGGCAGGTGAGACTAGTCTAGATAGGGTATGTTGGCTGGCATGGGCAAGTTCGGCCAAAGGGCCTGTTTCCACGCTTCATGACTCCGTGATTCTTGGGAATCTAAAATGAGAATGGGAAATTGGGTTGAAGTGGGAAGGGATATGTTTGCCAATAGCTATGGTCTTGCTAATATCCTTGCCCAGGAGATCAGCATTGTATCATCCATGCAGATAAATGTTCTGGGTGAAAATGGGGCATTTCCATGTGCCTTCTACCACCCCCCACCCCACTCAACTCCAAGCCATAACAATCAGGTGCTTGGTCATGCTGAGTAAACTCACTCGCTCACTCACTGAGTCTGTGAGGCTAGTTGGCGGTGCTCTTCCCGTGCAGGCTCGCTCCCTCATGTTTCCCACAGTCCGCTACCGTGCACTGTTTTGTTATTTGACGATTTACGAACAGTTCAGGTTGCGAACAGTTCTTGGGAATCTGTTGTAATCTGAAGAATTCCTGTGATGACAGAACCCATCAAGTGAGTGTAAGAAGATACTTGATGCTTTTGGAACTATCTTCAGCCTAATATCAATTTGATTTACTGTGCCTAATATCAATACAAGATTGAATGCACTGGTTATAGCAAAATCTGTGGGCTTGGGCAACATCCCTGTTGCACTGCTGAAGTTTTGGGCTTTTGCCAAGCTGCACACTGACATCAACCTAGCAAAGTGGAAAATTGGCTAGCTCTGTCCTGTCGACAAAAGCAGGACAGATCTGATCCAGCTAATTACCACGCCATCAGTCTGCTCTCAATCGTCAGCAAATTGACTCAAAGTGGTGTCGACGAAGCAATTAAGCAGCACTTACCCATAACCTGTTGGAACACTGAGTACTCACTTTAGATTCTACAAAGACAACTTGGTTTTGGACTTGAGTACATCCTCAAGCAGAAGAGTTGAATTTGAAAGGTGAGGTGAGATTGACTGCAGTTGTTCTCAAGACGACACTTGTCTCGACATCCTTTAAAGAGCCCAAGTAATTAAATTGAAAACTCTCCTCCAAGCACAGAGGAAGGTAATCTTGATCAGCATTATAAAAGTAAAATAATCCTTCACAGTGAACTGTGACACCTTGGGGAGTGTAACAGAAAAGGATAAGTCCAAGTCAGCATGGATTTATGAAAGGGAAATCAGGCTTGACTAATCTTCTGGAATTTTTTGAGGATGTGACAAGTAAAATGGATGAAGGGGAGCCAGTGGATGTAGTGTATCTAGACTTTCAGAAAGCCTTTGATAAGGTCCCGCACGGGAGATGGGTGACTAAAATTAGAGCACATGGTATTGGGGGTAGGGTGTTGACATGGATAGAAAATTGGTTGGCAGACAGGAAGCAAAGAGTAGGAGTAAACGTGTCCTTTTCAGAATGGCAGGCAGTGGCGAGTGGAGTGCCGCAAGACTCGGTGTTGGGGCTGCAACTGTTTACCATATATATTAATGATTTGGAAGAGGGAATTAGAAGCAACACTAGCTAGTTTGCAGATGACACAAAGCTGGGTGGCAGTGTAAACTGTGAAGAGGATGTTAGGAAGTTGCAGGGTGACCTGGACAGGTTGAGTGAGTGGGCAGATGCTTGGCAGATACAGTATAAGATAGATAAATGTGAGGTTATCCACTTTGGCGGCAAAAACAAGGAGGCAGATTATTCTCAATGGTGTTAGGTTAGGTAAGGGGGAGGTGCAGCGAGACCTGGGTGTCCTTGTACACCAGTCACTGAAAGTTGGCGTGCAGGTACAGCAGGCAGTGAAGAAAGCTAATGACATGTTGGCCTTCATAACAAGAGAACTTCAGTATAGGAGTAAAGAGGTTCTTCTGCAGTTGTACAGGGCCCTGGTAAGACCACATCTGGAGTATTGTGTACAGTTTTGGTCTCCTAATTTGAGGAAGGACATCCTTGTAATTGAGGCAGTGCAGCGTAGGTTCACGAGATTGATCCCTGGGATGGCGGGACTGTGATATGAGGAAAGATTGAAAAGACTAGGCTTGTATTCACTGGAGTTTAGAAGAATGAGAGGGGATCTTATAGAAACATATAAAATTATAAAAGGACTGGACAAGCTAGACGCAGGAGAAATGTTCCCAATGTTGGGCGAGTCCAGAACCAGGGGCCACAGTTTTAGAATAAAGGGGAGGCCATTTAAAACTGAGGTGTGAAGAAACTTTTTCAGCCAGAGAGTTGTGAATTTGTGGAATTCTCTGCCACAGAGGGCAGTGGAAGCCAAATCACTGGATGGATTTAAGAGAGAGTTAGATCAAGCTCTAGGGGCTAGTGGAATCAAGGGATATGGGTAGAAGGCAGGCACGGGTTATTGATTGTGGATGATCAGCCATGGTCACAATGAATGGCTGGCTCGAAGGGCCGAATGGCCTCCTCCTACACCTATTTTCTATGTTTCTATAACAGAGGGGTCCAAGAGTACATGTACAAAGTTTCCTGAAAATGGTGTTGCATGAAGATAGGATGGTGAAAAAGACCTGGAGTGTAGGAAACTTAATGGTGACCTTGTAGGAGTGTATAAAATCATGAGGGGCATAGACAAGGTGAATGTGTGTTTTTTTAAATTGAGGGTAGGGGAAGGGAATTAAGAACTAATTTAGAAGGCACAGGTTAAGGCGAGAGGAGAAAGATTTAATAGTAACCCGCGGGACAACTCCTTCACTAGAGGGTAGTGTATATGTGGAATGAGCTGCAAAAGGCAGTAATGGAGCCAAGCACAATGACAATATTTAAATGTCATATGGACAGGTACATAGATTAAAAAATGTTTAGAGGGATATGGGCCAAATATGGGCAAATGGGACTAGTTTAGAAAGGGCATCTTGGTCGGCATGGATGAGTTGGGCTGAAGTGCCTGTTTCTGTGTCATTTGACTGATTTAAGCTGGCAATGTGAAGAACATAAACACATTTTGAATTAAGTTCTGGAAAGAATTTGCATTGTAAATATTTGTATTTTTAATGGACTGAGAAATTAAGGCTGCTCTCATGAAGATTTCAAGATTATGAAAAGTTAAAGTATAATAATGTAACTTTGTTTCCATCATTTCATGAGTGGTCGAGAATAGCTCATTTGCAGAGAAAACAGACTTGATGCTTCTCAATTATAAGTAAATAATTCTGCATTGTGCTCCACAGTAAGATGCATTACTGCATATTTCCATTTGGACAATCCTAAATGATGAATTTTAAAATTGAAGTTGTAATTTCATGTTTGAATTCTATTTCTGATTTCATGTTTGTCCATGTTTGTTGCTAATTTGTGACTAATTTCATGTTCTTCTGCTGGTCCAGAAAGTTATCGTTCCATGTAATTTGATCTGCACAATCTCATCCATCTACAATTCTGGTGGTGGGGGGGGGGGGTGCAAGGTGAGCCAGGTTCAGGGGAAGGGAGTGGAGAGGAAAATGTAAGGGGGTGGTGAGTGTTGGGGAGGGAAGGGAGGTGTTTGTAGAAGTTATCTAAAATAGAATTCAATGTTCATACCATTGGATTGTAAGCTAACCAAGCGGAATATGAGATTGCACAGTGTGCATGTGGCCTCACTCTGGCAATGGAGGAGACTCAGCACAGAAAGGTCAATATGGGAAGGGGAATTAAAAGGGTTAGCAACTGGGAAATCCAGTAGGCCTTGGCTTACATGACTCGCCAAATCCACCAGTACATTATGTAATAATATCTGCAGGGCTCCCTTTGGCACTGTCACCAGTATCAACTTTTGCACTATTTTCACAGTACTACAGTGGCTATCTCTTGATGTCTATCTAATAAAAAGGGATGGATACATGATTATCTGTAGCAATATCTGCTAAGTATTATTCGTTTTTCTTGAAGGAATCATCCGATTATTTTGTGTCCTTCTGGGGAGCTGCAGCCTCAATCCTTAGATACGTTGGTATAATTGATATGGAAGCAATTCCATTCTACCTAAAGCAGGATTAACAAAAATGTTTTGTTCTTGCCTGGGGTCCTGCTGCAACTCCTCTTCTGTGTTGGCCTTGCAGTGTGGGGAAAGGGTGTGGTCACAGGAACAAGCTGTCTCAAAATGTTTAGGCATCGATAAATCACATTGCTGTGGGGCTAATCGCTGACGACTGCTTGAAATCTAAGTAGGAACAATGTGACCGGTGCTGCTGTTCATTAAGGAAAATGTTATCACTCAAAACAAGCTGAAGTCTTTGTACACTCGTCGCAATCAAAGTTTGCAAACAATTTCCATTGTGTCAAACTGGTGCAGGAATACCACAGAATACTTTTATAATTCAATGAACTTTTAGTACACCTGCTTATGGTTCTCAACACTTTAAGCAAGAATTAACGTGAAATCCGCATATGTTGCATGAACTGTTGAGTATTTCCAGCGTTTCACATTTTTCTTTAATATTGTAAGATTGTCATCTTTTTGAACTACTTGGATCCAACTGCACTTTGCTATTATATGTAAGTGAAGGATATTCTTCATCGCCTGTATTTGGCCAAATATGCCACCAACATTTGTGAGTGTGAGTTTTGCATTTCATTAATTTGGTCACTAATTCTGCAAAGAAATAAAAATGGAAAGTCAGATTAAGTCCACTTATATGCACTGGGAACAAAAGGTCTAGTATAGATTGTGTGTGTAAAATTGTTACATTGCCAGTGCACTATACTTCCCTGCTCTGCCTTTTTTTTGTCATCTTATCTCAGCGTTGGTTTATCTTGTTTGTCTACGTAACATAAACATTGGAATAATAAGGGGTAGTGTGCCTGAAAAAGACTGATGGATATCTGGACCAGTTAATGCAATGTTTGTTGTTGGACATAGTTTTTCTTAAAATTGTATAAAAAACTAACGTAGTTTAATCATTTAAGTTCATTAATTTGAAAAATCCTTTGTTTTTAAATATATTTGTAAAATCAATGAATATAAGTACAGGTTTATTACCTTCCTGTGTTTTAAACCAAACATGAAGTATGAATCTGGCAGGCGTGTGCAACACTCATGGCCCTTTCACCTCAAAAGCTTTATCTGGGGATTTATAAAAATTGGTATGAATGACGGAGAGTGGTGGTATTTTCTCTTGCCATTTCATATAAAAGCTGTACTGAAAAATGGAACATCACATTATATCTGGCACAAAATTCTTTACAACATCAAAATTGATATCTTTAAAGGATTCACACTGTCAGATGGGTTTACCACAAAGCTCATGCCCAATTTTCGTTTGATTTGTTTCAGATATAATACATAGAAAAGTCATAGTTGGGGATTATAGTCCATCTCTTTGCTGCAGTGATGCTTCCATCAACATTTACCTGTCAGAAAACGCATTAGGCTTGGGGCCCCTCCTAATCCCCCAGCACAAAACAGAAATAACAGGATGAAATATGTGCTCCAGAAAATTTTACTTATCAACTGCTGCGTTCTTTCTGAAATCAAATGCTGAGCAGCCATTGTTATGCTTCATTTTAAGTAAATGTGAAATACTAATTCTAAGTGTGAAGTGAATGTTTTGATCCCATCTTACGTTGTGCCCTTTTGAATTCCACCTTCAAAGTGTCATATAGAACTTTCACCTTAAAAATTGTAATCACTTAAAATATGCAAGATGCTACAACGTATATCTATTTTTACCATTTTTACTGCAATGACTTGCAGCCAGTGCTGTAACACCTCTGGGGGGGAAACCAATTGGAAATGCCGAAGATACTCAGCAGGTCAGGCTGCATTTGTAGAGGGAAAAACAGGTTTACAATTGGTGTCAATTATGCTTCAGTTCTACAAATATAATTTGTATTAAACCATTAATCCATAACTTTCTTGGAGATTTGATGTAATTTAGCTTAATATCTCAGATTTAAATTCTGCATTTACAGGTCAATATTTATCATAAACAAAAAAATAAACATTTTGGCACAGTTGCAGTAAACCAAATAATACATCACTTGTATTAACTCTGCTGTACAAGAGTATGTTTAAGAGAATAAGTACTGTACAATGGTTTTTCAGAATTAGATCACTTCCTTCAAAAATATTCCCACTGTATTCACATATTTAAACTACATCATGCCAATGAAAGTGGAAAGAGTAACATTTCAGATGCACTGACAGGCCAAAGTGGGGCACATACATTTTGCCACAACTGGGGCATGGTGGGCAAGCAGGTTGGTGCACTTCTACAGTTTATGCTGGACTACTGATTGTCTCCTGTTAAACTGGAGTGGAAACATTTTAGTGGTAATAGACCACATAAAGGAAGAGGGCACATAACAAGTTGCAATTCACAAGTGTGTTTTTGTTGTTCACTTTATCCTACTGGTATTTGCTGCTAGAAATAGGTTGAACTCTTGCAGCTGCATTTAAGATTTTTCAAAGTCTCAATTTTCCACTCATTTGTCTCCCCTCCCCATTTCATGAGTGGCATCTATGTTTGGCTTTTCTCTTTAATGTAAGAAGATTTTGTGTTGATTTCTAAACACATGTTTAGTGAGTTAGTGAGCATACTGTTACTGAATTAAAAGTGGCTCAATTTGCTGATTCTTTGCATAGTGAATCCACCTTTTTCAATAAAGATACTTTAATGATTAGACATTGCATCTAATTGCACCCTAATTATAATCATACTTTTCTTCCCCTCATTGGATTTTTAAAACTATTTATCATCATAAGATATCTCCATGTGTATCAGAATCAGAGAAGTGTACAGCACAGAAACTTGCCTTTTGGCTTACTCCATTCATGCTAACCATAATGCTTATCTACTCATTTGCCTGCATTTGACCTCTATGCCTCTCTTTTTTCCTATTCCAAATACCTGACCAAATACCTTTTTACATCTTATAATTCTATCTGCCTCCACTACCCCCTTTGGTAGCTGGTTTCAGATATTCACCACTCTCCATGTGAATAATTTACTTCTGAGGTTTCCTTTTAATTTCTCCCCTCTCGTCTTGAATCTATGTCCTCGCGTTCTGGACTCCCCTGTCCTGGGAAAATTATGCCCCGCTTTATCCTGAGACAGCCTTCTTCGCAAAATACAATTCCACCAATTTTTGTACATTTTGTTCAAAGAAAATCGTATTACTTTACAAAGTAGTCAATCCATCTTTGTACATTTCGTCAGTATGATTTATTCTATCTCCAGAGCTAACCAAATACAAAGAAGTCCTTGTTCTTAAAGGTTCAGGTTTTTTGTGTAGGCCGTGAAATGAATAATTTAAACATTTCTTCAGAAACTTAAGATTACATGGAGAGGATATTGGCATTTCAGTTAAGGTCTGTTATTTATAATAATAATTTTCCTTCTTTTATTCTGAGCTTAAGGTAGATTTGTTAATACAAAAGTATCATGGTTGGAAGCGTTCCATCAATTTTCTTTATTGTGTTTCCAAAAGTATATCAGAAAATATGCAAATAAACAGCCACAAAAAAAACTTCAATTTACAATGCTGTCTTTAATTTTAAATTGCTTGCGGTAAATATTTGTTTGGATATAAACCTATGCGTTTCATTTAGTATAGTAGCCTAGTCAATTGTTTTGCGTCCATTTGTTGGACAAATTATTACATTTATGTTAGCTGCCCACAGATTATGCTTTGCCCTTTCAAAAATGCTTGCTGTTATCAAAACTAAATAATCTGCCTCTAACTGCCCTCAATTTTTAGCCTTGGGCAAAAAATGTGGAAAATGTTATTATTCTGTTTTATTACAAATGAATATTTGAATTTTGTTTTGATCTATTTCATTGGTATTTAAAAAATCATTTGATCATAAATATCAGGCAAAGTAGAAGTACCATGAAAAGATTTTCCTCTTGAGTTCCTCATTAGTTTTGAGCATAGGTTTGGCAATTATTGAGTGTAGATCTACAGGCAATTATTGTTATCTTCAGCCTTGTAATAGATTCTTGCAGCAAGAAACAGGCCTATCGGCCCAACTCGTCCATGCCGACCAAGATGCTCCATCTACGATTGTTACATTTCCATGTTTACTTTTTTCTATGTACCTGTCCAAATTTACCTACTACTTCTGTCAGCTTGTTCCATGTACTCAATTCCCCCCTGTGTGGAAAAAAAAACCCCATTGCCTCCAAGGTTCCTGTTAAATTTGACCCCTCTAATTCTTAAACATTCCCTATACTTCCTGATTACTGTACCCTGGGAAAAAGACTGTGCATTCACCTTATCTATTTCTCCTTATAATTTTATACACCTCTATAAGATCATCTCTCAGCACCCTGCGCTCCAAGGAATAAAGTCCTCGCCTGCCCAATCATTCCCTATATCTCAGCCCTTGAGTCTTGGCATCATCCTTATAAATCTTCTCTGCTCTCTTTGCAGCTTAATGGTATCTTTCCTATAGCAGGGTGACCAAAACTGAACATAATACTCCAAGTGCGGCCTCACCACATCTTGTACCTCTGTGGCATAATGTCCCAATTTCTATACTTGGCCTGTCTCACTTAGGCGATTTTTTAGGTGACTACAGGCAACTCGGCTGTTGCCACATGGTCGCCGGGGTGTCGCCTGTATGGTCATGAGTAGTCTCCAAAGAGTAGTCGTTGCCACTTTCTGGTCGCTGCTGGATTTTTAGAATGTTGAAAAATTTTCGGCGACAGTAGGTTTGACGCCAATGAGTGTAGCTTGACATATCCTGATGTAGGTGCTGTCGTAGGTTGTCGCCCGGTGACGTAGGTTGTCGCCGGTGCTCACTTCAGTGAATTCCATTGGCGACTACCTACGTCAACCGGCGACAGGTACCGGCGTCAAGAGAAGTCAAGTTGCGACAGGCATTGGGAAAACCGAAGTCCACAGAAGTCAAGCTACAACAGCCTGTCGCGATGCTGATGAATAAAGTCCATGTACGCCTATATCAGCGACAATCTACGACAATCTACGACCATACCGATGACAAGGTATGACCATACCGGCGACAAGCTACGACCATACCAGCAACAACCTATGGCAACCTACGACAGCTGGCTACCATCGGCGACAGTTGACGCGACTAGCTAGGCCAGGCTATGTCAGTGGCGCCTCCGTGGCGAATGCCCTTGGTCATGGAACTAGGGCGTAAAGGAAATTCTTAACATTTTGATGGAAAATTGATGTATGAAGTTATTGTATTTCAGAGTAGTTTCTCATGGCATCACTTTCAAATAGTCATGATGCAGAATGATTAGAAACCCGACCGTACACTCCCTTTTATTGGGAAATTGGGTGATTCCATTGTTTTGGAGGCCAGAATGACGTGAATTGTCTTCAGTTTTCTTCAGTCTCAGGGTCGTAGCTTGTCGCGCGCGGGTGGACGTAGGTTGACTTCGATCATTGAAGGTTGCCGCCTGTGTGGTCGTAGGTTGTCATAGGTGCGGTCGTAGCTGGACGTCCTGGTCTCTATGATTGGGTCACCGGTTGTCGTTAGCTTGCCGTAGCTTGACGTCAACTAGCTGGTAGGTTGTTTTAGCTTGTCATGGACATTGTCGTAGGGGGTGTCCAGTCGAAAGTTTTTCGGTGACCTACTACGACTATTGCAGTCGTCTAAAAAATCGCCAAAGTGGGACAGGCCCTTTAGTTCCTTTGGCTGATGAAGGCCAATATTGGCAAAAGCCTTCTCCATCTTATCTACTCTGCACTTGTACTCCTGTAGTTTAATTTCGCTTAGAGATACAGCGCATAAACAGGCCCTCAGCCCACGAGTCCACGCCGACCAAGGATCCCCACACACTATCCCACAAACTAGAGGGACAATTTACAATTATATCAAGCCAATTAGCCTACTGACCTGCACATCTTTGGAGTGTGGGAGGAAACCGGAGCATTCGGAGAAAACCCACGCAAGTCAAGGGGAGAACACAAAAACTCTGTACAGACAGCACCCGTAGTCAGGATTGAACCCGGTTGTCTGGTTCTGTGAGGCAGCAACTCTATCGCTGCGCCACCATGCCGCCCCGGTATTGCTTCGTGAATTCAATAAAGACAAATTTACATGATCTAAATGTCTATAATAGTGGGGGTCTGTAATAATAATGATGTATCTGTACTATTATTCTGAAAGACATGAGATTGACAATATTCTAAGATATTTAACTTTTTAAGGAGCATATCTTTAGCAAGTAGAAGAGTCAAGGAAACAACATTTTTGCTGTTCTGATGTTCTACATTAGAGTTAACACTTTCCAACAATCTATGTTAATAGTTCTATTGCCTTTCCTGTCACACCTGTATGTATACCTGCAGCTTTAATGCTGGATTTAAAGAAATCTGATTTATTTTGAACTTCCATGGGTAATGCCAAGAGTGATTTAAGTAGCTGTAAGGAGCATTAGTGTTATTTGTAGATGCCATCTATGTAAAGTAAATACCATAACACTACTTTCAGTTTAGATGAATAATTTATGACAGCCAGTTGAAGGTGTGTGACATTTTCCAATTGCAAGTTTGCTGTTGGTCTCTTAACTTCCTATTATCAGTCAGCTCTTTTACTCTCTACTCCAAAACAATTGCAGAAATTGGAATTTCAGGGTTCATTTTTAAGCAGTTTTGAGATCTTGTTATTTTGTCAGTGCAGAAAACAAACAGTCTATATATTGTAGAGTGTGCATTCCTGCATGGACAAAATAAGATTTTCATTTTGAGCAGTAGAGAAGGCCAAAAGTCACCTCAGCCCGTTTCCCATGTGGGTAGTTGATGATCATGAAGTGAAAACATTAACAGATCTTCATTAGTTGTGTAGTTGCTGCTTTGTGGTTTTGTTTAATGAGATGTGAAAACCTGTACAAAATATTATAAGTTGAAGCTAATGTGTTATTGAGGTGAAGCATGTACCAACAGTTTCAAAATATTAATACTAAGTCGCATTAGTACTGTTACATTTCCTGTAAAAAAAAACTAAAAAAATACATCACTGAGTTGAGTTTCAAAGGAATAAGGTGACATGATAGCTGTTGAGCAGCTTCTCATTTTTTTTAGAACAACCTTGTTTGTTAGTGTTAATTGCCACAGAATAATTACTTCAAATATTTGTGTTTCCTAAAGTGTTTTGTTTGTTAACATTTATTTGAACTGGGAACTTTCACCATAATCTTATCTATGTGTGCCAATATTTATTTACCTTTCTGTAAAGTGTTTAAAAAATTGGTTAAGAAGGAAAGTGTAGGGACATACGGATTGGCCAGGGGGTCTCGAACCCTCGGATTGGCTAACGGGTAACGGAGCGCGAGGTATTCGAGTGTCTGGCGCCAAACTAGAGAGATTAGAGTTAAGTAGTTAAGTAGTGTGTGTCCAAACTAAGTGCGTTGCGTTTGTCACGGTTTTTACCAAGAATAAAGTCTTTTGATAACATCGCTCGATTTGGACTCGCTACATTGGTGACCTCGAACGTAAGATTTGAAGAGCACAGCAGCATGTCGCAGGTGGGAGCGAGCGTGGGCGAGGTTCACCTACCGCCGTTCTGGGCCCATCAGCTGCACCTGTGGTTCGTGCAGGCGGAATCCCAGTTCCATCTTAAGAGAGTGGAGGAAGACCAGGAGAAGTTCCACCACCTGGTGAGCTGTCTACAGCCGGAGGTGGCCGCGCGGGTCGGTCAGTACCTGACCAGTCCACCCCAAACAGAGCAGTACGTGGGGCTCAAGAGGCTCCTACTGAGGACTTTCGGCTGGAGCCAGAACCAGCGGGCTATGAAGCTCCTCCATTTACCAGAGCTGGGGCAGCGGCTACCGTCGGAGTTGATGACCGAGATGCTGACATTGATGGGCGACCATCAGCCGTGCATGGTTTTCGAAGCGGCTTTTCGGGAGAAGCTACCCAGGGACGTCAGGTTAGTGTTGGCGGACGTCTCGTTTGAAGATCCGGTAGCGTTTGCCGAGAAAGCCGACGCGCTCGTCAGGGATCGACACACCCGAGACGACTTGGTTAATCGGGTCTCGAGGCCCAGCGGCAGTCGGCGGAGCGGCCGAGAGAGCGACGCATCGGCCGCTATTTCGCAGTCAGCCCGCCAAGAAGGGGTTGCGGCGCCTGTTTATTGGCAGCGGGCTCGAGCAACAGGGCCGAATAGGCGCGGCTGGTGTTTCTTCCATCAGCGGTGGGGCAGTGAGGCCTGAAGCTGCAGAGCCCCGTGTTCGTTTCCGGGAAATGCCTGGGCCGATCGAATGTAGAGGCAGTCTCGATTGGCCGTAACTGCCGCCTCTACGCTACGGACCAAGGTACCGGGATCGTCTTTCTGGTGGATACTGGAGCGGTTGTGAGTATTGTGCCCCCCTATGACTGCGAAGTTCGAGCGGGGGGGAAGGGCCCGCCCCTCATTGCGGTGAACGGTAGCCCCATCCGCACTTACGGTAAAAGGGCTATGTCCCTGTCCTTCGAGTCCAGGACCTACCGTTGGGATTTCATCGTTGCGGATGTGGGCCAGGCCATTTTGGGTGTGGATTTCCTATGGGCGTTTTCGTTGGTCGCAGACGTCCGCGGGAGGGG
The DNA here is from genome assembly GCF_053455715.1 of Rhinoraja longicauda. NCBI lineage: Eukaryota > Metazoa > Chordata > Chondrichthyes > Rajiformes > Arhynchobatidae > Rhinoraja > Rhinoraja longicauda. The sequence continues at coordinate 66,571,695 of NC_135959.1, read as the reverse complement.
CCTGCAACCCTCGGCTAGCGTACGGCCCCGAGGTACGGGGCCTGCGGCTCCTCCAAGCGCCACCCAGCCCAGCGATCCAGGCCATTACCATGGCCCCCGGTCAGTTTGATGCGGTCCTAGCAGACTTCCCGCAGCTCCTTGTTCAGCGGTTCGATGCACCTTCCGAGAAACATGGGGTCGTTCATTTCATCCCGACCGAGGGGCCGCCGGTTTTTGCCCGGGCACGGCGCCTCCCACCCGACAAGCTAGTCATGGCTCGAGAGGAGTTCCTGAACTTGGAGAGGCTGGGAATTGTTCGGCCTTCGAGTAGTCCGTGGGCCTCCCCCTTGCATATGGTTTCCAAAGCATCTGGGAGGTGGAGACCATGTGGGGATTTCCGACGGCTCAACGCGGCAACATGGCCGGACCGCTACCCGATTCCGCACATACAGGACTTCTCAGCCAGCCTGGAGGGGGCTACAATTTTTTCTAAGATCGATTTGGTGGGTCCATTGCCCTATTCCAGGGGTTATACTCATCTGCTGACGGTGGTTGATCGGTTTACACGTTGGCCGGAGGCGCTCCTGTTGTCGGACACCTCAGCGGCCTCCTGTGCACGGGCCCTGGCGTTGCATTGGGTGGCCCGTTTCGGCGTCCCGGCTATCATCACCACAGATCGGGGGGCCCGGTTCACCTCGTCCCTCTGGGCCGCGCTGGCACAGCTGTATGGGTCTCGCTTACAGCAGACCACCGCCTATCATCCCCAAGCCAACGGGATGGTTGAGCGCTTCCATCGGCAGCTGAAGGCGTCCCTCTGTGCCCGCCTGACCGGCCACGATTGGGCTGACCTGCTGCCTTGGGTCCTCCTCGGCATTCGTACGGCCCCGAAGGCTGAGCTGGGCACATCCTCGGCCGAGCTCGTCTACGGTTCGCCCCTGCGGGTGCCGGGTGACATTCTCCCTTCCACTCCCGCCTTGCCGCCGTCCGTCACGACGGTTTTGGGTTCCCTCCGGGCGCGGGTGGGTTCTCTGGCTCCAATCCCGACCTCCAGTCACGGAAGCACAGCAGTCCACGTTCCGTCGGACTTGCGGGACTGTGATTTCATGTTCCTTCGGAAAGATTCCCACCGCCCCCCTCTTCGGCCGGTTTACCAGGGCCCGTTCCAGGTGCTGAAAAGAGGGACTGTCACCTTCACCTTGCAGGTGGGAAATCGCCAGGAGCTCGTTTCGGTATCCCGGCTCAAGCCGGCCCATTTGGATCAGGACCTCCCCGTGTCGGTGGCCCAACCTCCCCGTGTGGTTGGCCCTGTGGCCGCCCCACTGGTCCCGCCAGCGGAGCCCTGTTTGCCACCCCTCGGCCCCCCGCCATCTATGGTTGGGCCCGGACCGCCGTTGCCGATCAAGCGCTCCCCGTCACCTACACCCTCCATTCCCGTGGCCCCTCCATCGCCTCTAGCGGCGGCGCCCTCCCCGCCTCCTGTCACGCTGGCGGTATCGGCTTCCCCTCTCCGTAGGCGTTCCGGGGTGGAGGTTCGGGCGCCCGTGAGGTATGGTTTCGAGGATTCTGGGGGGGGTCATGTAGGGACATACGGATTGGCCAGGGGGGTCTCGAACCCTCGGATTGGCTAACGGGTCACGTGGTGCGGGAGCGCGAGGTATTCGAGTGTCTGGCGCCAAACTAGACAGATTAGATTAGCAACTTAAGTAGTGTGTGTCCAAACTAAGTGCGTTGCGTTTGTCACGGTTTTTACCAAGAATAAAGTCTTTTGATAACATCGCTCGATTTGGACTCGCTACAAAAGTATCTTTTCTCGTGGTGAGCTGTTTGGAAGAAATCCTAATCCTTCAATGAATGGCTCTTTACTGTGGCTAGACAACATCCTTCACACCTGACAGAAATTGATCTTGGAAAAGCAGAAACTTGTATTAAATGGATCGCTGAGTGTTTGTGGAACTGTTTGAGGTTATTGATGTTTTGCTGAAGACAATGAAGTTAAATTTAGATTTTGTCTCGTTAGATATGAATGGCTTTGTTTTTCTGCTTCATTAATAATGTGTTTATACATTAAGATTAGAAGGTCCTGAAATTAGAGCCATAGAACACAAAAACAGGCCACAATGACTTTGGCCACAATATCTGTACCACCTAACATGTCCTATCTGTGCTAATCCCATTTACCAGTAATTTGTCCATGGCCTACCTTGGCAACTCGCGTGTCCTTTCAGATACTTCTTAAATGTGGTAGTACCTGCCTCCCCAACCAATATGTTCCAAATTGCAACCACCCTCCAGATAAAATAAAATTACTTCTCAAACCCTCTCTAAACCTAAACCAATGCCATCTGATCTTCGACATCTCTGCTGTGGGGAAAGGTTTTTACCAAACTATCTACATTCTCTATGGTTTCACAATTGTTATACCTCTATCAGATCTCCCCTCATTTCATTTTAGACCTAGCCTATTTTTCTTGATTATAACATAATTGTGATTCTGTCAGTTTTGCCTGTCCAAATTATTGTATGATATCTTCATCTGTTTTAAAGGTACTTCTAAAGCATTGCAGAATATGGAATATGTTTTGCAGAGCATCTTGATTTATGCTGTTCCTTGTATAATTCATACTTGGACAAATTATTGTTTTTGTCAAATTTCTGAGTTCTACTCAAGAATGTAATAATTTTACCCTTATTTTATAGTAATTATATTCTCTTTAATGTGCAAAATGTAAGTAATTTAATTAAATGTAACTCTTTCATCCTCCCAGTGACCCAATGATTTGCCTATAAGAGCAAAGGTATTGGTAATTATTTCCTTGTTTTTTTAATATATTTTGGCATCGGGACAACATAAACATCTGAAAATTGGTGATGCACAGTACAACCAAAAATGGATAGAACTGATGTTTTGAAATATAATAACACACTAATCTGTATCAACAGGTGGAAAAGATGAACATGTCGAGAGAAAAAACATTAAAAAGAAAATTAAAGAGCTTAAAGTCCTTGACGCAAAGGTAGCACAGAATCTGTGTAAGTGCGAGTTATATTCTGAAAGTGGTGTTAATATACACATAACTTGAACTTTATTTTATTTGTGTAAATAATGTATTTTCAACATTTGTACCAATATTTTCCATAGCTATTTTTCTTGGATCTTTTCGAATGCCTTATGAGGAAATTAAAAAAATTATTTTGGAAGTAGACGAAGAACAATTGACTGAGTCTATGATTCAGGTAATTTTTAAAACATTTATCATTCGTAGTTTATGAATTCACTCAATCTTGCATGGGAGCATAATTTTTTAGTGCAAGGCTGATTGTAATGCTGATTATTTAAACACACCATTTCTTCAATAAAAGAATAAGTAGCATTTTAAATTCTTGTTTTTACATTGATTACATGGATGAATGCATATTGACTGTTTATATTATTGAATTAAATTAAGTTTGTGTTCGAAATCATTAGTACAAATGATAGTTTAGACTCCTTTACAATAATTGCTTGGTAAATTGTCTTTCATGTAGAATGAATCTAATGCCAGTTGTGACTCTTGCCAGTTATAAATATGTAGCATCGTATTAGTCACTATTAATCTATCTATCATATTCTCATTAATGGTATTAATTATTACTCCATTCAAGAATCGATGAGGCCAGCACACAAATTGTTTAGGAACTTATGTAATGTACATATCTAAGTCATATATCGATGAATCAACCTTTATGCAGTACTATTTCAATGTAATCCTTCTGCAATTGTGTCAATCCACTGGAACCAGGAGTTACATGTTCAATGTAACATAACACTGTGGTAACGGTACTTTTTAAAGCAATGTTTATCTATGATTTTTTTTAGGTGGGTGGGGGGGTGATATGAAAATAAGATAAATAAAATTATAATTTTCTCCAGGATTGCCCCAAGCTGTTGGCTGAACCTGTATGTTGTGAATAGATTGTCACCAATGTATAAAACCAAGCTGTTGGCATCCTAAATGAAACCTCTCAACCGCTCCTTACCCTAAAACTATTATAACAGCTCCTTATAATGGGCACTTGTGAAAAGAACATTTCAGCAAATTTACAGTAACACATCTGCTTAATGGTTTTTGTTGAACATAATGCTGTAATTTTGTCAATTACACAATTGTTAGTGAAGGATCAGTTTCATTTCAAATTGTTCACATTTCCTCCCAGTGCTACAAGTCTTATTTTGGATGACACTGGGAAACAGACTGCTGAAACAGTCCATAACATTTGTATTGGCACCTGGGATGCATCATTTCAATGATCAGCATGTACACATTGTGCTATTGCTTGTCTAGAACACGACCACATGGCCCAATCTTGGCTAGCAATAGTCAGTTAAAGCTCAATAAAAATGATCAAAGCCAGCCTTGATTTTTTTTACAAAGATGTTTTCTTGGGATCATCTGGATATTAAGACGACACTGAGTGTTACTGTTTGCAGGATATCATGACTTAATGGGAATGACAGTATTCTTCCAAATTTTCTGAAATGGCATGTGAGGCCCTTGCGAATCAGGTGGAAAAGGAGAGAGGTTGTATCCAGTGAGGTTCAGAATGACTGCCAAGGACATAATGTAGTGCAGCAATTAAGAAAGCATGAGAAGTGAAGCCTCCTCGGTATATATGCAGTGTCATAGGAAGGTTAATAACCTCATAAGTGCAATTAGAGACATGAATGCATCATTAAATCCCTTCTACCCTCAACTGTATCGTACACAGACATTACCTCACACAAAATACATCCATCACTCAGCGGCTATCTATCTCTATCAAGAAAAGGCTATGATCCAAATGCCCTAGTTACTCCTCATACACTGATAGTCACTCTAAACTACCTCCATCAGATATTATGGTCTCCTATCTGTCCAGGTGACACTGTACAAATGGTAAAGCGAATGATGATAAAGGCACACCAGAAGATAATGTGACATATTGTCAATGTCCCAGACAGTGACAAATTGTATTCTTCAGATGTTACCTTGGAAACAGGATCAATATATATTGAGGCTGCATGTAACCTACACCCAAAACAATTGGAAAGGGTAGCCCAAGAGCCTGTTATTCCAGGGAGGAAAGACACATGACAATTCTGCATCCATGGACTCTGGTGAAGATTTTAATGAGGCGGATTAGAGAAGAAGGCTGATGAATATGAAGAAAGCTGGTGAATATGCTTAGCCTGAGGGCAGGCATGCTGGAGAGCAAGTGTTCAATGTCATGGAGTTAAATGCCATTTGTGCAGACCCTGGGCCCTATTGTATCCAACAAGGAGCTGTGCCAGTAGACTGGATATCTGCAGCATCTGATAGGCAATATCTCAATCCATTATTGTATTAGCAGAAGACATACAATGTTTTAGGTACTGCATTGCCATTCCGGCACCTGGTTCTAGTGTTGAAAGGAGTTGAGGGTGTCCCACTTCTCAAACTGATTATTGGATTTGTGAGATGCTTCCTTGAAGGAGAAACATAGAAAGTAGGTGCAGGAGTAGGCCATTCAAACCTTCGAGAGGCAGTTATTTAATAGAACCTAATTCTAACCACTCTCAAGATGGCAACATTCACTCCTCCTTCTCTTCCTGTACCCTTGTGGCTGCGTGTCAGCCACCTGTTGTTCTGAGTATTGAATTTACCATTTAATTAGCTGCTTCCTGGAAATTTATTTGGAATGAAAAACCTGATGTCACTTGCTCTGTTGTTCACTGACGAGTTTGTGTGCATATTATTATTGCCAGGTTATGGAGGATCAATAGGTGATCATGAATTTGGAGACCTCCCTTGCAGTGAATTGCAAATGAAGAACACAAGTAATGCCTTGAAATACCAAGAGTAACTTTGTTAAGTTGTGAATGGCAGCATTGCTCTTGTATTGGGAGTATTTTCCCTGTATGTGCTGCCTTCAGGACAGAGTCAGGTTGTCTGAGGATAGCCTTTATCACCAAGTAACTGATTTTTGGTCTTGTGCTCAAACATGGCAGTTATAGCTGTTGTAAGAGTGCTGAAGGACTCTTCAGGCCTGTAGGATGCAGCATGAGGCATTTTTCTTATGTAGTCTCATGTCTAAGATAAAAGGATTTTGGTTGTTGCAATTTTAAACCATAATAATCATTTAAATCCAATTATAAATAATCACATTGCTCTTTATAAATAACTTTCCCATCGTTATTTTGTGTTTGATTACTACAAGTAGTTTTGTTATCACTGGATCGCTTTAATAGTTTTTCTCACCTTTTGTTTTAATTTCAGGATCTCTTCACAGTCTGCTTTCTATGTATTAAAAAATGTCATTTAAAATGAGTGCATAAATTTGGTTGAAGGCAAAAAGACATGTTTCTTGAAGCAACTTTCATATTATTTGTTTAATATGTCAACAGAACTTGCTGCATCATCTACCAGAACAAGAACAGGTTGTTGCCTTGGCACGTTTCAAGAATGATTATAATAACTTGTCAGAACCAGAGCAATTTGGAGTTGTGGTGAGTATTCTGTACAAATCATCAAAATAAGATTTTAGGAGTCTTTATTACTTTCTATAAACTTCCATCAAGTTTGCAGTTTTCCATTCATCTATGTTTCATTTCACTTTACTGAAGATGCATTATTTGATAGACAAACAAATTGGAATTATTTATCCCATTTAAAGTTTCCTGTCTAGAGATTCTTCCATGCCAAAAGCCTCTTAAATGCCTTTCCAAAAGCCTCTTATATGTCACTATTGTACCTGGTTCCACCACCATCCCTGGCAATACGTTGTAAACATCTATCACCTTCTACAAAAAAAATCTTGTATTGCTCATCTCCTATAAACTTTCCCCATCTCTGCTGGCTAGTATTTCACAATTCCAGCCTGGGGAATAAATTCTGATTGTCTAACCCTATTTATGCCTTTTATCATTTTATAAACTTCTATCAAGTCTCCCCACAGTCTATGAACCTCCAGGGAAAAGAATCCAGGTTTATCCAACCTTTCCTTAGAGTTAGTACTGCCTAATCCAGGTAGCAACTCGGTAAACTTCTACAAACTATCGGAAGCTTCCCCATCCTTCCAGGAATGAGGAGACCAGAACTACACACAATGCTCCAAATGCGGCTAATTCAAAGTTGAGTAAAGTTGAAACATGACTTCCTAACCCGTAACTCATACTCAATGTCCTGTCTGATGAAGACAAGCATACCATACAGTTTCGTTCAACTCTATCTACTTGCTTTGCTACTTTCTGCGAGCTCTGGATTTGAACACCAAATTCCTCCTTCTTAAGTAAATTCTATCCTTAAGAATCCTCTCCAATAGCTTTCCTATGACGGACGTGTGGCTCACTGGCGTATAGTTTCTTGGATCATCTTTTTTTCCCTTTTTAAACAAAGAAACAGCAGTGACTATTCTCCATCCTCCGGAACCTCCGGAGAGGAGATAAAGATTTTCTTTGACACCCAAGTAAACTCCTCTCTTGTCTCAATAACCTTGGATAGATCCCATTTGGCCCTGGATACCTATCCACCTTAATATTCTTCTAGATACCTAACACCACCTCGTTCTTGTTCTCAAAATGCCTCAGCATCACACTGATCTTACTATCATCCATGTCTTTCTCCTTGGTGAATACCAATGTAAAGTACTCGTTTGCACACATCCTCTGACATCAAGCTTAAATTTTGTTTCTTCATCCTTGAGTCGTCCTGTCCTCTCCCGAGTTATCCTCTAAATATGAAAAAAGCCGGGATTCTCTGATCTGACCTGCCAATAACGTTTCATGGCTCCATCTGGCCCACCTTATTCCCTGTTTGAATTCTTTCCAGTTTTCTTTATATTCTGGGTGGTGTGGTGGTGTAGCAGTGGAGCTACTGCCTAACTGCGCCAGGGATCCGGGTTCGATCCTGTCTACGGGTGCTTGTCTGTACAGAGTTTGTACGTTCTCCCCGTGACCTGCGTGGGTTTTCTCCGAGATCTTCGGTTTCCTCCCACACTCCAAAGACGTACAGGTTTGTAGGTTGATTGGCATTGTATAAATGTAAAATTGTCTCGAGTGTGTGTAGGATAGTGTTAGTATTCGCTGGTCAGAGCGGACACGGTGGGCTGAAGGGCTTGTATCCGCACTATATCTCTAAACTAAACTAAACTAAATTCCTCAAAGGTCCTGTCTGGTATTTCTTTTTCTTTTGGTCCGAATTTACTATTTGAAGTTTCCCACACTGCTCTCCTTGTCCCTCCTCCCTGCTGGACCATGCCTCCTGAACTCTGATCAGCTGGTCTTTAATCGGCTCCCACATATCAGATGTGATCACCCAATGACACCTAGCTCCTGCCTAATTATGCTGTAATCTGCTTTACAGCAATTTAGTACTTTCCCCAAGGTCCAGACATACACTTATTCACAACTATCGTAAAACATATGGGATTGTGATCACGTTTCGCCAAATGCCCTCCCACTCCCATGCCAGTCATCTGATCCGTCTCGTTTCACAGTTCCAAGTCCAATATGGTCCCTCCTTGAGTTGGACTTTCCACAGACTGTTTCAAGAAACACTCTTTGTAATAATGCCTAACAAATTCTGTCCTATCTAAGCCTTTTGCACTGAAGAAATCCCAGTCAATTTTGGGGAAGTTAGTCACCCACTACAACAATCCTGTTTACGTCTTTCCATAATCTGTACATATCTGTTCCTCCATCTACTGCTGGCTGCTGGGAGGTCTATAGTATAATCCCTTCAAACTAATTGCACCTGTCTTACTTTTGAGCTCTACCCGTCTACCCATATTGCCTCAGGAGATGAAGTATGTCTTCTCTTAGTGCTAGCCAATTGGGTTCCTCCTCCCCACAATCACTGAATAAGATCCCAACCCGAAATGTCACCTATCCATGTTCCCCAGAGATGCTGCCTGATCCACTGAGTTCCTTATGCACTTTGTCTTTTTTGTAAACCAGCAAATGCAGTTCCTTGTATTAAATGTAAGAAAATAACTGCAGATGCTGGTACAAATCGAAGGTATTTATTTCACAAAAATGCTGGAGTAACTCAGCAGGTCAGGCAGCATCTCAGGAGAGAAGGAATGGGTGACGTTTCGGGTCGAGACCCTTCAGTCTGAAGAAGGGTCTTGACCCGAAACGTCACCCATTCCTTCTCTCCTTGTATTTAATGATTATTATGAGTTTTCAATTTGTGATGTTGAGACCATATCGATAAATCTTTTAATGGCTATTGTTATAGTTTCACATTGCATTCATAACCTATCAATGTAATACAACAAATCAAGTTATTTCTATAGATGTAGCACTGAAAAATTCACTTACAGAGAAATAAAATCTTTAAGATGATTTTATGGGCTGTAGTACAGTTCTAGTTAAGATGAGAAAAGACCTCAATGTCTTGAGTGCTTGCCGCACAGTCCATTTATATCTTTTCTTTATTATTATGATGTGTTCCACTCTTGTTTTCTCTCACTGTTCATTTGAGATATACAAAATAGGATACTTCTAGTGAAATGTTAAGTTCATTGCAGAAAGTGGTGAAGCAAAGTAATTGTTTCCAGATATTTTTGATCTATGGGCTTGTAATTCTTTGAATGTAAAAATTTCAGCTGGTTGGTAAGTGAATTTTCTGATAGCTAATCAAATTGATTTGGACATGAAGGGAGGCCTTGCACAACTGGAAATACATGAAGTAACACTGGCAGGAAATTTGGGGTCAGAGCTGTTGTAGTTTATTGTTGAAAAAGTAGATAGTGATTGTCAACTATGGGAGACTGCGATTGGAAAAATGTGCAAATTAAAATATGTAGTGGATTTCCATATTTGCAATGTCACAGAAATAATTAAAATAACAGATTTATACACCTAAACTTATTAAAAACTGAGCGGCCACAAATGGCATTGCAAGTGGCGAGCGCTCTTTCGGGTCATGTCTCTCTGTCGTGAACGAGTTATTTGTTAAATCAAAACATTAATATCCCTCCTTGACCTTATCTAATTTTATCTCTGCAGGATCAGTGTTTGTTTTTTTGTGTAATAGCTCTGCCTGGGCCCCACACACCACCACACAACCCCTCCTCCCACCATTCTGTTCAATTTTCCTCTTACTCTCTGGAACTCTGAATGTCCTGTCGAGCCTTCTCTAATTTACTGGGCACCTTTCAAAGGTTGCTTCCCAAAATCGCTTTTGAACAATGGTCTCAATCTTCTCTTCTAATTGTTCAACGACAATACTCAAACCCTTGTATTAACGGACATCCTTATAACGGCTTTTGGATATAGCGGACAGACCTGCCGACCCATCCCCAGCTCGCACCATCTCCCTGGCCATTTAGAGCCCCAGCTTCCAACGCTGCCCCAGACTCACAAGGTGGCACCAACGAGCCCTTCTTCACCCACTGTCTAGTGACATGGCTGTTCTTGCGGTTCATGATGAATCCCCTGGGGACAGAGCTTTCTTCAGGCCGCCGCCACAGACTGACCGCGCTCGGTCACTGTGGGGCTTCCTCCCGTCTTTGGAGTGTGGGGGGAAACGGGAGCACCTGGAGAAAACCCATGTGGTCACAGGGAGAATGTACAAACTCCTTACAGACAGCACCCGTACTCTGCATTGAACCCGGGTCTTTGGAGCTGTACGGAACTTAACCACTGCGCCGCCACCATGATAGTGCTTTGTTAATTCAATAAAGACAAATTTACATTATCTAAATGTCCATAATAGTGGGCGTCTGTAATAATAATCACACAACATTGGGCTGGACCATTTTGAAGGCTGCTTGGCACTTCCATAGAGAACGCACCCACATCTGATGTACACATATAAGCATGTTCCATACTTTTATATCTACGCACAACAGCATATGATGTAGTAATGCGCTGCATATTAGATGTAGTTGTATATGATCTGCTGCATTTCTGCACTCATCAAAATGCCAACCACAGCTTGTGTATTAAGCAAATCCATTCAGTGACACTTAGAGACAGTGGAAAAGGTCTTGCACAGCATGAGCTGTCAGAACACCAAATGCCTAGTTTTGGATGGTGCTTCAGGATGTGGTCCTGTGGTTGAATTTGCATATGCTAACTGTTCCATGCTGCATTGACTGTTTCAGTGAGGTCTGCAGAGTTGTGTACCTATAAAAATGACCACGGAGGATGTATAGGAGATATGTGCAGGGTTAAACTGGATGCAGCCTTTCAGACTGAATTTGCTGTTGAAATAATGAGAGCACACTTGCCATTTCACTCACTTTTTTCCTCTCATTTCTTACACATTTAACATTTCTCTAATTCACTTTTTACTTTTTTTCCTCATGCACTTTTTTCCTCTGTCTTAAACTTAATTGGTTTACAAGAAGGAAGGCCATGAACCTGAGAAAGTTATGAATGCCCGGATGCACAGCTGCACCTTTAACAAATTGTATTTCCATCCATTTGTGGCACAAAAACTGTAATTTATGAAGCATAAAGTAAGAATTAGGCTTCTTTGGGACCTTTAAAGATGAAATGAAAGACCGTTTTTAAAGCAGAGTAAAGAGTGTTTCCTCACTTGAAATGTAAGTGATCATTGTATTGTACAAGATGTCATAATTATGAATCATTTGCTGTGTCAAAGACTTGTTAGTTTCATTCTCTCTTGTTAGATTTTTACATTTTTAATGCTGTTTCTGAAAATATGAGCTGAAAGAAAATCTCAACTAAACCAGAGCATCTGTGCCCTTGGTCATTTCATTGCTTATGAAACATTAACCCTTAACCATTTCTAAATGAAACACTGAAAAATTAATAATGCTGTCATGGATGTGTAAAATTAGAGTGAATATATCCAATCTCACATTGGGATCACGTGAAGGAGTGAAGGGAAATAAAGATATGGTTTGATATGAAGGAATGAGTCAGCAAGAGAAGTTTTAAAAAAAAGATACATTTTAAAATTCTGTGGACCAATTGTGACTTCCAAGCATGAAATTCCATGGTTTCATTGTTCCCTTTTAGGATCCATCAAGGTTGGATGGCATGTTAGGAGAACAAATCATATCATTAATGGCATCTTTAATTTAGGAACTGCCTCCCCAGATACCTTGCATTCGTTGCATAAATCCAGCAGCTTTGTGACACTTCATGAAGGTTTATGACCCCATGCTCATTTTTTCTGTATTTTGCTTGCTGTGCCTGAGATTAAATAAATTATCTTTGTAATGTACAGAATGTAAGATGTGAAAATTGCCTCAGAAAAGTCAGGCAGTGGGGCAATGAGAGTCTTGTTTAGTCTTAATAAATTACAGGATGGAGCAGATATGTTGCTTTGAATGTGGTGTTTGCTGGTATACATAAGGCCGTCAGTGATAATGGGCAACTCGCGTCTGGGTTTTTTTAAAAAATGGACACCACGAATGAAAGACACTAAGGCCTCAAATTTTTGCAAAGCCATTTTAAAGTAATGGTGCAATTTAAAAAAGGGATTGTGGCGGCACCCGGGGGCTAGGCCACTCCCTTGGTCATTCCACTCGGCACTCAGTGGACGGGAGGGATTAGGTCACTTCCTGGGTCAGTCCCCTTGGGTCAGGTGGTCTGGGACTATAAAGGGTTTGGGTGTGTCGACTCACGTTCTTCTTGAGTGCGGTGTTTGATACCACAGGTAATAAAGTTATTAATTACTCACCTGGCGTCTGGCCTGATTACTGCGGTGACCGCACCCACTACACTGGTGACCCCGACTTTCCCTCGCAAGTCGCGATGGACCAGAACCTGCTACTACCCGACTCTTCCAGTCAACCACAACCACAACCGCTTTTGGACCTTCCCGCGGACCCTGCCGCCCGCGCCGCTATCCACGCCGTGTCGGTGTGGCTGCCTCCATTGTGGACCGAGGACCCCGACTTCTGGTTTGACCAGGCCGAGGCACAGTTCGCCCTGCGGGGCATAACTGCCGACGCCACTAAATACTTTCACGTGGTCAGCGCCCTCGACCCGGCCACCGCGCGCCTGGTCCGACCCTTCCTCCGCGACCCCCCGGCAACCGATAAATACGTGGCCCTTAAAGCCTTCCTCCGTCAGCAGTTCGGCCTCTGCGAGGCTGAGCGGGCAACCCGGATCCTCTGAATGCCGCCCCTGGGTGACCGCCACCCGTCGGTACTACTAGGCACTGCTAGGCGACTATGAGCCCGGGTTCCTTTTTAAACATGTTTACCTGATGCTGCTGCCGTCCGACCTCCGCCAGCAGCTCCTCGACGCTCCGTTCCCCAACATGCAGGCGTTGGGCAGGCGCGCCGATGAGCTCACGATGGCCCGTCACCTGGCCCTCGACGCGTTGGAAGTCCATCCGACGGCCGACGACTACCCGCAGGTAGGAGCCTCGATCGCCCGCATCACTACCGCTCCCCGACAGCCTTCCCGACGGTATCCGGCTTCAGCAGCTCACCCAGCCAGCGGCGCGTCTTTTTCGCACGGCCCGCCTGCAGTTCCCCCACCCGCCACCGGAGGTCGCTGGTGGTCGGACCCAGGGGTCGCGCGCAGCCTGCCGGCAGTTCCTCCATACGCCACCGGAGGTCGCTGGTGGTCAGATCGGCCCGCACAGCCGCCCGTTTTCACGGAACCCAGCAGAGGGGGCTGGTGCTACTTCCATCGGCGGTGGGGCCCTTCGGCCCGTCAATGCCGGCAGCCCTGTTCGTTCCCGGGAAACGCAGAGGCCGGCCAGATTCATCGTGTGTTTGCGTGGGACCGCCGCCCCGGGGCCCGTTTCCTCGTAGACACCGGGGCGGAGGTGAGTGTTGTTCCCCCTTCGCAGGCTGACCTCCGTAGTGGTAACCGCGGTCCCCTCCTCGCCGCAGCCAACGGGACCACAATCCGGTCATATGGTGTGCGCACGATCTCCCTCAACTTCGGGGCGAGCAGCTTCTCGTGGCCATTTGTGATCGCGGATGTGTCCCAGCCACTGTTGGGTGCGGATTTCCTACGGGCACATTCCCTGCTCGTGGACGTTAAGCGGCAGCGTTTAGTGCACTCTGTCACTCTGCAGCCCATTTTCCTCCGCTTGGGCGACCCGGTCGTGCGTCCTGATGGGCCCCTGTCGTCCGTGGACGCTGCGTTCTCACGAATTCTGGCCGAATTCCCCGATATTCTGGACCCCCAGTTCCACTCCGCCGCCCCGAAGCATGGGGTGGTGCACCATATAACGACTACTGGCCCGCCATTGTACGCCCGGGCAGGGCGTCTTCCACCGGACAAGCTCCGTCTCGCTCGGGAGGAGTTCCGCCTTATGGAGTCACTGGGGATCGTGCGCCGTTCAGACAGCCCGTGGGCGTCCCCGCTACATATGGTCCCCAAGACAGACGGTGGTTGGCGTCCTTGCGGAGATTACCGCCGGCTTAACGATGCCACAATCGCCGACAGGTATCCGGTCCCTCACATCCAGGATTTTAATGCCCACCTGGCTGGGGCCACGGTATTTTCCAAGGTCGACCTGGTGCGTGGCTATAACCAAATTCCAGTCCACCCCGACGACGTCCCCAAGACGGCAATCGTGACGCCATTTGGCCTATTCGAATTCCTCCGCATGCCGTTCGGACTCAAGAATGCTGCGCAAGCCTTTCAGCGACTTATGGACTGCGTGTGCCGTGGCTTGGAATTCGTATTCGTATACCTGGACGACATATTGGTGGCGAGCCGCTCGAGACAGGAGCATATTGCCCATCTCCGCCAGCTATGCCAACGCCTTAGCGATCATGGGCTGGCCATCAACATCACCAAATGCCGTTTCGGGGTGGCATCCATCGAATTCCTGGGCCACCACGTGACCCCGCACGGTGCGCTGCCGCTCCCCAACAAGGTGGACGCGGTGCGCCAGTTTCCACGCCCGACCACCGTGAAGGGCCTCCAGGAGTTCGTGGGAATGGTGGCCTTTTACCACCGATTTGTGCCATCTGCAGCCCGGATCATGCGCCCGCTGTTCCACCTCATGGCGGGCAAGCGCAGGGAGGTCGAATGGACCGACGATGCGGTGGCGGCGTTCCAACACGCCAAGGAAGCCCTGGCTGCGGCCACGATGCTCGTGCATCCACGGGTTGATGCACCAACCAGCCTGACGGTCGACGCTTCAGAAGTAGCGGTTGGGGCGGTGCTCGAACAGCACACGGATGGGTGTTGGAAGCCTCTTGCCTTCTTCAGTAGGCACCTCAGCGGCGCACAGCGGAACTACAGTGCTTTTGACCGCGAGCTCCTTGCTCTTTACCTTGCGGTCCGCCACTTCCGCTATTTTCTCGAGGGGCGGACTTTCACCGCGTACACGGACCACAAGGCCCTTACTTTCGCTTTCGCCAAGGTGTCCGACCCGTGGTCAGCTCGCCAGCAGCGGCAGCTGGCTTACATCTCGGAATTTACTACCTCCATCCGTTTCATCGGGGGTAAAGACAACCGGGTGGCCGACGCCTTGTCTCGACCCGCGGTCCACGCCGTCCTGCAAGTGGCTGATGGAATCGACTACTCATCCCTGGCGGCGGCCCAGCTGTCCGATAACGAGATGTCCGCCTACCGTACCGCCGTTTCGGGCCTCAGGTTGGAGGACGTTCCCTGTGGCACTGGGGGCGCGACGCTGCTTTGCGATGTGTCCACCGGGCAGCCACGCCCAATCTTGCCTGTTGCCTGGCGACGCCGGGTGTTCGAGGTGCTCCACGGGCTGTCCCACCCTTCCATTTGGGCGACGACGACCCTCGTGGCTTCCCGTTTCCTTTGGCACGGGTTACGCAAGCAGGTTGGGCATTGGGTGCGCACCTTCATCCCGTGCCAAACCTCAAAGGTACAGCGGCATGTGCGTGCGCCGCTCCAGGAGTTCCCCGTCCCTTGCCACCGTTTTGACCACATCCATGTGGACATCGTGGGGCCGCTGCCGCCTTCTCGGGGTTTCACCTACCTCCTGACAATGGTGGACCGTTTCACGCGGTGGCCGGAGGCAGTTCCACTGCCGGACACGTGTGCCTCTACTTGTGCCCGTGCCTTGGCGGCAAATTGGATTGCCAGATTTGGGGTTCCGCTCGATATCACGTCCGACAGGGGGCTACAATTCACCTCCGAGCTGTGGTCATCCATGGCCCAACTGCTGGGGGTTAACCTGCACCGCACCACAGCGTACCATCCGCAGGCGAACGGCCTGGTGGAGCGTTTCCACCGCCAGCTCAAGGCCGCTCTGAAGGCCCGGCTCGTTGGCCCGGACTGGGTTGACGCGTTGCCGTGGGTTTTACTGGGTGTCCGCACCGCCCCCAAGGAGGACTTGGCCACCTCCTCGGCGGAATTGGTTTACGGGGCTCCGTTGACGGTGCCCGGAAAGTTCGTTCCCTCCGCCCAGGGTCAGGCAGAACAGCCCTCAGCCGCCCTGCAACGCCTTCGGGAGTCGGTGGGCTCGCTGGCGCCAGTGCCGACGTCTCGCCACGGTTCGGTGCGGTCACATGTCCCTTCCGCCCTGCAGGACTGTCCTTTTGTGTTCCTGCGTCGGGATGCCCACCGGCCAACCCTTCAGCGGCCTTATGAGGGACCGTTCAAAGTGCTTGAGCGGGGCTCTGCCACCTTTGTGTTGGACATGGGGGGTCGTCCTGAGACGGTCTCTCTTTCACGGCTGAAGCCGGCGCATGTGGACATTAGCCAGCCGGTGCTACTGGCGCAGCCTCGCCCTCGGGGTCGTCCCGCATCCCGGCCCTTACCCCCGAAGTTCCCGCGGGTGCCTTCCCCTGGCGGGGTGGTTCTGCTTCCTGCGCCCGCTGTGGCGCGCACACGGGCTGGCCGTTTCGTCCGTCCCCCTGTCCGTTTCGTGCCTTCGGTTCTTGGGGGGGGGGGGGGTCCTGTGGCGGCACCCGGGGGCTAGGCCACTCCCTTGGTCATTCCACTCGGCACTCAGTGGACGGGAGGGATTAGGTCACTTCCTGGGTCAGTCCCCTTGGGTCAGGTGGTCTGGGACTATAAAGGGTTTGGGTGTGTCGACTCACGTTCTTCTTGAGTGCGGTGTTTGATACCACAGGTAATAAAGTTATTAATTACTCACCTGGCGTCTGGCCTGATTACTGCGGTGACCGCACCCACTACAGGATGTTATATAAAGGGATTTTGGGCAAGGGTACTACATAATTTTTAATTGAAATTGGATCTGATCTTTGGCAATACGGAGGCACATGTCCAAGTTCAAATATCTTTCTGTTTGGCATGAGTGGAAAAGCTAGTTAAGAGTTAAATGTATAGTGTGTAAATAGAATGCATTGTATGGATGAATTATTAAAGGAGAAAATGTGTTTTTTTAAAATAATAACGTACCGTTCCATGTTAACGGTAATGTTAACTGAGAAATTAGCTGGATTTGGAAGGGTACATTAACTTCATAGTATGTTACACTCATGAATATGCAGGCCAGCATTTTTTGTGCAAAGTTGCCGTTGGGGAGTTCAGTTGTGTATGAGATCCAAGATATTGTGCATGTTAGATCAGCCCTTTAATGTTTAATGAAGCCAAAAGAATTTCCTTCACTAGCATTTGAATAGAGGAAGTCAGGTAGGTTCCGGACCATGGTTTGGGGGTTATCATGGTGAAAAATTACCAGGATATAAAAGATGGGAGAGGGACTAAAAGTTGCTCAGGTATATATCTTTCGAGGATTGCCAAAGCAGGCTTCACATTTCTTGTACACCTGCTTTTGCATGAATGGAGTCTGATTGGTTTCCCAAGGATGAAACCCTAATGTGCTTGCTTTCGGTGCCACTATGCAAGTCTTTACAATGAATGAATGAATTAAAACTTTATTGTCACATGTGACAAGCCACAATGAAATTATTTGCTTGCATACCTAGCCAAGGTATGCAATAGTCGCTTATGAAGGGCGCTTATAAAGTTACAAATCCCACCCCCCTTTGTTCCTCCTTTGTTCTTCTCTCCTTTATGGCAGTCCCCCCACGCCGGGTCCCCATGGTTCATTGTTCTACCACTCCCCCCACCTCACGACGATCCCCCTTCGTTGGGCGGGTCCTCCTTCGTTCCTTCCCTCGGCAGCGATGTCCATACTTCACCTGTCCTTCTCGTATGTCGGTCGGCGCCATCGTCGACCGCTGCACCGACCTCTCCACAATGCTGCTGGTTCTCTCCTGAGGCCTCCGTAGTGCCGACCCAGGTCCGGGTCAGAAAATTTATCAGAAAATTGATAACCAACCATAAGAAAGTAAAAATAACAAGTAACCAAAAATAATTCAAGACAATTTGAAAACAGGATTTCCAAACTGAAAAAAATCAACCATAATAATTTATATATCTAATACAGCAAACCAACGTTAGAATTATTCAAAGTCAAACTCTAGATTGTGCATTGAACAAGGTAATAATACATTATTATAATGACTTTAAAAATGAGGAAATGTGCATCAGTTATGCTTTTTCCTTAATTTTTGTAATTTTTCTTTATTTGTGAATCCAGGAATTATATATGGGTGTTTCCGTAAATAAGGATACCAACCTGTGACATGGATGTCCAAATTTGAAAGTTATTAAATCACATGAAATACTACAGCATTAAAAATGGGCCTACCTATGATCCTTTTGAACTAATCTGTGATCAAAATCGACCAAAATTTAATACTTTCAAAATTTGAAAAAAATATTATTTATTAGACATATGGGACACAGTCTCTTATACTAATTTCTAAGCTCCCTTACAAAATGTCGGCAACCTAACCCACCACGAGGCCCGTAGTTCACGCAAGGGTCATTATAATCACGTTGTTTGAATTTTTTTGTTAATAGCGACGAGTGCAAAATAAACAGTTATAATGCTCTCAATAGCATTGACGACGTTAGACAACAGGAGGGACTACAGAATGAGACATTGCTAAAATGGGTGAACAAACTAGATTTTTATTTCATGATTTTAAGTTCAACTCATTATTAAGTATTTCAATGGGAAGCTTAAGCACAAAATATAAACAATAAAAAAAGAAACAATATATATAAAAACGGTTACTTTGCTTTTAATTCACACGTGACCAAATGGACAATGCTACTCACGTTCTGCTGCAAAAACTTGGGGCATCAGAATACCATCTAATTGGGTGATAAATGATAAAAATCATAAGCATAATCAGAATTTGACATAAAAAAGTTATTTAATTGCAAAATTAATGTAATCTTTCTGGTATAAATTAGCCTAAGGATTTGATGAAATCCTGATTGAAAAATGTCACAGATAAAGGCAAGGCAACACAGGGACATATCTGATATTTTTCTTTACAGAAACAGATTTATATATGTTTGCTTCACCTCATTATTTTGGCTGCACACCATGATCTATACTACTTACAATACAGGATATGAAACAATGGGAATATTACATTAAAAAACAGGAAAATAACCTGGAAGTTTGGAGACCTTCAGTTTCACTACTGGATGTTGTATTCACGGAATGTGAATATATTTTGTATGTATTCTCTCTGAAAAATAGCAATAAATTTACAGGTACGGTGTACTGTTTTGTGGAGACATGAAGACCAGATCAAATTAGTTCTTTTCTAATAGTATTCCATATTGGCTTCGAATTTGTGAGGAGACTATTATTATTATCAAGGGTTCACTTTGTGATTTAACCCTCAAGAGCTGATTCAAAGCACTGTATTAGTTGTATGCTCAGCATTCTGAGCTCGTGTTGGAGTCTTCAAGCACTCTCTTAGCCATCTGTTTCGCATAGTATTTAAATTAGATTTGTCGTTTTGCTATGATATCTCAATCTTTGGATATTCCCACAGGGCTGAGAAAACTGCTTCAAAGGTAATTGGAAGATTTAACGTTTTAGTATACTGTCTTGGAAACGTGAGAGTATATAGTCTTTTGTTGGTGAACTGTCATTCTGAGTTTAGTCATTGGAAGGTGGTGAACTGGGATTAAAGGCCCCATTACAGGTCAGCTGGAAAATCTGTGGTGCAGCAGATGGAGCTACTGTCTCTCAGTGCCAGTGCCCTTAGTTCAATCCTAACCTCAGGTACTATCTGTGTGGAATTTGCACATTCTTATTGTGACTGCCTGGGTTTCTTCTGGCTGCTCTGGTTTTCTCCCACATCACAAAGATGCGTGGGTTGGTTGGTTAATTGTCCACAATAACCTATACCTTGTGTCTATTTGTGTGTTGGAACAGAGTTGTTGAGAAAGTTGGGAGAATAAAAGAAACATAGTATTGTAGGATTATGTAAATAGGTTGTTGATGGTCAGCGTAGACATGGTGGGCCAAAGGGCCTGTTTCCATGCTGTATCTCTCTGTGACTTACTCTAACCATCACTATTACCATTAAAAAGAATTTTGAGGTTGGGCAAAATGTAAGGCATAATATGTGGATGAATGTGAGGTTATATGTGGATAAAAGTGAGGTTATCCACTTTGGTGGCAAGAACAGGAAAGCAGACTATTATCTGAATGGTGGCTTATTAGGAGAAGGGGAGATGCAGCGAGACCTGGGTGTCGTGGTGTACCAGTCATTGAAAGTAGGCATGCAGGTGCAGCAGGCAGTGAAGAAAGCGAATGGTATGTTGGCATTCATAGCGAGGGGATTTGAGTATAGGAGCAGGGAGGTTCTGCTGCAGTTGTACAGGGCATTGGTGAGACCACACCTGGAGTATTGCGTACAGTTTTGGTCTCCTAATCTGAGGAAAGACATTCTTGCCATAGAGGGAGTACAGAGAAGGTTCACCAGATTGATTCCTGGGACGGCAGGACTTTCATGTGAGGAAAGACTGGATAGACTCGGCTTGTACTCGCTGGAATTTAGAAGATTGAGGAGGGATCTTATAGAAGCTTACAAAATTCTTAAGGGGTTGGACAGGCTAGATGCAGGAAGATTGTTCCCGATGTTGGGGAAGTCCAGAACAAGGGGTCACAGTTTAAGGATAAGGGGGAAGTCTTTAGGACCGAGATGAGAAAGTTTTGTTTCACAGAGAGTGGTGAATCTGTGGAATTCTCTGCCACAGAAGGTAGTTGAGGCCAATTCATGGGCTATATTTAAGAGGGAGTTGGATGTGGCCCTTGTGGCTAAAGTGATCAGGGGGTATGGAGAGAAGGCAGGTACGGGATACTGAGCTGGATGATCAGTCATGATCATATTGAATGGCGGTGCAGGCTCGAAGGGCCGAATGGCCTACTCCTGCACCTATTTCTAGGTTTCTATGTCTCACAGAACAACTGTTGGAAAGAGGAGAATAACTTTGAGTCTAGAGCCTTCATCAAAGTGATTGGGGGGGAGGGGGGGGGGGGGGGGAGGTGAGACGGATGAAGAGAGAAACCTGGGGGGATAGGTACTGTATCTCCTCTTGGCATCCTCATATCATTTGAGGCAGCCACTTTCTTGATGGCCATTCAAGGTTTCTTTTCTCTCTAACATAGACAATGCTTTACCATTCAGAGACAGTAGCGTCACATTCCACATCAAAAATTCATCCTTAGGCCTAAATTTTAGAATTATTATTTCAAGTACTGTTTTTAAACAGTGTTTTGATCTTTTTATTCGGCAACTCTTTCCCATCTATCTATCTATCTGTGATTATGTTGGCAGCTTTCCCGAGGGGGCAAGATTTGTAGATGGAGTCGATGGTAAGCAGGCTGGTCTGTGTGATGGACTGGGCTACAACCACAGCTCTGCAACTTCTTGTAGTCGGGCAGAGCTGTTGCCACCCATGATACACCCCAAAAGGACGCTTTTATAGTGTATCTGTAGAAGTTGTAAGAGTCATTTTAGATTTCCTTAGACTTTGGTCCAGGACAAAGTGGTGCAATCTGTAAAATTGTAAGTAGCGTTTGAGCAGAATTTTGGCCGCATAGTCATATAAGGAGTATAGTAAAGAGCTATGAATGCATCCATACTGAGAACAAGTGTTGTGAATTATCGTGAAGGATGTTTGTTGCCTATGTTTTGTGGTCTATGGATCAGGAAGTTGAGGATCCAGTTGCAGAGTGGGTGCTGATTCATAGACCTAGGAGTTTGGAGATGAGCTTGGTTGGTAGTATGTTGTTGCAGGCTGAGCTATGATCAATAAATAGGAGCCTGACAGAGGTATCCTTGCATCCAGATATTCCGGTGATGAGATGTAGACACAGAGAGATGGCATCTGTCGTGTACCTGTTTTGATGATGGGCGAATTGCAACGGGTCAAGACTTTTTGTGAGTCTGCAATTATTGTTTTTAATGACCAGCCCCTCGAAGAACTTCATAATGGCGGGTGTCAGGGCTACTGGACAAGAGTCATTAAGGCACGCTACCTTGCTTTTCTTTAGCACGGGATGAAAAAGCGGTGGAAACCTCAAAATGGAGTGTGGAGAGGTTAAAGATGTTTGTGAATACTCCTTCCAGCTTGTCTGCACAGGTCCTGAGGATGTGGCTGGAGATTCCATGTGGGCCAGTTGCTAGGAATGGACCTCATTCATGGTTTCCAGTTGGGAAACACTAATATTGTCTGACACGTTGAACAGTTCTTGTTCCAAATGTACACTGGCACTATCCCTCAACTCTTTCTCCACTATAATGATGACTGCATTGGGGCTGCCTCCTGCACCCGTGCAGAACTCATTGATTTCATCAACTTTACCATTAACTTCCACCCTGTCCACAAATTCACTTGGATTATCTCTGACATCTTTATTTCATTTCTTGATCTCTCTAGCTCCATCGATTGATGTCTACAATGAACCCGCTGACTTCCACACTTATTTGAACTACACTTCCTCCGACCCTGCCTCTTACAAGGACACTATCTCTGCTCTCAATTTGTCCATCTCTGTCGCACCTGCTCCCAAGATGTAGGTTTCCCTCTCGGATATCCGAGATGTCCTCTTTCTTTAGTAAATGTGGTTTCACCCCTGTAGTTGTTAGTGGATCCCTCACCCGTGTCTCCACTGTGTCCCGCAGTTCTACTCTCGCACCCTCTCCCTCCAGACAGAACATAGATAGAGTTTCCCTGATCCTTACCTTTCATCTCCGTTTCCAATACATTATTCTCCGATATTGCAGCCATCTTCAATGTGCTCTCACCACCAGGCACATCTTCCCATCTCCACCTCTCGTCGCATTTCATTGCAGCAGTACATGGCTCACCTAACATTCCATTCTTTGCACTATTATTGTTTGCTTATTTTTTTATCGTTGATTAACCAGTGAGGAGACAGTATCCCTGTACAATTGCGCTATACTTGCTGAAGTCGTGTTTAATTGTCATATGTACCAAAATGGAACAGTTAAATTCTTACTTGCAGCAGCACAACAGGTCTGTAAACACAGTACTTAAGAGATAACGTACTAAACAAACAACAAAGTTATTGAATTAAAAAAAATTAGTGCAAAACAAAATAAAAGACCAAATTCCCGAGTGCAACCAAGACAGTTCGTAATTTAGTTGGTGTCCGTAGTGTTCACTAACCTGACTTGTTGGGAAGTAGCTGTTCCTGAACCTGGAGGTCATGGTTTTCACACTCTCATGCCTTCTTCCTTATGGCAGGA
This sequence comes from Rhinoraja longicauda, assembly GCF_053455715.1. Lineage (NCBI taxonomy): Eukaryota > Metazoa > Chordata > Chondrichthyes > Rajiformes > Arhynchobatidae > Rhinoraja > Rhinoraja longicauda. The sequence continues at coordinate 66,548,226 of NC_135959.1, read as the reverse complement.
GTGAAATGAGAGTGTGGCCAGGGAGTGTGAGTGCTTGATGATGCTGGTTGCCTTTTCAGAAGTTCACGTTGACTGCGACCTTTACCTCTGCAGGCAGAGGTGAGTGGCTGGAACTTTACTTGCTGAAAGTAGCAGATCATTTTCACAGGTCGAAGATTTTTTAAGTACTTCTCAGAAGTAGGGGCACAGTTTCTGGACGACTCTTGGGGAAAGGCGTTCCTATTTCAAGTCCTTTTCCTTTTTCACAGTCATCTGGCTAGCTCTCTTTGGCCCTCTCTTCCAGCTCATGTTAAGTTGGAAACTCAGCAGGCCAACTGCGAAGGTGTCAAATGGATCAATGAAAAGTGCTCAATTTCACTTGGTTGCTAACCCAAACTCATTCAATGAGTTTTGTATGTGGTCTTCTGCTCTTTGAACAAACTACATTGAGCTTTAGCTTTACAGACAACTTTACAGCTTTACAGACAACAATGATAACGGGAAGTACAATGCATGATATCCAAGTGTCCTTAAAAGAAAATGTGATTAATGTGGGAGAAAACAACAAGGGCTCAGACTCGATATTGAATAAGAATAGATATAGTATGACTGATAATGAACCGATGATTGCCCTTTAAATACAAAGTTAAAGGAAATTAAACTATGCACTCATTTTGCCTGGCTGTTTCTACATATTTAATTGTTTGAGTTATTTTACCATGACTCTCCAGCTGTTCTTAATGAAGGCTACAAATTGAAGTTTATGCTCAAACTTTCCTTGATTTGAAATAATTACCTTCTTTTTTTTGTAGTTCTATATTAGTAATGTCCTGTTTAATTACATCCCGTCAATATACACCTTTCATATCTGGCTAAGCAATTTTTCTTTGCAACCCAGTAGGTTTACCACATCACCTTTTTTTATTGCTTTGTTACTCTGGGTCATAAGCACATTTTACTTTTGTATGGTTTAGTACATCAGCTGACTGTATTGATCTGTGGTAGAATTATGGCTTTTATCGCTAAAACACGAGTTAGTGTAAAATAAGTCATTGTTGCTTGCAACCACCAATTAAATTTCAATTGCTTCCAGAAATAAATGTTATTTTTTAATCTACTTTTCTCATATTTAAAATATATACTTCTTCTACAGCTAACACTAATAAAACAACTCTGATTCAATTCAATTATGCTAGAGCTATATCACTAAGAATGTAAACTTATTTTCCCTCTGATCAGGTGAGCAGCATCAAGAAACTGCGTCCACGGCTGAATGCTATTCTATTCAAGATTCAGTTTGAAGAGCAAGTGGCTAACATCAAACCTGACATTATGGCTGTCAGTACTGCTTGTGAGGAGATAAAGAAGAGCAAGAACTTTGGCAAGCTGCTGGAGCTGGTGTTGCTGATTGGAAATTACATGAATGCTGGGTCTCGAAATGCTCAAACATATGGCTTCAGCATCACCTTCCTGTGCAAAGTGAGTCCATGTATCAAAGTTTTGATCTGAACTAAACTGAATAACATCTCAAATACAATAACATATAGATGGATCAGGTCAATGAGATAAAGGAATGGCACAGTGGCGCTGAAGGTAACATTGCTGCCTCACGTCTGGTCCTGTCTGTGTACTTTGCATGTACTCCCCATGATTGTTCGGATATCCTTTAGATGCTCTGGTTTTAATGCACATCACAAAGAGATACTGACAGCTAATTGCTACCATAAAATTACTTTTAATGGTAATTGCTACCATAAAATTACTTCCAGTGTATGGGTGGTAGAAGCCATGTGTTGGTGGGAGGTGGTTGCAGGTTAGGGGGAAGTTGGGTTGTATGGCGGCATAAAAGAGAATACGTTGCAGGAATATAAATGGGATTATAGGACGGTGATTGCTCCGAGACAGGCAAAGACTCAATGGCCGAAGCGCCTCCTATATTGTGAAATATGAAAAAAACTATAATATTTTGTAAGGTATCCTGTTCTGTGCTGTCTAAATTCCTTTCGAAAGTATTTTAACAAATAGGCATAATTATAAAAATGTTTAAGACTCAATCAAGCCATAACATCTATATATTACTGAAACTCATCTTGTATATTTGTGTGTTTGTGCATATGTTTGTTCTCGAAATACAGCCAAAACGGTACACAATAGTGCGACAATTTTAGGCCCATCTTTCTCACCATTGTCCTGGGGTACAAACGTTTGTTATATTTAAAAGGTTTTTCACTTCCAAAACTTTTTTAAAAAACTTTTTAAACAGTAAAAAATCCCTTTTCCACTTGCCCTGCCCGCCAGCCGCGCATACATCCATTTTGGACATCAGAATGGGAGAAGGTCCATGCACGCACAGCTTGGGCCTGTTGATCTAATACGGATGCTTCCTGACTTACGATGCCTCGACTTACGATATTTCGACTTACGATATTTCGACCCCTCACACCCCACCCCATACGATATTTCGACTTTGCAAATGTGCAAACGGCAGTGACCCGTTGCGAGTCACAGCTCACTTCCGTCCATGTGATCTAATACAGATGCTCCCCGACTTATGATGCTTCGACTTACGATATCTCAACTTTGCAATGGTCCAAACGGCGAGTGGGGGCGGGGAGGGTAGGAGGGGCGAATAAGGGGGGTTGTGGGGGTGTGGAGTTGGTGAGTAAGGGGGGAGTGGGGGGGGTTGAGGGGGATGGAGTGGGAGGACGGGAGGGGATAAGGGGGGGATGGAGTGGATGAGTGGGGGAGGAGGGGGGATGGAGTGGTTGAGGGGTGGGGGGATTGAGGGGGGATGGAGTGGGTGAGGGGGGAAGGAGGTGGGATGGGGTGTGAGGGGTTTGCACAGAGGGTTGCTGTGCCCGCAGGAGAAATTTGGACCCAACAGGTCCCCGCCCATCTAGTACCGTATATAATTAGCTGGATTTCTACATGCACTTGTCTCATAAATGATACTGGAAATACAAATTGGTGTGAAAAGTAATAGGGTACTTATAATCTCAGTGAAAGTTGCACATTGTACTTAACCAATTGGGATACAAATTCGAAGGACTGAGAATAAGAGTGAATTAGAGTGAATTCATGGTAGAAGGTGCTTCTGAAAGAAGAATGGAAGACTGGATTAAGGGAGAGGAAAAGAAGACAAAGGAAATATTAAAATAAAATGTAAAATTGACTTTTTTTTTAACACATCCACCTGTGCCTTGTGGAAGGAAATTCCCTCAGTGAACTGGAAGGGTTTCTCATCTATCATTGACTGTTACTGTACCATTAAAAAGCTACATATATGACTAATTACTGGATTTAACTGAGATGAATTTAGTGCATGTTGCTGTATCTTGAATCTGCATGAGGTTAAATATGAGATGACTTTTTTCTTGAAGAGGCAGCAGAATAATATAAATATTTAACAATGTAGCAATTCATAATTCATGTGATATTTCTCCATGCCATAAGTTTTTGGGCAGTTTATTCCTTAAAACTATTTTGAGGCAGTGTGTTTTTTTGCAATTTTAACATTTCTAAGGAAAGATAATCTCCACATATGTTTTTCTCTGCTCAGTACATCTGTTTTATTTCAGATTTCTAGCATCGCAGTGTTCTTGTTTTCTTCAGTTTTTACGCATCATCCCATTAGTGGGACATCACTTCAGGAGGGTTGGGTTGATGGTGACATAAAAAAGGATAGGTTGCAGGAATATAAATGGGATCATGGGACTACGATTGCTGCGAGAGCAGGCAAAGACTCAATGAGCTGAATGGCCTCCTACATTGTGAAATATGAAAACAACTATAATATTTTGTAAAGTATACTATTCTGTGCTGCACTGCCTCAGGCCAGTGTCCTTGGCCAAACCATCTTTAACTGCTTAGTTAATTACCTTTCTTCCATCCCAAGGTCAGAGATGGGGATATTGACTGATGAATGCACAGTGTTCCATTTCATTCACAAGTCTTTGGTGAGTGAAGCAGCCAATGCCAGCATGTAATGTGAACTAAGCAATGTTCAGGCATGGGCTGATAAATGGCAAGTAAGATTCATCAGGAATTATTTTGGCAGCACAGAATTGAAAACTTTGCAATATATTCTAGTTAATATGCCAGGCAATGACCATCTCCGAAAAGAGAGTTTCTAAGCATCTATCTTTGGCATTCAATGACATTTCCATTGCCGAGTCTTGTGTCTGAAGAAGGGTCTCCACCTGAAATGTCACCCATTCCTTCTCTCCAGAGATGCTGCCTTTCCTGCTGAGTTACTCCAGCATTTTGTGTCTATCATCAATATCCTTGGGTTCACCACTGACCATAAAAATCGCTGTCACAGGAAGAACAAACAAACTCTGTACAGACAGCACCTGTAGTCAGGATTGAACCTGGGTTTCCGATGCTGTCAGGCAGCAACTCTATCGCTGTGCCACCACTCAACAGGTCCTTTGGCCACACCAACGAGCGATCATCCCCAAACACTAGCAGTATTCTACACACTTGGGACAATTTACAATTTTTTTCAGGTGCCCTCCTCTAACTTCATCGACTGCATCCGGTGTTCCCAATGTGCCCCCCTGCCTCCTTACCACATCCCCCTGATGTAGCCTTGGCAAGACCAAGCGTAGACTCAACAACCATTTTGTCGAACACTTGCACTCGATCTGCCAAAGCCTACGGGATCTCCTCATTGCTAACCATTTTAATTCTCTTCCCATTCCATACTGACCTTGCTGTCCAGGGCCTCCTCCATTGCCACAGTGAGGCCACACGCAAACTGAAGGAACAGCTTTTCATATTTCGCTTGGGTGGCTTAACCCAATGGTATGAACAATGAATTTGCTAATTTTAGGCAACTTCAAACCCCCTCCCCCTTTATTCCCCCTTCCCGCCTGCCCCAACTGGACTCCCACTTCTTTCTCCCCTTCCCCTCTCTTTTCACCTGCATTCCTTCCTCTAGCTTCACAATTTTTAACTCTTCCATCCTTTTGTTTCACACCTTCTGTCATTAAGTGACAATGCTGACATTACAGGCCATCCTTTTCATTTCTCAGACAACAATTTGCTAATGACGTGAAAGCCCCAAAATAATAACTTTTATGTGATTACTTTAGAAAAGTTAGATTTAATTTAGTCTTTTACTTAGACAAAGAGCCGAATTAACTGATCACTCAATTAGTCACCTATCCCAGAGTACTCCACGTCCTCTTGTCTATTGCAACTGCTGAGAAAAATTAATTGACTTAAGTTTTTTTTCCAGCATTGAGAAGCTTTTTGTTGCATGCTATCCAGTCAGCGAAAAGACTATACAGGATTGCAATCAAGCCGTCCACAGGGTACAGATAGAGGATAAATAGTTTAACATTTAGTGCAAGTTAAAGTCCAGTCAAGTCCAATTAAAGATAGTTCGAAAGTCTCCATTGCGGTAGATGGGAGATCAGGTCCACTGTCTAGTTGGTGAGGGGACAGTTCAGTTGCCTGATAACAGCTGGGAAGAAACTGTCGCTGAATCTGAAGGTATGCATTTTGAAACTTCTGTACCTCTTGCCTGATGGGAGAGGGTAAAAGAGGGAGTGAGACTGGTCTTTGATTATGCTGGTGGCCTTGTCGAGGCAGCGGGAAGTGTAGATGGACTCCAGGAAAGGAAGGTTGGTATGCGTGATGGTCTGGTCTACGTCCACGACTCTATACAATTTCTTGCACTCTTGGTTGGAGCCGTTCCCAAACCATGTGATACATCCTGATAAAATGCTTTCTACGGCACATCTGTAGAAGTTGGTGCGGGTTGTTGGGGACATATCGAACTTCCTAGGCCTTCTAAGAAAGTAGGGGCATTGGTGTGCTTTCCTTGCCATTGCTTCAATATGGGTGGTGCAGGACAGTTACTGGTGATATTTATTCCTAAGATCTTGAAGCTTTCAAACATCTCTACTTTGGCGCCATCAATGTATACCAGAGTATGTTTGCTGCTTCACTCCCTGAAGTCAATCACAATCTCCTTGTCTTGTTGACGTTGAGGGCCGGGTTGTTGTCTTAGCACCACATTATGAGATTCTTAATCTCCTTCCTGTACTCTTAATTCGTCATTATTTGATATCCGACCTACACCATTGGTGTAGTCTGCAAATTTGTAAAATGTGTTGGATTATTATTTGGCTGCACAGTTATCAGTGTATAAGGAGTATAGCAAGAGGCTGAGAACACATCCCTGCAGGGCACCAATGTTGAGGATTATCATAGAGGATGATTTGTCACCTCTCTTCATTGATTGTGGTCCGTTGGTCAGGAAGTCGAGGATCCAATTGCAAAGGTGAGACCTGACTCCAAGTTCTACGAGTTTTGAGGTGAGCTTGGATGAGACCTGTAGTTTAGTTTTCATAGCAGACTACCAGGGTACCAGGGTTGTGAGGTGTATAATGTGAAAGAGACTGAAGGAATCCCATGAGAAAGATGGGAACATTTTCAAGGTAGGCATACCGGGAAGAAATTCCCTCTTCAAGGCAACCGCGGAACCTGCTTCCACCGCATCTGCAGAAACTATATCTGAGATTCCAATGAAACTTTATATTTCAAAAAGAAATCCTAATTCCCTCTTAATTTCCTCTTAATCCTCCCCCTTTATTTTGTACCCATGATCTTTTTTTATGGAAGGCCAGACCCCTTAATTATTTTATGCACTCAATTAAATCACACCTCAGCCTCCTGTCGTCCAATTAAACCAGTCCCAGCCTCTCCAATCTATCTGGTATCCCTGGTTACTCAACACAGGAAACATTCCCATCAATATTGTCTGGAACCAGGCTCCAGAATATTTTGGAATTATACCTCTCCTATCTAAATAGTTTTTTTTTTTTAAGTGATTCAGGTGTTTTCCTTATTTGTCATGGGAAATATTGGATGCTTGTCATTATGTTTACTCAAGTCTCGCATCTTGATTTTCTTTTCTTATTTGAAATTGAATGAGTTCAATTCTGTCTCAAATTGAAACATCCAATCCACTGTCAGAATGTGTACCTAAAATATTACCATCAATTTCATTGATCTGAAATGGCAGCCATGTTTGATACTTAACATTCTCAGCAGTGTAAAAATATAATCTTCATGTAAACTAAGGGACATACTGAATCTGAATATGTTTATTTTTCATCTTGATAAAGAGGAAGGATTACACCATGCACAAACTTAGTGTTGAAATATTTAGTTTCAAATTTCACATTATGAATAATTGGTAGAAAGTAGAAGGGACACTCAAGATGAATAATGTTATATCTGTCCATGAGTTGGAATAAAATCTCACCAAAGAAGAATTTCTGTCTTTTTGTTCAGCAAAACTGTAAACTTATGCATAAAAAATGTTACTTAATTCTCAGGTTATAATATAACTAATGAACAGTTGAAACTGGATTCAAAGATAGAGTTTATGTGATGTTTTCTCATCATCCTGTTTTCACTACCAACAACCCTGACCCTCTATCCATAAGCTATTCAGTCAGGAAACAAAATGCTAAAACTTTTTAGTTTTGTAACCTGATTAATGTCAGGAGAATGAAAACAACATTCCACCTCACAATTATACAAATCTATTGCATAATTTAAATGTCATGCAAAGGCAAATGAAATATTCCAATTCAAGCAATGTTTTGAAAGAATAATGAAGTAGTATTTTGGTGACAAGTTATAAGAATTCATGTGAAATTATGTATTACTACATATTCTCAATTCTTGTAATTACTGATTAATATTTAAACCACATCCATCTATCTGGGTTAGGAAAGTGTTTTCTATTCTTTGTTAGCTACCTGTAAGTGCAAAGTAGAACGATGTTTCATGAGGATGTAGATGGATCTTTTAAAGTAAGGAGAACAAAGCAAGGCTGAAAATCATTTTATAGTTCATAAGTCATCGGAGCAGAATTAAGTAATTCGGCCATCAAGTCTACTTCGCCATCCAATCTTGGCAGATCTATCTTTCCTTCTCAATCCTATACTCGGGCCTTCTCCCCATAACCTTTGACACCCTTACTTCACTGTTCTTGTTCTGCAGACATCCAATTGTGCTGAAAATCATATCACTGATAAATAGATACGTCATTGATTTGATGAACTTTGGAAGTTTTTGTTTGATAAGTTTTGAGAATGAGGATTATTTTGGTACCCGAGACATCACAGTATATTATATTTTCTTTGCCTTTAAACACGGTAATTAAATAGGAACAGTGTGCCAATGGAAGTAAGGGAATAGAATTTCTTCCTCTTCCAATGACCAATGTACGATGTCCAATTGTACAAGACATTGGTGAGGCTACATTTAGATATTGTGTTCAATTACGGTCACCCTGCTATAGGAAAGATGTCGTAAAGCTGGACAGAAGGCAGAGAAGATTTATGAAGATATTGCCAAGACTTTCTTCACTGTTCTTGTTCTGCAGACATAGGCAGAGATTGGGCAGGCTAGGCATTATTCATTGGAGTGCAGGTGGATGAGGGGTGATGTTACAGAGATGTATAAGATCATGGGGGTTATAGATAGGGTAGGTGCACAGAGTCTTTTACTCGGAGAAGGGAATCAAGAACCAGAGGACATTTGTTTATAGTGAGATGGGAAAGATTTAATAGGAATCTAAGGGACAACTTTTTCACACAGAGGGTGTTGGGTAAATGGAACGAGTTACCAGAGAAGGAAGTTGAGGCAGGTACAATAACAACATTTTAAAGACATTTAGACTGGTTCAAAGATAGGAAAGGTTTGGAGGGAAATGGGTCAAATGCAGGCAGTTGGGACTCATGTAAATGGGGCACCTTGGTCGGCATGGGCAAGTTGTGCTGAAGAGCCTGTTTCCATGCTGTATGACCCTTTTGAAAAGAGCTAAACTGTCAGTTTAACATTTTGTCTGAAAGGGAGGTAGAAAATTCCATCATGGTTAACTATTTTATTGTAGTTTATCTGCCAGTCTGACTTAATTTCAATCTAATTGGCCATCACGTTATTTCAGTCTTCTGAGGACATGTTCCTGTTTTTTCCTCATGCTATGCGGGCATAGCAGGGGACACCGAATGTAAGATCATCAAACAGGTGGAATATTTGTTTGTAGAAGATCCTCTGCATTTTTCTCATCTGAATCTCCACAGATTTTTATCTCATCTGAATCTGAAGACTTTTTTAATATATAGAGATCAGCTGTGCGCATGGAAAAAGTCAGTAGAATTCCACTGAATGTTTTCCAAATCCTAACTTGCTATCTTCAGTGGCTCTTTGAATAATTTACTAAGAGTTAAGGGGAAGATCTGATAGAATTCTTAAAAATGATGGAATGTTATGATAAGATAACTAGGGAAATGATTTACTTCCACCAGTCAACAACACATTTGAGTTAATGGGACAATCAATCTTAAGAGAAAGAAGATCTTTAAGTCGAAGGTGGTTAGGTTTTGCAAATCATTGGTGGTTGCTGCTGAACAAGAGTCGATAAACTACAGAGATTAAAAGATATGGGAAGTAAACAAACCAATGGGATTCGGACAGGAACTCATGGGGGGGGAAAACCCCAGTCTATTTTTGAGAACAAAAGGCGACTTTCGGTTTGTTTTTAACCCGGAAAAGATGGAAAGCTTTAGAGATGCACACTATGCTGATCTGAATGGTAGAGCCATTTAATCAATGTTAAAGCTCCCGGTTTACTTTCTACCAAGCCTGTCAGGGATGTTTCTTGATGAGGCATAAGTACAATAGTGCCTGAAACCTCACCACACATCTCCAGGGTGCAAAATGCAAGTATGCAAGTGGGCAGGATTCATGACTGGTAGAGTAGAGTACAGAAAGATATTGCCTTTGATCAGATTCTCTAATCAAATTATTTGCTTGGAGGGAATCTTGATATGTGTAAATTAGTAGCCACAATTACAACAGCCTATCATAACAAGCTTTAGCATATTCTCAAAAATGCAAATTATTTCTTAGTTTTAACATTGTGGATATTAGGTGAAGAGATTTATAAAGCTACTTACTAGACCAAGTGGACCCATTGGGCCAAACCTCTCCTGCATTGGTGCAGCACCCTCTCCTCCCCCTCCCCTCCTCCCCCCCTCTCCCCTTACATCGTATGATTATTGATTTCTCCAACTTCAAGTAACCCTTGCATTCCCTCTCAGTCCCTCCCCCACCTTAATCGATCTACTAGTTTCATTGGTGCTGCTTAGTTTCACTGTTTGTTATCGATTCGTTATCACCTCCACAACTAACAATGGATCATTGTGGGCTCCATCTTCCCTTGATCATCTGGCTGGCTTAATTTGTTCTTTGCATACATTTCATTCATTTGTTCTTTTATAGCCCTAGTTCCCCTCTCCCCTGATTCTCGGTCTGAACAAGGTTCTCGAATCGAAACGTCACCTAACCCTTTTCTCCAGAGATGCTGTGGACCAGCTGAGTTACTCCAGCATTTTGGAAATTTCTGGTCATTGCTGACTATAAATCCAGAAAGATGTCAAGGATGAAAAATCTAACTCTGATGGGAAAACAAGTTTGTTGGTATAAAAATGTTAAAGTGTGTTTAAAATGATTTATTAACATTAAATGCCACATGATTGAGGCATTCTTAAATTTAAAAAAACCCACTGTTTTTTATGATCCTCAGCTGAATGATACAAAATCAACAGACCAGAAAATCACATTTCTACATTTCCTAGCACAAGTTTGTGAGGAGAAATATTTAGATATTTTAAATTTTACGGATGATCTACAACATGTGGACAAGGCTGCAAAAGGTACATATTTACATTTGGCATTCCAATGTCACAAAGAATATTATCAACCAAAGATGGGAAATATATTTCAAATATCATGTTTTAAATACTTTGTGATTGTTAAAAATGCATAATTTAATTTTGAACAGGTTTGTTTGAAAAACGAGATCATGTAAGCAATGTAAAATAGTATAAATCATAGTAATATTGAAAAATGGTGAATAATTCAATGAGCATTTCCCACTACAATTCATGTATGTTTGTGCAATATTAATTTTAATTCCTGCAGCTGAAATCGTGAGTGAATCACCATACTTTTCATGTTATATCAGTGAACTTCAGAATGCATACCTCTTCCACCTGCTGCATTGTGAATTGAAATGTCATTTCCAGCATGGTTTGTTTCCTTGTTAGAATGCATGTTGTAGGAATTGCAATCTGTAAGTATATTGCAGTTGATTTAGTTTGGTATAATAATAAACTGTAATGCACTTTTTAAAAATGTGCAATATCTTTAAAAGAAGTGAAAAGTGTTTTTCCTCCACTGATTGTTTTGGAAGTATTTCTAATAATTTCTAGGTTGTTTGATATGTAGTATAGACAATGCTCATTTTTGCTGCATTCTTTTATTAGAAGTCCCAACGAGTTACTCCAACTTTTGTGTCTATCTTCGGTTTAAACCAGCATCTGCAGTTCCTTCTTAAACTCGGTCCTGTTTATAGATATGTACAACTCCCTTTTGAAAGTTAGCTGGATCTGTTTCCACTGTCCCTTCAGGTAGTTTATTCCAGATCACGACAACATATTGTGTGAAAAAATAACTACTTAACCTCCTCCATGGGTAGGAAGAACTGTACCTTCGAACTCGACCAATTTTAATTTCCCAAGGAACACTGTCTTTTGCTAAAAAAATATCTGGACCTTTATGTATGACAGAAATGGGATACAAACTTGGTGGAATTATATTCTGTCAAATTATCTGGATATGCAGCTTGCAATCCTCCCAATGTACACCTGGAGTTCAGTGAGAATATTTCCCACCCTGCATTTTACATTAGTTCACTTGAAGCTGTAATAATATTTTATATTTTACAGTTTGCAACCATGTTAGTTCAGGAGAAGGAAGGACTTTTAATGATAGGTCGCATGATAATCCACTCACGAAATTGCTTACTGTCACAATACCATTGTGCCTGTTGACAGTTATCACGCAACCTGCACGTGACCTTCTTTCTGCTGAACTAAAGTCTCATCTGTTCTTATGTGAAGTACTTAGCATTGGCAGAACCTGGTATTACAGCAATACATTTCCAGAGAAAAATCGCAAACTTGGTCAAGATAACTCCATTGCACACTGGACAACAACCACTTTTATGTGTCTACTGCTTTTAACATATCAAAATAGCGTCCAGGAGGGTTTTCAAAAAATGATGATGCACCATATCAGAAAACAGTAGGATACAAGAACAAAGTCTTGGGCAAAAAAGTGATTTTATGGAGCGTTTTAAAGGAGAAATGGGAATTGGGGAGATAGTGGTGGGGATTCCAGAGTTTAGGATGTTGTCACTGAATGCATAAACACGAATAATGGAACGATTACATTCAGGCATTAACAAAAGTCCAGACTTTGGGGTTATTAAAGAGGTATATGGTAGGGGCAACTGGGAGAACCAAAACAAAAAAATAAGGCAGTTCATAACTGAAAGCAAACACAGGTGATGGTGATCTAGTTGCAAGATGGGAATGCAGTTAGATATGTATGGAATCAAGTTAGTGCAGTCCCATCATGTAGGTTAATGGTGCAGAAGTGTTGAAGAGGGATGATGTGGTTTGCTCTGTCAAATGCTGGGAAAGAGGAGACAGAATTTATTACCTTGTCACAATAACAAAATGTCGGAGGCAGCAAATACAACTCCAGCAAGATAACAACATTGCCAAAGAGCTTTTCACACCTTATTGGAAGTAAGAGTGAATAAGACGAGAGAAACCAGGGTTGAAATGTCCAACACGAGCGAGCATAATTATAGGGTGAGAGGGAGAAAGTTTAAGGGAGAGGGAGATCTGCGGGGCATGTTTTTTACGCAGAAGATGCCATGAACCCTGGAACGCATTGCCTGGGGTGGTGGTGGAGACAAATACTATTGTAGCGTTTTAGAAACTTTTAGATAGGCATATGGAAGTACAAGAATAGAGGGATATGGATCATGTGCAGGCATATGAGATCAGCTTAACTAGAAGGTAGACACAAAAAGCTGGAGTAACTCAGCGGGTCAGGTATAATAAGCTTAACTAGACATCATGTTCAGCACAAACATTGTGGGTCATAGGGCCCATTCCTGTGTACTTTTCTATGTTTGAAAAAAAACTGGGCTGTCTCTCTCCACCCTCTGTCCTCCTTTTTCCCGCCCCAGTCCTCCTACCCCCCACCCCCATGTCTTCCGTTCTTGCCAGCCTCATCACACACTCCTGACCTCCCCCGCTCCCTGCCTTCGTCCCCTGTCCTCCTTCCCTACACTCCTACATTGCTCCGCTCCACCGGTCCCCGCTTGCCCGTCTCCGCCCCCTGCCCTGCTCCTCTAACCCCCTTGCCCTGCTCCTCTATCCCCTTCTCTCTTTGTCTGCTCCCTGCCTGCCCACCACCCCCTTCTGCCCTCCTCCTCTGCCAACCCTTCCGCCCTCCTCTCAAGTCTCCTGCCAACCCCCAACCCTCCTCTCACATCCCCTGCCTGCTCCCCTACCCTCCTCTCCGACCATCTTTTGTCTTGCCTCCCTCCTTTGCCCCTCTGCCTCTCCCTCCTCCCTTGCCCCTCTGTATCATTGATTCTGACTATCAATCTTATCTATGCCTCTTATAATTTAATAAACTTCTTTCAAACCTCCCCTCACCACCAAAATCACATTCTAACTCATATTCAATGCCCCAACCGATGAAGGCAAGTATACCATACACCTTCTGTACCACTCTTTATACCTAATGTTGACTTTTTCAGAGTGCTATGGAATTGAAACCTGGTCTTCCTTATGCCATCCCTTCCAAAATGGTTGTTAAGTGCAATACATACATGATTGATGAGTAACATTTGTGAATTCTCCTTTATCTTTTCTGCTGATGAATGTTTTAGAATGTTTTGAATATTGCTTATCCAAGCTAGTGTGTGAGCAAACACAAATCAAAGTATTATAATTAAAACCTATTCACTTCCAATAAGAGTCTGAGTAATTTAAACTGGCTAATTGGAGAAAATGTGGTTTAAGATTTTTCCGTTATATCCTATTGCGCCAGGCAACACCCCAGGCAAAATCACAATTGAATAAAATTCTGCCACAACATATTATGCAGTGCTTGTATACTGTATGGTGCAAAAACTGTTCTATATTTTTAAGAATAGAAATAAGTACACAGAACATCAGGATCATAGTAAACTCAATTGCATTGTTGTAGCTACATAGTGCATAGTACATAGTGCAGAGTACAGGACACATTACTGGAAACAGATTTCTGAGCTCAGAAATATTATTTCAAGTAGTCAATTAATTGTTAGTTTTATTTTCACACTTGATGAACTGCACATATCAGGGTGAAGAATTCTGCAGAGGTGTACCTGACATGAAATGCTGATTCATTTTTCCCTCCACAGACATTGCCTGACCACAGAGTTCTTCCATCGTTTCTACTTTTGTTGCCCATGTGACCATTGTATTTTTTTGGCTACTCATGTAAAATACTAACAAGATTGGTTGAAAATCACCATTCACCCTTTCCATGGGAATATTGTCCACTATGCCTATAGAAATTAATTTTCTTTTTACTAACAGAATCTTCATTCATATTTGGTACGGTCGGCATTTAACCGAACTGACCACATGTTGGTTGTTTGAGCCTGAAATTAGATATTTATGTGAATTAGTCAAAATTCACTTTGTTCGATTACTTTTTTATGTTCCTAATTAACATGGAACAGTACAGCACAAGAACAGGCACTTCTGCTCAAACATGATGCAAAGACAAACTAATCTCAAGTGCCTGCACATGATCAATATCCCTCTCTTCCCTGCTTATCCATGTGCCTATCTAGAAGCCTACTAAATGCCACTATCATATCTATCCATCACCATCCCCAGGTATTAGTGCATTCCAGTACTTACCATCCTCTGTGTAATAAAAAAATTGCCTGACACATTTCCTTTAAACATTGCCCGATTCACCTTAGAGCTATCCCCTATAGTCTTTGATATTTTAACCTTGGGAAAGGGCACTATCCTATCCTTGTCTATCCTCTATTAAACTCTCAGAATTTTATATACAGGTACATCTATCTGATTTCCCCTCAATATCTGGCGTTCCAGAGAAAACATTCCAAGTTTGTCCATCCTCTCCTTGTGGCTCATATCCCCTAATCCGGGCTGCACTCTGGAAAGCCACTTCTGCACCCTCTCCAAAGCTTCCCCATTCTTCATCAAATGGGGTGACCAAGAGGTGCACGTGGTAATACACACAATGCAGCCAGCCAAACCATCATGACTTACTGACTCATACTCAATGCCTCGACCAAGAAGCCAAGCACACTGTATGCTGCCTTTTCCACTCTATCTACTTGTGTTGCCACTCTCAGGGACCTATTGACCTGGGCCTCAAGATCCCAATGCATGTAAGAATCTTGCCATCAATCATGTATCTTCAACTTGTATTCGACCTCTCAATGCAACACCTCACATTGGCTCAGATTAAACTCCCATCTGTCATTTCTTCACACATTTCTGTATCTGATCTCGATCCCTCTGTATACTTTGATAGCCTTCCTCACCGTCCAAAACTCTTGGTTTTGTCGGCAAACATGCTTACCAACCCATCTACATTTATATATTTTTTTTAATTAAAATTTTATCAAATTACTATTCATTTAAACTGAAAGTACTGTTTAAGAAGTACAACATATAATCCAGGTGCTGCTTCCAAAGTCATTGTTGATCTCATGTTCAAGTAAATTGCTTGAGTTTCTTCATGGTGACCCGTGTTAATGTGACTGTTTAGTCTACAATGACTGTGCTCCAATCAGATCCCGTATTGCCTATTGTATCAAACAAATCCGTCAAATTGAAGCAACAGAAGTGATTAATCTCACAATTACTGTTCTCTACATGGTGCTGACATACCAGATGTTCTGGGAAACTCCAGTGGGAAATAGGGCAGGCCAAGGCTAATACTCATATTGTAGAATGTGAACACTCAAGGTTCAGGTAATTTTTTTTACTGTCATTAAATCAATTTCTGGCATATGAAAGAATCCACCAAAAGGATCGAAAAATCATGCAATGAATACAGACATGTTTTCTGTCAGCGAGAGCATTCTGGAGACAATGACAGAAGTTATTAAGCTTTATCTTATTGGATACATGGGTGTTTCTTTGAATTATCTAAACATTCAAAACCACCTTTTTGAATACTTATAGGAATTCTTCATAGATACACCCTTGACAATAATTTTAATAAGACTTGCTACAACAAATCTTATTGTACAGTGCTGCAGGTTGCACCAAACCACACTTATCAACAGGGGGAACTGTGGACTGTGATGCAGACTGCATAATTATTACTGTTATACTTGCCTCATGGGGAAAGAATCAGTTGTCAATAAAATCTATAAATAAAAAATTGGTTGCTATCACAGAGTAATTCGGCAAATATTCTTAATATTGATTTTTTTTATACTAGCACATGCTACACAAGGGGTTTAAAGCATAATATGGAATTTTAGTGGGTGATATTCTTTATTCAGAACTCAAAAAAATTACATCAGACAAACTTAAACCTGAGTCTGTTTGAACCTGAGTCTAAATACTTATCGTCACATGCATGGAAACAGGCTACTTTATCCATACTGACCAATGACCATCCTTCTGTATTAACCCAGTTAGTTACTTAGCATTTGGTCCATAATCCTCCATGCCTAAACGGTTCAAATATTCGTCCAGACATTTCTTAAATACTGTCAATGAGCGTGTTTCAAACACGCTCTCACATAGTGCATTCCAGGTACTTATCACTCTCTGGTTGAAGTTTCCTTTCATTTCCCCTCTAAATCTCACTCCCCCTTACCCTAAATCTCTGCACCCTAGCTTCACCTACCTCTGATATAGGGGAAATCTAACAGCAATAACCCGCACAATTTTATGTCTTACACAGGTTCCTTCATTAGCTACTCTGCTTTAGGGATGAAACAAAAGTGTCCAGTTTCTCCTCATAACTGAACTATTCCATTCCATTCGCTAAAATGGTCCTTTACCATAAGTAAATTTGACCACCCAATTTTCACATCTCTTGATTCTTTTCATACCTAAAATTCTAAAACAGTTAAGCATTCGCAGCCCTCATGGTTAGCTAAATTCCAAAGTCCCATAACACTCTGAATGATGCAAATTGTCACCAACTCTGTTCAAAATGTCCAATTCTTTATCCTGAAACTATGACCCTTGTTCTAACCACTCCAACTAGACAAAAGGACATCCCACCAGCTCCTCGGTCAATCCCTTTCAGAACCTTGCACGTCCCAGTGAGATAATCTCTCTTCTAAAATGTAATGAGAATAGGTGAGATTTATTCGATTATTCTCACAAGAGATGATCATTTGAATTAACAGTGAATATTTATTACACCAAGACAATGTAATAATAATAATAATAATCCATTTATTTTATATAGCGCCTTATCACATGCTCAAAGCGCTTTACAAAAACAATTAACATAGAAACAAACAGACAAACTATCCTGACGGAAAAGCGGCGAATAAACAACGCCAGCGTCCTCTCACGTCAGGGTCCGGCAGTGGACATTAAAAAGCACAAGACACACAGATATAATTTTTTACACAAAACAGCCATCACAGTGATTGCTCTAGGCATACCCTCACTGTGATGGAAGGCAAAGTCTTATCTCCTCCTCATTCTTCTCCCGTGGTGCCACGAGGTGATCGAGGCTCCCAACTTTTTGAAGCCTTTAAAAGTCCATACAATTGAAGTGGCCTTTTTTTATTTTCATACTCTATTCTATTTTGCAATTAAGGTCAACATACCATTCGGCTTCCTAGTTGTTTGATGGACACCTGCATAGCTATTGTGTCAAATTCATGCATCTTTATCCCACTAAATTAAAAAACAACCTTTGTGCATGTGTGGCTCATTCAACATATTTAGAAGTTTATGGGGAAGATTTCAGATTCTGCAAAGGATCAGAAGAGAAAGTGGCCCACTTCTGTTGACCATTGTTTCGAAGCTGCTTTACATTTATTAGCCTTGATCTTAATTTGGCAGGGTTTGAATGAACAAAGAGTACAGTTTAAATATTAAGAGGCATTTAGAATTCCACGCAAGTAATTAGCAGGAAAAAATTGCTAAGTATATAGACTTATGCAGATGATACTGTATCAAGTTATGTGAATCATGACAAGTAGTTTAACTTCATAATGTGGTTTATTAACCACAAGGCTGTAGACCAAAGACCAAGCCTGTACATTCCATTAGAATACTCCCCGTCTGACTGAACCTCAATAGCACGAATGCGCTAGATAACATACTCCAGGAACAGTCTAAACGAATACCCGACATGAACCACGAATATAGTGACTGGCCTACATCCTTCTTTTTCAGCTAATGCTCCTTGAAATAAAAGCAAACATGCACACATGAAAATATAGCAAAGCTTAGACAAAACTAATAAAATGTCACACTATACAATAACTACAGCAAAGCAAAGCCACACCAATCAAAAACTGGCGTGAAGAAAACGATCAGTGTATTTAGGATTAGGTTTGCAGACATGACCTGCACGTGTCCTTTAAAACACCTCCGCGGTATCCTTCACAGGTGATTTCCTGGAAAACCTCTCTGTGGTATTCTTCGCAGGTGACTTGACCACAGGAACAGGCACCTGAGGCTGCTCAGAGTCCATTGTTACTTGACCATCACCCATGAGAACATTCTCATCTTCTGACCGCATTCCGGTATCCGGGTAATCAGTAAAAACATTAAATGGACTTTGCTGTGTCGGTACAGGTTCATTAACGGGCAAAAGGGTGTCTTCAATTCCTCCTGTAGAACACTCCTTCCGATTGTACAATGTAAGATCAGGGTTCTTGGCATGTCTCCTTTGCTACGCACATACGGTTGTAGCCATGTGGGGTTTGTAACCGGCCAACCTGTCCTTCCACCAAAGGCTGGAGTGGTTGACTTGACTAATCATAGCAACCCTTCTGTGCCAGCCTTTTATTGAGGTTAAGCCTGGACCTCTTGAGGCTCACACATATGCGGTTCCAGCAGTTTCTTTGAGACTGGAAGAGTAGTGCGCGTTTGTCTTGACATCAGTCTTTGTGCTGGAGATCCAAGCGTTGCGTCACGTGACACATTTCTGAGATTAAGGAGATCAAGGAAGATTTTTCCATGACTTGTTTCGCACTGCAGACTGCCCGTTCAGCCAACCCATTCGACTGGGGATACTCCAGGCTGCTGGTGACGTGAGTAAAGTCACAATGTTTAGCGAAGTCTTTAAATCGCTGGCTTGTAAGCGGCCCAGCATTGTCTGACAAGAGAGTATGTGGTGTTCCACAGACCGAAATGTGTCTCTTTAGTTTGGTAATAACCGCTGTTGAAGTAGTGTTGCAAAGCAGGTCAATCTCATACCAGCCGGAATACGAGTCGACCAGCACCAGGTACTGTTGACTGTGCCATTCAAAAATATCAGTTGCCACCATGGACCAGGGCAATTCTAGAACTGGATGCAGCAGAAGCGGATCCCTTTGTTGGTGTGGTTTGGTACTGTTGCACACCGCACATAATTGTACATCCTGAATGACACATTCCGTCATTGCAGGCTAGAAGACCATGTCCCTTGCTCTTCTTACTGTGGCTTCTGCCCCAGGATGCCCCCCGTGCATGATGCCAACATACTTTTTTTGTAGTGAGACCGGGATAACCTCTTTGTGGCCTTCAGTACAACTCCATTTTCAATGGTTAATTCATCCCTGAAAGGGAAATACAGTTGAATAGCATGCGGAAGCATGCGTTGTTTGCTGGGCCATCCATGTTTGATGATGGTGGTGAGCATCTGTAAAGACATGTCCTCTGCCGTGTGCATCCTCAATTCCAGCAGGCGAGACGAAGAAATGTGATTGACCACCATAACATGGAAGCTGTCCTTCTCGGTTGCATACTGGGCTGTAGATTTCCAGTGAGCCCGAGACAGAGTGTCTGCCAGGTACATAAATTTTCCACATTTGTAAACAAGGGTGATGCTGTACTTCCGAAGTTGTAGCATCATCCGCTGAAGTCTTGCTGGAGCCGCATGGATGGGCTTGTTCAGAATGGTGACCAGTGGTTGGCGGTCTGTTTCTATGGTCACAGGCTTTCCATAGATGTAGTCGTTGAACTTGGCACACGCAAAGACCACCGCCAACAACTCTTTCTCAATTTGCGCATATCTAGTCTCAGTGTCCGCCATAGTCCGTGAAGCATACACAACAGGCCTTCCTTCCTGCAAGCATGCCACACCAAGGCCATACTGTGAGGCATGATAGGTGAGTGTGACTGCCTTATTGACATCACAGTAAGACAGGACAGGCGGGCAAGACACATGCCATTTCAGTGCATCAAAGGCATGTTGCTGCTGCTCATGCCACGTCCAGGCAGTATCTTTATGAGTGAGCTGTCGCGGGGAGCTGGCTGAAATTGGAAATAAACTTACCGAGGTAGTTGACCAGCCCCAGAAACCTTTGCAAAGCGGGAACACCTGCCGGCGCCGTCATCTCACCGATAGCCGATGTTTTGGAAGGGTCAGCCTTAAGGCCCTCGCTCGTAAAGATGTGCCCAACCTAGCTTACCTGATTCATCCGGAACTTGCATTTGAGAGGATTAAGCTTCAAATACACCTCTCTGGCATGGTTAAGCACCCAAATTTGCATCGTGTTCCGCAACGTTTTTACCCACAATGATGATGTCGTCAACGATGACTGCACAGGGATACCCGTCGAAAATCTGTTCCATGGTACGCTGGGACACCTCACTGGCAGAGTTGAGTCCGAACGGCATCCGTAAAAACCTGTAGCGGCCAAAAGGAGTGCTGAAAGCGGTTAGCAATGAAGATTTATAATTGAGCGGAATCTGACAGAAAGAGCTCTTGGCATCCAACACAGAAAATACCGTTGCATTTGCCATGTGTGCAGCCACTTCTTCCACCGTGCCTTTTCAGAGCAGCATTCAGGTCCCTCGGATTGACCCATATACAGATTTCTTGTTTGTTTTTGCTGGCCGCAACCATAGACGACACCCAATTGGTCGGCTCCGTGACCGGCATGATGACACCCAATGCCTGCATCCTGTCCAGCTCTGCTTTGACACGATCCTGCATAGCCACAGGAATGCGAAGTGCAGGATGAACAACAGGTCTCACATCCGGGTCCAGTATCATTGAATAGGCCACTGGTACCTTTCCAAGCTCGTCAGTAAAGAGATCGCTATACTCCGTAAGAATATGGTGTGGAGTCTCATCTTTAATAGGGGTCAACTGGTGTACTTCCTTGCTGAACAAGACCAGCCCCATTTCCTGGCATGCACGAAGTCCGAGCAGTAGCACAGCATCTTCCTGGACAACATAAAATGAAAGTGTGTAAACCTGTCCCTCGAGGTGGCACTGCAACTGCACCATTCCAACAGGTTTGATTTTGGTGCCACCATACGCAATTAGGGTGGTGGCTTTACTGAATGATTTTAATTGTTCACCATCCCGCAGACTCATAAAGGACTTACTCGACATCACGTTGCACTTAGCACCAGTGTCCACCTTCATGTCTACTGAAACATCGTTGTCTTGCATGGTGACCATAGCTTCGTCAGTTCTTACTCTTTGTGCATCAAACCAATCCATTTGCAGTGTGATCTCATCAACACCGGCCGTCTCATTGGCACTGCTGTTGGTTTGATCTGATTGCAACTGGTGAACAAGCTGTTTGGGATTCTCCCTGCGATATGTCTGTTGTGTGGATTTGCAGCAACTCCTGAAGTGATTGCGTTTGCTACAGGTAGAAAACTGCCAACCAAAAGCTGGACACTTTTCCTTTTGAGCTGCATGGTTGCCTCCGCAATTGTTGCAGACGGCAATAAATCGTGTCCCAGACTTTTTCGACTGGATTTTCATCGTTATGTCAGGCTTACGTTCTCTCCAGAACCCAGCCTGAACAGCATCAATACTTGTGGCAGACTGTTGCACAATAGTTAGCGTTTCATTATGCTCTTCCGTCATCTTGTGAACCTGACAAGTAGAAATAGCCTTAACTAATGTCAAGTCACAGTCACGCAGAAGTACCTTTCTTAGGTTATCGTCACAAAGGGCTCGAAGGGCCGTATGGCCTCCTCCACCTATTTTCTATGTTTCTATGTTAAATACCACATAGCAGTCTATCTTTGATAAGCTCATCACAGAGCCCTCCAAACCTGCAGCTCCTTGCTAGTAACTTTAAAGCGTTAATGTATGCCTCAATAGTCTCACCAGCCTTCTGATCCTGGGTGTTGAACTTGTGCCGTTCCATGGTGAGATTAATTTGAGGGCTGCATAACTCGAAATTTCCTCTTGAGATATTGAGGATCCTCTTTCGATTCAGTGGGGGTGACAACCTCTTCTCCACCTCCCACGACAGGCTGCCTCATTAACCACGAGGCTGAAGACCAAAGACCAAGCCTGTACATTCCATCAGAATACTCCCTGTCTGACTGAACCTCAATAGTACGCATGCGCTAGATAAGATACTCCAGGAACAGTCTAAATGAATACCCGACATGGATCAGGAATATAGTGACTGATCTACATATACCATCGTTACAATTGCTCGGAAATTGACTGATTACCACAAGAAAATGGATACACTACCCAGCCTGTAGCAGGTTTCATCCATCAGTTGAGTCAAAAATGACTTTTGTTTCTGGTTACAAGAGAAGTAGAACCAGTTTCTCTCCAAACTGTCGCACTACATTTAAAAGTTGCCAGTAATGCTTGTTTTCTGCTGCAGTCCAAAAGTATGCAATTGAGGCTCTGGGTTAAAAATTGATCATACTCTATCAGCACTATTTTCAGAGTTACGTTTTGCAAGTCAACAGATTATTCATCAATTCTGGGCCATGGTTTCAGATTTAAGTACAGGCATGTACTTAGTAAGGGGTAGCAAGTAAGGGGTAGGCCATTTAGAACGGAGATGAGGAAAAACTTTTTCAGTCAGAGAGTTGTAAATCTGTGGAATTCTCTGCCTCAGAAGGCAGTGGAGGCCAATTCTCTGGATGCTTTCAAGAGAGAGCTAGATAGAGCTCTTAAAGATAGCGGAGTCAAGGGATATGGGGAGAAGGCAGGAATGGGGTACTGATTGTCAATGATCAGCCATGATCACGTTGAATGGCGGTGTTGGCTCGAAGGACCGAATGGCCTACTCCTGCACCTATTGTCTATGACTGAATGCATTGTTTTTCAATCAACTAATTTTTAATTAAAAAAATGCTGGAGTAACTCAGCAGTTCAGGCAGCATCTCCCGAGAACATGGATTGGTGACACATCGGGTTGGAATCTTTCTTCAGAATGGGGGGGGAGAGAGAAATGTGGAAGAGAGGAGAGGCAGGATAAAAGAGAGGAGCGGCATACAGTGAGGGTTTTTTTGATAGACAGATGATTGGACAAAGGCCAGAGATGAAAAGAGAGAAGGTGTAAGAAGAAAGGATTGACGTGTTGAAATTAGGGGAAGGGATGTAGATGGAAGGGAATGGGGGAGAAATAGGTGAGATTCCAGGTGGGGCTCAGGGGAGGGGAAAGATGGGCTGGCGAAGAAATGGAGGGTTCTAGTTACCTAAAATTGGACAACTCAGCATTTATTCCATTGGGCAGTAAGCTATCCAAGAGAAATATGAGGTGCTGTTCCTCCATTTTGCATGTAGCCTCACTCTTACTTTGGAGGAGGCCTAAGACAGAAAGGTCAGTATGGGAATGGGAAGAGGAGTTATAATGGTTAGCAACTAGGAGATCCATTGGGCTTTGGTGGAACGAGTGCAGGTGTTCGGCAAAACGGTCGCCGAGTCTATGCTTGGTTTTGCCTTTGTATAGAAGGCCAATTCAGGTGCTATTTTTAATATTTAGAAAGAACAGGGCGATAGTTTTTACCGACAAGTCAATGTTTTGAAACCTACATTTCTAATGTTGTCAGGTTGGACTAGCGGACCAATCTACAACTTCCACGCATGATGCAGCCTCAAAGTAGTGAAATATGTTGTGAAGATTGTCTCCCATCTTTAATTAGATAACTTATACCAACATGACAGTTCAGTCTCACTGACTCTTCATTTGTTTCAGCGGACAGGGAAATTAATGTTTCCAAATTAGATTTTTAATATCATATGCTCCACCGGAAGAAATTGGTTAATTTTCCACATAAATCTTTTTCATAATTTTTGGTGAACTCTGATATTTGTTTTTATAAATTTGTACAATGGAAACATTGCCCAAAAGTACATGACCCTTTTGTGTTGTTTAAATCTAGTCTTGTATGAATGATTGATTGTTGCATTATTTCTGATATTTTGAAAAGCATTGCACAGGCATTTTTAAGTCTGTAAATTTCTATTCTCTGTTTGGAAACTACCTAGAAATAATATTGTAATTAAATTTGCTTCTCTCTTCCAAAGCAAAGGTTATGAATATTAATAATAGTGTCACCAGTGACATGGAAATAACTCAACACCTTGAAGCTGATGTAATGCACATAGCTTTTCTTATCTTGATTTTCTTTAACGAGAAATAAGTTTATTGTAGAAAAGAAAATAAAGTGATTGGTTTGGTTTAATTTATTCATACTGCTAATACAATACTCCTAACTTCATATTGTTGGTCTTCTATCACTCAAATGATGTATCGTCAACCTGTTTCTGCATCCTGCTATTCTTTCTCAAGTATGTCAAACTTTTCTTTAATACGATCAGTGCGTTTCGCTGAGGTAGCTTAGAACCCAACGGTACGAATCAAATCCACAATGTAGATTCCCTGCAAACTCAACATTGACAGCACCCGAGTTCAGGATTGAACCTGAGACTCTGGCGCTGTAAGACAACTGGTCTACCAGCTGCACGACTTAAAAGATGGTTTTACTCATGTGTCGCCAGTTAAAAGGTGATTTTATTCATGATAGAATGGGTTAGATTAATCTACTTCAGACTATAATTTAAAACCCCTGAGACACCTCATAAATACATATCCAGCCTTGTTGTTGAATCCTAATATTGATTGAATGTTTTAATTGATTGTTCAGTAATCATAATTTTAAAGATTTGTAGAACCTCTCGGGGGAAAATAGTTTGCTTTATTTAAAGCTGCTTGGAATATTTAATATCCAAGAGATACATTAACCATCTTGAAGATGATACCCTTGTCTTCTACCTCGTATGTTGGAGAATAAAATAAATACTACCGTCTTAATTTGCACAATATACTGCAGAGATACATGTCTGGTAGAGTAATAGAGTATTCAATGTTTTTTTTCAAATTTGTATATATGGAGACTATTGCAAACATTTTCAAATATGCCTTAAGTTTAATTATAATGAATGTCATCAATCGAGAGACATTTCACTGTACAGTATTCTGTTACTCATGTCAAGTCAAGTCAAGTCAATTTTATTTGTATAGCACATTTAAAAACAACCCACGTTGACCAAAGTGCTGTACATTTGATTAGGTTCCAATAGAAAAAAAAATGAAAACATACAGTAGCACGCAAACAGTTCACAGCGCCTCCTCAATGAGCCTCAAACGCTAGGGAGTAGAAATATGTTTTGAGCCTGGACTTAAAGGAGTCGATGGAGGGGGCAGTTCTGATCGGGAGAGGGATGCTGTTCCACAGTCTAGGAGCTGCAACCGCAAAAGCGCGGTCACCCCTGAGTTTAAGCCTAGACCGCGGGATAGTGAATAGCCCCAAGTCGGCCGATCTGAGGGACCTGGAGTTAGAGAGGGGGGTTAGAAGATTTTTGATGTAGGGGGGGGAGTGTCCATTTAGGGCTTTATACGTGAATAGGAGGAGCTTGAAGTTGATTCTGTACCGTACAGGGAGCCAGTGGAGAGAGGCCAGAATCGGGGTGATGTGGTCCCTTTTACGGGTACCCGTCAGGAGTCTCGCTGCGGCGTTTTGGACCAGTTGCAGGCGGGACAGGGAAGATTGGCTGATCCCAGTGTATAGGGAGTTGCAGTAGTCTAGGCGGGAGGAAATGAAAGCGTGAATGATTTTTTCTGTGTCGTCGAATTTGAGGAAAGGTTTGATTTTAGCTATGGTTCGAAGTTGGAAGAAGCTGGCTTTTACCACAGCGTTGACTTGCTTATCAAATTTTAATGCAGAGTCAAATATCATGCCGAGGTTTTTGACATGCGGTTTGACTAGGCAGGATAGGCTTCCAAGACTGCCTGTTATCAATTTGATGGAGTCGGGGGGGCCGAATAGGATGACCTCAGACTTGCTCTCATTTAATTGGAGGAAGTTCTGTGCCATCCAACATTTTATGTCCTCAAGGCAGTGTGAGAGGCTGTTTAAATTTGACTGGTTGTTGGGTTTCAGGGGGAGGTAAAGCTGAGTGTCATCGGCATAGCAGTGGAAAGAAATGCCTTGCCTTTGAATGATTTGGCCAAGGGGGAGCATGTATAGAGAGAAGAGAATGGGGCCTAGGATGGAGCCTTGTGGAACTCCGCAGGAGAGGCTAGCTGGAGCAGAGGAATAACTGCCTATGTTGATGGCGAAACTCCTATCTTTGAGGTACGAAGCGAACCAGCTCAGGGCAGTGCCATCAATGCCAACCGCGTACCAGAGACGGTCAATAAGGATGGTGTGGTCCACTGTATCGAATGCTGCGCTGAGGTCGAGAAGGAGCAGGATTGCACAGTCGCCGGTGTCGATGGCGAGAAGCAGGTCGTTGTGTACCTTCAACAAGGCAGACTCTGTGTTGTGGTGGGCTCTGAAACCTGACTGGAAACTTTCCAGGATGGTGTTTTGGTGCAGGTAGGGCACTAATTGGTTAAGGATAGCCTTTTCAAGGACTTTTGACAGGAATGGCAGTTTGGAAATGGGTCTGTAGTTGCTAGGCAAGGTGGGGTCTAGGTTAGGTTTTTTCAGTAGGGGCTGGACCACCGCGTGCTTGAAACTGGTTGGAACAGTGCCAGTGGCCAGAGAACTGTTGATAATAGAGAGGATGCTGGGACCAGCTATTGCAATGACATCCTTCAGAAGGGCAGTGGGGGCAGGATCAAGGGGGCAGGTTGCAGGTTTCATAGTGGAGACAAGCTTTGCAAGGGAGGATAGAGTGACGGGTTGGAAGCAGTCCAATTTAGATGAACAGACTAGTGAGACAGCTAGGTCACAGGTGGGAGGGGAAATGTTCATTCTAATATTCTCAACTTTGTTGGTGAAAAATTTAGCGAATTCTTCGCACTTAGCAGGGGACCCAACTAAGCTGGTACTGGGGGCGGGACATATGACAGAGGTAATTGTTCTAAATAGGACCTTGGAGTTATGAGAGTTTTTCGAAATAAGGTCGGAGAAGTATTGTGCTCTAGCAGACTTTACTGCTTCCTGGTATTTGAGAAGATTGTTTCTCAGAATTTCGAAGGAAATTTGAAGCTTGTCACATTTCCATCTCCTTTCTGATTTTCTGCACTCCCTTCTTAGGGCTTTGGTGGTGTCATTGAGCCACGGCCGACCTTTGGGCTTAGGCTTTTTCATTTTAAGGGGAGCGATAGAATCCAGGATGGAAGAGTAAGTGATATTTAAGAAAGAATCCAGGATGGAAGAGTAAGTGATATTAAATAAAGAGGCGAGATCCTCAGTGCTGAGATGGGGGGGAGAGGCCTCAATAGTGCAGATGTTGGGGGCAGCTGTGAGAGCCTCGGAGAATTTACTGGCAGTCAATGAATTTATGTCGCGGGAGTAGCGAACAGGGAGATGAGATTTTGCGGGAGATAAAGGCAGAGATGCGTCAAAAATGATAGCGCTGTGGTCCGATAGACAGGCTTCAGTAGTTTCAATGTTGTTGATTGGGAATCCGGACGATAACACTAGGTCGAGAGTATGGCCTAACTTGTGAGTGGGTCCCGTGGTGTGAAGAGTCAGATTGAAGGACTCAACCAGGTGCATAAATTCACTCACAAGAGGCTTAGTGGGACAGCAAACATGAATATTAAAGTCACCAAGAATCATGATCCGGTCAAATTTGGGCAAAATGCTAGAAATCAGATCAGCAAATTGGGTGATGAAGTCCTTATGCATTTTTGGTGGGCGATACACAAGAACAATTAAGAGGGGGTAGGCTAGGCCTACTTTAATTAGTTGCACCTCGAAACTGGAGAAATGATCAGCGTTCAGGAGGCGGCAGTTGAAATGTTTCTTAAACACAGTGGCTAAGCCCCCACCGCGTCCGGAGAGCCTAGGCGAGGTGAAAAAGTGACAGTTATCAGGACAGAGTTCCACGAGTGGAGCAAGCTCACCAGGGTTAAGCCAGGATTCTGTGAGCAGTAGGAAGTCCAATCCACGGGTGATGAAGAAGTCGTTGAGGATGAAAGTCTTGTTTTGGAGGGATCTTACGTTGATCAGGGCCACTTTAGTAGGGACAGTAGGGACAACAGGTGAGCTTCGGTCCGGTAGCGGCTCCCACGCCAGCGGGCGGAGGTTCAGGGAGACCATGCCGCTGCGCTTCACAGATGGCCTTGCTGGGAGCCCACGGGCCGGCAGTCCAGGGACCGGGATGATCGGTCGAAGAGCGGCATACCTGAGCTCGAGGGAGCGCCGGTGGATGGAGCTGTAAGGTCGACCAGGTCCGACTTCGCAGCGCTGGGCGAGGTAGGCCGCTGTTGGATGAGCGCGGGCGAGGTTTTTTAAATTTTCGAAAGTTCCCGCGCGTTTACCCCGCCTCCTAGCGCGGTGCGTGCGGCGGTGGATGTAAGGCTGGGCCCGCACATCTACCGGGAGTTGATCGAGGAGCGATCGCTGGAAGAAACTTTGTCCGGGACCTGGACTGAAGAAGTCGACGACGGAGGGTCGGATCAACAGGAGGGTTCGGCGGTCGTAAACTAAAGTGGCTCGAAGAACACTACGATCTCCAGATGAGCGACGACAGGCAGCCAAACACAACGGCGCGGCCTTCATGTCTTTCCTCTCTTCCGAATACTCCATCTTGTGGGAATCCTCTGAAGAGGAATCGGGCTAAATCTGCGGGTCTGTTTGAGATCATACACTTGTGAATCCTTGTTGGTACTCAATGCTTATAGCCCACTGTAATTAGTGGGCTTATAAGCATGGCATTGTCTGCAAAGAAGGAGCTATATTCTGTGTTTGACATGTAAATGCTGTATTAATGTTTTTCCGTGCTCCAAAGTAGGGCACATGTCTATGTGCAATTTTTGGTTCAACTTGATTAAATGATTAAACTAAGTATAACGTCTCTCATCTATCTATCTATCTATATACTAAAACTCTTGTTTGTTTGTTCCTGAACTACAGCTAAAACGGTACACGATAACACAACAATTTTAGGCCCACCTTACTCGCCGTCGTCCCTTTGGTGCTAATGGCAGAAGTTTCATTGAAATCGGTGTTATATTTTTAAAGTTATTCACATTTTAATGTTTAACTCTTTATCTCCTAGGGAGGGAGGGAGTGAGGTGGAGGGAAGGGGAGGATGGAGGATAAGGGGGTTGATGGGTTGGTGAGGGGGGGGGGGTGAGGGAAGGGAGGGAGGACCCAATGCAGGAGAGGTTTGGGCCCAATGGGTCCACTTGGTCTAGTATTTATATATATATATATATATATATATATAAAAACTAAAAGTCTCATCTTCTATGTACGTATGTTCCCGAAATACAGCCAAAATGGTACACGAAAGCGCAACAATTTTAGGGGCACCTTAATCACCATTCGCCTGCAGTGTGCGGTATCAAATCTCCTTCAAATTGTTGCGCAATCGTGTACAGTTTTGGCTGTATTTTGGGAACATATATATATACAAGATGAGATCGCTGGCGTCACAACAGGAACCCAATGTGTCCGCGGGTCGTCTACATATATATATATTACACACAAGATGAGATTGCCATTTTGAGATCGCTGGCATCACAACGGGAACCCAATGGGGCCGCGGGTCATCTAGTAACTTCTAAACGTGAAGTTATAACCACAGAAAATGACCTCAAAATCAATTTGTGATCACAAACAACTAGAGCTGAACCCTAATTACAGTTTTTGGGTGAAATTATGACATTTCATGCTAGAAGTTTTCTTTCAATATATGGTTCATCCATAAGAAACTATTGTCTTTGATATGACAATGAAGGGAACCATGGAAGTAGAGCTGTTTAATGCTTAATGGCCATTATTTATTGAGAGCCCACTACTCCCTGGTGGGCTCAGGAACAAATGCCTGGCAATCTATGTTTTGAAAGAGACCAAATACAGTAAACCCTCATATTAAGGACCCCTTTATAATGGATTAAGGTGTCAGTGGACGAACCTGCCGACACCCTCCCCGGCTTGTGCTCCTTCCCCTCCACCTGCAGCCCTGACTTCCGATGCCACCCCCTCCGAAGCCACCCCTGGCTCTATGGTGCACCAACGAGTCCTTCACCCACCGCACGGTCCAGTTGACACGGCTATTGTTGCGGCTCACATTGTAGCCCGTACTTCAGGCCACTGCCACCGACAGGACATGCTCGGTCACCGTGGGGCTCCCTCCCCTCTCACCAGCTGCTGCTTCTTCCTGTGGGCCGTCGCTTTGTCTGCTCCCTGCTCCACCACCACCACCTCCTGTGGTTCTGTCCATTCGGCCTCTTTCCCCCCTCCGCTGGCACCTCCTCCTTCTTCTCCTGTGGAGTCACCAACATACTCCACCTTGGAAGATGTCAGCGACTGTGGTAGTGGAGGAGGAGGAGGCGGCAGTGGAGTGCGGATTGACAATGACCGAGCGTGTCCTGTTGGTGGTGGTGGTCTGAAGAGCCCGTTGTCCCCAGGGGCTACAACATGGGCCGCTTCAACCGGACCATACGGCAGCTGGTAAAGAAGGTCTTGCTGGTGCAGACCAGCAGCATTGTCACCTCATTTTAAGGTAAAGCCGACATCAACTATCTATATTCTCCAGAGATGCTGCCTGACTCACTGAGTTACTCCAGCACATTCTGTCCTTTTGTGTATTAACCATTATCCGCAGTTCTTTCTTTTAACTACATAGAATTATCATATCTTACTCAGTTATAGGGGACAATCAACAATAATGGACACCATTCCCCCCCACCCACCCATATTTTATTATAACAAGGGTTTACTCTATGCAGAGAAAATTGCTGCATGGGAGTAATGATGGGAGTAGAATAATGACATCTTTGTGTAAATACAGTAAAGAATAGAGAAAGTATGTAATATTTTTTTCATTTTGGAATTGTGCTCTTTATTAATAAATATAGTTTGCATTAAAAAAATAAAAAAATCAACCAGTGATTGCAATGTTCTATGAGAACGTAAGCTATGGCCGAAAAAGGCAGTTTATAGTCAATGGATCTTATTTACTGATCATTATATTTAAGGTTGCATAGGCTCCCCAGTGGTATCACAGTGACAACTTAAGTGTTTAGAAATGCTATCCTCTGCATTGTCTACTTGCTCTTCAAACACATAGATTGAGGAACCTTCACTGAATCATTGGAGTCAAAACTGGGAAATATAAATTGGGAGATATAAATTAAATATATCTCATAGAGTCATAGAGACATACAGCATGGAAACAGGCCCTTTGGTCCAACTAGCCCACACCAACCAACAATACCATCGACACTAGTCACATCTGCCTGTGATTGTCCCATATCCCTCTAAACCTGTTCTATCTATGTACCTGTCTAATTGTTTCTTAAATGCTGCAATAGTCCCTGCCTCAACTACCTCCTCTGGGAGCTCGTTCCATACGCTCACCATCTTTTGTGTGAAAAAGGTGCCCCTCAGATTCCTATTAAATCTTTCCCCCTTCACCTTCAACCTATGTCCTCTGGTTCTTGATTCCGTTACTCTGGGCAAACCCAACTTGTGTACCCAATCTATTCCTCTCATGATTTTCTCACTTCTAAAAGATCACCCCTCATCCTCCTGCGCTCCAAGGAATAGAGTCACAGCCTGCTCAACCTCTCCCTGTTGCTCGGACCCCTGAGTCCTGGCAACATCCTTTTAAATCTTCTCTGTACCTTTTCCAGCCAGACAATATATTTCCTCTAACATGGTGCACAGAACTGAATACAATACTCTAAATGTGGCCTCACCAACGGCTTATTTAACTGTAACATGACCTCCTATATTCAACATGACCTCCTATTCTGACTGATGAAGGCCAATGTGCCAAAAGCCGTTTTGATCACTCTATCTGTGACACCACCTTCAAGGACTATATAGCTACATTCTTAGATCTCTCTGCTTTACAACACTTATCAGAGCCCTACAATGCACTGTGTAGGTTCTGCCCATGTTCCACTTTCCAAAATGCAACAACTCACGTTTCTCGGTATTAAATTCCATCAACCATTCCTCAGCCCACCTGGCCAACCGATCAAGATGCAATTTTTGGCATCCTTCTTTTCTGTCTGCAATACCACCCACTTTTGTATCATCTGCAAACTTGCTAATCTTGCCATTAACGTTCTCATCCAAATCCTTGATATAGATAATAAACAGTACCCAGCATCCAATTGGCCCAGTACCGACCCCTGAGGCACACACACCACTAGTCGCAGGCCTCCAGTCCAAGAGGTCACCATTTCTTCTAAGTTTCCTTCCATGAAGCCAATTTTCTGAGAGGGATATACAAGGGATAGACAAGTTTTATAAATTGACTTAATTCAGATTCATTAATTAAAATCTGACCGAATGATTAGTCAAACATGAAGACAGGTTTGTGTATCGTCTGCCGTCTTCGTTGAAAGTCAACAATCAGCTCCTTGGTCTTACTGACATTGGGATATACTGTACTCTGAATCGTCATTACCGGTAATTTATCCAACAACGGTGGTGTGGTGGGCAAATTTAAAGATGGAGTTGGAACTGTGTTTGATTACACAGTCATGGGTGCAGAGTGAGTAGAGCAGAGGACTGAGCACTCAGCCTTGAGGTGCCCCAGTGCTGATGATAATCAAGGAGAAAGTGTTGTTGCCAATGCGTACCGATTGTGGTCAGTTGATGAGGAAGTCGACATGGTGATGAGTCGGTATTCAGGAGACTGATAGTACACCTAGTTTATTGGTGCCGCAACAACCACCTCTCACTCAATGGCAATACAGTTTCAGTTGACTTCAGAAAGGGGAAATCGGGAGGCCATGTGCCATTTTACGATACGTACGATACGACAGAACTTTATTTATCCCAGGAGGGAAATTGATCTGCCAACAGTCATAAAAAACACAAAATCCATGAAACAATGCAAAATACACAAAATTATGTTGGTGGGTCGGCAGTAGAGAGAGTTCTCAGTTTTAAGTTCCTGGGCATTAACATCATCGATGACCTTTCTTGGGCCCAGTGCATAGATGTAATCATGAAGAAGGTGCGCCAATGTCTTGATGTTTTCAGAGGTTTAAGGAGATTCAGAATGAAATAGAATACTCAAATAAACTTCTACAGATGCAATGTAGAAAATATCCTGACTGGCTTGGTATGGCAGTTCCAATGCACAAGAACACAAGAGGCTGAAGAAAGTAGCGGACTCAACCCAGTCCATCACAGGCACAGCCCTGCCCACTTTCAAGAGCATCTAGATGAGATGCTGCCTCAAGAAGGCAGCATTCATCATCAAAGATCCCCACCATTTCCTTGCTGCTAACCTAGGGTAGGAGGTACATAAGCTTGAAGTCCCACACCACCAGTTTAGGAATTGCTACTTTCATGCAACAATGAAGTCCATTGTGCACCAACCTGCACAAATCTAATCCTACCTTCACCACAGAACATTTTGGACCATCTGTTGAATTACCATGGACTTGGTTTCTAATTGTGTTTTAGCAGTAATGTTTTGTTTCTGTAGCCTTTTCTTTAAACTGTCTATAATTTAAGTATAATTTGTTTTAGGAGTTGTTTGAGTCTATGTGCCAGTGATGCTGCTGCAAGCAAGATTGTACCTGTACCTCACTGTACTTGTGCATATGGTAATAAACCCAACTCAACAGTTCACTCAACTTCACTTGATTTAGGATTACTGCTAATCAGACATACATACTATGCCACCTGTTGTAAAATGTGAAATTGTTTTTGATGAGCCAAAAAGAAACCATCATAACTATTATGCGTTAAACTAGTGTTATTGAATTTACTTTGTATCGTAGGCACCAATATCTGTTGGGGGTCATTTATACTTAAACATTCAGCGACATCATAAGTGTAGGAACCATTTTGTGTTTATTAGCTATTTTAGCATATTATTATATTCTTTGTATCCTGCTGTCTTATTTTTGGACACCAAGGGGTTGTCATGAGATCATACTAGTCTTACGTATATGGACTGGGAGGAGCCACGGGAGGGGCCAGAATTATGAGTATAATTTGCCCAGCACTGACGTAATGCCTCAGTGTGACCCCAGGAGTTGCTAAGATAATAGGGGCTTAGTAGCCGTACAAGCCAAGCCTACTTAACATAGGGTTTAGTAAGTCAGTAACAGGATACGAAGGAGTGACAGTGAGATACTAAGTTCTTACCAAACAAGTCAAACAAACAAGTTAACGACAGGAGATATACTAATCTGTTTGTATTTTGCTTCAATAAACGACTAACTAAACTGCAACTAACTGAGGGCAGCAAGTGTATGGAGATATCATCACCTGCAGGTTCCATCAAAGCTGTGCACCATCACTTGCTTGTCATTGTCGTTGTTGTTGGGTCTAAACACTGAACTTCTCCCATAGCTATTTGGGAGTGCTTTCATGGAAATAATTGCACCAGTTAAGAAGGTCACCATAATGTTCTTAATGTCAATAAATGTCAGTCCTACAATGATCCTGATCCAGATCCTGAAAATTATTTCCTTAAAAGGAATGCCTTTACATCTTTTTCTCTTCTCAATATTTGAGCCTTTACATTTGAATTCTTGTGTTTCTAAATGTGACTTTACTATTTCCCATGAATTATGAATGGAAAGACATGCTTTGATATCCAGGTGAAGGAAAGTATCAAGGAAACTCCAACCACTCAAACCTAGCAATGTGTTGATATTTTGTTGAGTGCCTTGGGATACGTTTAACTAATCATTAAAGACTTTCTTCAAAACAACTGACATTATTTAGGTCTTTTCATTCCGGCCTCCACAGATTTAAAATGTATTTTCTTCCTCTCTTCTATTTTGTTGTTGGAACTGTTTTCACCTCAGTCTTTGAGTAGCTTCTTTTGGTGTTTTAAAAAAAAAATTGATGCCAACAATTTGACAGTGTTTCCTCCTATTTAGAAAAAGGATGTATAAAGAGAACTGAACATGTCTTCACTTAGACGGTTAGATTGACAAAAACATTACCAGTTTTAAATTGGAAATGTAATCACTTTAGAAGTTGGAATAATTATTTATCTGCCCTTTATCTCTCCAAAACTAATCCACATGATTATCTACTCCCCATTCGCACTCATCACTAACATGTTATTAATATGATCAGAGAAGTTACATGGATAAGTTACTTGATTTTTTTTTTTTGTGCAAACCTTCAACCTTTATTTTTATCAATTGCTGCAGTTTTTACCTTTTCATTAGGATAAAGTCTGATGAAATTGCAATAATTTTGCTTGAGACCAGGTTGTCAATCATTACTTAACATCTTCATGGTGCTACTTTAGGAGTACCTTCCAGTAATTACTCGCAGTCCCAGGTTTGTTGCCTGTGGGAGAAGATGCCCAGAATGTTCATGGTTGTTAAAGTATTTTCATTTCAAGTGGCTGATAAAAATGTCCAAAGGTGGATTAAATAACATTGGTTCTAGCCTGCATCTCATGTTCAACACTCATGTGTTGAATGGGACATGTTGGTCAGAGTGAGCAAGTTGGGCCGAATGGCCGGTTTCCAAATCATATAACTCTATTTAAAAAATAAACAATCTCTTTGTGAAGGTCAACACCCCATTCAAATGAAACACCTGTTAATACCAGCAAAGGAGTTCCTCTGCTTAGTGCATTTGAGAACCCCCTCTCAAGATACAGTTGAGAGAACGGGGATGCTGCTGAAAACCTGTGCTCCTGCAGTTGGTCAGTGCTTAAGAATGGCACCAACGACTTGTCAGTATAATCTAGTCCAAAATATTTGATTTCTCAAAATAATGTTAAATAACATTGTATACCTTAAACATCGTGCAGAAGGACAAAGGCATTGCTACAGAGTTAGGTCCATCTTTCAGTAGCAGTCACCCCACTTATGCTTATCCACTATCTAGTACCATCCCAAACTGGAATGCTGATTGATGTTATGTTTTATTCTCACTTGTCATCTCATCCATGAGATTCAGCTTCAGTTTTGATATTGTGTATGTGCCCACTTGGTCCTTTGTCGCCCCATGTCACTGCAAATAATTTCCTCAATACATTCACTGCCTGCTTTACTTCAAACTGCTCTCAGACCTCTTCCTTTAAAAGTCAACTTTTTACCCCTGGCTCTTACAAATTGCAACCTATATCCACCTACTTCACATTTCTGAATTTCCAAATTTCTCCTGCTTAAATCCATTCAATTTAATTTTCACCTTTGCTACAGCCCTAAAATAACTTCAAACAAAGTCACGCTAAATGATTTATTCCCTTCAACCCCCTCCACGATTTTGTTCTATACAGTTAAGCACACCATGCTTTACCATTGCCACATCTATAAGTGGACTGGCATTATATATTTCCATTAATAGCTATTGCGTCATATCCAAAGCATGATCATACAGCATGGAAACATGCCCTTCGGCCCACCATGCCAACACCAACAAGCATGCCCAATTTACATGTCCCACCTGCCTGTGTTTGGCCCATATCCTTCTAATTCTATCCTATCCATGTACCTGTCAAAATGTTTTTTAAACATTGTGATTGTACCTGTTTCAACTCCAGCAGCTCATTCCACATCCCTACCACCCTTTGTATTAAAAAAATTGCCCCTTTGGTTTCTGTTTAATCTTTTCCCCTCGCCTTAAATCTGTGTCCTCTGGCTCTTGATTCCCGTATGCCTCACAAAAAAATCTGTGTGTTTACCCAAGCTCGGGCCGTCTAGTCCTGGCAACATCTTCATCAAAAATTTAATTTCCCTGATGTACCATGAGTTGGTCAGCTACTGTATCTTCCGATTGAATAATGGAAATCAAAAGTCTTCATTCTTTGCCCAAGATGTTCTTGGATTAAATGTTCTTGGATTAAATTTATTTCCCAACCCTATTTCCTCACTGGCCACTGTGTTACAATGAATACAATTGTGTGCTGCTTCGTTGTCTGAATTTGTGATTCTATATTCTCTGCAAAATGAAAACTTTCCTGCATCTATAAAATCCCTTATCAATTCTTGCTGCTAAAAATTTAATGTCATGGATGTGTAAGTAACCACAGGCAAAAGCTAAAAGGTGTTTCAACTTTTCAAATAATTCTCAAGTGTATTTCAATCGGTAATTAAAAACCTTTTATCTAAAGCGGATAGGTTTATGACTGTATTTCAAGGCCAAAGTAATTACCATTTCTTGTCTCCTGAAATAATTGTTGTTGATTTACATTCTGCATTTCTATTTTTTTTTTACTGTTGTGATATTTCTGTGTTAGTTGTATCGTTAATATTGCAGAGAATCAGTTAATATTACCTGGAGGTGGCAATGAGTAGCCTCCTTTTGAAAATGGAAGTTCAATCGTTACAATTTTATTGTTGTACTCTGCTTTGTATTCTATTCAAGTGTCTACTGTGAGGTGGATTATATGTTTGAAAGACATGATATTAATTTGTAACATTCATCACAAATAATTTTCTCTGATAAATAACTTTCCTTAGATTATAAGCATGCAACTTATTTTGTATTTATGCACCATTTTGGGATAATTCTGGAACAAACAGTATTTAATCAATGCTGTCTATCTGATAACCCCTAATGAGTTTCCTAAAATTGCTCTTAAGATTTGACCTCATCCTACTGCATGTTACAGTATACTTCATAATTTAGTTCTTTTGTTCACGTTCTCAGTCTGTAGGGTTTTTATTTTGTTGAAAAAGTAGTTTCTATCTTGACAATTTAAAGTGGCCTAGGATGGCAAAAATACAGTTTAACCTCAAATAACCCAAATTAAAATGTTTAAATAGAATAGAAGCATATGAAATGTGTAAATGCTTTGTGCAATATTATATTTTTGTGGAATAATAGCTTTATAGCTTATATATTATGGCTGTAAATTGTTCCTGATGTTCCTGTAGTTTTAACATGGTGGAAATGTTCAGTGCCTCATTACGTGAGTTGCAAACCAATGCAGCCAATTGAAATGAGACTTTGAGTTTGCTAGTCGTCTAAGGGTTAAATTATACCACTGCAGCACAGCAGGATTTTCCACAATCTGTAAGCAAGTCATTGCACATAAACAATATTTAAAGTTTAATTAAATTTATCTTTGTGATAAAAGATGACTGTTTTCCTGTCATGCTGGAGGTTAAAATTTTAATATAGCTATTGTCTTCCTTTTATAGTATGTGCAGAAAACTTGGACAAGAGCCTTAAGCAGATGGAGAAACAGCTTCAACAGCTTGAAAAGGATTTGGAGACTTTTCCTCCAGCAGAGGACATGCATGATAAGTTTGTGACAAAGATGTCCATATCCTTCCTGACAGCTACATAGCTCATTAAGTGATATTTTGTTAAGTTGCATGTACATCTAACCTTTTGAAGTGCATTGGTAAAGCAACTGGTTCATATTAAACCATCAAAATCAGAGTTTATCTTTCAATGTAAGAGTTTAAATAAGTGAAGGATTATTATAGAACAATTTTGAAAATAGATTTGACAAAATACTAATTATTCAAAATGGTCTGAATATGATTTTTCAGTAAAATGTAGATCATTGCTACTGCTTAAAGTTTGCAATGGGTTAACACCATTAATGATGCACAAGCGCCCCAGATATGGAGGGGAGGTTGTTAATGACTTCCAGTAGTTACCTAATTCTTTGTAGCTAAAGGATGTCTGGAATGTCTGTGTTTTTCCAGCATTAGAAACGCATAAACAGTCAAAAGAGCATAATTACACATGCACATATTGTCTTCTGAGCTGAATGGTGTCAGCATTCCATCATCGAGTCATAGAGCTTGGAACAGGCCCTTCAGCCCACTTTGCCTACACCGACTAACAGGTCCTATCTACACTAGTCCCACCCACCTGCGTTTGGCCCATATCCCTCTAAACCTATCCTATCCTTGTACCTGGCTAATTTTTTCTTAAACGTTGCGATAGTCCATGCCTCTACCTCCTATGGCAGCTTGTTCCATACACCCACCGCCATTTGTGTGAAAAGGTTACCCCTCAGATTACTATTAAATCTTCCCCACTTTACCTTATTCTGGTTCTCGATTCCCCCACTGTGGGCAAGAGACTGTGTGTCTACCCAATCTATTTCTCTCGTGATTTTATACACTATAAGATCACCACTCATCCTCATGCGCTCCAAGGAATAGAGTCCCAGCCTGCTAAAAGGAATAGAGTCCCAGCCTGCCGCAGCCTGCTATCAGTATATAATAATTTTTGGAGGAAGGCCAAGAAAGAGTGAGAAATTTTAAATTTCAGAAATCTTTGCAACGCCACAAAATTCAAATATTGTTGTGAGTGAAGATATATTGTAAAATATATGCTTATATCTAATACAAGAATATACCTTTTGCAGGTAGTAAGATTTTGCAGGAATTAAGTAATGATCATAAAAACAGGAAAATTAATAATTAATTTCTGTTGAAATCATTTTTTCAAAGAAGTTATATGACGAAAAATGTATTGGGTAATATTGAAACATAATTTAACCTTTGACAGCAAAGGTAATTGCTAAGAGACTGAATAGACAGAAGTCAGCGGAAAATCGGAAAGAAAGATTGAAACTTATTTTGTGGAAACAATTCATTATTCATGAAACAGTGACTTTCTATGATCACACCTGGCTACCTTTGTCACTGAAATTATAAATTGGGTGGGCGTGAAATGTAATGTTATCTGTAGTTTAAC
This sequence comes from Rhinoraja longicauda, assembly GCF_053455715.1. Lineage (NCBI taxonomy): Eukaryota > Metazoa > Chordata > Chondrichthyes > Rajiformes > Arhynchobatidae > Rhinoraja > Rhinoraja longicauda. The sequence continues at coordinate 66,508,264 of NC_135959.1, read as the reverse complement.
TTGACTAATTATTATTTATTAAATACTAATAAAGTAGTCACACTTAATTTTGGGGAAATATTAAATGTGATATGATCATGTGCTTGTAATTTTATACAAGGCAACACAACATCAAACATCAATTAAAATATAATTTACTTCATTTATTAAGAACTGCAAAAAAATATTTGCTTTAATTAAGTTTGACAGGGAACATGAAAGATGTGCCACAGCCAGTTTCATTGGAATAAATCTAATAAATGGGTCTAAGTTGATTATGTATTAATAGTGTTGGCAATAAGAAAAGGTTAGTTATCTTCTGAAACTGGACTGAATTACATGAATGTGTCTCATCTGTTCTGTTTTAATCTTGCTGTTTTTTCATTGATTAATAATGCATTCACCAAATTTATTTGGGCCAGAGATTTTTAAATTAAATCTCATGATCTTTTTTCATTGCAGCCAAATAAGCGACTTCAGGATAGATAGAGTATCAGTACTCATTAATTCGGTGTTTTAGCACATATTTAAGTGAAGGATCATTTGTTGTCTTGTATCTGTTTGCAAACTATTGTGGCAATTTCAGGACACACCCAAAGTACTGCAAACTATTAGAGTCAGTTTTCATCCTCTCCACTGAATGAGAATGTGCAGAAGCACAGTGAAAATATAGAATACAGCACCCGTACTACTATTTTGTTACTTTTGTCAAGATCTTGACCATGTTGCTAACAAACAGATGTAAGGCCTAAGCATTCATCAGATACAGTTCGTAGCTGAACAACGGCATTCAAAATTGAGTCCTTGGACATCAGTAGATTTAGAGGTATAAGTTAAGGTGTGCCATCTTTTAGTTTGAGTTGTTATAGTTGATGGTGTAAGGAGGCCACCTTTAAAATAAATCTTTTTGTGCAGTAAAAAGTATTAATGTTTCCCAAAGACTGATGGTGCCTGATCCTTTGTGGCCCTTGTCAAAGATTTTCCTTCCAACAACCTTTCGCCACCCCACCTCCATCTTAGGATTAGGTTTATTATTGTCACATATAGTGAAAAACTTTGTTTTGTGTGAAACATAGAAACATAGAAAATAGGTGCAGGAGGAAGCCATTTGGCCCTTCGAGCCAGCTCTCAAACCAAATCAGATAATACTATACTTAAATATAATCAAGCCAAACTCAAATACAATAGGTCAAGTGAAGGAGAAGGCAGAATATAATTTTCAGCATCGTAGAGCATCTGGCCACAGAGAAAGTTCAATGTCTGCAATGGGGTAGACGTGAGTAGGACAGTACCTTAGCTTATGAGTCAAGAGTGTTTTATTGTCATATGTATCAAAAGGGAACAATTAAATTCTTACATGCAGCAGCAAAACAGTAGTTTGAAAAAAAAGTAGTTTGATAGCTGTGAGATAATATAATAAACAAACTAAAAAAAGCAGTACAATAAATAAAAGACCTAACATAGTGTAAAACAAAACAAGGCCTGTAGTCCCTAGTGCAACCAAAGCAGTTCGTGGTTCGGAGTTTAGTTCGAGTTTGTAGTGTTCAATAGCCCAATGGTTGCTGGGAAGAAGCTGTTTCTGAACCTGGACCTTACAGTTTTCAGACTGCTATGCCTTCTATCCAATGGCAAGATTAAAATGAGTGTGTGACCAGGGTGGTATGGGTCCTTGGATACTGGCCGCTTTTTTGAGTCTGCAACCCCTGTCGATCTCTTCGATTGTGGGAAGGTCAATACCGTGGAACTTTTTTTAATTTCTTTTGTTCCGGGGCATTCGAGTTGCTGAACTTGGCCGTGATGCAACCAATCAATATGCTCTCTTTCATACACCTGTAGAATTTCAAGAATATTTGTTGACATACCGAATCTCCTCGATCTTCTCAGGAAATAGAGGCGATGATGGGCTTTGTTTATGGTTGCATCAATGTGCTGTACCCAGGAACTATCTTCAGAAACATTTATACCCAGGAATTTAAAATTGTTGACTCTACATCACCAACCTGTCGATGAAGACAGGTTAATGGGAGAATCATTCAGAAGCCTGATAATAGAGGGGAAGAAACTGTTCCTGAGTCTCGTGGTGCATGCTTTCCAGCCTCTGTACCTTCAGCCCAACAGGAGTGGAGAGGAGAAAGAATAACTAGGGTGGGGACGAGTCTTTGATTATGTTCGCTACTTTTCCGAGGCAGTGTGAAATTTAAATGGAGTCAATGGTGGGAAGTCTGGTTCGTGTGATGGACTGGGCAGCATCCACAGCTTTCTGCAATTTCTTGTGGTCTTGGCAGATCTGTTCACAAGCCATGCTGTGATGCATCCCAACAGTATGCTTTTTATGGTGCATTCGTAGAAGTTTGTAAGGGTCATTGGAGACATGCTAAATTTTCTCAGTCTCCTGAGGAAGTAAAGGCATTGGCGTATCTCCATTTCTTTTGGAATACACAGTTGGAATTCCCACTCCCTCCATTCACTGAACACCTCCAAAAGCATGAGCAGCTTGGTAACGTAAAACTAATGGGAGCTGTACTGTGCCTGGGGCTGCCTGCATCAGATTGGCCAATGATTCATTCTGCCTGTTTTCATCTGGTGATAGTTGTTATGTGAAAATCAGTGTCTTTGGTTTAGGAGGCAACTTTGGTTTTGTATGTGCAGCTTCTGCTGCATTTTAACACTCAGTTTAGTTTAGTTTAGAGATAAAGTGCGGAAACAGGCCCTTCGGTCCACCGGGTCCGCGCCGACCAGCGATCCCCCCACATTAACACTATCCTACACCCGCTAGGGACAATTTTTACATTTACACCAAGCCAATTAACCTACATACCTGTACGTCTTTGGAGTCTTAACAAATCCCAATGACGTTTCACTCTTTTGCTCAAAATTTAAAGCTAAATGCAATAGGCTTCTGGACCAGGAAGGAATATATGGAAATGAGGCAAGATAGTGCTTTTGAAGGATACGATCAACAATGACTACTGAATGATGAAGTATGGACAACTTCTAATCCTTTTTTTGTCTTGCTGCTTTGGTAGTGTATTCACATGTACATTCAGGCACCACTACTTTAAATTTATCAGTTTTATTTATAAATTCCCTCAGATTTTGCCTCTCTCTACCTTTGTAAATTTCTCCATCCTAACAACTGAAACCTATGCACTAATAAACCTATAACCTAATTGAAACTCTGGACTCTTATAGGTCCCTGATTTTAAAGACTTCATCACTGATAGGCAATGGAGGCATAGGTCGTGATCTTTCAAGAATCACTGGAGTCAGGAATGATTCCAGATGACTCGAAAATTGCAAATGTAACTCCACTGTTTAAGAAGGGAAAGAAAGGGAATTATGGGCCGGTTAGCCTGACTTCAGTGGTTGGTAAGATTTTAGAGTCCATTATTAAGGATGAGGGTTTGGGGTATTTGGAAACACATGATAAAATAGGGTAAAGTTAACATGGTCTTGTTAAGGGGAGATCTTACCTGACAAATCTATTGCAATTCTTTGAGAAAGGAACCAGCTGGATAGATAAAGGAGAGTCAGTGGATGTTATTTACTTGGATTTTCAGGTCTTTGATAAGGTACCACACATAAGCAAGATAGGGGCATGTTGTACGTGAGGCAAGGTTAGAATATTGACACAAAATGCTGGACTAACTCAGCGAGTCAAGTAGCATCTCAGGAGAAAAGGAATGGGTGACGTTTTGGGTCGAGACCCTCTGTCTGAAGAAGAGTCTCGACCCGAAACGTCACTCATTCCTTCTCTCCCGAGATGCTGCCTGACCCGCTGAGTTACTCCAGCATTTTGTGTCCACCTTCGATTTTAACCAGCATCTGCAGTTTTTTTCCTATGCAAGGTTAGAAGATTGATTGATTGTCAGAAGGCAAAGAGTGGGAATAAAGGGGGCCTTTTCTGGTTGCCGGCTGGTGACTCATGGTGTTCCACAGAGGTTGGTGTTGGGTTCGCTACTTCTCACATTTTGTGTTAATAATCTGGATGATTAAATTGATGGCTTTGTGGCCGTTTGCCGATGATACGAAGATAGGTGGAAGGGTAGGTGGTATTGAGAAAGCAGGAAGTCTGCAGAAGGACTTGGACAGGTTGGGAGAGTGGGGCAAAGATGTGGCAAATATAATACAGCGTAGTAAAGTGTACAGTCATGCAGTTTGATAGAAGGAATAAAGGCATAAAATATTTTCTAAATGAGAGGATTCAGAAATCGAAGGTGCAAATGGGGATTTGGGAATGCTGGTGCAGAATTCTCGAAAGCTAAATTTGCAGGCAAATGAAATATTAGCATTCATTTTGGGAGGACGAGAATATAAAGGAAGGATGGAATGCTGAGGTTTCGTAATGTGCTGGTCAGACCACATTTAATTTGTTTTTTTATTGTCCTGTGTACCAATGTACAGTGAAAAACTTTTATTTAAATGCTATCCCATTGAAAAAAAGATTATGCATGATTACAATCAAGCTGTCCACAGTGCACAAATAAAGGGTACAACATTTAGTGCAAGAGGTACACTGAAAAGCTTTTTGTTGCATGTTATCCAGTTAGCAAAAAGACTATACATAATTGTAATCAAGCCATCCACAGTGTACAGATATAGGGTATATTATTTAGTGCAAGATAAAGTTCAGTAAAGTCCACTTAAAGACAGTTCAATGGTCTCCAATGAGGTAGATGGGAGGTCAGAACACCACCTTAGTTGATGAGAGGACCGTTAAGTTGCCTAATAACAGCTGGGAAAAACTGTCTGAATCTGGAGGTATGTGTTTTAAAACTTGTGTACCTCTTGCTTGGTGGGAGAGAGGAGAAGAGGGAGTGACCAGAGTGAGACTGGTCCTTGATTATACTGGCGGCCTTGCCCAGACAGTGTGAAGTGCAGATGGAGTCAATGGGTGAATCTGGTTTCTATGATAGTCTAGGCTACGTCCACAACTTTCAGCAATTTCTTATGGTCTTGGATGGTGCTGTTCCCACAGCTGATGCATCCTGATAAAATGCTTTCTACTATACATCTGTAGAGGTTGGTGAGGGTCGTTGGGGACTTCCAAACTTCCTAAACCTTTTAAGGAAATAGAAGCGTAGGTGTGCTTTCTTGGCTATAGCTTGAACCTGGTTGGTCCAGGACAAATTGTTGGTGCTATTTATTCCTATGATTTGAAACTTTCGACTGTCTCTACCTCAGCGCCAACGTATACATGGGAGTGTGTACAGTCCAGGCATGTGAATTTTCTGCGTTTTAAAAATCCATTTTCCGCGCTTTTTGCATGATTTCCGTGTTTTTCACTTTGCCAAAATCGTGTTTTATCGGATCGGGAAAAAAAAGAAAAGAAACGATGTATAGACTTGTAATGAACACTAGGGTTCCGCTAGAGGTTGCTAGGGGTTCCACGAGAAATCCCCCGCGCCCTGGAAATCTCCCTGAAAATGTGGCACCTAGGCTGGGCAAGGCAGTCAATCTCGACCTCATTGGGACTTCCAGGGCCGATCAGTGGGTTGAATTTGTAACCTGCGGCTGGGGCTCTGGAACTCCAGCTCAGCTGGAGCCAGCAAATCAATCCCCATAGCCGTCTTCCTTGGCCAGCTGGATAAACCAGCAAAGCTCTGTAACCAAGAGTGCCAGAAAATCAGTGGTAGAGCTGTCATGAGTAAATATTAAATTTAAGTGAAAGGTTATATAACTAAATTAATTAAGACGGGTTTAAAATATAAAACACAGCAGAAAAGCCAATTACCACCTTTTTTGGGCTGATTATCAATTAATGTGCGAATTGACTTAAATGTTATTAGTATACAGTGACATATTCACATTATTTTGTAATGTCTGTTATTACTTTGAAATGCACTAAAAGAGGCTTGAAACTGGTAATTTTGTGTGTAAATTTTCAAAAATATTCAAATTTTTTGACCCCCACTGTAAGCGCTTACATGCCTGACAGCCTCACTTCCTGAAGTCAATCACAATCTCCTTTGCCTTGCTTACATTGAGAGAGAGGTTGGTATCTTGTTTGAGTTTAGAAGGATGAGAGGAGATCTCATTAAAGCCTACCGAATAGTGAAAGGCCGAGAAAGAGTCAATGTGGAGAGGACATTTGGTAAATCGAGTTTCACTGCACCTTAATTGGTACACTTGACAATAACCAGACCTTTGAAACCTTTGACATTTCCAGCAGTGAGAGGGACTAGGACCAGAGGGCACAGCCACAGACGGCAGCGAAGGCCAAGTCATTTGATATTCTTATAGTGGCGTTTGAATAGTTATTGATTAGTAAGGGTGTCAAAGGTTACAGGGAGAAGGCAGGAGAATGGCTTTGAGAGGGAAAAACAATTCAGTCACAATTGAATGGTGGAGCAGATGCGGTGTATTGAATGGCCTAATTCTGCTCCTATGACTTGTGATCGTATGATAGTCATAACCTTTGTTTACTAGACTGGAAGCTCATGTTGAGCAATCAATCAGTAATCATAGACTAAGCAGGTAAGGATAACTGATTTACTTGTCTAAAGGAACGGATTTGTAATATTAGCCTTTTGCATTAATAGCTAATTATAATAATAGCTTTTTATTCCAGTTTATACTTTTTTTATATACTTGAATTTTAAGTTCTCCAAGTAGCAAAGTTGACATCTGCCATCGCTAACTCAGATGTCTTAACTTCAAAGTGTTATTTTCCCAGTGGCAACATTGCTAATCTTGATTAAATACACAAATGAGAATATGCTTGCTAACAAGAAGTGTAATACAATTCCAAAAGAGTATAATAGCATTTTGTGTACATTGTGTGCAGAGCATGAAACACTGAATAATGATGTGAGATCCTTCTCCAAAAATCAATCAGCATGGTACTGATAACTAGCAATGTCGAACCAAATGGTTTTCTCCAAAGAAAGTCATAATTATGTTGAATAAAAAACCTCAATTATTCACAGTACAACTTCAAAAAACTATCAGAATATCTGCTGAGAAGTGGAGGGGTGTCATTCGACTGGAAAACCTTTGATAGGGAATCAACAGAATACAAAAACAAGACTCCATATGGAATCTAATGTTTTTAATGTGAATATCTGTGTATATACATGGAAAACAAAAGTTAGGCTTGGTCGGTTTTCCCTACATTACTGTCATGTAGCAACATTTGCAATTAAGTATATTGAATAGCTTTGCACACTAAAACATAAGACATTCTAAAAATTGAATAAATCATTTTTTTAAACAAGGTCCTGATACATTATCAGCTCATTAAGTTAATTTCATTTAATTTAGGACACTCCTTTTGCTGACAACTAATGGGTATACAGCTGATAACTGAATATGTGCAGAGATTTAGCTGATTTTCTTTTAATTAAGCATTTAACCACACAGTACCATAATGCAAAAGCATTGTTCAGGTCATTGAAAGCATCTGAATTTACTATCGAAGTAGATTTGACTATGTCCAAGTACGAAATATGTTTTTTTCATTTAACTTCTTCTTTTAGAAGAAATAGTCTTAAGACTAGAGAGCAGAATTTCAATCTTGCTTTCATATACTGAATATGCAATGTAGTCCATTATCATGGAAGCTCATTTGGAAGCAATATACCATGTACAGCTGAAGTTATGTTGCACCTTTAGTTTAAGCAATCAGCAAGAACATAATTCTATCTTAAAGTCCCGCAGTGCCAAAAGTTTGAGGAAAAGAATTTCATGCTTTAAAAGCAATAGCACCAAAAACATTTCAATATGGTTTTAAACCCCATGTTGTTAAGAATAATTAGCAAGCATGTGTCTCTTGGGAAGAATTTGATTACAGGTGTGTCATCCTCAAAATGGAATTTCTGCTGCTCCCCTGCAAATGTCACAGTCACATCAATATCCATTGCTGCACTATGGGGGCTCAGCTTCTCAGTGAAAGACTACCTCAGAACCACAGTGGGAGATATACCACTTCCATTCTGCAAACCTTATTGAACAGGATTCAACAAATGTGTTATTTCCTTGCACTTTGGTGAACTCAGAATTTACTGTTAAACCATTTCTAAAAATAACTTTGTACCTTATGTTTTTTTCCTCGGCATTTTTTTGGAGTTTTTTGTGAGGCATTCTTCATATTTTCTCCTCATGAAGCCATTGATTAATTTACTTTGAGGAGTGAATAGAAAAGTAGCTTGTTAATGGTAATAAGGAAAAAAATATTTTGTTTCCGAAGTGTTTATATAACAATTATAATGAAGCGAGTAATTTGTCTTGTAGCCTGCAATTCTAACACTGTGTGGGAACCAGGAATGTTTCATGGCCTTGAAAGATTCATGATATTATGTAGTATAAGAAAATAACTACAGATGCTGGTACAAATCGATTTATTCACAAAATGCTGGAGTAACTCAGCAGGTCAGGCAGCATCTCGGGAGAGAAGGAATGGGTGACGTTTCGGGTCGAGACCCTTCTTCAGACTGATATTATGTCCTGTCATTGGTTGCTGTCATTGAGTTTCTGAGCTTGTACAACATGTGTTTTCCTTGCAAAATGCGTACATAGTTTTTGGGAACACTGTTCCACCAGTATTCACCCCACAACCAGATCAAGTTCAAAAGAACTTGTTCACCAGGAAGTGTGGAAAGATGCAGGCATTGCAGGAATCCTCTGAGATAATATTCATCTTCACCATTTAAGGATGAATTTTGTGAGTTGCAAGTCTTCAAATAAGTGAATTTATACTTGGTATTGAAAGCAAACAGGTGCAACAACACAGGGATGCAGTGGTATGGAGGGATGCAATAGCTCAGGCAGTTAATTTTGCTGCTGATAACCTAGGATTCGTTTGTTTTTTCCTTCATATATGCTGGGCTTTCAGACACCATCTGGAAATTGGAAAACATTTGACGGGGAGTAGAGGCGAGTTAGAAGTCATTAAGGGCAAGCAAATATGTATTTCAATCTACATACTGTGAAAGTATTATCAGCCTAGTCTTGTAGTATCAAAGCTATTATTTTAATAGGAAATAAAAATTAATAAAAGAAACAATTCTGTGTGAATGTACATTATGAAAATGTAAGCATATATTTTGATTTATTTCTCATGTTTTCTCTGCAAGGCAACACTTTCCTTAACAGTACATCACAGTTTTGCCAGTTATGCTCGGGAAGAGTACCATAAACTGGGCAACATGCACAAAAACATGGAGAAGCTTTACCATGAATTGATGCACTATTTTGTTATCAATCCAAAGAAAGTCACAGTAGAGGAGGTTTTCAATGAGATCAGTAACTTCAAATCTATGTTTCTGGTATGTTTGTGAGATGAAGCACTTTGAAAGTAAAGTATTAGCATTTCAAATTTAGCTTACTTGAAGTTTTTTTTGTGATTAAAATTACGACATATATTTGTTATGCTACATTAATTAAATAAGTAGAGGAATGTTAAGATCATGCAAACTAATTAGTGCATATTTGTTTTGCTAATATAACACTTCAATATTATCACCAGAGAGATTTTTCACTTTTTAATTGCCGTCAGTCAATTTGCCATAATTTGCCAAATATATTCTTACATGTCTTTGAGTAGTGTACAATAATTGTACATTGCTCAAAGACCTGTAAGAGTATATATGAGAATGTCAGAGAAGAGCAAGCTATGCTGTTGTATTTATTTAAGCATAAAATAAAGGGAACACCCTTCATTCAAGTCGTAATAAAACTCAAAACTATTTTCCTTTCAATATCCTGAAAACTAGAGCAATATTTAAAACAGCTGTTTAGCCTCTAAAATCAAAACGTAAAGCATGTTATTCTAATTGTTCTTCCTTTTTTCATCTTTGGCACATTTTGAATTATTTTTTCTTTGAAGATTCTTTGACTTTTTGTTTTACTAAAGCAAGCTGTGAAAGAAAACGTGAGGCAACGGGAAGCAGAAGAAAAGCTGAGACGTGTTAGGATGGCCAGAGAGAAAGCAGAGAAAGAAAAACAGGAGAGACAGAAAAAGAAGCAGCTTCTACTAGAGAAGAATTCAGGTAAGAAAATAAGATGCATCCCAACATTAAATAGAACTGGAAAGCAAGGAAGCATTCAATTTATTTAGCTGTCATCAAGTTCATTGCTTTAAAGCCCCCTATGCATCACAATGTGTGGATCATCAAGAAAAAAAAATAGATTGCATTCAGCCTTGTTATAGATTGATTGCATTTTCATGGGATTCTGTTAATAAGTCTACTTTATATTCTACTTTATTTTGTTTGCTCAACCATGTAATGCACATTTGATATGGCAATGTTTTACAGCCTTTCTCTTTCAATATCAGGCTTTGTAAATTGGTGGCACCTATTGAGAATTTTATGCTCATTGTAAATGGCCTATCAAGAATATTTTCAAAGTATAGTCATCTGATTCTAACTTAACGAAGCAGTGACATATTTTCACATTGGTTAAATTTCATCCATAAGATTAGGTGCATTTCATTAATATTTTGGCACTTTTGACTTCTGCTACATTAAAGTGCATGAAAACTGCTTTGATTAGCGCCTGATATCCTTTAACTTCAAGACCATGGACAAAGATTGGAAATTGAATTGGGATGGAATGGTCTTTCTTGGCTCGCATGAGTGTAGGACGTTTCCCTTAATTTATAAATGTGTGCGAATAAAAATAATAATTAGCTTGTTCTTACATTGCTATCTGAACCGATTAAAATCATGCTTTTGAAATATAGAATGTCAGACAGGCTTTGGAAATATAGAATGTCAGATGTAAAATAATATAAGCTGTTCATTAGAGCTCATTCTGTAATCTATTTAACAAATGAGTACTTCTCATTCCCCCGACCCACTCCCCACCTTTCCTTTGCCAAATCTCGCATCCCAGACGCTAATTAGCTCCCTTTCCGTTGAGTTAATCCTTATTTCAGTTTAACATATGGCACATTTATTTCCAGTTGTTTTTAATTGCTGCTTGACCGTGGAAATCTGTTCATATTTTTGATTCTCTATTCTGCAATGCAAATCATATATATGAAAAATTATGTATAGAGTCATACAGCATGGAAACAGGGCCTTCGGTGCAACTCGTCCATGACGACCAAGATGCCCCTTCTAAACAAATCCCATTTACCTGTGTTTGGCCCATTTTCCTCTCAACCTTTCATGATATGGCCAACTGCACATTTAAAGTCAGGAGAGTGCACGTAGCACAAGAAGCAACTCCTATTTCCTCATTCTCAAGCCCATCCACCCAAACCGTGATCTGACGGGATCCCATTCTATCCGCTAGGTTGCATTTGTTGGGTTAGGTACCAAAAAATATATAAATCCTGGGGTTGGGGTTGGGGTTAGTTCAGGCTGACCAAGGTCAGTTCAAATTTTAATGTTATGCAAATACAGACCCTAACTCCTGTTTCCTTTGGCCATTCTGTATTTATTTCTATTGAGGTTAAATTTCTGCAGTATTATAAACCTAGCATTTGCTATACATCTTTATTTTTCTGTTATGTTTAGCTCTGGTCACTCTTTCTGAACTGTGGGTATTCTGTAACCAACATTCTCCTTTTAAGACTTCCTTTTGCTCAGTCACCCTTCACCCTGCTGTCTGAAGTCAAGTCCCACTCAGTCAAATCCCTCTAGAACTCACTGAAATCACCTGAACTCCAATGGAGTACTTTTGTCTTTGATTTCTTTACTTGACCATTTAGAAATCACATTAAAGTGAATGACATGATCATTGGTTCCTAAATGCTTTCCCAGGGAAGGAAGCTTCACACGCTGCAGTTCATTCCCAGAATCTGATCCATCCCTGTGGGTACAAAACATAATGATCGAGATTGATCCTTGAGCCACAGGCATCCTGTCTGATAACCAACCTTCCACCACCACACTCTGCTTCCGACCATGAGGTCAATTCTGTGCCCAATTAGCCAACTCTGCCTGGATCTCATGCAACCTGACCTTTACCAGCAGCCTATCATGTGGTCCTTATCAAAGGCATTGCTGAAGTCTATACTACATCTAGAGTTTCAGATGATTCTCACTGGACTTTATGAAGCATCTTCTGACATCACCATTGAATGACCTTAGTCTAATTTTAGGGTTATGCTGTTTGGTCTGAAATCTACCACCTGAGAAAACAGTGTCTCTTAATCTCTGTTTTCGAAACATCTTTTTGTTTGGGAACTACTGTGATTAATCTGTTTTAATCCAAAGTCCACAACATTCACACAATGTTCCATTTGCTGCAGTTTTAACCAATTACTGAATCGATCAATGTCCTTTGCACCTTCTTTTTCCCTGGGCGCACAATTTAGTGGTTGATAAAAATGCTTGACTTGGTACACATATACTTCCCAAGGGGGGTGGGGGGGGGGGGTTAGGAATGGTCCACATTTCTGATTGAGACTCTACTGCATCTGTATTGAGTCTAAAGGGGAGAGATAGCTGCTGTAGATTATAAAATCTGCTATGAAAGGAAGATGGAGAGTGAATCAGACAAGGGGGCATCTAGTTCCACTCACCACCTTGTGCTCTCAGCTGATTTTATCATTTGCAGTTCTTTGTTATCTCCACGAGTCAACTCCCAGCCTCTGTTACAATCTGCACGCCTCCCTTCTGCACCTGGCACCATCTGCCCATTAACCTGTCCTCACCTGGATTCACCTATCGCTTGACAGCTCCTGATTCACCACTCCCCTCTTAATGCTTAATCTCCCCTTGACACTCTCGCAGGGTATCAGCCCGAAACATTGCCAATTCCTCCACCCCCTCCCCCACTGCCTCACAGATGGTGCTCAACCTGCTGCGTTCTTCTAGAAGATTATTTGATGATACAAAATTGCTATTGCACAGAAGGTAGAACATGGTTTCTACAATAAGAAGAGAAGTATACAGTGGCAGCTTCTGAGAATTACATCAGAGGCAGGAATAAACTACTTGGCCCCTTCAGCCTGCTCCACCGTTCAGCAGAGATTGTGCATAGATTCAGGACCAGTTCCTGTGGATTGGAGGGTAGCTAATGTTATCCCACTTTTCAAGAAAGGAGAGATAGAGAAAACGGGGAATTATAGACCAGTTAGCCTGACTTCGGTGGTGGGGAAGATTCTGGAGTCAATTATTAAAGAGGAAATAACGGCACATTTGGATAGCAGTAAAAGGATTGATCCAAGTCAACATGGATTTATGAAGGGGAAATCCTGCTTGACTAATCTTCTGGGATTTTTTGAGGATGTGACAAGTAAAATAGATGAAGGAGAGCCAGTGGATGTAGTGTATCTAGATGTTCAGAAAGCCTTTGTTAGGGTACCACACGGGAGGTTGGTGAGCAAAATTAGAGCACATGGTATTGGGGGTAGGGTATTAACATGGATAGAGAATTGGTTGGCACTCAGAAAGCAAAGAGTAGGAATAAACTGGTCCTTTTCAGAATGGCAGGCAGTGGAGAGTGGAGTGCCGCAAGGCTCAGTGCTGGGGCCGCAACTATTTATAATATATATTAATGATTTGGATGATGGAATTAGAAGTAACACTAGCAAGTTTGCAGATGACACAAAGCTGGGTGGCAGTGTGAACTGCGAAGAGGATGTTAGGAGGTTGCAGGGTGACTTGGACAGGTTGAGTGAGTGGGCAGATGCATGGCAGATGCAGTATAATGTAGATAAATGTGAGGTTATCCACTTTGGCGGAAAAAATAAGGAGGCAGATTATTATCTCTGGTGTCAGATTAGGTAAAGGGGAAGTGCAACAAGCCCTTGGAGTCCTTGTACACCAGTCACTGAAAGTAAGTGTGCAGGTACAGCAGGCAGTGAAGAAAGGTACGTTGGCCTGCATAATGAGAGGATTTGAGTACAGGAGCAAAGAAGTCCTGCAGTTGTATAGGGTCCTGTGAGACCACATCTGGAGTATTGTGTGCAGTTTTGGTCTCCTAATTTGAGGAAGGACGTCCTTGCTATTGAGGCAGTGCAGCCTAGGTTCACGGGGTTAATCCCTGGGATGGAGGGACTGTCATATGAGGAAAGATTGGAAAGACTAGGCTTGTACTCACTGGAGTTTAGAAGGATGAGAGGGGATCATATAGAGATGTATAAAATTATAAAAGAACTAGACAAGCTAGATGCAGGAAAAATGTTCCCAATGTTGGGAGGGGTCCAGAACCAGGGGTCACAGTCCAAGAATAAAGGAGAGGGCATTTAAAGCTGAAGTGAGAAGAAACTTTTTCACCCAGAGAGTTGTGAATTTGTGGAATTCTCTGCCACAGAGGGCAGGAGAGACCAATTCACTGGATGAATTTAAAAGAGAGTTAGATAGAACTCTAGGGGCTGGTGGAATCAAGGGATATGGGGTGAAGGCAGGCACAGGTTACTGATTGTAGATGATCAGCCACGATTACAATGAATGGCAGTGCTGGCTCAAAGGGCCAAACGGCCTCCTCCTGCACCTATTTTCTATGTTAACTTTGATTCCTCAGGTCTCTGGGGTAAAGAATCATAAAGAACCACAACCCTCTGAGAAAATTCCTCTTAATCTCCATCTGAAACGGACAAGCTTATTCTGAAAATATACTGCCTATTTCTAGATATACTTATTTGGAGACACATCCTTGATCTAGTATCCACCCGATCTTACTTAGCATAAAAATGTTGTATGTTTCATTGTTTGCTCGTCTATTTTAAAACTTCAATGACTCTCGACCCATATATCAATCTTGATCCCAGGAATCAACCTTGTGTGCCTTCTCTCCACTCCTATGGTGCAAGTATATACTTCCATATACAAGGACCAAAACTGTATGCAGTTTTCCAGGTGCAGTCTTACCAATGCTCTGTAAGGTTGCATTAAAACTCCCTTTTTTCTTTGCTCCACACTCATTGTAATAAAGGTTAGCATTCCATGAGCTTTTCTGAGTAACCTCTCAGCTAACTTATTGTAACACTCAGATTCTTTGCTACTGCATTATATTGTACGGGCACGCCATTAATATAATAATTTGCTCTTTCATTTTTCATTGCAAAATGGATAATCATGCATTTTCTACGTTATATTCCTTCTGCCGACCTCTTCCCCACTCACCTAACCTGTCTATGTCCCTTTGCAAGCTATATGTGTCTTCATAACTTGCCCACTCCGAGGAGTGTCTTTATATTATCAACACATTTGGCTCGAGAGCACCCGACTCCTTTTACCAATTTATTATTATGGAATGTAAGTAGCGGAAGTTCCAGCATGAAACCCTTAGGTACCCACTAATTATTGACTGCCAATCTAAAAATAATCTATCTATCAGGACTCTCTGTTTTCTGTTAGTGAGCCAGTCATCCAAGTGTGCTGGTATTTCACACTTATTCCATGGGCTCTTGTCTTGTTCGGTCTGCTTTTCTTTTGATTTTGTAGACTTCTATGTGGGATAAAATTTCAAATCTTGCAGGATACCTGGAAAATGTAGTAAACAAATATGAGAGCTGTTTGGGGGCTTGAGGATAACATTTTACAGATGGGGAAGTAGGCACACTAATTTCCTTGAAAAGGCATGTTGTTTTGTTTGTTTTGGAAGGATGAAGGAGAACATGCAATACCAGCCAAGAGTTGGATCTTCAAAGGGGATGGGGGAACAAAGAGTTATTTGTAAAAGTACAGCAAGGTAGCAATGCAATTTTTTTAAAAAACATAAGGAACTCTTTATAAATACAAGCCTAAAGTTGAAAGTTAAAGATGTTATGCTAAACATTTAAAACGTTGCTGAAGCTTCAATTGAAGATTTACATCATGTCTGACTGGCACGTTAGATAGAGGCCAAGCCCTGTCAGAGGGCACAGCATCACCTTTCTAAAGTGATACCAGGGATGTGAGACTTCAATTACATGGCAAGACTGGAGAAACTTGATAAGAGTGAATGAGGATCAACAGTTTCCATTGACAAGTGGTCTGTACCAGATAATACATATTAACATATTAACAAAGGAACCAGAGATGAAATAAGTAGAATCTTTGTTCTAACATGAAGGAAATCATGAAAATTCATGTGAAGATAAACATCAAAAAGTGCTTTTATGCAAGTGAATTCCTGGTTTCATTCTCCATTGACAATGCCTGACCTTTTATGTATTTTGGGGTTTTATAGCATAATAACGTATGGTTTGTAGTGTATTTGGATGTTCAGAATACCTTCCAAAATGAGCCACATAAAAGCTTGTCAAAATTACATAGTAATTTAGGGTAACATACTTGCATGGATTGATGTTTAGTTAAAGAACTGAAAATAGCTTGAGATGATGCCTCAGAGATCGATGCTGCAGTTTCAACTGTTCCCATTCTACCTCAGAGGTTTGGGTGAAGGGATCAGGCACAACACATCCTATTTTATTGAAGAAACAAAACTAGATGGCAGTGTGGACTTTGAGGAGGATGCATGAATCTTCAAATGGATATAGATAGGTTACATGACTGGTCAAGGGTTTCTGAGATGGAATTAAGACAGAAAAGGTGAAGTTAAAAATAAATAGAAATATAATAATAATAATAAGCATTTATTTTATATAGCGCTTTACCAGGTGCTCAAAGCGCTTTACAAAAACAGTCATAACATAAAAACAAACAGACAAACTATCCTGACGGAGAAGCGGCGAACAAACAGCGCCAGCGTCCTCTCACGTCAGGGTCCGGCAGTAGACAACAAAAAGCACAGGACACACAGATACAATTTTAACACAAACAGCCATCACAGTGATTGCTCCAGGCACACCCTCACTGTGATGGAAGGCAAAGAAAAGTCATTATCTCCTCCTCATTCTTCTCCCGTGGCGATCGAGGCTCCCAACCTTTGAAGCCCCCACCGGGCGATGGAAAGTCCGAGGGCCGAACCGAGCCGAGCAGGCCGATGAAAGTCCTGAGCCCCCACCGGGCGATGGAAAGTGCCGCGGCCAGGCCACGCAGGGCGATGAAGGGCCTGCGAGCGGGTCGATCGTACCTCGCGCTCCGGGGCGGTCGAAGCTGCTACGGCTGGAGCTCCCGAAAGCCAGTCGCCAGCCAGGGACCTGCGAGCTCCCGATGTTGCGGTCTGCAGGGCCCACGGCCGAAGCCTCCGAGATGGTAAGTCCAGGCCCTGCGACCGGAGTCTTCAAGGTCGATCCCAGCTGGAGGCCGCTGACTCCACGGTGTTAGGCCGTAGCGCGAACGGAGATACGACACGGTAAAGGTCGCATCTCCGTTGAGGAGATTAGAAAAAAATGTTTCCCCCACCACCCCCCACATAAACAGAGTTAAAAATAGAACAAAACGTACATTAAACGATGACAATAGACAAAAAACAAAAAAAAAGACAGAGACTGCCGGTGAGCCGCAGCTGCAGAACACAGCCACGTTGTGCATAAAAATAGAAAGGCAGAATATATTTATTAAGGGGGTGAGAGATTCAAAGGTGTTTATTTTCAGAAGGACCTGAGGACCTTGGAAGCTAATCCCTGAAAAATAACATCAGGTACAGAAAGCAATTCGGAAGATAAATAATATGCTGGCAAGTATTGTAAAATTTGAGGATTATATTGGAGCAAGATGCCAAAAATAGTTGAGGCCTCGGCTAGAAGATCTGTTGCCCCTTCCATAGAAAGAGTAAACTTGCGGTGGAGGAAATACAACAAAAGTTCATCAGATTGACTCTTGGGTTTATCATACGTGGAAAGATTAGGTGCAGTGAATCTTTCGAAAACTCGAACCACGGTGGGAGAGGCCGCTCAATTGTTAAGGGTATTCAGGACAGAGATTGGTAATTTTTTAGATATTAACGGAAGCAAGTGATAAAGACCCAGTGCAGGAAAGTAGCACTGAATTAAAATATGTCATGATCTTATTGAATGGTGGAGCAGCCACAAGGGGATGAATTGCTACTTTGGTATGCATTACTTTACTTTAGACCAGGGGCCTCCAAACTTTTCAGCATGAGGGCCACATTATATATTTGGCACATTTTTGCGGGCCGTAGGAAAAAATAAAGAAGTGTGAGTTTTATGAATTTAATGACCTCAAAAAAGTTTAGACTAGGTTACATTAGATTAGATTAGGAAAGGTTAAACTAGGTTAGGTTAGATTAGGTTAGTTAAAATTAGGTTTATATGGCAACAAATAAATAATATTCAACTTTTAAAAAGCTTGAAATATTGGAATATATATATACCGTAGGTATACAATTATTTATAAAACAGAAAAAATACAGTGACCACCACTGGTGGAGAGAGAGAGAGGGGTGGGAGGGAGAGAGTGGGAGCAGAGGGTGAGAGCGGGAGCGCGGGGAGGGTGTGAGAGGTGAAGGAGCGACGCCACTTGAGGGGTCTGCTCTCTCTCTCTCTCTCCCCTCCGTCTCTCTCTCCCCTCCGTCTCTCTCTCCCAGAACCAGGGAGATCTGCGCCGCTCCTCCATTCTTCGCCGGCCCTGTCTCCCTCTAACGCAGCGAAATAAGAACAAACACGTGTGTAGTTGTTGTTCAGAAGCCCCGCATCCCCAGGGTGAATGGCGGCGGCGCTCCTTCACCGGACCCTCTGACACCCTCCCCCTCTCGCCCACTGCTCCCTCTACCCCCGACTTTCTCCCCCCCCCTCTCTCTCCCAGGGGGAGCGGTGACGGCGAGGAGGGAAGTTTCCTGGAGTTTGATGCGCTGCGATCTCTCGCCTTGTCCCAGCTCTGGGTCGGTGGCGATCCGCTCTCTGGTCAACCTTCGCCGGCAGCTTCTGCCTCCAGTCCCCGCCGCCTAAGAGCTTGCTGCGGGCCGGTAAAATCTTGTGGCGGGCCGGATGTGGCCCGCGGGCCATAGTTTGGAGATCCCTGTTTTACATCTGAGAGATACAATGTGGAAACAGGCCCTTCACCCCACCGAGTCCATGCCAACCAGCAACTACCCTGTACACTAGCATTATCCTGCACATATTAGGAACAATTTACAGAAGCTAATTAACCTACAAACCTGTTCGTCTTTGGAGTGTGGGAGGAAACTGGAGAAAACCCACACAGTCATAAGGAGAATGTACAAACACCATACAAACAGCACCTGTGGTCAGGATGGAACCCAGGTCCGTGGCACTGTAAGGCAGCAAATCTACTGCTGTGCCAACAATAACACATGCGCTAGTTCTATCCTACACACTAAGGACAATTTACAGAAGCCAATCAACCTACAAATCTGCACGTCATTGGTATGTGGGAGGAGCCCGGAGAAAACCCACGTGCTCACAGAGAGAACATACAAACACCTTACAGACAGCACCCGTGGTCTGGATTAAACCCAGGTCTCTGCGCTGTAAGGCAGCAACGCCACCACTACACCACTGTGCGGTTCCTAAGAACCTTCCAGAAGTGGCTGCTGATGAAGAGCTGCTGATGAATTTTTCTTTAACTTCCATTACTAAACAAACTTCTTGGCTATATAAGATTATAACTTTTTACATGGATCATAAATCGCTCAGAGTATTGAGGAATAACAAATGGTTTATTGATGAGTGGCAAGCATTACAGTCATTAACATCAGTAATGCTAGACATATAACCTGTGGCGTGAAATGGCTTATCTGCTCTGGACTGGACTGATGACTGGTGGGTGGACCAATTTAGTCTCTGTCATGTGCAGCAATTGTTTCTTCTGTCTATCTATAAGTCTCTTCCCCTCAACCACCTAATTAAATGCCTTATTTTCAGTGCCAATGAATACTTAATGTCCATTTTATTTTATGGATTTTAATTTACTTGGTTGTATTATCGAGGGGGAAAGAGGACAGGTACGTACACAGGATCCATCCAGGTCCAACCAGCTTTGAGTAATGACCCCGGGAAATAATTTTCTTCACTTACCTGAATGCACAGAGGCAACCCGTGCAGCATAATCCAAGACCCTATTTCTCATTGAAACCCATGTTATAACAGGAGATGTTTTCCTGTCTGTTCTTCTCTCAACAATAATAACTGTACCTCAAATGTTAGTTCATGCCACTTTAGAGATTTGTGCTGGAAAGTGATAAGGTAATCTCTTAAGTGGATAGTAACTGCATTTGGAGACACAGGCGATTGTAGATGCTTATCTTCTTTCAGCCTTCAGTTTGAATGGCATCATGTACTTCAGATGGCAATGCGTATCAAATATAGGATAGGAAGAAGTAAGAATAGTCTTTAAGTTTACAACTTAGGTTTACAACTTAAACTTGCTGGCCCTATTTCAGACCATGAGTGCAAATGACATGAAAAACTTTAGTGGGGGGGGAAGGGGCGGGCTGCTTGAAAGCAAAATTGACCTACGAATTGCGTATTTTAAAAAACACATTGCGCAAGTGTCAAGATTTGGACAAAATTTATTGCTTCCTTTTGTATTATATTTAGTTTAGAGATACAGCACAAAACAGGCCCTTTGGCCCACCGAGCCTGCACCGACTAGCGATCCCCGCACATTAACACTATCCTACGCACACTAGGGACTATTTACATTTATACCAATTAACCTACAAACCTGTACGTCTTTGGAATGTGGGAGAAAACCGATGATCTCGGGGAAAACCCACGTACTTTACCCTGCAACCGCAGGAGATGTAACACCTGTCTCCATACCTCTGCTCTTGCCTCCATCCAGCGACCCCAGCTGTCCTTCCAGGTGACAATAGACAATAGGTGCAGGAGTAGGCCATTCGGCCTTTCAAGCCAGCACCGCCATTCAATGTGATCATGGCTGATCATCCACAATCAGTACCCCGTTCCTGCCCTATCCCCATACCCCCTGACTCCGCTATCATTAAGAGCTCTAACTCTCTCTTGAAGGCATCCAGAGAATTGGCCTCCACTGCCTTCTGAGGCAGAGAATTCCACAGATTTACAACTCTGAGTGAAAAGGTTTTTCCCCATTTCTGTTCCAAATGGCCTACCCCTTATTCTTAAACTGTAGCCCCTGGTTCTGGATTCCCCCAACATTGGAAACATGTTTCCTGCCTCCAGCGTGTCCAATCCCTTAATAAATCTTATATGGTTCAATAAGATCCCCTCTCATCCTTCCAAATTCCAGTGTATACAAACCCAGTCGCTCCAGTCTTTCAACATACGACAGTCCCGCCATTCCGGGAATTAACCTTGTGAACCTATGCTGCACTCCCTCAATAGCAAGAATGTCCTTCCTCAAATTTGGAGTCAAAACTGCACGCAGTACTCCAGGTGTGGTCTCACTAGGGCCCTGTACAACTGCAGAAGGACCTCTTTGCTTCTATACTCAACTCCTCTTGTCACGAAGGCCAACATGCCATTAGCTTTCTACACTGCCTGCTATACCTGCATGCTTACTTTCAGAGACAGAGATTCATCTACAGCAACTGGTGTTCCCTATGTTGCCTCCTGCACATCGGCGAGACCAAGCATAGACTCGACAACTGTTTAACTGAACCCTTGAGCTCAGTCCGTCAAGCCCTATTGGATCTCCCAGCTGCTAACCATGTAACTCCCCTTCCCATTCCCATACTGACCTTTCTGTCTTGGGCCTCCTCTATTGCCCGAGTGAGGCCACATGCAAACTAGAGGAACAGCTTCTCGTATTCCATTTGGGTATCTTACAACCCAACGAATTGAACATTATATTCTCCAATTTTAGGTAACGTCTAACAACCACATCTCCCCTTTCTGCCACAGCAAACCCATTGGAATTGTCTTCTTATGCGAAGTCCACACCTAGTGGGACACAAGGCCCCGATGACTGCAGACCCTTTCTCATGAAAACTGATAGGCACTGCTCCCAGATATGCTGTGTGAGGCAGCTAACCCTCTGCCCCTGGATTAGCAGCTTTCAAAGAGATATACTTGGCATTTATACACACCCAAAATATAAATTTACTTTTTTAATAAATTTTTATTATAATTAAAATCATTTAAAAAAAACTAAAAAAAAACTGCAGCAGCTGTGACTCTAGCTTCCCTTGGGAATCTCTTCTGCGCACTTATGTTGGTAAAAGGCAGCATTTCCAGGCTGGTATGCTGGCATTATGCACAAGATGCAATCTATTATTTAAAAGCTGTTGTGCATGTGAGAACTCAGTTAGTCCTGATTCCTGTGACAATGGGATTTGATAGAAAACACTCATCGGGATTCTTCATTTAGAAACAAAAATCCAAATAGTTTATGGTTAACCAAGACACAAAGTACTGGAGTAACTCAATGGGTTAGGCAGCATCTCTGGAGAACATGGATAGGCGGCCTTTCAGGTCCGGTTGGAGTAGGGGGGAGAAAGATTGCAAGAGAGGTGCGTTGGTTTGTGATTAAACTAATGGATTTCAATTGTTTTCTTTCCAATGCTTGTATCGTATAAGATTAGATAAGTTCCATGTGAGTTATTTCCTAATAACATTCATGAGACATTTAGTCATAAATGTAATATTAAAAAGTGACAGAAATATTGTTTGGATAATTCTAACCTGATTATTTATTAGCTGGGCTAATAGAATAGGTACGATGGAAGAAAACAGAAAATGGTTAAGATATACGATAAGAAATTTGAAATATTTGATAGTCTAATCACATGTAAAGGGGTGAAACCATTCATCTGATGGAACGCATACACGAATATTAAAAGAATTTAGGGAAGATATAGTTACGGCATCATTCCATACATATTAAAATTCATTGGAAACGGATAAGATGCCAGACAACTGGCAGACGGTTGATGTAATTCCAAAGGTCAGTTGATGAAATTACAAAGGTCAGAAAAGAACTTACAAAGGAAATGTAATATAATGTGTTTTGAATTTCAAAAAGAATATCAATACATACATACATACAGAGCTTTATTGTCATTCGATACCGAGGCTGTACCGGGCGATTGAAGGCCCCGCGGCCGAGCCATACCGGCGATGTTAAGTCCCGCGGCCGAGCCGCGCCGGGCGATGGAAGGCCCCGCGGCCGAGCCTCGCCCCGAGGAAGAGACCTAAAAAAAAGAAAGGTTTCCCCCACCCCACCCGACCACCCCCACCCCCACCCCACCCCGCCCCACCCACACATACACAGCCAAAACCAAAAACCACCCCAACACCAACACACAAACAAAAAGGGAAAAAGACAAACAGACTGCCAGCGAGCCGCAGCCGTTAGGCGCCGCCACACATGACACCAAAACTTGTCACTTAGTAGATTCGAGTAAGGGCAAAACGTGGAATTGGGGTAAGTAGAAAAACAGAAATTAGAGTTTAATTACTCAACACCCGCAAAGGAAGTGAAGTGGTGTTCCATGAGAATCTCTAGTACATCCCTGGTTCAAAATTTACATTTGCTATTTGAACATGAAATCAGAGTGACATTTCCAAGATTTACACAAAATAGATGTAATAATGAAGGAAAAACAAAATACCAGGCACCTTGACTTACTTAAGTTCCATAAACCTTTATGTAAGTCATGTTTAACATGTTGGAATCAGCTTAAAACTAGGCACCAACGCTGCTGGTCTGCACCAGCAAGTCCTTCTTCACCAGTCTGGTTGACACAACTATTGTTGCGGCTCACATTGTAGCCCCTGACCGACAGAGCTTCCTTCAGGCTGCCGCCACCAACAGGATACATTCAGTCACCCAGGGGCTGTCACTCCTCCTGCAGCGCCCGCTGACGCTACGGCTACTTCCTGTCGACTGTCACTTTGTCCACTCCTCCCCTCTTTACCGTCGCCTCCTCCTTCTCTCCCGTAGTCATCGACATCTTCCACCTTGTGTTTCTCACCCACGGCTAGGAGTTGCTCTCCACCCCCTCCCCCGTTCTCGCTTGCCTTTCCAGTGTCGCACTGAAAGTGCCATTTCTAAATCCGCGGATCAGGGCAAAACCCGCCCGCCACGCCTCTAAACCTGCTGTGTTCTGACCTTCCGGCTGCAAAGCATCCAAATCCCTCAGTGTTGCGAGCTTGGGCTTTGCTGAACTTGCTCGATTCTCTATACAGCTGCAATTTAACATTTTCCTTCAAAGTAGAGTTACAATGGAAAAAGGTTTTGGGAAGAATCGGTAGTTTCTCCATTTAGATTGCCCTGAAATTATTCTATAAACATGGCTGCAATAACACAGGTCATTGACGGAATGGGACCATGTAACACATTCCATTATGCAATGGGATTGTTTAAAGTTTTTTTTGCCGCCATTGTAACAAATGGCCGCTTACACCAGCAGAAGCTTACTGCCACCGTAATGTAAATTTTTGCACAACTTGGAAATTGTGGAGTTCAACGGGACAGAGAAATAGTGATCTAAGTGCAAACATACAGACTATAAGTGGCAATTCTAGTTAATGTAGACTCAAAAAGTAAGGCATTCCACCAGGGGGCGCCGCACGATGGCTGCCTCGCCTGCCGTCTGTCTGTTCTCTTCAAACTTTTTTTGTTGTTTTTGGTAAGTTTTAAAAGTCTGTGTTAATGTTCTCTGGTTTGTTTTATGTGGGGGAGGGGGTCAGGGGAAACCTTTTTTGAATCTCTTACGTTGCCGGAGATGCGATTGTTTTGCGGATCGTATCTCCGGTCGCTCTGTGGCCTAACACCATGGAGCTGGAGGCCTTGCCTGGGACTGACTTTGAGGAACCGCGGGGCCGTGGACTTAACATCTGAGCATACAATCGCTTGCCAGGGATCGACGCTCCAACCTGCAACCTCCAACCTGCAGACTTAACGTCGCGGAGCTCGCATCCTCAGGTTGAGACCGGTCGGGAGCTCCAAAAGCCGCACAACTAGTTCGACTAGTCGCAGGGTAGATTGCCCAGCACGGGGGAGCTAAGATCTCCCCCCTCCTCCCGGATGCAGGAGCTGGATCGCCCCGACGAGGAAGGCCCGCCGCCAGGTACGGGAGTCAAGATCGTTCCGTCAATGGAAGGTTAGAGGCCCCCGACCGCTGGAGGACAAAGAAGGGAGATTGAACTTTTTTTTGCCTTCTGTCGCAGTGAGGAATGTGGAGGAGTCACTGTGGTGGATGTTCATGTTAAAATGTATTTTGTGTGTCCTGTTGCTTTTTATTGTTATGACTGTATGGCAAATGAAGTTCTTATGTTGCAAAACATACTTGGCTAATAAAGTATGATTGTGATTGTGTGAAGCACTAGGTTTCATATCAGTTGGATAAAATTGTACAGCAGACAAATTTATCTTAGAAACAAATAAGTATTTTAAAGTTACCCCACCAGCCTAGCAGATCATCTTTAAACCTGTTGAAAAAAAGGCTTTTGAAATTCCCTTTTGAAACTAGCATTGAAAACAGATTTTTGAAGAATTCTCTTTGATATTTGTATCTTTTATGTAGTGTAGATTTTGATATGGCAGATATACAAAGCACCTTGTCCATATTGGCTTAGTTTGTGTAAAATAGCTGTCTGCCTGACCTTGCATCACACTATTTGATCCAGCTTGGCCCTCAGCATATTCTTCCACTGGAAACCCAGCTCCAAGCACTTCAGCATAGAGTGTTGTCTCAGCAGAGGCATCTGGCTGGACTCACAGAACCACAGTGACAGCTGCCAAATCTCCACCCCACCAGACTAGCAGATTATCAAAGTTGTCACTCTGTTCAGGGCCAGTGAATGTGAATATCTTCAATAACTACGAACTTCAGTAACGTGACACATTAACAAAACATTTTTAGTTTTTTAGAGATACAGCACGGAAACAGGCCCTTCGGCCTACCAGGTCCGCGCCGACCAGTGATCCCCACACACTAACACTATCCTACACACTATTTACAATTACACCAAGCCAAGTAACCATCAAACTTGTACATCTTTTGAGTGTGGGAGGAAACAGGAGATCCCGGAGAAAACCCATGTAGGTCACGGGGAAAATGTACAAACTCCGTACAGACAACACCCGTAGTCAGGATCAAACCCGGGTCTCTGGTGCTGTCAGGCAGTAACTCTACCACTACACCACCATGCCGCTGTTTAAGTTTCTAAAAATAATAAAAGTACATTTCAAATACTAAAATAAATTACATGTGAAAAATTAATAATGAATTTAATCATTATTTTTAGTGGGGACGTCTGCTGATGCCAGTATAGGCTCACTCTAGTAAAGTCACCAGAGCAATATAGGAGCTGTATGGCTAGCGGGAGTGGGGGGGGGGAATGGCTTGATGTTGGCATTTGCGCAAACCATCGTCGGAAATCGGTGCATGGAGTTCTCATGTCATACTTGGGTGACACCACGTGGAAGAGCTGGCAGCGGGATGAAAAACCTGCCCCAATCATTTATTTTTAAAGCATTGCTTTTAGCACAAGTTCATATGAGCATGTTAAAAGCCTAGGATAGACACAAAAAGCTGGAGTAACTCAGCGGGACAGGCAGCATCTCTGGCGAGAAGGAATGGGTGACACTGGATTGAGACCGTGCCTCATCTATTTCAATTCCTGTGTGCATTTATTTTCCACCTTGGTGGTTCAAAATTTTAATCAACCATAAAGTAAATTATTGGAAGTTAGTTATTAGATTTGGTGAAATAATTTATTTTCTATCATATTCATGAGTCTGCAATCTCTTTGAATTCTTCACACCCCAAAATAACCCTTTACTTTCATATTATGTTTGTAATTGCTTAGTGTATTTGGAGTGTGCTCATAATGATATTTCATGTGAATTAAGAAACCTGCTCCAAAGACCTTTCTTAAAATACATGCCAACTTTCATATTTCCTTTAGTCATATTCCTTCCTTCTCCCATTCCTTCTCTCCATAGATACTGCCAGTTGATACTGAATTACTCCAGTATTTTGTGTCTATCTATGGTGTAAACCAGCATCTGCAGTTCCTTCCTACGCATAGAATGCAAAGTGCTGGAGTAGTTCAGTGGGTCAGGCAACTTCTCTGGAGGACATGATAGGCAGCCCTTCAGGTCGGTCCATTGTTAATTGCACTGCAAAATAATGCAGCAGTCCACCCTAAATAAAAACAGCGTTTCACTGACTTTAAATTAAATTTCCTTGTTTAACTATGTCATTGGAGCCATTACAAATTACTGTCATAGTAACAACAATAAATGATGATTATCTCCGTTATTACAACCACAGTTTTACTGCCACTTCTATTTATGCTATTTAGTTTGTCACAAAATATTAAAAGGTGTGGGAAATGAAGAAATCACATCAACATATAGCATTGCCTTTATTGAGTCAGCTGGTGGAGTCGTAATGTGGAAGTTCTGCATTGCACTCCCAATGTAGGCTAGCCCTGTTCTTGCCTGTGTCGTCCTCTCAGCCATCAGTTATCCTAAAATATTTATTTCGTGAAAATGACTTTCCTCAATTTTCTTCCCAAGTTGCACAGCCCCTACAACCTGCCCTACAACCAGATAGGTCTCTTTCAGTTAACCAATTTCACCAATCACTGCCTTCTCATAACCAGTAAAGACTGCCATTTTATTTCCTTCCCCTGATAGCTGGTTGGGTTCAAGACCAAAGTCATGCTTGGTGTTAAAAATCAATTCTGCTTCTTTCTAACCATTTTTTCTATGTAACAGGAGTAGATTTTTAATCATGGTATTACATTATGTTAACTTACAGAAAGGTTGAATTGAATTATAAATGATTCATTATAAATAGTGACATGTTAATTTTTTGATATTCGCAAACAGATCGTGAAAAAAAGGAAAATGATTTCCTCAAAACTTTGCCTGAATTAATGTTGCGGAAACAATTTACAGGAGTAATTTATTACATTGCCATTTGGGACAATCTGTGTGACTTGATAATATCCATCTCAATACAATTTTGTTAAGTCTGCTATGGCCATGCATTGTCAAATTAATTGAATATTTATGTCTTACAAAGAAATAATTAACACACCATTAGCAGTGCTAAGGCTTTTAAACTTATTGAATATTTGTTATCACAATGTCTACTGGCTACATGTCTTCCAACACAACCTGTTAACTGGAAAAACTATTTATGTCCCTATTTTAATAATCCTACTTACTGACCCGTTTTCAATGCTGGATGATGGGGATCATCCTGAATTTGAATTGATTTTGGGCCGTGAGAAAATTAACTTCTGGTGAGAAGTTTGTGTACGAAGAAATGACTAGAAGCAAACTTCAGAAGTGAAAAATTTGAAACGCAATCAGAAAATGCTGGAAACACTAAATAGGTCTGGTAGAATCTGCAGGGAGAATGTATCAGTGTGTCCTGTCGGAAGCTTTTATCAAGACCATTATTATTTGATAGGTAGAGGCCCAAATTGGAATTAAGCATAAACTGTGGGGGAAATCTGTGAAGAACTACAGTCACAGTGAATGAGGTTGGAGTACAAAAAACAAAGTTAATTGAAAACAATGATATTAGCATATCTCAGGAGATTCTCTCATCTCCAAACCTTTCCCTGTGGCCCTGTGGTGCAATGAAAGATCAGCTCCTACATTAAAAGCAAGGCTAATGAAAGATCGTCAGGTCAATGCAAATTAGATTTTTCCCACAATATTAGTATGAATGACTTTTTAATTCACCTGCGCCATTGAAGATCTCTGAGGAGAATGCTAATCGATTGGTTTGATTTTTATCAGTGCAAAAACCTTATAATGCTGATAACATGAAGGAAATATATTGCAGCATAATTGGAAAATCAATCGTTGAAGTATCTCCTAAGTGGCATAC
Source organism: Rhinoraja longicauda (assembly GCF_053455715.1). NCBI lineage: Eukaryota > Metazoa > Chordata > Chondrichthyes > Rajiformes > Arhynchobatidae > Rhinoraja > Rhinoraja longicauda. The sequence continues at coordinate 66,479,734 of NC_135959.1, read as the reverse complement.
TTTCCAATAACTTAGGTAACGATCAAAAGAATTTGCAATTAGTAATTTGGAATGATCTATTTGCACATAATTTCAGAGGTTTATAATTGCATAACTTTTTTTTAAATGAGTTTGCATTGTAAAGGGCCTGTCCCACTTAGGTGATTTTAAGGCGACTGCCGGCGACTAGGCTGTCGCCGAACGTTCGCCGGGGTGTCACGGGCATGATCGTGAGGAGTCTTCAATGAATCGTAGCGGATCTCGGTGAGTGGCGGAAAAAAATTCCAGATGGAAATTTCTCGGCGACAGCTGGCTTGTCGCTAGGTATCGTAACTTATTGCAGGCGCTGTCGCATGCTGTCCCCAGGTTTGCTAGGTTGTTGCAGATGCATTTAGAAGCACGTAATATTAAATTAAGAAAAGGCATTTGAAGATACCGGAAGATAGTTTTGTTTAACCAATTTACCGTCAGGACATTTGGCAGGTAGATTGGAGGCGACAGTTTGACGGTCAGGTAAGCGTGGGAATTTCGCAATGTTTCCGAAGACGATGTAATTTCTTAGCCAGGTGCTAGTTTCACAAAAAAAAACTTGTATCAGCCTGACTCGGCATTGTCGTAGGGTAAAAGAAAATTTCAGCGATCTGCTACGACTTTGACAGTCGCCTTAAAAATCGCGTAACTGGGATAGGCCCTTAAGGTTTACTTAGTTATCCAAATCTCACATTTCTTATTGACATAAAAAGATGCTTTCGACCAATCAAGTCCATCAGCAATTCGGTCTCATTCTCCTGCTTATTTTCCCTCTCACCTATTCTATTAACTGCCACCTGCTACACCAAGAACAACTTGCAGTGGTCAGCATGTTCTTAGATAAAATTCCTAATCCTCACAGGGAGAAAATGAAAACTCCAAATTCAAACCTGTTAAATGGTTGTAATAATTAGTTTTCCAAGCTGCATTAATCTCCAAAAATGTAGTGTAACCAACCTTTTTATAACTTTTTATGAGATACATAAACTTGAACACAAAACATCTCAATTGTCTTAGAAATTTGAGCTATTCAATTTATTCACAGGTGCTTGTATGATACGACTAAGCCTGCCTTCATTTGCTTGTGTCATTGTACTGTGAATTCACAGCTGAATCCTGCTCTGCTCCCTGTGTAAAAAATATCTGTGCCTCTTAATAACTGGAGATTTTTCAACAAAGTATTGGCTTCAAACCCTCCCATGCCCTGGGAAACTTGCAGATCCCCGTTCTTAGGCTGTAAATCCCATTTTGTGGTGTTCTCATACTTCCCAACCAATCCACCGAATCCTGTTGTCTAGTTTGTGGGATTCATTATTCCTTTAATGCAATCATATAACGTACTCTTTCACCATCTTGTACAAGAGCACTTCCATCTTCAGCTGCTTCACTTTCTATCAGGTCAGAATGCTTGTTGCTTTTATCCACGTTGTCTAAATAATGTGTAGGAAGGAACTGCAGATGCTGGTTTAAACTAAAGATAGACACAAAATGCTGGAGTAACTCGGCAGGACAGGCAGCATCTCTGGAGAAAATGAGTGGGTGACGTTTTGGGTCGAGATGCTTCTTGAAACAGAGCGAGGGTCACCCTTTCCTTCTCTCCAGAGATGCTGCCTGTCCTGCTGAGTTACTCCAGCATTTTTTGTCTATCTTGTCTTAATAATCATTCACTACCTCCCATTCTAAGCTGTTCTCTCATGTTCCACCTTGATTGACTCCTTGTGTAATATCCACAACCCTTTACACATTTCATCCATCTGTTCAAAACATCTGACTGATACACATTAATGCGATCTCATAATAGTTTTGGAATCTGTGAAAGAAATTGAATAAATTAATATGTATGAGATATGCGATAGATAATGTAAAAGACAGCAAACTATATTCAAAGAAAGAAAATCTTAACTCCTTTCAGTCTTAAGGGGATGCAGAGTATTGTATTGCTGATGAACTATTTTAGAAGTCTAGTTATTGTTTAATGATGAAAATGCAGCAGATATTGTTACAGACTTGGCCAAATGATAGCATCACAGACTGTGCAGCATTCCTTCAAATAATGCTGAATTGTCAACCTGATTAGATCCCTTGATTTAGAATTTGTTTGTCAACCTTACTTGAATGAGTCCTGGTTTAGAGTAACTAACATTCAAAATAAATTCCATCTCTACTCGTTATCCAAGTCCCATTCAATGACGTAGCTAACTGTGGAATATCCATGATGGTAAATAAGCAATTATACTAATGCATTTATTTTCATGCTTACCACTTCTTCATAAGATGCATTGAGCTTTACCTATTGCATTAACTTGGATAAGATGTGACCAAAAAGGTTGATGAAGGTAGAGCTGTAGACGTACATATGGATTTCAGCAAGGCCTTTGACAAAGTTATGCATGGTAGGCTGCTCTGGAAGATTAGATTGGAGAGCTAGTTGACTGAATAAAAAATTGGCTTCATGGAAGGAAGCAGAAGGTAATGGTAGAAGGTTGTTTTTTCAGACTGGAAGCCTGTAACCAGTGGTGTGCCTCAGGGTTCAATGCTGGGTCCATTGCTGTATGTCATCTATATCAATGATTTGGATGAGAATGTACAAGGCACGGTTATTAAGTTTGCAGATGACACTCAAGTGGGTGGTATTTTCGATACCAGAGATGGGTATCACAAATTGTAGCAGAATCATGATCGGTTGGGCAATTGGGCTGAGGAATGTTTAATGGAGTTTAATACAGAGAGGTGTGAGGTGTTGCATTTTGGGAAGTCAAACCAGGGCAGAACGTACACAGGCAGGGCTCTGGGGAGTGTAGTAGACCTAGGAGTGACTCGATATTCATTTTTGCAAACTGTAACTTGTCCAAGGGATTATCATTTAGTCTGACTCGCTCATCTGATGGGGTTTGTAAAACAAGGTATTACGTTAAACATTGTTCCTCAAGTACTCCTGTGAAATTGTCTTATTTAATATCACCTAATCTTTGTGCCAATGAATAAATTGATCAGTTTACAAAAAGAGAGATGTATCTATATGGTGCCTTTTGCAAACTGAGGATGGCCCAAAGTATTGTGTAGCTAACTCCCATGAATTGCAATAATTTGTGTTATGTAGAAGCCAAATTGGAGCAAATTTTGATAGATTTGTGCCTTGAACGACACGTTCTGGGATAGAACAATTAAACTCACTTCTCCATTATCCCAGATTAAGATGGTAGCCCCCCCCCCGCTACCCTCCCCCCCCCCCCCACTACCCTCCCCACCACTACCCTCCACCCCCACTCCCCTCACTTCCACTTCCCCAACCCCCTCCTCCCCCACTCCCCTCCCCCACTCCCCCCCTCCCTTCCTTCGTCCCCCCTCCCCTGCCCCCTTCCCTCGCACCCCAAAACTCCCCCCCATTCACCCACCCCATGCCCTCTCAACATCAACGGGCCTCACGCTACGCAGCGAGGCCAGGCCAGCGGCGAGGCCAAGCGAGCGGCATAGGCCAGGCCAGTGGCGAGGCAAGGCCAGGCCAGTGGCGAGGCGAGGGCGGGGCGAGGGGCAGGGCGAATGGTGAGGCATGTGTTTTGCGGAAAAATGTGAGGCAAAATCGGAATAGCAGAAATGAAATAAGAAAGTGGAAACTTTCCGCCAAATTCGGACGGGTTGGGAGTGTTGGTAATGACATTGAGGGGTGAAGGGACTTTAGCCTTTGTAGCGGCAAGTTTAGTCTCCCTTATAGAGCCCCAAGCTTACCGTTTGACGAAGGAATGGGAGTGGTGATCCTTGATTCAAATAATAACAACAGAGAGATCTTCACGATGTTGCAGTTAGTTAGTCGTTTATTTGAAGTTGCAATAAAAACATATTGACATATCTCTTGTCATTAACATTTGTTTCGAGTAAAAACTTGGTTTCTCACCGACACTCCTTCGTATCCTGTTATACTTGCTAAAATCTTATTATCTTAGCAAGCTTGATTTGCATGGCCACTAAGACCTTATTATCTTAGCAGGCTCTGGTGTCACACTGAACCATTACGTCAGTGTGGGGCAAGTTATACTAATGATCTGGCCCTGCCCATGGCACCTCCCAGTCCATATACGTAAGCATAGTATTAACCTCTTAGTTAACTATTGTTTCAAATTCATGGCATTTGGTTAAAATGTACACAGGTACTGCATACTCTTCGCAGTTTTAGTTCAAGAAAATTGGTTTCTATTTTTTGTGCAGCTTAGTAGAGTCACTTATTTGAGAGGAATCCAGACTTCTACAAATATACTGCCCGTAGTATTATTTCAGAACAATCTTCAATTCAGTTTCAGAATCTCATCCCTTCACAGTTGATCCAGTTTTGTTTGCTAATTGTAACATAAAAAGCAGCAATGCACTTTGCAGCAGAGCACCCATGTGTGGTGCTTGGGGGGCATCTGCTAATTACCAAGTTCAATCAAGACACAAAGTGCAAACTTGTTCATGTTTAATTTAATCTAATTAGTTGCAGACAAGCTTTTGTTTTGTTTTTGCATTTAAATTGCAGTTTCCATACCTACTTCTTCCAGTTGTTTTCTCAATCATTAACATACAATCCAATACTTTACCCCGTTTGTGAAAATGCTAATTTCTAAGACATTTAATTTGGATGATTTCATTTCCATGAGCTCACTTTAAAGTTATTTCAGTGAACCTTACTCAATGTCATATATTCTCAGATTTTTAAAAAATGTAATTAAATGAGTTTGCCATGCAAATAAATTAGTTAGCGAGTATAGATTATTCACCGGCCCTTGCTCTAACTACGTTTGTCTTCTGTCTCTCAAAATAGTGATTGGTGATGGTGATGAGAAACAACAAGGAAGCCCTTATTATAGATATGTTCTTTTAAATGAAGGCTTAATCGCGATTATTTTTTTTATTGCTCAACAACCTAAATTGCACTTTTTAACATGAACAGAAAATCAGCATTTTGAAATCCTCAGAAGAAAAAACATTATGGTCTTAAATTTGCATGACCTAATCAAAATCCTTTGTGTTCAAATCATTCAATAAAATATTTTAAAATTCTCACTTTGTTCCCTCTGTCTGTTTCTCCCCTGTCTGTCTGTAACTTCCTCCAGTCTTAAATTCATCAATGTCTGGCATTCATTCCAGCTTTTTGCATGTACCTATGGTTAATCTTCTACAAGACTTGTGCTATATAAATAGCTTTCATGAGAGACAAAAAAACGATTTGCTGCATGATGCACATAGCAGATCTGGTGGAGCATCTTCAGACATTCCAATGAACTGAACTACCACACCTGTTCATTTACAAAAAGCACATTGAAAATTGTATGTGATGGTAGACACTTGGTGGTGCAACTGTATACTAAGTTCCTATTCTGATCTGTACAAGACATTAACATGCAATTAATATACAGCCTTAATTTTATTATTTCAAAGACTATTCACAACAGAGATGCATGAGACTTCAGATGCTGTAATATAGAGCAAAGAACAAACTGCTGGATGGACTCAGCAGGTCAGGTAGCATCTATGGAGTCAAAAGTATTGTTGACATTTTGGGTTGACTCCCTGCATCAGGACTCCGGCATTCTGCTTTTTATTCCTGTTCACAATATTTCATTTACTTTCATCCCATATGTATATTCCGATCGTTATTTTTGGAGTCCTGTTTCTTCCCTGGGCTAGAAAACCTTGCTCATTATATCAATACTAAGTTCCTATTCTGATCTTTTAATGTGGATCATCATGGACCAGGCAATGTATGGTATCATGTTATACTTTATAAAGGAAATATCTGCATCTCATTTTATTTTCTAATGAGTTTGTTCAGGTAGGATTGGCTAACGTGAAATTCAAAGAATATTTAGATAATTTGTCTGCTTGAAATGACGGATGAATTCATGAGTCAGTGATTCTATTTAAAATGAAGTACAGTTAATAAAGGTCAACAATGTTCTCAACCTTTCACAGGTAATTCTTTTAGATAAAGCATTTGTTCCCTGGTAAAAGGTTGTCTGTCTGTAAAACAGAATGCCAATATTGGAAGTATTAGCTTTTGAGATATATTAAAGAATGATTGATTGTAGTAATGCCAGCCTCATCATCTCCATGAGCTCAGTGAAGTGGAGAGAGAACAGAACAAGAATATGACATAAATAGTAGATTGCATTGACCTTTATTTCTGATTGCGAGATTCAGTCCTTTCATTTTCCATGACAATTTTTCAATCAACACTTCATTCTATTAGCAGCAGACCTCTTTAATATGCAAAAAGAAGCAGCCAGTGCTAGTTGTTATGCATCTCATTCGGTGACAAAATTTATTCAATGTAGCCGTTGATCTGCCCAACTGAAAGCAATAATTACAGCTGAATCAGTCCAATTTTGTTCATTATTTATTGGTTATGAGAAAACCTATAACATGCCTGATATTCGTAAAAAAGAAAGCTGATTTATGACCAAGGTCTAGTTCTGATATTGGTGGTTTAGTAATGACACCATGGTCTTACCTTGTTCCCTTTGACATTGCTATGGTAACCCTCTGGACTAATATACCCCTTGAATCCTTTTTCACAGAGGGCGATGAGACAGGAGTGATGGATAGCCTGCTGGAGGCGCTACAATCGGGTGCTGCTTTCAGAGACCGAAGGAAGCGGATACCAAGGCCTAAAGGTAAGAGCTGTATCTTTTTTATTTTATTTCCAAAGGAGCTTAGACACCAACTTTCCTTGAAAATAGATTAAAATAGAGAGGCACAGTGCTGTAGGTCACAAAACCTTGTAATGCCAGCAGCTTACATAATTATCACTTCTGATCACTCATGTCAGGAAGATGTTAATTTTACTTGGCTGTTGTCAGTACTTGTTTACAAATCAATGCTGTGAGGTAAACTTTATGTGCTCAATAGACCAAGTGGACCCGTTGGGCCCAAACCTCTCCTGCAATGATGCAGCACCCTCTCCTCCCTCCCTCCCCCCCCCCTCCCCTCCTTCCCTCCCTCCCCCCCCTCCTTCCCTCCCCTCCCCCCTCTAACCTCTCCCCCACCCCTCCCCCCTTCCCCTCCCCCCTCTTCATCCCCCTCAACCCCCTTTATCCCCCCTCCCTCCTTCCCCCTTCCCTCCATCCCCCCCTCTCCCTCCCTCTTCCCTCCATCCACCCCTTCTCCCTCCCCCTCCCTCCCTCCTTAGGGGATAGATTTAAACTTTAAAATGTGAATAACTTTAAAAATATAACACCGATTTTAATGAAACTTCTTCCATTAGCACCAAAGGGACGACGGTGTGTAAGGTGGGCCAAAATTGTCGTGCTATCGTGTACCATTTTGGCTGTTGTTCATGAACAAACAAACAAGAGTTTTAGTATAATAATATATTCCTTTATTCGTCCCACACCGGGGAAATTTACAGTGTTACAGCAGCGAAGTGGATAGCAAGAGATCATTCATTATAAATAAAAGTAAAGACAAGGATAAATTCTCATCAGTTTTCTGTGTGTTCTTAACTGTTACTGTTGACTCGTCTGCTGGGAGCAGTGCTGGTTGTGCAGTCTCACAGCAGCGGGAGGAAGGACCTCCTATATCTCTCCTTCACGTACTTGGGGTGAAGGAGTCTGTCACTGAAGGAGCTACTCAGTGCAGTGACAGTGTCCTGCATGGGGTGGGAGTCGTTGTCCAGCAACGATGTTAACTTTGCCATCATCCTCTTCTTTCCCACCACCTGCACTGTCGAGGGGGCAACCCAGGACAGAGCTGGCCTTCCTGACCAGCTTGTCGAGTCTCTTCCCTTCCCCCACTGAGATGCTGCTGCTCCAGCAGACCACTCCGTAGAAAATGACTGATGCAACCACCATGCTGTAGAAGGTCCTTAGGAGTGCCCCCTGCAATCCAAAGAACCTGAGTCTCCTTAGCAGATGAAGTCTGCTCTGGCCCTTTCTGTATAGCGCATCGTTGTTTTCGGTCCAGTCCAATTTATTATTGAAGACACCCAGGTACTTATAAGAGTCCACCCTCACGAGGTGTATAGATTGTAGCGCTGTTTCTTTAATACAACTCTCAAAATGTAGGAAGTTACCCAATGAGTAAGATATTAAATGTATTTACAAGCAATTTGTAAGTACCAGAGAGAAATCCAAAAAAATGTATGTGTTTCCCCGTTTTGGTGGCACAAAAACACATGTTGAGTCGGAAAATCCCATCTCAATTTACTTTCTTATGTTGTGGCTTTTACAGATACCCGGCAGAGTACTAGTCCAAATTCACATTATGCTGTTCTGAAGACGTGGAACCAAGGTAAACAAAAATATTTGTTCTTCTTTCTTTGCGTCGGGCTCTTCTTAATCCCCCTCGGTCATGGCTGACCATGGGTGATGCATCCTAGTTGGCTGCTTGCTCCACACCTCGGCTAGAGCAGCGTCGCCTGTGGCTGAAGAGACCAATGCGGGAGTGACAGTCTCTGTCGCAAAGGTCACAAAGGTCACATTTGTGTGTGGTCTCTGGTCTGTTGAAGTTGCTGCGCTCCTTTCTGCGTGCCCGCTTGTCTGCCGCTGCATTCATCAGTTTCTCTTCCCCCGTTTTGAGATGTTGGTTCAGGGTACCTCTCCACCTTGTACGGTCAGCTGCAAGGCTCTCCCAGGACTCTACATCGATGTCGAGCACCTTCAAATCTCTCTTGCAGACATCCTTGTAACGTAGCTGGGGGCGGCCGATGGTTCTCCTCCCAGATGTTAGCTCTCCATAGAGGATGTCTTTTGGAATACGGCCATCCTCCATGCGGTGGACATGGCCCAGCCACCGCAGCCTGCGCTGCCTGAGTAGAGTGTACGTACTAGGAAGGCCAGCGCGAGACAGAATCTCGACGTTGGACACTCTGTCTTGCCATGATATACCCAGGATACGACGGATGCTTCCAAGGTGGAAGGTGTTGAGTCTTCTCTCCAGTCTGGCATATGTAGTCCATGTCTCACTGCCATACAGCAGCGTGCAGTTGACACAGGCGGTTTTTTTGTTGTTGTTTTTTTTTTTTTTTTTTTAGAGAGATACAGCGCATAAACAGGCCCTTCGGCCCACCGAGTGCGCGCCGCTCAGCGATCCCCGCACATTAACACTATCCTACACACACTAGGGACAATTTTTACATTTACCCAGTCAATTAACCTACATACCTGTACGTCTTTGGAGTGTGGGAGGAAACCGAAGATCTCGGAGAAAACCCACGCAGGTCACGGGGAGAACGTACAAACTCCGTACAGACGGCGCCCGTAGTCAGGATCGAACCTGAGTCTCCGGCGCTGCATTCGCTGTAAGGCAGCAACTCTACCGCTGTGCCACCGTGCCGCCCTGTACTGTAGACTGCTGTCTTTGTCTTCACTGTCAGCTTTGGGTTGGTCCACACTCGAGTTGTGTGGTGAGCGATAGTTGTAGCTGCCTTCCGGATCCTCTTGTCAATCTCTGTGTCCAAGGAGAGGTTGTCGGTGATGGTGGAGCCGAGGTACGTGAAAGGCATCGAGTTCGTAGTCGTCGATGGTGATGACAGGCGGTGCCTCTGTATCCTGTCCCAGGACGTTCGTCTTCTTCAGGCTGATGGTCAGTCCGAAGTTCTTGCAAGCCCAATAGAAGCGGTCCATCAGTGACTGTAGTTCCTGCTGGGTGTGGGACACAACTGCTGCGTCATCGGCGAACAACATGTCTCTGATGAGAGCTTCACGTACTTTTGTCTTGGCTCGGAGGCGGGTGAGGTTGAAGAGCCTACGGTCTGATCTAGTACGCAGGTAGATCCCCTCTGTTGCGGTGCCGAAGGCATGTTTCAGGAGCAGAGCGAAGAAAATCCCAAAGAGTCTGGGAGCGAGGACGCAGCCTTGTTTGACGCCACTGCGGATGTCGAAGGGCTCCGAGAAACTGCCATTGAACTGCACTGTCCCTTTCTTGTTGCTGTGGAAGGATTCTATCATGCTCTGCAGTTTTGGTGGGCAGCCGATCTTTGGGAGAGCCTTGAATAGGCCATCCCAGCTGACGAAGCCGAACGCCTTGGTGAGGTCAATGAAAGCAACATATGGGGGCATCCGCTGTTCTCTGCACTTCTCCTGGAGCTGGCGAAGGGAGAAGATCATGTCTACTGTTGACCTTCCAGCTCGGAAACCGCACTGTGACTCTGGGTAGACACGTTCTGCCAGCTTCTGCAGGCGGATCAAGATGACCCGAGCAAAGACCTTGCCGACGATGTTGAGGAGGGAGATGCCTCTGTAGTTGTTGCAGTCGCTTCTCTCACCCTTGTTCTTGTAGAGGGTAATGATCGTGGCATCCCTCATGTCCTGCGGTACAGCTCCTTCTTGCCAGCACTGGCAGAGTACTTCATGCAAAGGAGGCAGTAAGGTAGTCTTGCAGTGCATGATCAGGTCAGGGGGAATCCTGTCGCTGCCTGGGGCCTTGCCTGAGGCCAGGCTCTTCTACCGTCGGCTCTCCATCTAACTCATCCATGGCCGGCAGGCACTTTTGATTATTTGCTGGAATTAGGTAATTTCCATCTTATATGTACAAATCAATAATTGACAATTCCCATTTTTTTCTTTCATTGTTTGCATAACTTTCTTCACTTCAACATATCTTTTATATTCACAAAAACAAATTAATGTACGATCAAGTGAATGCTTTCTTCTGGTACACAAAGGAAAATGTTGAAGTTTCCTAAAGTGAGATATAATTAAGGAGAGTTTATAAATTTTATTTTTTCTAGTTAACTGCAGGTTTAGTTTAGATTAGAGATATAGCCCACTGAGTCCATGCTGACCATCGACCGTCCGTACACATATTCTATGTTATACCACTTCTGATTGTGAGCATTGTTTGGCAGAAAGTGATACTTTTAGTTATTTTAAAAAACGTTGGGAAAATGCAAAAAAAAATAATTCTATAACTGCTAATGATAATAATGACCTTATTATTAATAATATTATCCTTTGCCATCTGTGTTTTTATTATTTCATGGATTTTTGTCTGTAAGTTACCTACTCAGGTCCCTAATCAGCATTTTTTGTGCCCAGAATGATCTTTGCACATTATCCTTTTCTCCTGCATTCTTATAGAATATTATAATATTATTCTTATAGGTATTATAAAATATAATGCAAGAGCTTTATCAGTTTAAAAATGCAATTTATAAGCAGGTTTCAGTTTAATAAGATACTTTAAATCCTTATTATAAGCCTATATCTGAATCCCTATCAAATTTCAAGTTACATATTTGGTTCATCTGTCGGTTCATCAGTGATTTAATTTGACATTATATTCAAGGAACTTTTTACATTTTGTACCTCTATAATATTTGTATCATTTAGCTTAATGTAACTTATTTATGTGATATTTATTCCAAAATATTCCTTAATTATGGACAAAAATACTGACAAAAGTAAGATGCCACATTCAAGACAAATGAGCATTAGGTCCAAGAATTACAGCACCAACAATAACTTAGTAATTATTGATATTTCATTTTGAACGATTAGTCTCATGACATTTTTGTGCATTTCTGCAAAACCTGTTCTAGGTTTCCTTTTCTATTATGATACTATGTTCCTGGTAATGAGAACCAAAATAAATTTCAGTGCTATAAGAGGTCTGAAAAGACTAAGGTGCTGGGAACATGGTACAAAGCCGTACCATTACTTCTGCTGTACGAGGGAGCCTGATGTGGATCGTAGCCCCCACCCCCATCCTTCCCTTCCTGTGCTGGTGCTTTTGCTTCAATAAATTGTCCATAGCTTGTTATGGAAAGGCTGCCAGTGAGAGGTGGTGCTAGCAGGGTGGAGCTCAGAGTGATCTGGGATGGGTGGGCCCAGGATTGATGTGGCAAGCTTGCCTATGTTAGTCAATTATTTGCAAGAGCTGGGATGCCATGTTACTATTGTACAAGAAGTTGGGAAGGCCACATTTGAAGTACTGTGTATAGTTCTAGTTGCCCTGCTATACGTAGGGTGTCATTAAACTGCAAAGGTTTATGAGGGTGCTATTGGATCTGAAGGGTTTATATTACGAGAAGCTTGTATTTTTGATGTGCTTTCTTCGGCCCTCATGGCCCCCGAAAGCATTGCAATTTCAGTCACCTGGGCCAACGTCAGAAGACTCTCGGAAAGCATCTGAACTTAACGGTATGTGTCTTGGGGAGCCGCATGCACGGCGGGAGAGTCTCGGGCAGCCGTGTGCACCCAATCCACCCGCCGAACAACCATGGCGCCGACGACTGGAACGCGCCCCGTTTGGCCTGACTCGTCACACAGGTCTCCCAGGGGGACTGCGGAGAAGCCGGGCGGAGAGGCCTTCCTGGGTCGAAGGAGAGTCAGCGGAGGCAGTGGGAGATTTGGCGACAGCTTGAGCCTCGACGGCAATGGGAGCCTCGGCGGTGATGGGGCCTCGGAGGCAGCAGTAGTCTTGGCGGTGACGGGAACCTCAGCGGCAGCGGGAGCCTCCGTGGTGATGGAACGTGGGGGAGAGGGCGCAAGGAAGGCAATGGGGACCCGGCATGGGGGAATCGCCGTGAGGAACAACGGAGAATCCGGTGTGGGGGGACCTCTGTGAGGTCCCTGGTTAATTAGGAGTGATATAACTAATCTGCACAGTAGCGACAAGCATATCAGTGTGCTTCTTTAAACCCAATTCTGCAAAGTGATTTATATAGCAGGTTGAAACTCTGCTGTCCTACATTGTCCTAATCTAAAACATAGTCTGCCATTCCTGCCACAGATGCTGCCTGACCTGCTGAGTTCCTCCAGCACTTTATTTTGCTCAAGATTCCAGCATTTGCAATTTCTTATCTCTCCATGTTTTGAATCTGTAGCTTAGATCTATATTAACTATTAATTCTAGCTAAAATATAAAATGAACTGTGATCTCCTCTTTTCAATAGACAATAGGTGCAGGATGAGGCCATTCGGCCCTTCGAGCCAGCACCGCCATTCAATGTGATCATGGCTGATCATTCTCAATCAATACCCCGTTCCTGCCTTCTCCCCATACCCCCTGACTCCGTTATCATTAAGAGCTCTATCTAGCTCTCTCTTGAATGCATTCTGAGAATTGGCCTCCACTACCTTCTGAGGCAGAGAATTCCACTTGTTAATCAATGGCTAACTAACATACCATTGCAACTTTTGCAATCACAGCTGCCGGCGTTTCAAACTTAAAGAAACTTTGGGTTACAGATGGTTCTCGTAGCTTTTGTGTGATGTGAGGACTGTCTGTACTTAAAAATAACAAATCTCTTGCTCAGAGGAAGATTATCAGGGGCAATTTCTCTTATCCAGATTTTCTGTGGTTTGCATTTTCTATGGTCTGGCACCTGCCAGGTCCCCAGGGTGTAGGATTAGAGAATTTATACTTTCGCAGAATTGGGTGCAAAGAATCGCTACTTTTTTTGAAAATTATATTCAGGAAAAATAACTGCTGATGGCTTAAAATGTATTATTTCTTCTTTTGCCATCTCCATCAAAAAATAAATTTAACATTTGTGATTATTTAATTAAAACTAGCTGATTGTAGTTCCGGTGGTCTTTTGCATCGTTTTTGTCTAACATATATGTACACTTAATCAATACCCTGCAGAAGTATACCAAAGTGCATGGAAGTATGATAAATCGGTGTTGCAGTGTGTTATTTTCATCACTGTCATTTCAGGAATCTGGGTCTGATTGCTGAGTCAACACTATTACTTGCAGTGAGGATACCATCTGAAATAATATTTGCAAAGTTTAACCGAATTCAGTGCTTCTCTAAACTATACATTCTTCTGCTTGTCAACTTATTGTTATTGATTGAAAGCCTCCTTACCAAATACTTCAATTTTACTGTTGTGACCAATAATATTGTAGCAGAGTAAGGGGCAGAAAGATTATTGGAACACAAAAGAGTGGGTCTCACTCCACATGGGACCTTTGCCATATCTAATTTAGGAATTGTTGATGTTAATATGAATAAACTGGTTCAAAACTTCCATTGCTGGTTTTCCTCACCACAAAGAGGTTTAAATGAATGGTGAAAAAATCAAATGTTTCTAGTTTAATCGTTCTTGAGCTTATTTTGAGAAAAGTGTATAGAACAAAATGATTTACAATGTACATTTGGTTAAACTATTGATATTGGACATTTTTAATCCTAAACAGTAATGCAATGTCCCATTTATCTTTGTGTAATCGTGAAATGGGTTGTAAACTTTCAGTTTTAATGAGACCAAATGGACCTGTTGGGCCCAAACCGCTCCTGCATTGTTGCAGCAGCCTCTCCTCCCCTCTTCCCCCTCCCCCCTCCCCCTCCCCTCCCCCCTCCCCTCCCCCCTCCTTCCTCCCCCCTCCTTCCACGCCCTCCCCACTCCATCCCCCTCAACCCCTCTTATCCCCCCTTCTCTCTCCCTCCACCCCTCCCCTCCCTTCCCCCCCACGCCATCTCCCTCGCTCCTCTCTCCCCCCCTCTCTCCCTCCCTCCACCCCCTTCTGCTCCCCCTCCCTTCCTCCCCCCCCCACTCTATCTCCATCCCCCCCTCTGTCCCTCCTCCCTCCCTTCTTCCCTCCACCCTCCCTAGGAGATAGATTTAAACTTTAAAATGTGAATAACTTTAAAAATATCACACCAATTTTAATGAAAAGTCTTCCATTAGCACCAAAGGAACGACGATGAGTAAGGTGGGCATAAAATTGTCGCGCTATCGTGTACCGTTTTGGCTGTAGTTCAGAAACAAACAAACAAGCGAGAGTTTTAGTATATAGATGACTTGATCCCCTGTGGTATTTTGTAGTCAAAAAAGTATTACTTTGCTTTGTTTAAAAGTTTACATGCAGCTAAAAGTCGTTTAAGGGGTTTACAATGCATTCTTTCAAGGCAAAAAGAACCATTATGAAGGAGGAAAAAACATGCTGAATATGTCTTGCTCACTGGTTTTAGCTGTAGCTCACAAATTAATCAGGTTTCCCCTGCTGGTGCGGGTCTGTTTTTTTCTATTTTCGTCCATCACTGAATTAAAACAGAATTTGTTTGTTTGGCAGAATAGATCAGTTTTTGTGTTAAGTATACTTACTGACCATGTTCAATTTTTATTCTTTTGTATTACATACGAGGATTACTAGACTTTGTGAGGATGACATGAGTAATTTTGCTTTTGTTTTAAATAAAAGCAAACACAGTAATATTGTATCAATACTAAGAGCCAGAAGGCAAAGGGGCTAAATTGGATAGTTCAGGAAAGCATAGAAATTCTTATGCATATTAACCCAGACTCTTCTGACTTCATGAAGATAGACACAAAAAGCTGAAGTAACTCAGCGGAACAGGCAGCATCTCTGGAGAGAAGGAATGGGTGACGTTTCGGGTCGAGACCCTTCTTCAGAAATGTCACCCATTCCTTCTCCAGAGATGCTGCCTGTCCCGCTGTTACTCTAGCTTTTTGTGTCTCTCTTCGGTTTAAACCAGCATCTGCAGTTCCTTCTTACACTTTTCTTTTGACTTCATATCAGATGCTCCTGTAAATTATACACCCATCTCTTTATTATGCCAAATCTAGTATTTGTTGCCTTAGTGGTTATTCACAAGATGCAACCACAAGCATGTTGAAACTAGCAAATTCTAATTGAAACCATGTCCGCATCTTTACACTTGAAGGACATCTTGCTGGCTGCATCCTCTGATGGAGGTTATTTGATAATTCAGAGGTTGGCAGAAGCCATGGCAGAACTAGGGTGACAGCAGCTATTCCAATTTTTTGATGTGACTTAGGACAGCCTGATTGACAAGTAGGAGAGATGTAATTAATTTACAGGGAGCCATAGGCATTATCCACATAGATAGTAAGAACATTTCACTTAAGCCAAGAATATTTAATGGATTCCCTTGTGGTCAGTTTCATTTGGAACACCAACTGAAGAAGGGTCTCGACCCGAAATGTCACCTATTCCTTTTCGCCAGAGATGCTGTCTGACCCGCTGAGTTACTCCAGCTTTTTGAGTCTAGCTCCAGCTTCTAAACAACTGCTCCATCAAACGCACACACAGCTCTGTGCAGTATAACCTACTCACTAACTGAACAACAATCGTTATCCATCAGATCCCTTCACTAGCATTGTTATGATCCATTACATTCTAGACATACCATTACTCCAAGCATCACATCCATATCTTCACTTACTGACCATGCCAGTTTTGTGGAAGGGGTATCATTATTAGATGAAGTTTATTATTGTCATGTGTACTGAGGTGCAGTGGAAAGCTTTGTTATGTATTCTACCCAGACAGATCAGATAAACCAAATATAGATACAATCAGTTCAAACAGAGAGTTAGTTAGATTTAGCTCTTTGGGCTAAGGGAATCAAAGGATATGGGGGGAAAAGCCAGAACGGGATATTGATTTTGGATGATCAGCATGATCAAATAGAATGGCAATGCTGGCTCGAAGGGCTGAATGGCCTACTCCTGCACCTATTTTCTAGGTAACTCAAATACAATAGATAGAGAAAAATGGAAGACGCAGAGTGCAGAATATAGACAATAGGTGCAGGAGGAGGCCATTCCACCCCGAGCCAGCACCGCCATTCAATGTGATTATGGCTGATCATTCTCAATCAGTACCCCGTTCCTGCCTTCTCCCCATACCCCTTGACTCTGCTATCCTTAAGAGCTCTATCTAGCTCTCTCTTGAATGCATTCAGAGAATTGGCCTCCACTGCCTTCTGAGGCAGAGAATTCCACAGATTCACAACTCTTTGACTGAAAACGTTTTTCCTCATCTCAGTTCTAAATGGCCTACCCCTTATTCTTAAACTGTGGCCCCTTGTTCTGGACTCCCCAAACATTGGGAACATGTTTCCTGCCTCTAACGTGTCCAACCCCTTAATAATCTTATACGTTTCGATAAGATCTCTAAATTCTAAATTCCAGTGTATACAAGCCTAGCCGCTCCAGTCCTTCAACATATGACAGTCCCGCCATTCCGGGAATTAACCTAGTAAACCTTCGCTGCACGCCCTCAATAGCAAGAATATCCTTCCTCAAATTTGGAGACCAAAACTGCACACAGTACTCCAGGTGCGGTCTCACTAGGGCCCTGTACAACTGCAGAAGGACCTCTTTGCTCCTATACTCAACTCCTCTTGTTATGAAGGCCAACATTCCATTGGCTTTCGTCACTGCCTGCTGTACCTGCATGCTTCCTTTCAGTGACTGATGCACTAGGACACCCAGATCTCATTGTACGTCCCCTTTTCCTAACTTGACACCATTCAGATAATACTCTGCCTTCCTATTCTTACCACCAAAGTGGATAACCTCACACTTATCCCCATTAACTGCCTCAGCATTGTAGCGCTTCAGTTCCATGGGCAAAGCTCAATGTCCACAGTAGGGTAGAGGTGAATCAGGCAGTATCCTGGCTTATGGAAGCAACCGTCAGAATCCTAATACAGACCTCCCAACCCTGCTGAATTTGGCGGAAAGTTTCCGCATTCTTATTTCATTTCCGCCATTCCGATTTCACCTCACATTTTTCCGCAAAACACGTGCCGCTCGCCCCGCCCCACGCCCCGCCGCTGGTCTGGCCTCGCCGCTGGCCTCGCCGCTGGCCTGGTCTTGCCTTGTCGCTGGCCTTGCCTCGCTGCTGACCTGGCCTGGCCTGGCCTCGCCGCTGGCCTGCCTCGCTGCGTAGCATGAGGCCCGTTGATGTTGAGAGGGGATGGGGTTGGTGAATGGGGGGGGTTGGGGTGTGGGGGAAGGATAGGGGGAATGGGGGTCAGGCGGTGGGGGGCGGAGGACGGGAGGGGGGGTGGGGGAGGAGGGGTGGGGAGGAATGGGAGTGGAGGTGGGGAGTAGGGGTGGAGGGGTGTGGGGTAGAATGGGGGTGGGGGGAGGGTAGTGGGGGGAGAATAGGGGGGCTGGGTGAGACATGAACCGTTGTGATTTGCTGTTGAAGACCACTGGAGCAAGTATGTCTTCAATTAAGTTAGGTTTTAAATGAAACTCTTTCTTCATAACTTAGTCATACATTTTATGACCATTGTTCTTTTATTCAACGCCAAGCGAATTGGGATTTGTAAGGAAAAAGCAAAATAGAAAAAACAAAACAATTTTTTCTTTGTGTTGTAAAAGGTATTTCTGTTCAATAACCTTTCTATAAATAGCAGAATATACTCGTAATAGGCCTGACATTGTACATGTAGTCCAAGAACTACAGACTGTTGGAAATAATAGTCGTTTTTCACACATGAATGTTGTCAACGTGTATGCGCATTTGGCGTGCATACTTTTTTTTTGCTGAAAGTTGCATTATGCGCCATATTATGAATTTTGATGTAAAATTCTGAATTTTGGACATCAATATTATGAATTTGTTAAATCAAATGTTGGGAGGTCTGCTAATAATAAAAGGGAAGAAGCTGTTCCTGAGCCTGGTGGTGCGTGCTTTCAAGCTTCTGTACTCTCTGCCGGATGGGAGAAGGGTGAAGAAGGAATGACAGGGATGGGAATATTTTTTGAATATGTTAATTGTTTTTCCAAAGACAGTGTGAAGTGTAGATGGAGTCAGTGGTGGGAAGTGTGGTCAATGTGATCAACTGAGGTACATCTGCAACTCTGCAATTTCCTGCGCTCTTGGGCCGAGCTGTTCCCACACCAAGCTGCGATGCAACCCGGCAGTTTGCTTTCTGTCGTGTATCTGTAGTAGTTTGTAAGAGTCATTAGAGACATAATGAATTTTCTCAATCCTCTCAGAAAATAGAGGTGTGCATTCTTGGCTGTTGCGCCATCTGTCATATCCAGACAGTTTACCGGACACTTGCCAAAGCACTTAGCTTTCCCTTGCAAGATTAGGTGACACGCAACCTGCGGCAGCAGCAATAAACCAACAGGAGGCATATATGTTTGTTGGCAAAACACTCTGCAGTGGAGAGCCATGACTATTATGGATGCAACTTCCTCAGAACGTGTAGCTGGCAGTGTGGTAGGGATCATTATGGATACTGATATCTTGGCACCTAATCTGTTTCTTTGCATATCATTTCCAGTTTGCTTCACACTCTTGAAATTTGCAAGCTGCAGAAGCTTTAAGTTTTACCCTTCAATTGTTCTTGTCCTTCGCGATTCTACCCTTGTGCTATTCTTCTTTGAAGTAAACTACAGCTCCCACCTGATGCAATGGCAACTGAGCATCAGGACTGAGTACTTGTCATTCACTATAATACTCGGAAGCATCTGGCTTTCGTCAAGGTTCATGGACATACTCACCAAATTGCTTGATAAGACCTACCTAAAAGTCTGTGCAAAATGTCAAGGAGCATTGACTCCATATCTTTTCACAGGCCTTTGTGTGGAGTCTGGAGTCTAACATTTCCATCATGGAAGTAGAGGCAAGCTGTATGCAATGTAGATCCAGCCCTTGCACAGCATCTAATGGCCAAGACGTAACTTCCCATTCCAACACGATTAAGACATAGGCTAACATCGGACTGGTACAGTCCAAGCTTTGGCATTCATTCATTCATGCTCAGACTGCTAATTTCATGACTGGGTAACATTGTGCAATAGGGTTTTGAAGGTGATGCAGCACTCTGGCAATTTCTGCTCTTGAACTGCAGGGATTGCTGAGGCACCATCTCTGGTTCACCAATGTATCTGCAGACTTATTATCATACAGTAACATGTAAAAGTGAAATAGGTGTGTTGACATATTAAGAGCAACATCCAACAGTTTGGAAAATCTTGAGCAAAACACAAAGTGCTGGAGTAACGCAGCGGGTCTGGCAGCATCTATGGAGGACATGGATAAGTGACGTTCGGCGCAGGACCCTGCTTCAGAATCATTATAGTAAGAGGAAAAATGATGGAAAAGACGTGGGGGGGGGGGGGGGGGGGGGTGTAGAACTAAGCCTAGAAAGTGATAGGTGAATATACATGAGGTTGATGCGTTGACTAAGTGACAATGATAGAGATTAAAGGCGAGAAAAGCAGTGAAAAATAAAGCCAGAGTGAATGGTATAGGTGGGGGGAAAGAAGAGGAGCCGGATATTGGGAGAAATGGTTGTGGACAGGGGTGTGGAGTTGAGGTGGGGGCCCAAAAAATAGAGAGGGGGAAGCGGGGTGGGCGGCACGGTAACGCAGCGGTAGAGTTGCTACTTTACAGCGAATGCAGCGCCGGAGACTCAGGTTCGATCCTGACTACGGGTGCTGCACTGTAAGGAGTTTGTACGTTCTCCCCGTGACCTGCGTGGGTTTTCTCCGAGATCTTCGGTTTCCTCCCACACTCCAAAGACGTACAGGTATGTAGGTTAATTGGCTGGGTAAATGTAAAAATTGTAAAAATTGTCCCTAGTGGGTGTAGGATAGTGTTAATGTACGGGGATCACTGGGCGGCACGGACTTGGAGGGCCGAAAAGGCCTGTTTCCGGCTGTATATATATGATACGATATGATGATACATAAAATTGGAGAATTCAATGTCCATACCATTGGGTTGTAAACTACCCACGAGCAATATGACCTGTTGTTTCTCCAGTTTGCATGTAGCCTCATTCTGGCAATGGAGGAGGTAATCCGGAAAACCTGTTATTGCGGTATCACTAAATGTCTGAGGAATTAGTTTCATTGCACCTTTTCAGAGTACAGATATGGATGATTACACTCAAATCCAATTGCTAAAGCTTGTATTTGGTCACCAGTTGAATGACTTCAATTCTGTCTATCGGAGTTATGATTCTCTTCCTTGATGTTGACCTTTTCTCTGTTGTTATCTTCCTGTTCTCCTCTTTAGGATTGGGTGTGCTTAGCTCAATTGTATGCAAACTCAATAATGCATTAATGTAAAACAACTAATAGCGTGTGGATTACATGACATTTAAAGATGAAGCTGGTCAGCCGATGTTTGTTGCAAAGCTGGTGTAATTTGTGGCTTTTTTCTTTCTGGTTATCCCAAGCAGGAAGACATGGAGGAATCAGTAGACATTTCATGTCATTACCTTGCATTCATTTTTTACATGAAACCTTCAATTAAATGTAAAGCACACAGGTCCTTTATTGGAAAATATATCTGTTGGTATTCCATGCGCAGCAAAGATCTGCCTCGACTCTTTAATGTGTAGCAAGAAGGTGATCATGTTTCATTTGACGTTGGAATGGTCATATCAGCTAATTAAATGGTTGTGTCCATGAATTTGAGGGCATTGTTCGGCAGTGTTGGCAAATGGTAAATATGAACAGTTTCCTCCAACTCTTGAACAATGTTAGCCAACACACAACACCGCTGGCAATGATCTTCATCTTGTATTTTTACTCTGTAGCTTCATTTCTTTACCTGAGAACAGTTAGAGCAATTGTTCAATGTTAAACATACATGGTCTGTTGGTAGTTGAATCCTACGATGAAAGGGCTTCATGAAGACACTTATCCAAGACAGTTCACTTCTCAAGGCATGTTTTTATACAACCTCATACCGAGTTGCTTTAGTAATCTTCGAGCCTTTTATGTGAGATCTTAGTCTTCATGTTACATTGTGAAAATTGAATTTTCAGTACCAATATCAGACGATCTTTAGTGAAAAATCGGATTCTGGAGAGGAAACAAAGTATCGGAAGCCCTTAATACTGGCAAATTTGTGGAAAGAGAAACAGAGTTAATATTTTAGATTGAAGACCCTTCAGCAGAATTGGTGCTCTGTTCAGAGCCACATTTGTGCAGTAAGCACTTATGCCAATCAATATCTGACCTTGTCAACCAATTTAACCTGTTATGACTGGTCACCCACAGTATAGGTAGCTTGAGACATGAGCCACCATATGTGTCCCTACACTTTCAAAATTTGTTCTGCAAAGTCATAAGGCTAACCCTGTGCCTTGTTCAAGTTAGATAGAACTTCTGGTCATTTGTGTCATACCCCATACAGTAGAATATACTGCAGGCACAAGAAATTGCAGATGCTAGAATCTTGAACAAAACAAAGTGCTGGAGGAACTCAGTGGGTCAGGCAGTATTTGGGAAAGAAATGGACAGATGACGTTTCGGGTTGAGACGCTTCTTCAGAATAGATTGGAACTGTGTACATCTGCTGTTAAAAGACTTTCCTTCCAGAAGACTAGTCTTTAGTCCTGCTATCTTTTACTGCGAATGTTCATAACATAGGTACTTCATAATATCGATACTATACAAAGTAAATTCTCTTTCATCTATAATTGTGCAAATTCCCTTTTGTGACTTTTATGAGAAACTCATTCTTCCTGTGCTGAGGTTGCGTTGGAGATTAAACTCCTGTCAGTTTTTTGTGTTCCATTTTACGAGTTTCCCTTTCTTCTGATGTAAACAGAATTCAGATGCTTTTAAAAGAACAATTGTGTGGGGAATGACACATCATTTAGCGATGTGTTACTGTCCTTGTTTCTCATCCAAATCGTTCTGAGTTAACTTTTGCATGTAGTCTACTCTTACATCTGTTGCTGACAATAGATGCATTCCCAAGCATTCTTGGTTGCATTTTCCATTGAAGCCTCATTCTTGAAAACCAAATCAGGTCGAACAACTTCATTTGGATTCTTTTGGATCATAGATCACATACAAAACTGTCTCTGACTGCGCAGTATAGAAACTCTCCAAAGTTGCATCTCCTTAATAGGTTTTTGAGTACAACAATGGGATCATTCACAATTCAGCCAATGCTTACTGTTATTCTTTTTCTTTGCAATAATGAATATTTCACATAGTTCACGCAGTGAGAAAGACACAATGCTGATTCTTTTTCTCCAACTTTTTGTTCTCTTTTTAAACTTTCCCAATCTTCAATTATAATTTATCCTGAGGTGAACTTTGAATACTGCTGGAGTGTTGGTAAATTTCTCTTGCAATGATTGTTATAGGGCACGAATAAGGGGATGGAACAGGCAGTTTCTACCACTCTTTGTAATTCACTTAATTCTTGGGCATTCAAGTTGCCAAACCATGCCATATTGCAACCAGTAGGCCCTCTACTATACACCTGCAGAGGTTCAAGAGAGTATTTGTTGACATTAATCTTCGAAGGAGGTAGAGGATTTGATAGGGTTTCTTTATGATTGCATCTGTGTGCTGAGCCCAGGACAGATCTTCAAAGATATGCAGGCCCAGGCTGTTTAATCTCTCCACCACTGTCCCATCGGTGAATACAATAGACAATAGACAATAGGTGCAGGAGTAGGCCATTCAGCCCTTCGAGCCAGCACCGCCATTCAATGCGATCATGGCTGATCACTCTCAATCAGTACCCCGTTCCTGCCTTCTCCCCATACCCCCTGTATATCCAATACAGGTTCGTGGATTCTGAGCTTTCCCCTTCTAAAGTCAACAATCAGTTCATTGGGCTTGCTGGATTGTTGTTCTGGCACCATTCAATCAGATTGTCAATATCTTTGCTATACTCTGACTCATCATTACCCATTGTTCATCTGACAATGATGGTATCGTTGGCAAATTTAAAGACTGTGTTTGGCAATACAGTCATGGATATGGAGTGAGAAGAACAGGGGACTGAGCACACAATCTTGAGTCTGACGAAGAGTCCGGACCTGAAATGATAACCATCTATGTTTTCCAGAGAAACTGCCTGACCCACTGAGTTACTCCAGCACGTTGTGTCTAGCTTTGAGGTTCTCTGCTGCTGGCTATTAAGGAGTAATTATCACCAATCCATACTGATCGTGATCTGCTAATGAGGAAGTGGAGGATCCAGTTGCATAGGGATGTGCTGAGACCCAGTTCCCTGAATTTGTTAACAAGTTTGGAGAGGATGATGGTGTTGAACGCTGAGCTGTGGTTGATGAACAACAGTCTAACGTTCATGTCCTTATTGTCCATATAGTCCAATGCAGAATGAGAGCCTCCTTTTGGCCACCTGACCAGTTCTTTGAGTTGCTCTCTCCTCGTTTCTGTCCTGCTGCGAAGCGCTTATTTTTGGCAACAAAAGGGAAAAGTGCACTTTTTTCAAGTCCCATCCAGGACACACTATACAGATAAGTGATTCTATTTCCTCAACACATTTCTCATCCGTGAGCTGGTCTCCTATCCAAGAACTAAAAAATCTGAGTGTCATTCACATGTCTCTTTCATGTTGGGTGACAGTGTTCCTGTGCGCAATAACTCGTATTACTAACTGGAATACTCCAGTTTGGCAGGACGACTAATAAGCCAATGTTTCAGGAGAAGGATAACATCCATTGCCTATTTTGTACTTTCATTGTGCATCATTAAGCATGTGAAGCCTCACTGCTCAATTTGCCTATAAGCTAATGCTAAAAATACACAAATAAAATAGGAAGCAATATGTCATCCAGGGAGCATAAGAAACTGATTCAAGCAGCCGTATCTAGTTCCCCACTATATTTAACTGAAGCAAATCTAATTTTTAAAAAAACATGTTTGGGGGCTCCTGGTGCCCCTGATCTGTCTGCATGGAGTTTGCATGATCTCTCCATAAACACGACCATTATAAATTATCCATTCATGTAGTAAAATAGCAAAAAAACAGGTTCATGGACATGATAGAGAATAAGTTGCAGGATTACAATGAAAGGGAAAATTGTGTTGAGTGCTCTGTTGGGAGGTATATCCACCGAACAGGCTGACCTTTAAATTCCTTTTTCCTCAATCGACCGTAGGCTGTGTTGGCACAAAGATGAAATTCACAACAATCTTCATTGAAGTTTGATTTTGCTGAGGATGGCTCCCTAGACATGGGAAGTGTTCACATTTTCCAGAATCTTGCCTTAAACTGTTGTTATCAGAGAACTGTGTAGAGCAACAGGGACAGGTTGGTAAAGGATTTTTGGTTTGCAGATGTTGAGTGGAAGGTCCATTCTCCTGTATACTTCAGTGAATGAGTCAACATTGTCTATAGTAGATAGGAGCGCCACTGGTTGAAGATTTTCAAGACAGTCCTCACTTATTTATTATCTATATTATTAAAATGAGGAAATAAGAGGCGGCACGGTGGCGCAGCGGTAGAGTTGCTGCTTTACAGCGAATGCAGCGCCGGAGACTCAGGTTCGATCCTGACTACGGGTGCTACACTGTAAGGAGTTTGTACGTTCTCCCCGTGACCTGCGTGGGTTTTCTCCGAGATCTTCGGTTTCCTCCCACACTCCAAAGACGTACAGGTATGTAGGTTAATTGGCTGGGTAAATGTAAAAATTGTCCCTAGTGGGTGTAGGATAGTGTTAATGTACGGGGATCGCTGGGCGGCACGGACTTGGTGGGCCGAAAAAGGCCTGTTTCCGGCTGTATATATATGATATGATATGAAGGTGAAAAGTGTCAGTTTTCTGATGACACAAAAACAGATGGGAAAATATGTTATGATGAAAATATTCCAACTCTGCAAAAGGATATAGATAGTAAATGGACAAAAACTTGGCAAATGAAGTTTCATGTGCGTAAATTAGTTCACGCACTTCAGTAGAGGAGGAATCAAAAGCCAAGACTATTATTATCTGAATGGAGAGCTTGCAAATGAACAGAGGACAGAGAGGTGCAGGTATTTTTGTGCATAGAACTCAAAAAGTTAGCCTGCAGGTGCAACAATTCCTGAGGTACTACCCAAGGAAAAGAATAACTGAATAGCTCCTGTCTCATGGCAAAAAATAAGCAATGATTAGTTGATAATTACCACAGCAGCAACAAATAAAGAGAATGGATTTATGTGATGTATCCGGCTGAATTTCTAAAATTAATGATTGGCATTGCCGACCCAATTTATGTCTGTGAGACTGAGGCTAATCTTCAGCATATTATTGTGACTCTATTCTTCACTGCTTCATAGTGTAGAAACCAACTTATTTTATAAATTTCTGTCCATAAAACAAAACAATAAACCATAAATTCAAAAATCAACAACATTCCATTCAGTTATGATTTTATAACATTTTGAACACAAGAACAAAAGCAACAGGAGCAAGGCTCTACCACTGGGGTCCTTGAGCCTTTTCCACCAATCAGCATGATTGTGGCTGAACCTATGCGTCATCCCCATATTCTCTGCTTCCAAATATCTGTCTCGGCCTTGAAGAGACTCTGACTCTATGACTGAGCATCCACAACCCGCTGCATTTTCGCACAATATGAACAAATGCACAATTATTGACCTTTGATCGGATTCACATGGATTAAAGAAGACAGTGCAGAAGCAGGCCTTCACCATTTTCAGGGTAAAAGAGACCCACCACATCTAAAGGTCCCAACATCTGAAATCTGGTGTTTAGAACCCTCCACAGGTGGATCCTTTCATTTCTATAGTTAACCCAACAATTAGTTGTTTGACATCCTTAACATTTTCTTGATAATACTACCCAGTTTACAAAGTTCAGTTCTTCCTTGCCGATCGAAGCCTTGCTCTCTGTTATGGTGCAGCACACAAAAGAAGAGTATTTAGTGTATAGAGTCCAACCTATAGCAATCATTGTCTTGAGCCCCTGATTAGAGAGAATTTTGTAACAGTGACCCAAGATCAAAATGTTCAAGGGCCTACTGAACTAAGGTACCTTCTTCCCTGGTGCCATGCATGTTATGGACCAGAATACATTTTCTTTTATTCTGGAAATTGTTCTTTTCAATTTAACTTGTTTACTTATTTATTTTCTTGTTTTCTTCGTTTAATCTCGAGTTTAGAAAAATTAGTTGACCATATGTTGCTTTTTAATTGTGTATTTTGAGTAGCTCATTTTCAAAATGTCTCACCAGAAGTTGACACTTCCAACAAAACTGACCTTGTCCCAGACCAAGTTAATCATCAGTCCTAATTTTGTTCATCGCATTTGTTTGCTGATCATGCAATTGGTTTATGGGGTGTTTTTTATAGCTGTACATTTCATTTTTAAATTTCTAAAGAATTTATTTTTTGTGCACCAAAGTGTTGCAGATTTTCTAATATCCATTTTAAAAACAACATTTCTTTTGAACATTGCGTTTGAAAATGGTGCCAGACATTTCATTGAACATATTCACCAATCGGTAAATGAGGTTGAATGGAAATTTAAGCAAAAAGATGCCAGAAGGATAGCGACAAATTGCGGAAGCAGGTCATCAAATCAATTGAATGCCAGAAGGAACTAATGCAATCAGATGAGAATGCGAGGAAAGTACAATCTAATCTGGATCAATTACTCTACCTCTGCCATGAGGCTGGAGAAAATCAACACTCAATACTGAGTTTACAACTACCAGAGGAGCAACGTGAAAGGCATATCAAGTGGTTCGAAGAAAGGGTGGAATTTTTTGATGGTTTCATGGCAGACGCGGAGAAGTGGTTGTCTGAAATCGTAGCCCGAACATTGTGCTCTGAAGTGGGAGAAGCTATTCAACAAGGTGTTGAAATGGGAGAAGAAATTACACCTCAGGATAGTGTCTTGAACGTTTCAACACGAAGATCAAGACATAAATCTGGTTCTGTAGCCAGTTCAACTACAAGGGTCTCTGCTCAAATGGAAGCCGAGGCTGAGATGGCTGCTCTCTCGCTAGAAGCTGCCGCCTTGGAGAAAAAATATGAGATTGAGGAACAAGAAGAACTGCTGAAGAGGGAGGCTGAAGAACAAGATGAACAGCTGAAAAGACAAGCAGAACAGCTGAAGAGGGAGGCTGAAGAATGAGACGAACAGCTGAACGGAGATGAGGAAGAACTTTTTCAGTCAGAGAGTGGTGAAGGTGTGGAATTCCTTGCCTCAGAAGGCAGTGGAGGCCAGTTCGTTGGATGCTTTCAAGAGAGAGCTGGATAGAGCTCTTAAGGATAGCGGAGTGAGGGGGTATGGGGAGAAGGCAGGAACGGGGTACTGATTGAGAGTGATCAGCCATGATCGCATTGAATGGCGGTGCTGGCTCGAAGGGCTGAATGGCCTACTCCTGCACCTATTGTCTATTGTCTATTGAAAAGACAAGCAGAACAGCTGAAGAGAGAGGCTGAGGAACAAAAAAGGCTGTTGAGGAAGGGGAATGAACGGTTGGAAATAGCCATGAAGCTGGCAGTTGCCGGAGCAAGGAGGGACATACTGGAAGGACAAAGATCAAAATGCAGCTCGAGAGTATCTCAGAAGAAGAGTTCCTTAGTCCAAGAAGGAGCTACTAAGCTGGAAACAGCAGCTAAAGTCAACCCACAGCCAGAGCCAGTCTGGTCTCGTGGTGCAGAATTGGCACTAAGTAAGTGGATGGGCGACAATACTTCACCAAAGCAACCGGGTGCTAGACCAAAGCAAACAACTTTTGGGCTGTCTGTTGAGGCTCGTAATAAGCCAGCGACCCAGTACTCTTTTCAAAGGCCTGTTCATCATTCATCTGCGCCCAGCCATGAAACTCAAAATGAATTCTATGAATTGGTGAGGAATCAAACAGTAATCAGTGGGTTCCTAGCTCAACAAAATCTCTCTCCCACCTTACCCCCAATGGAAATTCCTAAGTATGGCAGTGATCCTTTGCAATATGAAACTTTCATAATAGCGTTTGAAGAAGTGGAAATGAAAACTACTAGTGACAGAGATCGCTTACACAAGCGGATATTCGAACCAGCTTGTTAAAAGGTGTCGACATTTGCCTGCGGTTTGGGCTATCGAACGGCAAGAGAGTTGCTTAAAGAGCATTTTGGTAACGAACAGAAGATTGCTAATGCATACATGAAGAAGGCCTTTGCTTGGTCAGTTATCAAGGCGGAAGATGTGAAAGCGTTGCATGAGCTTGCGATATTTCTTCGGGGTTGTAACTCGAGAAATATCAACCATACGGCAGAAATGAATGTCGTTGGTAATATGAGGGCTATCATTCTGAAATTGTCCTTTCGGCTTGGAGAAAAGTGGAGAGATAAAGCAGGTCTGATACAGGAAGTTGAAGACAGAGAGGCCATGCTTCCTGACCTGGTGAATTTCATGAAAAGGGAAGTACAGTTAATGTCAAATCTACGCCATGGCAATATTCAAGATCCTAAACCAGTAACTGGCAAAGGTTCTACTTTTACTAAAGCAAAGGGAAGATCAGGACCTAAGGGGAGCAGTTTTGCTGCTGCCTTAATACCCGTAGAAACAAAAGGCGGAATGAAAAGAGATGCATCTATCATTAGGCCACAAGAGTTTTGTTTGTCATGTAATGAAGTTGGTCACACCATAAGGTGGTGTCGAAAATTCAAGAAGAAGGAATATAAAGAAAAGAGGGACTTCTTAAAGGAGAAGGGAATCTGTTATGGATGTTTGAAGAAAGGACACATGGTTAAAGACTGCAGGAGTCGGATAGCTTGTAATATATATAAACAAGGTCATCCTGAATTACTTCACGCTGAACAGAAGAATACGGACAAGACGCCGGAGCAAATAGAATAAAAGGAGAGGTCAGCTATGAGTGATGTTGTTACCTCACCTCAGCTAAATGCATATTGGGGCTGGAGTAGAAACCTGTGTTTTCTCCATCTTACGAGTACAGGTAAGGAGCAGCAAGGGGAATACATTGTTGCAAACATACACATTTTTGGATCATGGAAGTTCGGCTACCTTTTGCACGGAAAGCTTGATGGACATCACAGGAGAAAAGATTAAGCTACTCGTGTGTGAATGAAGAGAGATTCTGCGATAGTCATCATATCACAAGTATGGATGTATCTAAGCTGGAGGAAGACAATTTTATACAAATATCTGATGTGTTTACACATGAGACTATGCCCGATTCTCATCCAAATATACCTAAGCAAGAAGAAACAATGGCCTTACTTGAAGGATGTTAAGATAGCTAAAATAAATTCTGGTATCGGCCTACTTATCAGAACAAATGCTTTGAGGGCATTGGAACCCAAGGAGTTTGTCAGCAGTCAAGGGGATGGACCATTTGCCATGAGGACCCTACTCGGATGGGTTATCTATGGCTCCTTTAGAAGGAGCAAAAAAGGAGGAAAAGGAATAACTACCCTGCTGCTGCTGTCAATCAAATATCTACTGTAAATCTAGAGGAATTGTTGATCAAGTAATACAATCACGACTTCAATGAAAGAACCAGTAAGGAATCAGAAGAAATGTTCAGAGAAGAGGTAACGTTCTTGTATTATGAATCACCGTAAAAATTATAGGACACTATTGTCTCGACTTATCTTTCAAACAAGAAAGTGTTAGTCTGCCAAATAACCGTTGCATTGCAGAACAACGCATTCAGAATCTGAAATGCACGTTTAGCAAGAATATGAAATTTCATGATGAATACACATCTTTCCTCACAGAGAATGATTGATAATGGTCATGCTGAAAGGGTACCAGAGAACCAGCTGAATCGAAGTGATGGAGAATTTTGGTACATTCCTCATCACGGGGTGTATCACTCGAAGAAAGAAACATTAAGAGTGGTCTTCGACTGTGCTGTGGTTTTCAAGGGTAAATCACTTAAATGTCAACTGCTGCAGGGTCCAGACCTAACAAACTCATTCATTGGAGTTCTCATCAGATTCAGACAAGAGCCGATGGCCTTGATGGCGGATATCAAGGCAATGTTTCATCAGGTCAAGGTATCGGAAAAGCATGTCATATAACTGCGATTTCTGTGGTGACCTGATGGTGATGCACAACAAGATCTCGTTCAATATCGGATGAAGGTACATCTTTTTGGTGCAGCATCATCACTGAGTTGTGCAAACTTAGTATTGAGGTAGACCGTCGAGGACAATAAAGCTCACTTTCCAGAAGAAGTGACAAACACAGCAAAGAGCAATTTCTATGTGGATGATTGTTTAAAATCCATGTCTACGGAACAGGAAGCAATCCAAATGGTTAAACATCTGACTTCCCTCTGCAACAAGGGAGGATTCATGCTATCGAAATGGAACAGCAACAGCTGTGCTGTATTGGAAACCATTCCGCTAGATAACAGAGCCAAGGAGACCCGGGACTTGGATTTGGACAAAGACAATCTGCCTGTGGAGAGAGCACTGGGATTGCACTGGTGCGTTGGAACAGATGTGTTCAAGTTCAGGAGCGACCATGTACAAGACGGGGCATCCTATCTATGCTTGGTTCTGTTTACGACCCTTTGGGATTTCTTGCACCATTTACATTACCAGCCAAGTTAATTTTGCAGGATCCCTGTAAGAAGAAACTTGGATGGGATGAGAGTATAATGCAAATCTTCTCCAGCGATGGACAGAGTGGTTAGCAGATCTCGACAAGATCTCGGAGTTCAGAGTGGACCGGTGTTTGAAGCCTACAAATTTTGGTCAAATCAAATATGCACAGCTGCATCATTTTTCTGATGCAAG
Organism: Rhinoraja longicauda; assembly: GCF_053455715.1. Taxonomy (NCBI): domain Eukaryota; kingdom Metazoa; phylum Chordata; class Chondrichthyes; order Rajiformes; family Arhynchobatidae; genus Rhinoraja; species Rhinoraja longicauda. Next base: position 66,448,514 of record NC_135959.1, on the reverse strand, counting down.
TGAAAGTGGTTACTGTACTGTTTCATATTTGAGACTGGAAAATGATAACAATTTACATGTTGCATTCTTAATGGGAAAGGCCAGAGTGGCACCATTGAAGCAAATTACAATTCCCAGAATGGAGCTCACAGCCGCAGTCTTAGCTGTCAGAATTGACATAATGCTGCAAAAACAACTGCAGCTTGAGCTGGAGGAATCCACCTTCTGGACTGATAGCATGACATGATATTTTCAACAATGAAAATAAACGCTTTCAAACATTTGTAGCAAACAGGATCACTTTTGTAAGGGATGCTATAATGTATCACAGTGGAAATATGTTAATATCAAGGAAAATCTTGCGGATGAAGCCTCTAGAGGATTGACAGCAGACCGCTTCTTAAGCTGGAAGAGAAGAAGGCTGAAGAAGATTCTGTCTAATGGACAGAGTACTGGAGACTGTACCAGATGCACAAGGTTTTGTGCGTACTGTTCGACTTCAGATAAGAACGACATCTTGATAGGACCGATAACTGAGATATGTCTGGTTCTAGAAGATGAAGGAGAAGATCGCAGAATCGCTAAAGAAGTCTGAATGTTAACATATAATGCATATTACTTTTGTTTTTGATAAGCTTTTATAGCTCCTTTTAATATCTATTGGTAATTGCTTCGTTATATACGTAGAACAATTAGGGCCCAGTATGTAGGAGTCATTTACGTTTAGATTAGGTACTGTTATTATATTATGGCCATGTTTTATATTTCAAGTTTCTACCTGTTTGTAATTTGGAAGGTGGGATTTGATACGTAGAGGGGCGTGTCTACATCTGAGGAGGCTCGCCTGGCCACAGAGATTGGGAGTCAGTTTAGTCTCGGAGGATGGAGAGAAAACAGTTTTTTACCACACGATAACGACTGTGTTGTTTGAAGAGGAAGCAGTTGATAAGAACGATAAGCTATGAATTATTCTTTTGATTTGTGCTACTTTAATAAAGACCAATTAATCAAGAAACAGCATTTGGAAGATTAATTTTTGCGATCTTAGAGTGCGGTGTGTGCGTAAGCTATATCTCCACCACATCCCCGAGCAGTAATGGCTATCGAAGTTGGACTTTGAGAAGGTATAGAAACTGCCATTACAGTTCAGTTGGACATTATTTTTACTCAGGAGGTTTAGTTTATTTTAATTTAGAGATATTGGACAGTTGCATCCAATTTATAGATTATTTCTAAAACCATATTACTACTACTGGGTAGATGGACAATATCTACATGCAGCTAGAGTTGAGGTTAGTCAGGAACTTTTCGTATCCCGAAGTATGGCTGACTGCCTTCTCACCCTAAAGGGAGTGATATTTACTAACACTGGCAGCCATCGATGTCGTGTGAATTTTGGGGCTGTACTAATTATTCTCAAGAAAACCTGTCTTCTCACAATCTTGCCAACCTTCATCAAGCAGTCTGGATGTTGAGAGTTGTTGGTGTGAAATTTTGCTTACAGCATCAACATTAAACAAAAATTTGAGTGAAGTTCCATGGATGACATGAATATTGGGGCATGTTACATTACATCCATTCAGAGCACAAACTATATCTATGCAATGGTGTATCCAATAACTTACATTGCACACTTTTATTCTGAACTTGCATATCATGCGGTGACACTTAAAATGTAGGTAAAGATTAATTGACCTTAAGAAGGTGATGGTCAGCTGCCAACTTGAACTGCTGCAATTTCTTTCTTTATCTCTATCTTGAGCTTTCACTGAAAACCTCATCAGCTTCTCCTTAAAACCTCCAGATCTTTCTCTACATTTCAAAGATTTGCTTTTTAAACTGTAACTCACAGCAAATTTCTCCCATATAAACTCCGGTACCTCACCGTTACTGTTTATATGATAATAAACTCAACTTGAATTTAACATAAAGATTTGTAGGAATTCAGCGAGTCAGGCAACATCGGTGGAGGGAATAGACAGGTGGTTTGGGTCGGGGCCTTTCTTCGGACTGATTGTAGTGTGGAGCGGGGAGGTGGGAGGAGTAGGACAAACCCTGGCAAGTGAGAAGTAGATGAAGATGAGAGGGGTTTGATTGGCAGATGGGTGGATTACAAAGGATGGGAAAGGAGAAGGGTGACTGGGGAGGGGGACATGGGAAACAGAGGGCAGTATGGGGGCAATTACTTGAAATTGGAGAATTTAGTGTTCATACCGTTGGGTTGTAAACTATTCAAGCGGAATATGAAGTGCTGTCCCTCCAGTTTGAGTGTGGCATCACTTTGGCAATGTAGGAGACCCAGGCCAGAAAGGTTGGTATGGGAATGGATAGGGGAATTAAAATGGTTAGCAACAGGGAAATCTAGGAGGGCTTCTCAGGCAGAGGATAAGTGTTCGATGAAACAGTTGCCTAGTTTACACTTGGTCTCTGTGATGTAAAAGATGCCCATTAGATGAGATTTGAGGAAGTGCATATGAATCTTTATTTCACCTGGAAGGCCTGCTGGGGTCCCTGGATGGAGATGAGCAAAGAGGTGCAATAATATATGTTATATTTTCTGTGGTTGCAGAGGAAAGTATCTGGGTCGGGATTGGGTTGGATGAAAAGGGATGACGAAACCCAAGGCATTGCAGAGTGAGTGGTTTCTGCAAAAAGCAGAAGGGACTGGTGGTGGGATCACGTTGAAGGGGGAAGAAATCTTGGAGAATGAGGTATTGGATGCGGAGGGAGGTGGGGTGAAAGGTGAAGTCCAGGTCAGTAACCTTGTTCTGTCTGGTGGGAGGGGGAGCATTAGGTATGTGGGACACAGGAGATGCAGGTTAGGGATCCATCCACAACAGCAGGGGGGAAACCACATTTACTGAAGAGGGCATCTCGGATCTCTTAGAATGTAAAGCCTCATCTTGGGAGCATATGTGCAGTGATGGAGAAATTGAGAGTAAGGTTTGGTGTCCTTGCAAGAGACAGTGTGGGAGGAGGTGGAGTCGAAGACCTCATATTCCACTTTGATAGCTTACAACCCAAAGGTATAAACATTGAATTCCCCAATTTTAAATAATACCCCCTACCCGCTCTCTTTCCTGTGCTCAGCCCCCCCACCCACCCACCCACAACCCCAACTCTATGCATACCCGTTCCTTCCACTATCCCGCTCTAGGCACCCTGCTCATTTCTCCTTCGTACACTCCTCTCCCATTACAAGTCCCTCATTTCCATTTTATTCCCACCCCGCCCCATCCCCTTCCACCTATATCCCTCCTTCTGGCCTTGATCTCATTCATTTTCTCTCATCTGACACCCTTTTGTCTCCTTTTCATCTCTAGCCTTAGTATCCTCTGCACACATTTGTCAATCAAACCCCCATCACCTGTATCACCTTGCCATGCTTTGTCCTGCCTCTACTCTTCTTTCCCAGCTCTCTCCCGCCTCACTATAATCACTCTGAAGAAAGGTCCCAACCTGACATGTTGCTTATTCATTTCCTCCACAGATGTTCCCTGACATGCTACTTTCATTCGCACTTTGTTTTTTGCTTTAGATTCCAGCAATTGCAGTTCTTTGTGTCTTCATTGAACTCGGACTTACTATCTTCAGTATCTTTTTGTCTCACTATTTTCTTTGATGTCCCATCTGTCCTTTTCTGCAGGAATGAGTCCCTCTTTTGCATTAGGTTATGGAATCAAGTTCCTCAAAAGATCTCAGCAGGGAGGATGTGCACCCCTTGGCTCATTTGTGATCTGACTGTATGCAAGGGGGGGGGGGGTCATGTGCTACCATAGCTTTTGCAGCAACTGTTATTTCAATGGAGCAGAATTTCATTGCAGAGAAGAAAGTGAATGTGATGAATGTTATGTGAGTGATTTCAAAGCAGGCAGTTGGGTGCTGAATTTTAAACTAATAAAATACTGTATGCCAGTTATTCTTTAAAGATTTCAGTAACATGGGGATGCAAACAGTCAAATTAGAGAGGAAAACTCTCCATATGTTACCTAGTGGTTGTGTTTTAATCTATTAAAATGGCTATTCGGTCCATCATGTCCACAGTGGCTAGCAAAGTTAATTAATTTGAACCCATTTCCCAAATTTCAGGCTGCTGTTGACAGCATTTCAACACTTCTTCCCAATATTTTCTAAATATGACGTGGACTGTTTCTTTCTCATTTCCTCAGATTCTCTAATCTTTCTATCAGTTATCTTATATCAAGATAAGAATCCTCTTAGTTATTGACTTATCTGGAAAGGGATATTAATTCTTTGTGGTCAGAACCTATTTTTGTGGTGCCCAGAGCAAACCTTTATTTCTTTGCATAACTAAAATTTGCCAGAACACTATTAGTCACAATCACTTTTCTTTTGCTCTTTCACTTTTTGTAATATTCTGGTAACTCTAAGCTTTTCACTAGTTTTCAATATTCACTTATATTTGATTTACAGTTATTGTGGCCATCATACAGTTGAGATTTTCTATTCATTGATATTCCTGCTTCTGCTTTGTTGTGACTTTCTGTTTAATGTTTCATTAAACTCCGTATCTTGATTTCTATTACTGGACTAGGGTTCCCAGTTAACCGATTGCTACCTGGCACCTAAAATATTAACTCAAAACGTTTTCTCTTATTTCGGTTAGTTCAGCAAGAAATGTGAAAATGCTACAGGCTGTCGTAATTGATTTTTTATTCATGTAAAGCTTTAAAGAACAGAACTGTCTACAGGCATAATCCAGCATTTTTTTAAGAAAAACTAATTTTGATGTTTCCCTTTGTCATTTACTTAGATCTGTATTCTATTTTAGCTCAAAGACCAATTGAAAGATGGGCTAAAATAATTAAACGTCTGGTGTCATCTATATTCCTTTCAAAATATTCCATAGTCCTCTGTCTATATGCTTTTATTATGATTACATATTCACGTGGTCATAAATGATATTTTAAATCTGTGTAGAAACCTCATCGTTGATCAAATAAGTGAATCAGATTTGTTGTTCAAAAAGAAATGTCTTGGTTTTTCCTCACCTGCTGTATTCTTAGACCACATTATTGATGCAGATACAATTTGTTTTTTTAGATACTAATCAATGATCAAGTAATTATTTTTCTGAAGTCTGAAGGGTATTGACCCGAATCGTCACCTATCCATGATCTCCAGAGATGCTGCTGGATCTGCTGAGTTACTCCAGACACTTCGTGTCTTTTTTTGTAAACCTGCATCAGCAGTTTCTTGTGTGTCCATCATTTTTCTCCTTCCTCTCTGCTGGATATTTGCAACTATTCTGCAGACAGAATCAGAGTCAAACCCTTCTGACATTAGACTGACTGTTTCTTACATGAGTCTCCAGTTAATGGCTCTGCAAGGCCATTCCATGCATTGAACTACATCGTCAATTTTTTTTGTTGATTATGTCAAACGATCCTTGTTCCATACATACACCAGCACCATCCCCCAACGCTTTCTCTACGATATCAACGACTGCATTGGGGCTGCCTCTTTACCACCTGTGCAGAACACATTGATTTAATTAGCTTCATTACTAACTTCCATCCTGCCCACAAATTCAACATCTCTCTCCCCTTTCTTGACCTCTCTGTTTCAATCATAGGGGACAGATTATCGACTGATGTCTACTACAAACCTACCGACTTCCTCAGTTATCTGGACGACACTTCCCCCCACCTTGCTTCTTGCTAAGATGCTATCTCTTACTCTCAATTCCTCCACCTCTGCCGCATCTGATCCCAAGATGAGACTTTCCATTTGAGGACATCCGAGGTGTTCTCATTCTTCAGTGAGCGTGGTTCCACCCCAGCTGTTACAGATTGATCCCTCACCTGCTTCACCACTTTGTCCCGTAGTTGTGCACTCGCTCCCCTTCCCCTCAGATGCAACAAGCGTAGAAACAAGGAACTGTGCATCGGGAACATCCTCTGACATTATCGTCAACGTGATCTCACAACCTGTTTTTTTCATATCTGGCCTTTGTCCAACAAACTACCGATAGAAGAAACCCATCACCTGTGTCCACCTATTACTGGCAATGCTCTATCCTGCCCCTCCTCTCTTCCAGCTTTCTTTCCGCTCCCCTGTAATCAGTCTGATGAAGGGTCCCAACCTGTCATCACCTATCCATGTTCTCCAGAGATGCTGCCTGACCTGCTGTTATTACAGCATTTTGTGTCTTTGGTAAACCAGCATCTGCTGTCCTTCTGATTAATCATTACTGATTGTATGCCACATTGTCACCTTCCTCCAGCTAACAATGAACTAATCAACATTTTCTTTATCAGCATCTACTTTGATCTGTCATTTTCACACCGTACCCTTCCATATTTCTAGACTCTTTCTCCCCTGATCCTCAGACTGAAGAAGGGTCTCGACCTGAAACATCACCCATTCCTTCTCTCCAGAGATGCTGCCTGTCCCGCTGTCACTCCAGCATTTTGTGTCTATCTACAGTTTCTTAATATTATATTGTCAAATCTTCTCTCTGACTGTGCCTTATGGTTCAAATTAGTCTCAATTCTTGTAAATGTATATTTGTTTTTGTTATGTTTGGTTCTTCTAATTTATTCTTGCTTCTATTTAAAGTAATAAAATAATTCTTAAATATAGCATCATAGAAAAATTGCATTGGAGAAAACAGAAACTCAACCAATTGAGGCCATGTTAAATCTTTATGAAACAATCAAATCAGTCCCAATCCTCAGCATTTTGTCTATTGCCATTCAAATTATTATACTTTGCGTAGCTATCAAATTCTCTTTTGAAATTCTATTTGACTTTCTCTGTCACCCTTACAGTGAGTTCCACGTGTGACCAATGCTTGAGGAAAAAAAGGTTCCTCTCAACCTTCACACCTCTTTCCTGACCCCGACACCATATCTCTTCACCATTTCTTTGAATCTTTGTCTCCTTCGACGCGCCACAAGGTGGTCATAAAGTTTTGCCTCATCAGTGTATACATTTCATCTAGTCCAAAAAATTGTTTACTACCTGTATTGTTTCCATTTTGCTGAACCAGAGTGGTAAGGAAAGCATGAATTGTGAAAATGCAATTAATCTGCAGAGGGAAGTATACCAAGTGTAATAAGATCGCAGATGCGATATGTAGGAAATGTGAGTTCATCACTTTAGTTGAAAGAATGGTGAGAAGAATATTATTTAAAAGGTGCAAAACTAATGAACATTGGTGATATGGGTGATCTCATCCATATCAGCGGTCCAATGATCATATGTGCTCATTGGATAGTAGAACAGGCTTTGGAGTCATACTATCTATTTATGTTCCTATTTATGTTCCTATTTATTATGAATTCATTCTTATGATACTTCGCATGCTGTACTTTCTTAGCAATGCTCCTTTTATTCCAGGCCTCAATTTTCATTGTAAAACTTTGCTGAAAGCCTTCCAAATATCAATATAGATCAAAAGAAAATAATGTTTTTGAGGGAATCTAGAATTTGAAGAATTGAGGAGAGGATGAGTAAAGAAATTGCAGGTAGGAGGAAATTCACTGCTGAACAGCCCGCCGTCACCACTAGAAGTGGCAGAAGAAACGTTCTGAATTGTTCCAGACCAGGTGACTTTCCACACAAAACAATCTCTCTCATCCAGATATTTTATCAAAGTAAGTCACAACTGCAGGGATTACATTTGTTTATCCTTTATAACCTTTCTTGTGCAGTTCATTACACAAATATGAAGCGATCAATTACCCAAAATTTCAGTAGTTTGCTGCAGGTGCCACCTACTTAACTGACCTTTTCAAATATAAGGAAAACTTTTGTATGCTCAGCAAGTGATTACATTGTTTCAGGTGCTGAACGCATTTGACTGCTGTTCAACATAGATGACTGGTAGTAATCTATGTGGACACAGCAGCTGAGACTAATACACTTTACAGCAGGTTGATCAGATTGGCATTCACTGGGTACAGAGATGCTGAGGGATTAACATTTCAAGCTGATCAAGGTCGACATCATTCACGAAAGAGAAATCCCTCGAGTCCAATTGAAGGCCTTGTCAATCCATTGCACAAATGGACCATTCCAGGGAGGCAAAACTGGTGATAATCATAGGTGTAAGCACATTGTGTTGCACTGAGCTCCCAGCAATTGATCAGATCAATGCACTGTGCAACTTCTCTGCAAAATCCATCACTTAGCTCTTTCACCTGAGATTCCCCATTGAATTCTCCTGTGAGAAAAGGGAGTCCAGGCTTCAGGGGCACATTACAAAATATTTTCCATTTCAGCAAGTAATGTTGCTCTTATTTTATTGCCTCTGCCATAAGCCCCCGCCTAAGAAGAAGCAATGGTAATTAATATGCAGGTTAAAAACTAGCAGGGGAGAAAATTTGGATTGAAGAAAATAACCTTGGAGCTCGGAAGACCTCACAATTCAAGGGGTTTCTGCTGTGCAGCATTGACCTAAGGAGGGTATCATTCAAATCAAGAATAACCTTGTTCATTGCACTTATTACATTATCAAACTTTCATGATGATGCACAGCAGTTCATGCAGTAATACCAACGGGCGCCACACCATTTTCCTTTATCCTGAGTAGAAGGTGCATCCAGAACAAAATTCAGCACCCCATATTGAGTGTGCAAATACTTTTTACAGCTATGTCTTCCATTATATTCATTGTAATTTCATTACGCTGCTAAATTTTGTTCTGGATGCACCTACTACTAGGTGAAAATGGTGTTTGATCATTGATTAGAATGATGCCTTCCTCAGATTTGTTAGTTTGTGCTGGTGTATTCATAAGAACTTATAACGCAAATAAAAGAACTTAAACATGTTTTAGTCAATAGGGCAGTAAAATGATGCGTATAGTAAAGCCGCTGTCTCGCAACTCCAGCCAGCCGGGTTTGAACCTGACCTCTGGTTCTGTATGTGTGGAAGTTGCCTGTTCTCCCTCTGATGGTGCGGGTTTCCTTCAGGTCTTCTGGTTTCCCTCCCACACGCCGAAAATGGGAAGGATTGGCAGGTTTATTGGCCACTGTTTATTTGCCTCTAGTGTTTAGGTGAGGGGTAGAAGCTTTGAGGCAAGTGAATGGACTTTGGGCAGAGTACAATGGGTTGGGGAAGGACTAATGTAAATGGGTAGTTGATGATCGGTATGGCCTCTGTGGGCCGATAGGACCTGTTTCCCAACCGAATCTCTGTAAATCATCCTCATGCCTGCTGTGGTTCACTATCTTTTACCTGGATTTAAGTGTTCTACATTTACTATCTGACTTCAACTTTTTTATCTGCATTCCAAAATAGTAACATAAAACGATCTGGGAAGCTACATCGTTTAGGTAATATCTGACAACAACACACATCAGTAAAGTTTTCACTGCAGAACTCATTTAATTTTTGTGGGAAGATTTCCTTCTGGTCAGTGGCAATCACTCAGTTACTGCTGACCACAATTTGGGACCGGAGTGTGTGTTTCTAATTAAAGAATTCTAACCCAATTACTTTTATATGTGCACCAATGACATATTGAAGCTGCTTATGTATGTGCAGCATTCCACTCTACTCAGTGCTACTCGGGATACTGAGATTAAAACTAGGTATCTTTTTTGCTAATCGTATGGATTTCAGCGTAAGAAATCTTTAAAGTAGCATTGGCAAAAAGAATGTGAACTCAGTTTACAGCACATTTCTGGCATCATATCCCAAGGGAGCATATCATTATAAAAAGAGTGACGGGAGTGGCGGCCAATGATGGAAGGGGGGTGCCCATGTTGGCCTCTGGGGGCGGGGCCCATGTTGGCCTCCGGGGGCGGCCCTCCCCCCCGAGTGACGGGAATGGCGGCCAATGAGGACGGGGGGGAGGAGAGCAGAAGAGGCGGACCTGCCGCGATGGCCGCCCGGAGCCGGGGCCGGGGTGAGTGGCTCCCTCAGGAGAGAATTGGACCCAACGGGTCCACTTTATTCCAATATATCACTAAAAAAATCTAAGCAAGTAAACTCAGTAGACTACATTGAACATTAAAAAAATTACTTTCCTTTTGCCTCAAAATAGATGTCTGTCTAAAAAAAATCAATCATCTCCAGAGAGGAGGAGTACACAAACTGCTGATTGTTTTGAAGTGTCTGAAGTTGGAAGTTAGCTATTAAGTTCACAAAAAGGTAAATTGGAACTTGATCATCACATTGAAGAGGTCATTTAGATGCTATCCATAGCTTTATTCATGAAAACACATTGTACAATTATTTTGCACTATTAAACTGAATTAATTTATTCTTATAAAGTTCATCAGCATCAGTAATATTTTGCAAAAAAGTGCACAACTTATGAATTGCTCAGCTTACTGTAACTTAAACAACTTCCAAAAGTGTAAAGAAAATAGTTTGCATTTGGCATTTGTAAACTCTAAAAAGAAAACTCGGCTAAGTATATAAGAACTTTAATGGCGGCGCGCACGGACGCAGCGGCTCACAGCACAGCGGCTCACAGCTCTCCCTTTCGGTGCGTTTTATGTGTGTTATCTGTGTTATGTCTGTTAGTCAAATTTAGTCATTCAAACCAGGAAAATCAGGCAAATCCTACCTACAACCGAAAGGACCTTCTGATCATCGGATTCCAGTGCAATCGGGACCTTGTGCGCGAATTTCCACACCCGCGAAATATACCGGAAGAGATTGCCAGGACACCGGGCGCTCCGTGGATAGTTGTCGGCGCGAACAGGCGTCGCAGACGGAGGAGAAACAGGAAGCAAAAGCGAGGATGCCGGTCCGGTATACTTGCCAAGCTAAAGAGACAGCCACACAAACCACCGCTACCTAGCATGTTCCTCACCAACGCCAGATCCATCATCAACAAAATGGACGAACTTAAACTACAGATATCAGCAAACAAACTCGTGGAGGACTGTTGCATTCTCTTAGTAACAGAGACATGGCTTCATCCACTTATCCCAGACGGAGCCATTGAGCTAGCCGGGCGCACAGCGTTTCGTTGGGACAGAAACATCGACTCCGGTAAGAGCAAGGGGGGGGGGGTTATGCATTTATGTGCACAACAGCTGGTGCACTAATATCCAAACCATAGATAGCCACTGTTCTCCTGATCTGGAGTCCCTAACAGTTAAATGCAGGCCTTTTTACCTTCCTCGCGAATTTACAGGGGTTATAGTAACAGCAGTCTACATCCCACCGAATGCTAACGCTAGCACAGCTTTAGGCTACCTGCTAGGTGCAATAAACTCACAACAGAGCACATATCCAGAAGCAGCCCACATCATAGCCGGGGACTTCAACCATGCAGACCTAAAGTCAGTTCTCCCGAAACTTGAACAACACATAAGATGTGCTACCAGGGGGAAAAACACACTAGACAAGGTTTACTCAAATATTAAGAAGGGGTTCAGGTCAGCACCACTACCACACCTGGGGCAGTCAGATCACCTGTCCATATTCCTAACCCCAGCATACACCCCACTCAGGAGGAAAGCTCCAGTCACCATAAAGACTGTGAAGACATGGCCTGAAGGAGCTTCCTCGCAGCTGCAGGATTGCTTCGAAAGGACCAACTGGGATATTTTTGAGGATCAGGACTTGGAGGAGTACACATCAACTGTACTTTGCTACATCAAAAACTGCGTTGACAATGTCACCGTCGACAAACGCATCCGGTTGTACCCCAATCAAAAACCCTGGATGACAAAGGATGTCAGGTCTCTCCTCAAGGACCGTAACACCGCCTTCAGGTCTAGTGACAGAGCTCTATACAGTGCTGCTAGAACCAACCTGAAGAGAGGCATCAAGGATGCCAAAGCGTCCTACAAGAGGAAGATTGAGGACCACTTTTCCAACAATGACCCACGGCGGGTATGGCAAGGCATCCAGCACATCACCAATTACAAGACCAGCAACCGCACGACTGCCGACGGCGACGCCTCGTTGGCTGAGGAACTTAACTGTTTCTTTGCTCGTTTCGAGGTGAAAGCTACAGTGGCAGACATTACACCCTCTCCAGCACCTGAGAGCAACACCTTCACTGTGCAGGAGTATGACGTTAAGCGAGTGCTCAGAGCAGTGAATCCCAGGAAAGCTGCAGGCCCCGATGGTGTGACGGGCAGAGTGCTGAGGGAATGTGCAGACCAATTATCTGAGGTCTTCACAAAAATCTTCAACCTGTCCCTTTTAAAATCCACCATCCCTCCCTGCCTGAAGTCCGCCATAATCATCCCACTGCCGAAAAAGCCTGTCATCAGCGGTCTTAACGACTACCGTCCGGTAGCACTCACACCGGTCATCACAAAGTGCTTCGAGAGACTGGTCCTGCAGCACATCAAAGCCAGCCTCCCACCCACCTTCGACCCATACCAGTTTGCCTACAGAGCAAATAGGTCTACAGGGGATGCCATCGACACTGCTCTTCACACTGCACTGACCCACCTTGAACACCAGGGGAGCTATGTGAGGATGCTCTTTCTCGACTTCAGCTCTGCCTTTAACACGGTCATCCCGAGCAGACTGGTCACCAAACTTTCCGACCTTGGATTTTCCCTAACCATCTGCAAATGGATCAAGGACTTCCTGACCAACCGCCCCCAGACAGTCAAAATAGGCCCTCACCTCTCCTCCACCATTACACTGAGCACCGGCTCACCACAGGGCTGTGTGTTGAGCCCCATCCTTTACTCCCTCTACACTCACGACTGCGCCCCCACCCATCCCACCAACACCATCATCAAGTTCGCGGATGACACGACTGTGGTTGGACTTATCTCAGAAGGAGATGAGACAGCCTATAGGGATGAAATCCAAAGGCTGGCAGCATGGTGTTCAGTGAACAATCTGGTCCTGAACTCCTCCAAAACAAAGGAACTTATAATTGACTTTAGAAAAACCAGTGGAGATTACGACCCACTCTACATCAATGGGGTCTGCGTGGAAAGGGTACCAGCTTTCAGGTTCCTGGGTACGCACATCGCAGAGGATCTCACCTGGTCTACCAACACCATCACCACAGTAAAGAAGGCACAGCAGAGACTCCACTTCCTGAGGATCCTCAGGAAAACCAACCTGCAGGAGAAGCTCATGTTGTCCTTCTATCGCTGCTCCATCGAGAGTGTGCTGGCATACTGTATAACCACATGGTATGCCAGCTGCTCAGAAAAGGACAGGAAGGCCCTTCAGAGGGTCATCACGACGGCCCAGAAAATCATCGGCTGCTCACTGCCCTCCCTGGAGCACCTGTTCAGCCTGCGCTGCCTCAGTAGAGCAGGCAAAATAATAAAAGATCCATCCCACCCCGGCCACCGTCTGTTTGTTCATCTGCCCTCTGGTCGACGTTTCAGGTCAATCAAATCCCGAACAAACAGACTTAAGAACAGTTTTTACCCCAGGGCCATACGAGAACTGAACACTACCTGTGCACTAGGCAACACCGTTAAAAAATCTTGTACTTAATTTAATTGTATTTATGTATTTATTTGTTTTTGCATTTATTGCATATATGTTTGTACGCACCGTCAGGATTGGCTGTTTTTTAATTTCGTTGTACTCGTTGCAATGACAATAAATGAATATTATTATTATTATTATTATTATTATTATTATTGTTATGTAAAAGACATTTACATTTAACAGCTCTCATTCAATATTTGTGCATTTATATCACTGTAGTATGTCTGTGAACTATGATTTCTCGAGGATTAAATAACATTCCTTTTAAGTTTTTGAAGTGTCTGCATAACTTCCATATGAAATCTGTTAGGGTGATCTGTGAAAAGATGTTTGGCACTACTACCAGTTAGCTTGGAAAATAATTGGCACAGTTTCTGTTTTGTGTGCAATGGAGAAATTACATTCAAGCTGTGGTTGAAATTGCTTCCAACCAAACTTCCTCCCTCCAGTGTGATCAATGAGGCACTTAAATGTATCTGCTTCATTTCTCTCTCCGTAGTATTCCCATCCTCACAGAAATGTTTCCTTGGCCTCACCAGGCATTTCACCAGAGTCCATATTCAACAGTTCATCCACCACAGTTTCTCTTGCAACGTGATGACACTATCAAATACAACTCCTATCCATTGATCACAAATTTTGCATCTAATTTGGAAACCAGTTGATTTGTCACTTTGCTGAATATCTTTGTTTTGTCTGTAAATATAACTCGGAGCTCACAGCCACTGGTCATTTTAATTCTCCATCGTGTCAACAGCTTCTATGCTAAAATACAGCTTACGGAACAGTCCTTCATCTTTTACTGTGGAACAATATAACCTTCCACACTAAACATTGAGGCCAACAACTTAATATCATTACCAACACCTATTTATATTTTGCACATCATCTGTGTTATCATATACTGTTTCCTTAGTTCTGTTTTATTTTGCTGTCTTTGACTCCTTTGATATTTGTTGTTCCTATCACCGAACTGCATGCTGCCCATTCTATTTTTTCTTCCTGCTGTACTTATATAAAAGGTATTATATCTGTAACACCCTAGATCAAATGAAAGATCATCTTCCTGAATTGGTAACTGTTTCTTTTACCCTAAATGCTAGCTGAGCTGCTGAGTACTTCCAGCATTTGATTTGAAATTGCACTCCTATGGTTCAAGATTCTGCAATAATTCATTTACATATTCTCTCACGAATCAAAGCAACCTGCCAGTATAATCAGGCGTAAGCATTTATTTTACTTTCTTCCCGTTAATAGTAATACTATTGAGCAGTTTTACTTATTTCAGCTGAAATTGAGTTTAGCAGCAATACAAGCACTTTCAAATAGGATATCCAATTCTCCACCTCTGAATCACTGAAAATCACTTGGTATTCTCAGCAGTTTGGTGACTTTTTATGCACATGACATATAAATACATATGCATCAAGGAAATGAATGGAATATAAAGGATCTCTGCTAATTAGTGGAGTTGGGAGTACTTTGCTATGTTGGTCTGGGTTGAGTGTGGGGTTGATTTGATTGAATTGAACGAAGTAGTTTTGAGTATAGCCGTTCTCTTTTAAATTTACCTGATTTTTATTTGTATATATATTTAGCAGATGTTACGTTGAATATGGTGGAATGTGGACCAGGACACAGCTAATATGAGTGAAATTTTCTCTGTTGGTTAAGTGTACAATTTGAACAGTTAACGCCATACAGCACAGAAACAGGCACTTCAGCCCAACTTGTCCATGCTCTGGCCCATCTAAGCTAGTCCCATCCACCCACGTTTGCCCCATATCCCTCTAAACCTTTCCTATCCATGTACCTATCCAAGTTAAGTGCATGTAGATTTTTGATGGTTTTGGCATGATCGGCACATTGTGGACCGAAGGGCCTGTTCTTGTGCTGTACTGTTCTATGCTCTAGCTTCTATACTTAATGCCCTGAATAATGAAAGTCAATGCAACAAAGATCTTGTTGAGCACCCTATCTGCCTGTGATGCCACTTTCAGGGAACTATGCCCATGTGCTTGTAGATCCTTCTGCTCTACAACATTCACCAGGACACAACCGTTCACTGTGAAGGTCCTGCCCTGGTTTAACTTCTCAAAATACACCATCTCGCACTTATCTGCATTAAACCCTATTAGCCATTCCTCAGCCCACTTGCCCAGCAGATCAAAAGCCTGCTGTAATTTTTGATAGCCTCCTTCACTATTCACAATACCACCCACATTAGTGTCATCTACAATCTTACTAATCATGCCTTATACATTCTCATCCAAATCATTGATATAGGCACTGAGCCCAGCACCGATCCTTGAGGCACACCACTATTCACTGGCCTCCAGTCCGAAAAACATCCTTCCTCAACCACCTTCTGCTTCCTTCCATGACGCCAATTCTATATCCAGTTTGCTAGCTCTCCCTGGATCCCATGCGATCTAATCTTCCAGAGCAGCCTACCATGCAAAACCTGATCGAATTTCTCTATTGTATAAAGTAACTGTTTTATAGAAAACCCTTGCGTTCAGTCTGGAAGGTAGCCCTGAGTGTGCCTTTCCCTGTCACTTTACATTTTAATCCCAATCCCACTCTGACCTCTCCCTCCAATCCAATGAACCTCAACGAAAACTTAAGCAACAGCATTTCATCTTCCAGCCAGGTACACTACAACCTGTGGAGCAATTAAATCAGCAATGCTTCTTCTGATGAAACGTCATCTATCTGTAACATTAACATTTATTTTCCTTAGATACTGCCTGATCTACTGGGTACTTGCAGCATTCTCTCTAATGTCAACTTTCCACAGCTGCATTGTTCTGTGTTTAATAGTTCCAGCATTTTATCTCTCTGCTCTTCTCATTCATCTCTTATATTTAAAGAACATAGTAGAGCAGTGCAGCACGAGAACAAATGCTTTGACCCACAATGTCTGTGCCGAACACGATGCCAAGATAAATTCATCTGCCTGTGTCCATGTCCCCCCATTCCCTGCATATTCATGTGCCCTATCTGAAAGACTCTTAAATGCCATTATCGTATCTGCCTCCACCACCGCCCAACAGCATGTTCCAGACACCCACCATTCTCTGTAAAAAGAAAACTTGCCACACATATCTCCTTTAAATTCTCAATAATGCGTCCTCGTCTTTGATGTTTCTACCCTGGGAAAAGGGATCCGGCTGTCTATCCTATCTATGCTTCTCATAATTTTATATACTTGTATACTATAAAGTTCGGTCTACCCTCAACCTCGTTCGTTCCACAGAAAACAATCTAAGTTTGTCCAACCTTTCCCTGTAGCTAATAACCCCTAATCCAGGCCGTATTCTTATAAAACTCTTCTGCACCCTCTCCAAAGGATGTGATCCTCCCTGCAATAAGGTGACCAGAACTGATTTAATCTCCACTCCTAGCTGGCTCCAACCCCATTTATGTCATTCAGTCACTTTTTGTGCCACCCTACCACAAACCACGTTCAACGCCCTTTATGTGGCGACTCTTGCATACCTTGGGTATTCCAAGCAAAGAATTTCTCTATGGCTTATCACGTGTGACAATAAAGTATTCATTTCAATTCAATTCCCTTCGTTTTGTTTAGTTTAGTATAGAGATACAGCATGGTATCAGGCCCTTCGGCCCAATGGGTCCAAGCCTTCCGTTTCTCTGCAATTAAAAGGACTGATTTTAAACTTTTCCTTGTTCTACTGATAGATTATTTACCTAAAATGTTACCGCTGCTTCTCTTTCTGCAAATGCTGCTTGACCTGTTGAACATTTCCAACATTCTCTTTTTATTTTGCATTGCCTATTGTTCAGTTCATGATTTGTTATGCCAAGTCCTGATAAATTTTACATACAGTTTAAAAAATCCAGGAATATATTTGCAGGCTATGGTATTCGATGACAAATTAATTGCTGCTTTGCTTCAAGATAATTAAATTGTGCTTGGTTCTTATCTCTGTTTTCTATGCAAGCTACTGCCCAACCACATAGATCAGGCAGATTTTGTTGCTGCTAACACTTGTGTTATGTGACTTTGCTGCTTTCATATCAATACTTTCCTTTCCAAAACTCTATGAAACAAGAGCGCAGTACCTGCAAATGGTTTTACATTTTCTGAAAAAAAATCTGTATTAGACAGACTGGTGAAATGCCAACCCTGATGTGTGTTCTAGAGACCAATGTATATTAAGAGTATAAAATTGCTCCCAGTTATGACAATTAACATCTCAATGCTTCGTTTTATGGCTCCTTGAAAGCCAATTCCAGTTGCTGTAAGCAGAGCATGAATGGCCATATTTCCATTATCAGTGCTTTATCACAACATTATCAGGCCATATATCAAGGTTATGCAAAGCATGAAGCCCGAGAAGTACTCCGTTTTCAGTTAGAATTCTGCATCACCTGGTTACTCTGGTTGCCATGGTGCTGCAATTCTGCCGTGGAACAAGGCAAATGCTCATTGTAGCCATTTGTTGATCCTTCTGTCATTCTTTTAACTTGCACAGTTGCAGGGTTGCCCAAATCTCCAAGCTCGCAGCATTAAAAATAAGCATGAAACTGTTCCTGAAAGCACATGCTGAAGGCAACCGGCTGCTCTGTTCAAAGTTGTTCAAGCAGCCAGGATTGCTTGCAATACTGCTGTGTGGGCAGAAGGATATCTTGGCTTCACCACTGCCAACTGTTGATCGGGGATTTGCAAACGGATACTGGTTAGAACCTTTTGGGAGAAAATGAGTGATGACGGGAAGATTAATTTGACATTAGGCCTTCTGAGATGAACCCATGTCAAATTGGAACAACAGTTTTATAAGACGGCAGAGCAGCAGTAAACAAAAGAAATACCCAGGAGGGATTAAGTGCAGATGCCGTAGGTTTCAGACTCTCCAGTGTCAGTTGGGGCCATTGGGGTAATCTTAAGGAAAAAGAAAATTCATGCATTTGGCACCAAGAAAATATAATTCCAAAATTACCTTAACTTCATGGTATAAAATTAATATAAAATTCACTTAATGGCATTGCAAATAACTGAAATGTAAGAGTAAATTTAAGCGTGATAGAAATTTTAGTTCAAAGAAATGACTGAAAAAAAAACATGAAAATGATATAGAATATTTATTCTATTTGTGTTAATAAATTTATTTCATATAATCTCAATAATACAGCTATGGTGAAGGTAACACATGAAGATATTTCAGGGAACTATTTGCCTGTCAAGCGTCAGCTTGTCTTGATCTTAATTATGTATTTTTAGTCTGTCGTGAGCAACGGTATTTGCAATAGAACACAAAGAGATATTAGTTCAGAGAAGTGACAGAAAAAGCGATTAACTATTTCTTCGGAGGCAAATTATTTCTTTATGTGCCATGGTGGGAGAGCAATGAACAATTTATGAAAGGAAGGTAAATAGATAGTTTTGCAAACATCGAATAGAAAAATTCAGTCAATAGTGCATATAAATAATAGATTGATGGAAAACTAACAAGTGCAGCACAGAAACATAAAATCCCAGTGCAAATAAATAACTAACGACAAAATGGGAATAACTGGCACATAGGAATCCGCATGCAAATGGTAATTAATAGTACACTGATTCACACTGCAATTTTTGATACAGCATATTTCAAATAGAAGGAATGGAAAAAACTAATTAGAAATATCTGTGAGGACATGCCTTTTTTTAAACCAAAGACTACAAATTACCTTTAGGTTATATGAAGGGTTATTTGGTTAAATATGTAAGTTACCAGAAGGGTTCTCAGTTTATTAATGATTGTCCTTAGAAAATCTGCAAATAATTCACAGGGCAACTTTGATGTAAGTTTAATATAGTGCAATGTGACACATCGTTTACTTGCATTCTTCTACACTTGTTATACCCTTACCTACCTGATATTTTATTCTTTGGTTTAATATTAAACAGAATTGTAAGTTTATTGCTATCACTGGCAGTAACAACCGAGATGCATGTTTACAAGAAAGAGGATTCTCTCCACCAGTAATTCTGGACATGTAATCCTTCGTGGACAGGTAATCAGGGGATCTTCAGGTGAGTGCAGTTGCAGCTGTAGCAATATCTTTAATGCTTCACAGGTTAGCTATGAGTGACTGAAAATACAGACATTCACACAATACTGTCCATTTTCTTCATCACGCAGATGAATGGGCACGATGCCAATCATATAATTGGAGAGGGAAGTAAACAAATTGGTTATAGTTCCGGCAATATTCAAAATCCTGAATGATAGATTAAGATGTCAGTTGCCTCAAAATCATTGATCTAAAATGCAGGTCTGAAGAGGAGAGTACCTGCAAAGTAGATTAGCGGAAGGGAGTGTTACTGACAATTGGAGTAGGTACAAGGAACATCGCAGTCACACGACATGTCAGATAGCACAGTGCAGGTCATTCACAATGTAAGTTATAGGGCATGATGGTAATCCATCTCAGGACTGGTGAATGAAGATGCTCTCCTGTATGAAACATGTCACTGGAGCTAGGTCAGAGATGTCAGAGCAAATTATCTTTCTCACACACATTAGATTATTAAGTGCAATGACATGTAGGTTTCTGAGGGTACTGAAAACAAAAAGAGGGAGCAAGTCTCTCTTGCTATTAACATTTAAAGATTTTTATTGTTTGCTAATTTTGCAAATTTAGAAAATGCTCAGTTTCCAACACATGAATTTTCATGATTCAGAGAATACAGGAAATTACTTTCTAATAATTCAAACATGATTGGAAGTGCAATCGACAAATGTCATTTTTTAAATGTTTTTTGTTTTGATACTGTTTGTATGCGCGAGCATGTGTCCATCTTCATCAATCTTATATTGTATCTATATTTTGTGTTGGAGATGATCACATTTCAAAAGTGGTAGCATTTAGAATTCATGTGGCAACTTAAAAGCAAATTTATCATCATTCACTAATTTGTATGCTATTTCTCACTCAACAATTGGGCACTGATAATCTAGTACCTTGGGTTATGCATCCACTCATTCTGTGCATATATATATATACCGCACATTAGGTTTAGATTAATTTATTGGCATATACATGAAGGTACAATGAAATGTCTTGTTCATGTGAATGCCAGCATATTCAATAAGTACACAATACACACCTCGTTAATTGTAAAAACAGGTGAATAGTGCAAAGATTGCCTTGTAAACTGAAGTTGTACAAAAAAAGTACTAAAGTGCGACAACAGAAAACCGCATGAGAAAAGATTTCAGAGTACGGTTACATGGCAGCACCTCTGGGAAGGGAGTGTGAAAAAGTTGGTTAGTTAGAACTCCTTATGCTCCAGGAACTGTCAGGAACCTGTGAAAGACTCACTTTCAGATTGCAGATCTGAAGTCCACTTCAAAAACTGTTTACTGTGTTCCTCTTGCACATCAGTTTTGTGGGGCGTTTTTATTTACTCATAGGTATGTGTCTAACTTCTAGACCTTGATTTTGTCTCTGCACCTCAAATGGCACTGCACAGGTATTAAATATCACCGATTATATTCAAAGTCGTAAAGATGGTCTTGCTGAATTCATAAATGGTTTACCTCTCTGTGCCCTTAATCCATGGATTCTAATCTCAACTGCATAGAGATTAGATGCCCCCTGGCAGTATATCAAGAGATGATCTCCCTCCGTGGCGGTATGACTTCTTCCTGTTCCTGCCTCCACCTCTTCCTGCTGCTCTTTTGCACTTGGCAAGGACTATGGCTGCCTTATAATAATGTTGTGACCAAAGTATAACAGGAGACCATCTATAGATTTATACTACAAATTTTGCTTGAATGGTCCAGGCAATAAATTGCATTTTGTCAACCCAAATGGCATTCCCCATCATGTTATTTTAGTCTCCATTTCTGTGGCTTGTTTTCAAATGATCATAGAAAATATTTGAGTAGTAGGTATAAATCCATGAAATTGGGTAGTTTATAATGAGTTACGTGTCATGATGTCTGAACTATGAATCTGAATAAGGCCTCTGTGCTTCAATGCTCCGCTAGAGATCTCTTGCCTTACTTCTTTGTAACAAGAATACAACAAGTAGGTCGTATCTTTAGATCTCAAGGTTTATCTTAACAGGACACGTGCCATGTGACCCGAAACATCACCTATTCCTTTTCTCCAGACACGTACTATCAAATGTCTGAAGAGTTTCAAATTAAGACAAACAAAACATGTTTTTGTGCTTATGAACTCATTGTATTGCGCCTTCGTCAATCCACTGTGCAACTTGGTAGCAAAGCACAGCTGACAAATGGTCAACACATTCGTGTATTATTTGTTCCCCACACTCTTACAATTCCTACTGAATAATGTTTGCATGACCTCAACAATAATCTCACAAAAGCAAAGGCAATTCTCTGTCCTGGGCCTCTTCCATTGTTAAAGTGAGGCCAAACGTAAATTGGAAGAACAGCATCTCATATTTCGCTTGGGCAGCTTACAACCCTGCAATATGAATATTAATTTCTCTCCCTTCAAGTAACCCTCGCAACCCTCTCTCTCCGTTCCTCCCCCCCCTCATCATCGCACTAGGTTTACTGTCATCCAGTTGAGTTCCTCTGTCTGTATACTCGTTGTCACCTATCCCATGGCAAACAATGGCCGATTGTGTGCCCCACATTTCCTTGATTATCGTTGCTCTATGCATATCTTCCATTCATTTTTCCTAAGTACCGTCTATATCTCTCGCTCCCCTTTCCCCTGACTCTCAGTCTGAAGGAGGGTCTCGACCCAAAACATCACCTATTCCTTTTCTCTAGAGATGTTGCCTGACCCGCTGAGTTATTCCAGCTTCAGTTTGCTGTTTAAACCAACATCTGCTGCTCCTCCCTACACTATTGGATTTTAGTGTTTCCTTAAATAATTATTTTTGCATTGCATATCAAGATGAAATGTAAAGAAATATATATTTTTTGTTGCTTAGTAAGCAAACTATTTCACCAGGCTGAAATATGACTTTTATTGATCCTTGTGCCTCTGACTAGAAACGTTGGTGTTTCTCTGCTTCCAGAATCATTGGTTGTTCTGTTCCTTCACAAATAGCATCTGTGAATAATTGATTTTAAAGTGTGGTTGTGGTGCTTTTTATTGAGGAAATTGTCATTTTGACAAATATTGCCAACTTCTGAAGTTTGTTCTGAGCCACGTGTGGCCCTCCAGTAGAAGTCATTCAAGATGCACATTGCTGCTGTGCTGCGCAGAATATTTTGGTATTTATTTGTTCAAACAGGTTCCATGGTCATATGTCGTAATTACTTTGTCAATTTACCCCTGGTTTGCAAAGGATGTAGATTTTTGATTGTTAATGCTTGAAGTTAAACATCTTGCGCTCTGACTTATTAAATCATATTGCAATAGGACAGTTCCTGATTGATTCAATATTTTCCTGTTTTCCATGCTTTTCTTTCAGTGTTCTATTTGGGATGCTGTTAGCTGAAAATAAATAAGAATAGGATCCTGCAGCCTAAAGTAAAACTCATCTTTTTGATCAACCTTTTAGTTATATAACCAAGTATTTATTTCTTTGGCATGGATTCGTCTTTATCTTTAGAGTCTTTTTCTGTAAAGAAGGCATCTGAATACAATTTGTTGTTACTGTTTTTGAAATCCTACTTCAAAGCATTTTGGCATTTAGCCAAAACGTAGCTCGTGAGTTACTGCGTTGGTGCGAGTACAGCTCTCTCATGTGATAGGGAATGATCATGGGGGCTTTTATCAAGATCTATTATTCTTGCTGGAAGCCCCAGCTGTTGTCTCCTGCATAAGTTTGATGAACTGGACTGCTTTATACTTGCATCCATTTTTCTTCACAAATTGAATTACCTGGATTGCAAAAATCTGTAACGGTTGAAGAGCTGTGCACATTGTACCATATGCTGAGCCTGCGGAAAATGCCTACACCTATTATTGTGAAAATTGGAAAGAAAAATAAAGAAATTAAATCAAGGATGTTAATTTTTAGGAAAAAAATTAATCTAAGGATTGATTCATAAGCCCAATGGGATTCAATACAGTTCTTATCAGAACCAGAATTGTGACTTTAAAAATACAACTAACTGTACTTTGTTGCCTTCTCCCTTTAAAAACTATGGGATTTAATTTTGGGGTGAGATTCACAATATTATACAGGATTATTTGAGAACAAAGATAACCTTTGGAAAAAAAGTATGATCTTTTACCTTTTTTAAAACCCTCGCAATCTGAAACATGCACAGCAGGTGCAACCTTCAGTGCTGACAGTTATTTTCATCACGGTAGGCCAGCAAAGCAAAAAATGTGATGCTAGAAAATAGAAAATAGAAACAAAAAGCTGGAAATGATAGTTCAAGCTGCATCTGTGGAAAGAGAAATTGACTTAACGTAAGGCTGATGAACAAATGAAATGCCCATGATCGGTCAGTGACTGAATGACACAGATGGTTGTGGTGCTGCCAACTGAGGGAGGGTAGTGAGGGATTGTTAATCGCAGATGACCTTTCTGAAGGAGATGGTGATAAAGGAAAAGAGGGAACAGGAGGGAAAGGAAACTAAGATTAAAAAAGGCATTGGTGATGCTGGATCTATGAGTTACAAAACACAAGAAGGAAAACTTGTTAAATGTTATAATAAAAATGCAAGATGCTGGAAATATTCAGCAGAGCATGCAGTTCTGATGAAATCTGGAGAAGGTGGTTATCTGAAATAATTTAGTTCAGTATTGAGTCCTGAGGGCTGCAATTTGTCAGGTCAGAAGATGAGATGTGGTCCTTAAGCTTACATTAGTGGTTGGTAACAGTCCAATGATAGAGTTCAAAATGGGGGTGTATGATAGAGAATTGAAGTGACATGCAACTGGATGCTAATGTTCAATTTTGTGGGAGGAAGTTACAGTGGTCATCCAATTTTCTTTTGGTTCTCCATTAGAGGAGACCAGCTGTTGAGCAACAGCAGTATACTAAGTTGAAAGAACAAGTGAATTGCTGCTTTACCTGGAAAGAATGTTTGATCCCTTCATCCAAATCATTGATAAAGATTTATTTGGGATCCAAGTGTAATATTCGATAGGTAAAGGCCTGCCAACTTGAGAATGACCTTATTACCTGTATTTTTTTTATCTACTTCTCAATTCGTGATGGTATGTTGCTCCCAATTCCATGCCTTCCAATGTTATATATAAACATTCAGTATGGGATCTTATTGAAAGCCATCTGAAAATCCAAATACAGCTGGTTCTCTCTCATATCTCCACGAAGAACTTCAATGGTTTGATATATACACATTTCATAACCTACAAATTCATAGTCTAAACATGTCATCCTTAACCCTGAGGTGCTGCCTAAAAATAAATATTTCTCCATTTGCACACTGCATCCTGGTCACATATTCATAGAAGCAGATGAATCTAGGGTCCATTTATCCAGCCTGAAACAAAATGTACAATTGTAGAAGTCTATTTTGCATTAATGTTCTGTTCTGTTTGATATGCACATATTTAAGGGATACATTTGAAAAGTGTTTCTTTGGGGATTTTTTTCATTATCAACTGACGTGAGTTGTAATGCTTTTAGTGCAAAGTTGAAAATACCTACAAGCTTAGGCTGAGTAAGGATCTTTCATACCTCATGTTCTGAAATCCTAGTGTGAAAAATCTTAAGAGAGCCACAAAGAACTACAGATGCTGGTTTACAAAAAAAGACAATGCTGGAGTAAATTAATGGGTTCATGCAGAATCTCTGGGAACAAGGATTGGTGATGTTATCGGTTTGGACCCTTCTTCAGACGCATGACAAAACTTAATACTTTTAAAAAATACCCGCATACATGCTGACAGCATGAATTCAATTTGAAATGATTGTATCTGCTTGCAAAATTGAGAATCGTTAACTTTAGTGGGACTGTGTCTTAGAACCAGAATACTAAATTGTGCATTTAATACAAGAACCTAATATGGATCTCTATCTCATTGAATCTCACAAGGGACGCTCGTTCAGATTTCTGACATTGGAATATAGATGAAAGATCCAAGATCATTAAGCACAATGCATAGTTTTGCTGTCCTGCATTTTGCGATTCCTTTATAACATTGTGGTCAGGTTTACAGGGAATGTTTGTTCATACTTCTACTTTTCATTTGTTCACAAATTATTTTTTAATAAATTAGTAAGAATCATGAAATGCCACTGGGAGCTACTTAATTAACATAAAAATACTAGACATGATTCCTGTTTGATTTGAATGAAAATTAAATTTGTATGAAAAGATTGAAGTTTTTTATGAAATTTCATTTTGTTCATATTCCCACCAGAGCATATTTGTTTGAAAGAAGACAGATAAGGTTAACCAAAATGATCGTTCTGAATAAGAAATGGTGATTAGAATAAAAGTAATTACATCTAGAATTGATTTTGTTTCCCTTGCATTAAGTAAATTCATCTTATCATATGCTGATGTTAGTTGCTGCATTTGACAGGTCAGATTCCTTTCAGAAGGTTCTTTAGACTTCTTTTATAGCTTGTTGAATTCTTATGTAAAACTAAAGAAAATATATTTGTCTGATAGGGGTCACCTGAGCATATCTCTTCATTGAATTCAAGTTCTCATTTCTATCTGAAAAGAAATTATTTGGTCAACGTGTTATATTTTTTTATGCTGCCCTTCACTTGTAGAGTAATTGAGCTATTATCTTTCTGCTGACAAGAGAAAGAAGTGCGTGACTTAGAAACTCATGAAAATATGCAGGAAATTTTTGTTCCGTTGGCAATCTGTATGTGTTAAACCCAATCTATTAAGGCACACGTGATGTGACTAGAGTACAATACGTTTTTGCACTAGAAGCGCACAACTGCTAAAACGGACAAGATGGCTAGCAATATCACTATCGTCACCCCAAAAAGGGGAAATAAACCTAGAATTAACCATTGCTGCAGTTTAGAGAGTTCTGCCTGCAACAGGAAGAGTTTAGACAGCAACATTGCAGAAAGAGAAATAAGGAGAGAGCATGAACATTAAGAGAGCAAACATGAATTAAAGATAAGATTTGGCAATTTTACAATCATCCTGAAACATTCAGAAACTGAATGAATGATTTAATATTCAAAATAAATTGTTAGCAAATAACAATTATGTTGTTTAAATACAACTTGCTCTTCTGGCCATTAACCTTAAATACCTACAATTAGTTGTTTTTTTAAAACAAGACACAAAGTGCTCGAGTAACTCAGCGGGTCAGACAGCATTTCTGAAGAACATGGATAGGTAACGTTTTGGTGTAGGACCCTTTTCTTTTGTATCCTTATCTGAAGCTGCAGAATCCTTTACTCATTTGATAATACTTTTCGGCTCCTTTGATAACAAATTCTTGGACGTGACATCGCAGGTGGGAACAATGTGGTCGGAGACCAGGAAGACCTTTTGGGGTTAAAATCAAGACCCTGGCTTTTACTGGATACACAGTGAAGACAATTTTAAGGATAAATAAACAGCACATACATTAATACTACATGTTACTATTTTATTTTTTATTTAATTACCCAAGAAATGAGAGTAAACTTTGAAAATGTAACTAGCTTGAACTTTTGGGACAACATGTCACTGGTGGAAAATATATATTTTAATTTCAATTTATCACCAGATGATGCCTCTGGAATATTATACCAGTGCTATAGTACCAGTGTTATTATGGAATGAATTGATGGTTAAATTACGATTAAACCAAAATGTAAAACAGAATGTTTGTATTTTGCTTAAGAGCATTAATTATAATGACCGCACATTATAGTTGAGTAGATCCACAGATTTAGACGAGGGAATTAAATGTAAAATCTCTAAGTTTGCGAATGGCACAAAGCTGGGTGGTAGTGTGAGCTGCAAGGAGGATGCTATGAGGCTGCATGGTAACTTGAATAGGTGGGTGAGTGGGCAGAAGCATGGCAGATACAGTATAATGTGGATAAATGTGAAATTATCCATTTTGGTGGCAAGAACAGGAAGGCAGATTATTATCTGAATGGTGTCAGATTAGGAGAAATGGAGGTGCAATGAGACCTTGATGTGCTTGTACATCAGTCACTGAAAGTAAGTATGAGGTACAGCAGGCAGTGAAGAAAGCCAATGGCCTACTCGGTTGTACTCAGCCTTGGTGAGACCACATCTGGAGTATTGTGTGCTAATTTGAGGAAGGACATTATTGCTATTGAGGGAGTGCAGCATAGGTTCACCAGGTTAATTCCTGGGATGGCGGGACTGACGTATTCGCTGGAATTTAGAAGGATGAGAGGGGGATCTTACAGAAACATAAAATTCTCGGAGGATTGGACGGGGTAGATGCAGTAAAAATGTTCCCGATGTCGGGGGAGTCCAGAACCAGGGGTCACAGTTTAAGAATAACGGGGTAGACCATTTAGAACTGAGATGAGAAAGAACATTTTCACCCAGAGAGTTGTGAATCTGTGGAATTCTTTGCCACAGAGGGCAAAGGAGGCCAATTCACTGGATGTTTTCAAGAGTTAGATTTACCTCTTAGGGCTAAGGAAATCAAGGGATATGGGGAAATAGCCAGAACGGGATACTGATTTTGGATGATCAGCCATGATCATATTAAATGGCGGTGCTGGCTCAAAGGGCCAAATGGCCTATTCCTGCACCTATTTTCTATGTTTCTTTGAGTACCTGTGTTTTAAGGTTCAATATGCATTTCATCCAGCGATGAGCAAAGAATCATTCAAGTGTGATCTGAAACTGGTGCCAGATCAAAGATTTGCACAGCAAAGAATTATGAGGTGACCAAGATCTATGAATGTATGTGTAGTTGCATTTTAAGCAGCATTTCCCAAATAATATAAAATATGTCTCAGCATGCTTCCCCATTACAGATATTTCTTCCTGTGCAGGCTAAATAGAGGACATTTTGGATATGTCACAATATCTGTGTATTTGTTCACATCAGAATAGAAACAAATCTTTTAAAAGATGATGTTTTTTGCCTTGAAGCTGAAATAAACCCTAAGTATGTGCTGACCTAAATGTGTTCAGATGTTACGTCAATCTTTCCATCTCCATTCTTCCACTTCCTTGGTGTGAATTTCCTTCCGACAAGGCAAAACCAAGTGGCAGCTCAAGTGGCTGTGAAGCAACACTCATGGACAAGCTCAATGTGTTCTGCCCTCGCTTCGAAAGGGAGAATACCAGTGTGACTCCTCAGGCCCCTATAGATTTTCATTGCATCCTGGTGTGTATGACAATAAACTAATCTGAAAATAAACACAAGGTGCAGGAGTAACTCTGCGGGTCTGGCAGCATCTCAGGAGGGCATGGATAGATGATGTTTCGGGTCGGCACCCTTCTTCAGACCATTGAAGAACGGTCCCGACCTGAAACATCATTTATCCATGTTCTCCAGAGATGCTGCCTGAGCCGCTATGTTACTCAAACAGTTTGTGTTGTTTTGTAAACCGGCATCTGCAGTTTCTTGGATCTGCAATAAACTAATCTGAATCTGTGTTGTTTTTCCAACTACATTTTAAATGCTCTTATTACAACTGTGGTAGCAACACCATAATAGAATTATAAATTATGTTGGGTCCTTGGTCCCGCATGTGGAATTCTTTGGAGATCTTTGTGCTGGAGTGGCTCCTAATATAATAACTTCTCACATCCAGCAACACTTACTATGGGATTACTGGATTTCTCAGGCTTCATCTGAGAAACAGGCCTGTCACACCAACTTGTCCATATTGATCAAGCCAGCATTCTGAGCTGGTCCCATTTGTCTGTATTTAGCCCATTTCACTCTTAAGCCCTTCCTATCCGTCAGTCCAAAGTCTTTGGAAAGCCAGAATTGTATCCGCTTCTTCTGGCAGCTTGTTCCAGATGCAGACTATTCTCTGAATGAAAATGCTGTCCCTGAGGTTCTCTTAAATATCTCCCTGCTCACCTTAAAGCTGTGACTTCCAGTTTTAGAATCCTCCAACCTGGGGAAAAACACGAGTGTCATCTTATCCATACCCTTCATGGTTTTGTTTATTTCAATGTGGTCACTCCTCAGTCTCCAAAGAAAAAGTCCCAGCCCATCCAACCTCTCCCTATAACTCGTCTGCTAGTCCAAATAAACTCCTTTTGAATCCTTCATGAATTTTCTGCGCTCTTTTCAACTTTAGTATTAGTTAGTTTTTTATTGTCACATGTACAGTGAAGAGCTTTGTTTTCCTTGCCATTCAAATCAAATCATGAGTACCGTCATACACGTCTAAGAATGAAACAATCGTAATGGATAATAGTACATCCTGTTCAGGTACAGTTTGAAAAGAGTCGCTATGTCCTGACGCCATCTTGTAACTTTCATTTCTGAGGTCTTTGAAAACAAGTCTGATCTTGTCCTCAGAAGTTATTGCTTTCTCACTTCAAAGCCAGGTGTCCTGGCAGCACTGGATTGATGATGTAGGGATTGGCCTGGCCCAGCGCGATGGTGTTGGTTCCTTCCATGCCATTCCATGCCATTGCTGCAGGCTATGCTCGCTCAGCTGGCTTAAGGGCCTGTCCCACTTAGGCGATTTTAAGGCGACTGCCGGCAATTAGGCTGTCGCCGAACGTTCGCCGGGGTGTCGCGGGCATGATCGTGAGGAGTCTTTAATGAATCGTAGCGGATCTCGGTGCGTCGCGGAAATTTTTTCCAGATAGTAATTTCTCGGCGACAGCTGGCTTGTCGCCAGGTATCGTAGCTTAATGCGGACACTGTCACATGCTGTTCCCAGGTTTGCTAGGTTGTCGCAGATGCATTTAGAAGCACGTAATATTAAATTAAGAAAAGGCATTTGAAGACACCAGAAGATAGTTTTCTTTAACCAATTTATTTACCGTCAGGACATTTGACGGGTAGATTGGAGGCGACAGTTTGACGGTCAGGTAAGCGTGGGAATTTTGCGATGTTTCCGAAGACGGTGTAATCTCTTAGCCAGGTGCTAGTTCCACAAAAAAAGTAACTTGTATCGATCTGACTCGGCATTGTCGTGGTCATTGTCGTAGGGTAAAAGAAAATTTCAGCGATCGGCTATGACTTTGACAGTCGCCGATAGTCGCCTTAAAAATCGCGTAACTGGGACAGGCCCTTAACTGTAAGGCCTCCAGCGGGAATTGATTGTTTTGGAGTTCTCCAAAAACCTTGATCCAATGCCAGAATATGTTGAATAACATTGCAGAAATTGGTTGAGGTCTGTGAATGCGTCTTAAAATGGAATTGCTGACCTCAGACACTACTCTATATACAATAAACACACATCACTCAGCCATCATCTTTATCAATCGAGGCTCACACCAAATAATGTGCCACCGTGCTATCTCATACAACTTCACGCCTTGCACGTAGGTTTCAGAACTTGCACAAGCTGCCAAATGTTCAACCATGACTAAATTCACACAAAATGACTGCACAAAATTCATGAGCAGAGGAGCAAAGGCAAAAATCCAACCCGATGGTTTAGAACCTCACAGAGAAAAAGGAGAAAGAGTGATGATGTAGAATGCTAGTTCAGACAGACGTTGTCTTCAAATCAGAGGATACCATAAGCATCTGCATTGGGTGAGACACCAGGCATAAGTGGTCTACCACTAAGGAAAGGACAAAGGAAAGGACTGGATGCTGGTTTAATGGAAAACAAGGTCAAACATGAGTTCTGTTGCTGAAAACATATTTTGGGAAGACTACAGAACGTGGCTGGTAGATGATCAATATCAAGTGCCATGGAAAACCTACCAGAGGGTCAGTGCAAACTTGCCACGAGGTTGAAAGAAGGTGGAGCCTATCCTTTTCAGAATGGAAACAGTGGCCAAGAGGCGTAGCTTTCAACTGCATCTCACCAGAGAGGACAACAGACTGGGCTGACAGATGTCAGAAAAGGGCATGGATAGAAGGAATGTTGTTAACCTGAGAAACTATAGCAGATTTCTGTTCCATGGAGTGATGGTCTCTCCTGCACAACATTGCTTCCTCGTAATTCACTGAAGATCCCATTTCTGGATTCCTGACACACTGTAAGTTTCTGGACCAGTAGTTCATCTTGTGGCAGGATTAAGTTTGAATGTTTATTTTGTCTCAGCCAACCCTCTCTTTGCACTCCATCTCAAGTCAGCTGAAGTTAGACACAAAAAGCTGGAGTAACTCAGCGGGACACGCAGCATCTCTGGATGGAAGGAATGGGTGATGCTTTAGATCTTGACCCGGAACATCAACCATTCCTATCCAGAGATGCTGCTTGTCTTGCTTTTTGGGTCTGTGTAAACCAGCAGCTGCAGTTCCTTTTACCATTCACCTATGCAATCATGGCAATTTATAGTGGCCAGTTAACTTGCACTTCTTTGGAATATAAGATTAAATCTTTGCCTGAGGAGTGTACAAACTCCACACACAGCACTAGAGGTCAGGGTCTGTGAGTCAAATGCTCTTTTTAGAAACATAGAAACTGAAAAATAGGTGCAGGAGTAGGCCAGTCGGCCCTTCAAGCCAGCACCGCCATTCAATATGATCATGGCTGATCATCTAAAATCAGTACGCGTTCCTGGCTTTCCCTCATATCCCTTGTTTCTTTTAGCATTAAGAACTAAATCTAACTCTCTCTTGAAAACATCCAGTGAATTGGCTTCCACTGCCTTCTGTGGCAGACATTTCCACAGATTCACAACTCTCTGGGTAAAAAAAGTTTTTCCTCATCTCAGTCCTAAATGGCCTACACCTTATTCTTAAACTGTGACCCCTGGTTCTGGACTCCCCCAACATCGAGAAATTTTTTCCTGCATCTAGCCAGTCCAATCCTTTAAGAATTTTACATGTTTCTATACGATCCCCTCTCATTCTTCTAAATTCCAGCGAATACAAGCCCAGTCGACCCATTCTTTCATCATACGTCAGTCCCGCCATCCCGGGAATTAACCTAGTGAATCTATACTGCACTCCCTCAATAGCAATAATGTCCTTCCTCAAATTAGGAGACCAAAATTGCACACAATACTCCAAGTGCGGTCTGACCAGGGCCCTGTACGACTGCAGTAGGACCTCCTTGCTCCTAAACTCAAATCCTCTCGCAATGAAGGCCAACATGCCATTAGCTTTCTTCACTGCCTGCTGTACATGCATGCTTAATTTCATTGACTGATGTGCAAGCACACCCAGGTCTTGTTGCACCTCTCCTTTTCCTAATCTAACATCATTCAAAATAATCTGCCTTCCTGTTCTTGCCACCAAAGTAGATAACCTCACGTTTATCCACATTATAGTGCATCTGCCACTCACCAAACCTATCCAAGTCACCCTGCAGCCTCATAGCATCTTCCTCGCAGCTCACTCTGCCACCCAGCTTTGTGTCATCCACAAACTTGGAGATGTCACATTTAATTCCCTTGTCGAAATCTTATATATATTGTAAATAACGGGTCCCAGCACCAAGCCTTGCGGCACCCCACTAATCACTGTAGTCACCGGCACCGCACTTAGCAAAGTTTTTTCTTTGCTCTAGCACCAAATAAACTCAACAGGTCAGCATTGAAAAATAAATGTCAAAAAAGTATGGTGATTTTATAGATTTCCTCGTGATTGTTATGTTTTCCAGTTTGTCTACTGCTAAGAAAGAAGCACAAAAATGTGTTTTTCTCAATTCGCAAGATGGCATGATCTGGGGAATAGATTTTCCTTCCACAGTGATCTCAGTTTGCTTTTGGTCATCCTCTCACTTTGTGTCTACTCTCACTTTTGAGGTTCCCTTTTCCATGCTATCATCTTTAACTAAAAAATATTCTGTGAGGTATGTTTTCAGCAACTTCACATTTGCCATAGATTCTTGTTTTGAAAGGAATACAAATATTATTTAAGATGCAGATCATTTGAAACTGCAGTTGAATTAATGTCTGCAATCGTTTCTCAAAATTCTACTTCTACTGAATGAAACGGCTTCAGGTTGGAGACTAATTAAAAATGTAGTATTATTAATAACACACTCAAGCACACATGAACACTCTCACCTATCTACCTACCATCAATATGCATCATTTAATAATTATAAAACAAAAAACTGCATGTGATGGTAGCAACGTTAACTTTGTTAAGTATTTACTGCCTTTTTTAATGTTTTATTTCAATATCTGAGGACTATTTCTGTTCTCCATGTCAAATTGTCCCCATTTAAGCACTCCATACCAGCTCTTGTTCATCAGATCCAGCTTCCATCTTAATTACTCCCTGTCAACTATTTATTTTATCCAATAGACAATTACCATTGTTTCTATTAACATTGCTTTTAAGATAACTGTCAATCTCTGAACCAGAGCAAGCAGCCCATTTTCTTTGGATAAAGCAAGTGACATGAACTGAACTTTAAGACCATATTTATTTTTAAGCAATGCTAAAATAAAGATGATATTTTAGATTTAAAGAGATTTCAGCATAAACATAATTATTCAGATTCTTGTGGCTTTGCTGCATGTCAACTTCCACATCAGAGCTATCTATGTACCTATTCTTTCACAACTTACTTTTAAACTTAACTCCCTATTAAATATGTAAGAAAATAACAGCAGATGCTGGTACAAATCGAAGGTATTTATTCTCAAAATGCTGGAGTAACTCAGCAGGTCAGGCAGCATCGCAGGAGAGAAGGAATGGGTGACTTTATTAATTCTAAAAGTGACAAATTAATTCTTACATTATTCTAAGATTGTAAAAATATGCACTGGTATTTAAACAGACTTTCTCCGTGGCATGGATACAGGCTCTCCAGCCATCCACATCTGTGCTGACCATCAAGTGCCCATCCACTCTATTTCTATTTTTCTTTTCACATCCACATCAGCTCACCCTCGCCCCAACTCTCTTGTCAGCTACCTAGGTTAGGGGCAGTTTACAGCAACATATTAACCTACCAACCAACATTCTTTTGACATGTGGGTGGAAACCAGAGCACTCATAGAAATCAACACAGTCATGGGGAAAGCATGTAGACTCCACTCAAATAGTGCCTGAAGTCAGTATTAAACCCAGGATCTGTGAATCAGCAACATTAACCCACTGCATTGCTCATTTCAATTGATCAGCAAATATTTTGCAAAATTCTTTTCCCTACTTTAGCTTCCTGCAGTACGAACACCTAGCATTGTACATTTGGAGAATGTAGCTGTATGCTATATTTACATCAGCCATGAAATATGAAAAAGAGCCACAAAAGTGATTTAAGCAGTTCTTGTAATCACCTATTTTTTTCCTATCAAGAAAGACAACAGTTTAGTTTAGAGATACGGCGAGGAAACAGGCCCTTCGGCCCACCGAGTCTGTACCGACCAGCAATCCCCATACACTAACACTATCCTACACACAGTAGGGACAATTTACACTTATACAAAACCAATTAACCTACACTCCTGTACATCTTTGGAGTGTGGGGGGAAACCGAAGATCTAGGAGAAAACCCACACTGTCGCAGGGAGAAGGTACAAACTCAGTACAGATAGCACCCGTAACCAGGATCGAACCCAGGTCTCTGGCGCTGCAAGCGTTGTAGCAACTCTACCGCTCTGCCACCGTGCCACCCAGCTGTCAAAGTCTTAATACGTTTACTTGTAAAGTTTAAGATTGTTTATAATTTATTTAAATTACTCTAAAAATAATTTTGTCCAATTTCCTTTTGGCTTTAATTGATGTACATTTATTGTAAATTTTATGGAAAAGCATTTCAGAAATGTTTCAGCTAAAATGCCTTCATCCAAATGTGACCGATGAGGCAACAAATCTCAGTACAATATCTGTAAATTGCACTGTTTAATTAGAGATACAATCTATGGGTGCATTTGAATAATGCTTGAAACATTACAGAATATACAGCTATCCAATGCTTTATTATTATTGTTATTGTATTGCCTTTAATGTTTCCAGAATAATTCCAGTGGAAAGTAAATACATTCAAAACATATTTCAATGTTCAATCTTGTAAAAGTAGGTGCATAATTCAGTTAAAGTTAAAATGTTCCATTTAGACTAAGTGTTATCTACTTAAATATTCTGGTGTGAATGCATTGCAACAACAGTATTTAAGGGATTCACACTAATAACTACCTGTCATACTTGACGACAATTTAATGGATTACATTAAGAACCTGTCTAGATTATCAGAATGGTACATTTTAAGAGAGTGGCAGAAAAGTCTATATAATATTACTCCATGTTCAGAGATTTTGCAAACCTAATGAATGGAGTAGATAATACTTGGGTCAAAGAGGATGTGGGAGTATTTTCAGAAATTCATGGCATGGAAGGAAGATATACAGCCGTTTTCTGTATGTCATAAAAGCAAAAATGAGTTCAATTCCACTTTCAGGCTCATAGGCTAAAGAACAAAAATTCAACATCAAATTCCTGTTTAAAGGATGGCAAAGGTTTCTACTTTTAATACCCTTGCAACAAATACAATCCCCTACCAATCTGCGGGTGTAAAGATTTCTTCTCTTGCTCCCTGTGCACAACTACCTGCTACTTTAAATATCCCATAATGTTGCCTTTAATAGAGAAGTTAACACCAAATCCAAACAGGACCCTTAAAACTATTGTGTATCTCATTCTTCCTCGTAGCTAAAATTCTACGCTCATGGTAACGAATGAATGAATGATTGAATAAATGAATGATTGAATAAAGAAGTTTATTGGCCAAGTATGTACACATACAAGGAATGTGCCTTGATGCTCCGCTCGCAAGTAACAACACGAACATACAGTAAACAATTAAAAATAAAGCACAAAACATAAAACATTAAGAATACAACATTACAGTTTAAACATGTGAGTGAA
This sequence comes from Rhinoraja longicauda, assembly GCF_053455715.1. NCBI lineage: Eukaryota > Metazoa > Chordata > Chondrichthyes > Rajiformes > Arhynchobatidae > Rhinoraja > Rhinoraja longicauda. Next base: position 66,412,321 of record NC_135959.1, on the reverse strand, counting down.
ATAAACCAGAGCAAAAAGAGACTACTGACTTTTGGTTATTGAGTAGAGCTACTACTCGCTGTTTTTATGTCTGGCTGTGGCTGCTTTGACAGTCCGGAGTCACCTTCCAGAGGGAAGTGCTTCAAAGAGTTTGTGGCCAGGGTCAGAGGGGTCAGAGATGATCTTGCCCACTTGCTTCCTGGCCCTTGCAGTGTACAGTTCATCAATGGGGGGAAGGTTGCAGCCAACAACGTTCTCAGCTGATTGATCGATTCGTTGCAGCCTCCGGATATCGTGCTTGGTGGTTGAGCCAAACCAGGCCATGATGGAGAAGGTGAGGACAGACTCTACGATGGCAGTATAGAATTGGACCATCATTTCCTGTGGCAGATTGTGTTTCCTCAGCTGCTGCAGGAGGTACATCCTCTGTTGGGCCTTTTTTACTGTGGAGTCGATGGTGGCCCCCCCATATAAGGTCCTTGGAGATGATGGTTCCAAGGAACTTAAATGACCACAGATGTGACTGTGGTGTTGTTGATGGTGAGGGGAGTAGGAGCTCTCCTAGTCTACAATCAGTTCCACTGTCTTAAGAGCATTGAGCTCCAGGTTGTTACGAAGGCACCAGGATGCCAGCTGTGTCACTTCCTGTCCGTAGGCAGATTCCTCCCAATCCTGGATCAGTCCAATCAGGGTTGTGTCATCCGCAAACTTGAGAAGCTTGACAGAGGAGTCTGGAGGTGCAGTCGTTGGTGGAGAGAGAGTAAAGGAGAGGGGAGAGTACACAGCCTTGTAGTGCTCCTATGCTGAGGGTCTGCGGGTCCGAGATGTGCTTCCCCAGCCTCACGTGCTGCTTCCTGTCTGTCAGGAAGTTGATGATCCACAGGCACAGTCAACTGGGAATCACAGTCACAGTCAATCATAAATTGCTTTTACACCATCTGTGCAGACCTGAGCTTTGCTATTTTACAGGGTTGCCTTAACTAGAGTTTTAATTAGTAGTTTTGGCATAATCACTCCACCCTTATGTTTTAAGCCTGGGCTGAATCCCTGGTATGCTACCTGAACTACTTTCACTACCAACTACATTCAGAGATCTAGCCAATTGATATCTACTTGCCTTTTACATTCAGGCATTTGCATTATCAACCATGTAGCAAATTTCAGTATCATCTGCATGTCCATAAGCATGTCCTTTAGATACATGTCCAAATTGTTGATTTTTACACAATAAGCAAGTGATTTTATATTGAGCCTCACTACACTCAGTGTGCCAGTCACAAGCATTCATTGCCCAGTACTATTTCCTACTGATCATGGAGCTAATTTTGATTCAGAAGACATTTTCCTTGGGTTCCCTAAGCATTTACTTTATTAACTGCTGCGTCAAATAAACCCTTATCCAGATCCTTGCAGTATTCATGTAGACCACATAAATATGCCATCTGCATCGACTGACAAAAATTTAATCTACATGGTGAAAAGCCCTTCCCAAAACAAATCCATACTGACTGCCTTGATTAATGGGTACGGTACATTCCTTGTGACAATAAACCTAGACAGTAGAACTCAAATAACCAGCATACTGACTATTCGGAAATCCCAATGTTTCAGCATCTGGCACACCAGGTAATGTTTGCCTGGCATCCTTTAGAATGACTGCCACTAATCACTCATTTCATCCATTTCACCCAAAATCGTTAGCAGATCACTATTACGCATGCATGTAGCCAGAGAGCACTGTTAATGTATTTTATTATTTCCTGCCAGGGATTTATATTGAAAATCATGTCCATGCCTTCCATCTCTACACAGAAGTTAGTTTTCTTCAATCTCTCATTGGGCATCATTACAGTCATCCCCCTGGTCTTTATAAACTTATTATGTGACTTTGAATCTTCCTTTATTTGTTCTGCCCCTTGGTTACTTCTCTAATATTCATTTATTGTACTCTTGGTATTTACATACATTTCTTTTTTTTTGTCTTCCCCACTATTTTTGCCTTGACATCACAGGGCTTTAGTTTTGGTAGTCTATACTTTTCCTTTGTGGAAAGATATTTGATCTCAATCCTTACCTTCTCCTACTTGAGCACTTCCCAGTGCTCTGACATGAATTTATTTTCAAACAGCTGTTCGCAGTCCACCTTTATCCAGTCTTGTAAAATTGACCTTTCCCATCTTGAGAACTTAAGTCTTTCTTTGTCCTTTTTTTCATTACCATTAAATGGAATTGTGATAACTACCATTGTTGTTGGAAACCATTCTATGTAATAGTGTTAATCTTCAGTTTGAAAGGTGCAGATTAATTAGGGACAGGCAGAATGTGTTTGTTCAGTGAAGGTCATGACTGACTAACGATTGGATTTTTGGAGGCGGTATCGAGTCAGGTCATTGATATAATTGTTTATGAATTTTAGTAAGACCTTTCACAGAGTCCTCCATGGTAGTCTGCAAAAACAAATCAGTAAAATATACTGAAGATCCAAAATTAACTCAATAGCTGGATGCAAAGAGTAATAGTTGTAAAGTATTTTTCTGACAGAAAGACATTTACAAATTGGGTTTCAAGTCATCAAAAACCTGGTCCTTTGCTTTTTGAAGAATATATTAATGTTGTAAACTTTAGAGGGCATGATATTTGCAGTTAATACGGAAAAAAAATCGGTTTGTGATTGACTATGAGAAGGAAGGATTTTGACTCTAGGAAAATCTGGTCTGGTGAATTCAGCAAAAAAATAGCAAATAGAAAATCCAGAACAATTTGAGGTATTCAAGGTGGGGTGCAACAAGGAAAGGGTATACACAGGAAAGACAAGGAAACTGAGAGATGTGGGGCAACAGAGAGACTTTGGAATCTATGTTCAATGATCATAAAAGATTGCATGCTAGTTAAATAAAGGAAAACCAGGAACCGTCTCTTCAACCAGAGGATAATGAGGGGCAACATTATTCAATTGCATAACATTTTGAGGGGGCCTAGATAGATTGCGTAAAGTTGGGGAGCGTCTGTATTTGTCTTCATCACTTGGGATATCATGTGTAAAAGTTTGCATATCATGTTGCAGCTGCATAAAACTTTGTTAGGCCTCATTGGAGACCCCCTGGTTGCCACGCCACAGGAAGGATGTGGAAGCTTTGGGGAGAGTGCAGAAAGTGGTAAGAAGGATATTGCTTGGATTGGGGTGTACTTGCTATAACAGGAGGTTGGAAAAACCTGAATTGCTTTCTCTGCAGTGTTGGAGGCTGAGGTGCGACTTAGTACAAGTATAAAAAATTATAAGAGACATAGATTTTCAGAGGGTGGAAATACCACATATTAAAATGCATGGAATTAAAGTGAGAAGGAGCTTGGAACTTGCGCCAAAAGGTGCTGGAATCAGATACGATAGCAATGTTTAAGAAACGATTAGACGGGCACATAACCAGGCAGGGAATAAAGTGGTACAGACTATTGTAGGCAGATGGAATTAGTTTTGGTCGGCGCAGTCAAGATAGGCCAAAGGCCCTATCCAATACTGTCCTGTTCTACGTTTTAAGACTTTTATTGGGGTAGTTTCACCGGAACTTGCATACCATACAAATTGATTAAAAATGGTTCTAAAGAAGTCTGTCAAAATAAATTAGGTCACTTTTAAGTAGCCTCTTAAGCACAAAAAAACATATTTTTAATTAAAAAATGTGGCGGCTCCCAAGGGTCGGGCCATTCCATTATCGAATCCTTCGGCACGGGAATGGACTAGTCCGGGGGCGGCCCCTAGCTACAGGGATAAATGCCAGGGGTTTAGGCGCGATCGTTCTCTTGCAGACCCATCTGGACAAGAGAATGACAGCAAATAAAATTCCTCCCAAAGCACCTGGCTCCTCGCCTTCATTTCGGGCCTAATCGCTGCGCCACAAGAACTTTATTTCACAAAGTTATTGGCTTATCTCTGATGGTACTTTTGTATTGTTCTAAAACTGACCCAGATGCACCACTGAGGTGGGAACTGAGTGCCGTAGATAAGCAGCTTTTATGGCTTTTCTGCAGTAACTGAACCTTCTGAAAACAGTGGCATTTTTCTGAGTCCAAAGATAAATTTTCAACAAATACTTGAACAGTCAAGTCATTAAATTTGATAACTTCATGAGCATGCAAAAACAGGGAGTATAGCTGTTTAAAAGCTTGATATAGTAATGTTATTTGAGCTGGACATCTGACAACTAACATCTGAGGGCATCAATTAGATTTTGCAGCTTTTGGAAAGTAATTATGCAACACCTGGGCGGCACGGTGGAGCAGCAGTAGAGTTGCTGCCTTACAGTGCCTGCAGCGCTGGAGACCCGGGTTCGATCCTGACTACAGGTGCTGTCTGTATGGAGTTTGTACATTCTCCCCGTGAACGCGAGGGTTTTTTCCGAGATCTTCTGATTCCTCCCACACTCCAAAGGCGTACAGGTATGTAGGTTAATTGGCATGGTGTATGTGTAAATTGTCCCTAGTTGTAGAATCGTGTTAATGTGCGGAGATTGCTGGTCGGTGCGGACTCGGTGGGCCGAAGGGCCTGTTTCCTCACTGTATCTAAACTAAACTAAACTATTCAATATCATCGTCTCAGAAAGGTATAAAGTTCACTGTTCAAAACATCTGTTTGAAAGCAGAGTTGCTTGGAGTTCTCTTTTCTGAGGATGAAATGGATGCAAAATTCCTGGCCTTGCTTATTTTGTGCAGAATCCATTCTAGAAATTGACACAGACAATGGAGCTGAACTATTTGTCTTTGAAAGATTACTCTATCCCTCACGTGGCATTCACTGCAATTTATTTTGAATTAAATCTACATGCGGAACGTATAGGCCTATTCGGACCAAGCAATCTTTGTTGATATTTATTCCTTAAATGTGTCATGTGCACTCTTTTCAGTACAATTGCCTCTTCACTTCTCCCTCCGATTCTTTTCTTGGTGCATCTGTACTATTTACCTTAATAACTGCCTGTGTTGCTAAGTTCCACATACTCACCAGTCTCTGGATACAGAAATTTAGCTGAAAATTTTGATCAGTTGAAATACCTGTTTTTGTTTTGCATACAAATCACTGATCAAAGCAATTTATCCCTGATTAGATTATAAAAGCAATTACTTTGGGATAAAATTATGCCCAGTGGTACTTTTTCTCAGGTTTTCTGTTACAATACATCTTAGTATCTCAGGATTTGAGGGCCCGAGCTATAGCGAAAGGTTGGGCAGGTTAGGATTTTATTCCTTGGAGTGCCAACATTTCCTTGAAGATTTAAAGGGAACCTGAGAGGCCAATTTTTTCACAATTGGTGGTTGATATATGGAACGAGCTGGCAGAGAAGGTAGGGTTGAGGCAGGTACGATGACAATGTTTAAAAATCATTTGGACATGTACCAGGATAGGATCGGTTGAGAGCAGGGGTCAGCAACCTCCGGCCCACGGGCCAAATCCGCCTGTTTTTGTACGGCCCGTGAGTTAAGAAGTATTTTTGCAGTTTTAAAAGGTTAAAAAAATCAAAAGAAGAATAATATATCATGAGACGTTAAAATGATATGAAATTCTAATTTCAGTGACCATAGATAGTTTTATTGGAACACAGCCAAGATCATTCGTTTATGTATTGTCTACATATTGTGTACCTATCGTTCACGTATTAGACATGTTCTCATCGCTTCGCATTGCGCACTACAAAACTGAAGGCGCTCAGTGACCAAATATAACTCGAGAGCGTTTGGAGTGCTACACTCCTCTCTGTACAACTACATTCCACTTTTAAAAATTATTTAACCAGTTTATACCCATCATGTCAAAACAAGAAAAGAAGAGAAAAGTAGACTTGGAATGTCGTGCTTTTAAAGAACAGTGGAGTGTGGATTATTTTGTTGCCGAATTAGATGACAGCATTGTGTTGATTTTGCAGTGACACGATAGATGCTAAAAGAATACAATATACGTCAACATTACTAGACTAAGCACTCATCACGATATTCCCAACTCTCAGGAAAGCAACGGTCAGAAAAATTAAAAATTTAAAACGTAATATCTCATCACGGCAGAATTTTTTCAAAGAAATAGCAAATGAAAATTAGGCTGCAACCAAAGTAAGTTTCCGAGTGGTGCATTTGTTCGCTAAGCAAGGAAAACTGTTTACCGATGGTGAGTTAATAAAATCGTGTTTGATTTCCTTGTTGTATAAGTACCAACATAATATCTTCGATTTTGTCTCTGGGCACGCAAAGCCTAAATGATTTCAAACTGGCCCTTTACAAAAAAAGGTTGCTGACCCCTGGTTTAGAGGGATATGGGCCAAACGCAGGCAAGTGGGAATATTGTAGATGGGGCATGTTGGTCGGCGTGGGCAAGTTGGGCGAAGGGTCTTTTCCACACTCTATGACTCTATGCGTATGTCTGAGACCTTTCTGGCACCTAATTATGTTACTAGAAACAAATTATTTATTTGTTTATTAGTGTTTTCTGTGATGAGCTCTTGATTTGCTCTTCCATACAAATTAATAACCACTCTTAGGCCAAATGAATGTGTTGCTTATTACCATTTCTTTGATGCTTCAGTTACAAACACCTTCCAATTTTTTGTTCACTATTATAAACACATGATATTTAGTTCAACTCCTTACATAACGAATGAAATAATGTGGTGATGGATGAATTTTACAGGCAATGCAAAAGTCTGTAGGGTGCGCATCTTCTGATTTACCATAGAAAGTGCAACATAAGAGACCATTTTGCCATGGAGCTATCATTGTGCTATCAACACCCCCATGATTCTCCAATCACCTACTTACACTAGGGGCAGAACACAAAGTGCTGGAGTAACTCAGCAGGTCAGGCAGCATCTCTGGTGGACAAGGATAGGCTTGACAGGAAGGAAAAAATGAGGTCCGCAAAAAAACAGGGTAACCTAACAGATGAGGCTGGAGAATTATTCTGACTTGCAAGAGTCTGTGAACTCCCACTTAAATTCCCACGGTGCACCTTAACTGAAGGATATAAGTTGGATGATTCTGCTTCTCAAAGGTGGTTGCTAGAGATATACACAAAATGCTGGAGTAACTCAGCGGGACAGGCAGCATTTCTGGAGAGAAGGGATGGGTGATATTTCAGGTCGAGACCCTTCTCAGACTAGTCAGGGGAAAGGGAAACAAGTGATATAGACAGTGATGTAGAGAGATATAGAACAAATGCAAAAGATATGCAAAGAAGTAACGATGACAGGAAACAAGCTATTGTTAGCAGTTTGTTAGGTGAGACCTTGTGCGACTTGGGTGGTGGAGGGATGGAGAGAGAGGGAATGCCAGGGCTACTTGAAGTTAGAGAAATCACATTTTTACCACTGGGTTGAAAGCTGCCCAAGCGAAATATGAGATGCTGTTCCTCCAATTTGTGATTAGCCTCACTCTGACATTGGAGGAGGCCTAGGACAGAAAGGTCAGTGTGGGAATGGGAAAGGGAATTAATGTGTTTGGCAACCGGGAGATCAGGTAGGTCCAGGCGGACTGAGCGAAGGTGTTCAGCGAAACGATTGGCCAGTCTACGTTTGTTCTCGCTGATGTATAAGAGTCCACATCTTGAACAACGGATACAGTAGATGAGGTTGGAGGAGGTGCAAATGAACCTCTGCCTCACCTGAAGGACTCGGGGTCCCTGGAGAGAGTCGAAGGAGGAGGTACTGGAGGTAGAGGTTGCTAGAGATATGCCAAGTGCTACAATTGCAGCATTAGCCATTGAATTGTACATAAAGTGTTGTGTTTGTGAATGTAAATTGCTGCAGAACGGTTATTGGAAGCCCACTCCATTGTAGCAATTGGGGGAAATTGAAAATAGTCTTGAAAAACAAAAGGCATCTGTTCCATGACCAGGTGGCCCAGTTTCAAATGTTGCCATAATGTCAAGAACAGTAATAGATGGTTGTTATACAACAGCAAGGGCATTGCTTGAGTGACAATAGTTGTATCACAAATACTATCATTCCAATTTGTGCTTCTTGGTGCTTGAGCAATCCTTATGATCTGTTGAATTCTAGACTGCTGTGAGACTCTTAAAACCTCTTTGAAGCATAATGTCTTCGAACCATGATGTCTGCATTTACTGCAATGCCTTTTTTCGAACTTTCTTTGTTATCTCTTCAAAGGATTTAATAAAGGTGCTGAAGCAAGACTTTAGCTTTTGAAGCCCATATTGAGTAGTCATCATGACATTTCAAATTTCCAGATAGTTTTCTTTATTCTCATTTATTGGAACTATCTTTTTCCAACTGCCAATTTTAAGTTGTCTGACTAATCGTTCCTTGGAGATATTCTATATCCTTTCTTAAAACTAGCATTTAAATTCTCTCACACTGCACTTTTTACTAAAGAACTAGTTAATGCCTAACAGATTCATTGCTATCTATTACCTAGATTCATTTGGAATCCATGGATGTAAAACTCTAATCTCAGAATTTAATCATTTAAAATTTCATCAATCAAAATGAAATACAGCTTGATGAGTTTATTACTTTTTTATTCCGTACTGTTGTATCATGTCCATGGACTGCAATTCATTGGTCAATAGTGAAGCTAAGTTATTGTTTAAAGATTTTTGCTACTTTGCTATTACCAGTTTTGTATTATCCTGACCATTCCTGGCATCTCTCTCAGCATGAAGAACAATGTCCTTCCCAGCTCCACCCTTTTCCGCTTTCCACAGAGACCATTCCCTCCGCAACCTCCTGGTTAACTCATCCCTTCCCACCCAAACCAACCCCTCCCCAGGTACTTTCCCCTGCAACAACAGGAGATGCAACAACTGTCTCTGTACCTCCTCCCTCAACTCTGTCCAAGGACCCCGACAGTCCTTTCAGGTAAGGCAGATGTTCATTTGCATCTCCTCCAACCTCATCTACTGTATCTGCTGTTCCAGGTGTGAGCTCCTAAATATCAGTGAGGCCAAGCGCAGGCTCGGCGATCATTTCGCTGAACACCTCTGCTCAGTCCACCGTTTGCTAAACACTTGAACTCCCCACCCATTCCCAAACTGACCTTTCTGCCCTGAGCCTCCTCCACTGTCAGAGTCCAGTCGTTAATTCATTCTGTGACATTGGTTGTTTTACACTTATTATCTTGTGCATTTTGTTGGATGGAATTGTCTCCATCAACTTTTTTGGGGTTTAGTTGACATCTTAGACAAACATTTTTTTTAGGATTATTGAAATCCCTCATGTTAAAATTCTACATAACATAATTTTTCCTTGTATGCAGTTTTTGCCACCTCATTTCTAATTCTAACTGATCAGCAGCTTGATATGATTCGATCCTCAGTTCTATATTTATGTTTTGCATATAACTATGCCTCATTGTGCTACTGTTGTGTTATTTCTAACAAGAACAGCTAAACCACCCTCCCGTTTTCCACTCTCCTCTTTTCAAATTTATGTCTTGCAGTGTTTACATCCTAGTTCTGATTTTTCTCAGTAATTCTGACTTTATTTGGTTCTTTGTGATGTATTATTGCCTCCCACATGTATGTTTTATCATGGACATCTTGTGGAACTTTTCAATTTTTAATTTATTTTCAGTAACTAGAACTCCCAACTTCTGTCCTCACATTGCTCAGTTTGTCTTTCTAGTTTGTTTCATATTTAAGGTTTGTTTCAGTTCTTGCAGCTTTCTCCATCTAGCCTCCTCCTCCTCCTCCACTACATGCTATGTTGGGAAACATCCCTACCTGCTGGGACACCAGTTCTATTGCAATTCAGTAGGAGCCCATCTTATCGATATGGTTCCTTCCTGTTCCAACATTAGTGCCCAAGTCCCACTTTCATAAATACATAGATACATAGTTTAAACTTGATCAGGGTTGATAAGTCAAATGCAAATGTCAACAAATTGAACATTATTCAAAATCAAGCAAAAAATATGCACTTTTTTCTTGCACTGGATTAAAGAAACAATAATGACAAAAGAGAGATATCCAGCTTTTCATTTGCCTGAGATTCTTTTTTAAAGACAATTGTTTGATTAGTTTAGTTTAGTTTATTGTCATACACACCAAAGTTTATATCCCTGAAACAACAGACGTTGCTTTGGCCTGATATGGAAGGTAGTCCCATTGATTTTGGTGGAAAATTGTTTGAGTTTATCGTGTTTCAGTTTTTAATTTTTATCACCTTTTTCAGTAGATTATTTCATTTTGAATTTGGTTTGAAATGTTCCTCAAAGTCAGGATGATTCAAAAGCATTCATGATTTTCACAGACTTAATAGCCAACTGAACCTTCGTTTAGCCTGGAAAACAAAATGCGACAGATGCTGAACATCTAAAATGAAATCAGAAAATAGGAGATAATTGGAGATAGTAAGGAGGTTAATGCAGTGCTGTACGAAGCAGAAAACTGAGTTAATGTTTCAGATGTTGCTTGACCCACCGAGTAATTGCATCATTTTCTGTTGTGATCTTGGATTCACTGTTTAACTTTTTCTCAGCAGGTTTGTGGGCAAGGCTTTTCCTGCCCTTTTATGTCCCAGTAAGCTTTATCTCACATGGCTCTACCTGATGAGAAGATTATTAGCATCATCCAGATTCAGACTGGGGAGGGGAGGCATCCAGTAAAGCAACTGCAATGTTTTATCATGGGTCACCATGAGCATAGATAGTTCCTTACTGCAAGTTTAGAGTGTGATGTTTATGCTGATAATAACCTATGCTTTCCAACAGCGTCAATCAGCCCCTTGCCAACATTTTTAATGGTGAGGTGAGATGTGAGGCCTAGCAGGAGAACTTTCTGAACAGGGATGAGTTTGCTGGCTGTGGGTTGTTTATCAAATTACTTTGAACATTTTTGTGATTATACTGACACAAATATTGGGATGAGAGCTAAATGTTGGGGTATTATATAGAATATTTACAAGCATGTTTTTGTTCAATCCTGTTCCTCATAATGTATTTTTGACATTATATTCAAAAATGCTCCACGTTTACTTTTGGTTCACATCAAATGCAAATTTAATTTCCATACTTAATTCTTTAATATCCTAGAATAATGGTGATATTTTATAAAATATTGTCAATGTTAGACATAGAAAATAGGTGAAGGAGTAGGCCATTCGGCCCTTCGAGCCAGCACCACCATTCAATATGATCATGGCTGATCATCCAGAATCAGTACCCCGTTCCTGCTTTCTCCCCATATCCCTTGATTCCGTTAGACCTATGAGCTATATCCAACTCTCTCTTGAAAACATCCAGTGAATTAGCCCCCACTGCCTTCTGTGGCAGAAAATTCCGCAGATTCACAACTCTTTGGCTAAATGGCCTACCCCTTATTGTTACACTGTGACCCCTCTAGTTCTGGACTTCCCCAACATCGGGAACATTTTTCTTGCATCTAGCCGGTCCAGTCTTTTAATAATTTTATATGTTTCGAGAAGATCCCCTCTCATCCTGCAAAATTCCAGTCGATCCATTCATTGTTGCTACTAAAGCTGAGAGTAGTTGCATTTTACCTTGTAAGGACCTTAAAGGAGATGAGGAGGAATTTCTTTAGTCAGAGGGCGGCAAATCTGTGGAATTCATTGCCACAGAAGGCTGTGGAGGCCGTCAATGGATATTTTCAAGGCGGAGACGGATAGGTTCTTGATTGGTACAGATGTCAGGGGTTATGGGGAATAGGCAGGAAAATGGGGTCAGGAGGGAGAGATAGATCAGCCATAATTGAATAGTGGCATAGACTTGATGGGCCGAATGGCCTAATTCTGCTCCTATCATTTATGAACTTATGAACAGGGACAGGTGGGGCTAGATGCACAAGCTGCCGTATGATCATTCTCCAAAACGAAAAGAAAGTAAATTCTCATTTTAACAGGCTCATGCATATCAGATGACCCAGATGAAATGCTTGTTAAAATTGCTTTCTGACCAGATTGGAAGTCTACATTAATCATGTATGAAGTCCATTGTATAAAACAATATTTTGTTGAACTAATCTCTTGTGTTCTGGCTTCGATGAACTTAGAAGGCAGATCAGCAACCTGATTTTTCGGCACGGTAAGGTTTTCATGCTGCCATATTTCCAAATGGAGACACAAGAGACTGCAGAAACAAAATGCTGGAGGAAGTCAGCGGGTCAGGCAGCATCTGTGAAGGGATCAATCCATTTCCCTCCACAGATGCTGCCTGACCCACTGAGTTCCTCCAGCACTGTTTTTTGCCATTTATCCAAAACTGTTATGCATGAGAGAAAAATAAGCTGTTATCTCTTCTGATCTTTATTACATGCATCATTACCTAAATATATTACAGCTGATGTGTGCACACTACCAGTTTTTACAAAATTTATGATTTTTTTGTTTTATTTACATTTGGTGATTATTAAAAACATGTAATCTGCCTATTTCTTTAAGTTGAATCTAATGTCAAAGACTTTTGCAATATGTTACTGTGATAATTATATATTATGATAAAGATCATAACTTTGCATCACAGCATTCTAATTGTTCCAACTAATTCCCTAAATTTATTAAGTAGTATAAGAAAATAACTGCAGATGCTGGTACAAATCGAAGGTATTTATTCACAAAATGCTGGAGTAACTCAGCAGGTCAGGCAGCATCTCGGGAGAGAAGGAATGGGTGACCTTTCGGGTCGAAGAAGGGTCTCGACCCGAAACGTCACCCATTCCTTCTCTCCCGAGATGCTGCCTGACCTGCTGAGTTACTCCAGCATTTTGTGAATAAATACCCTAAATTTATTAATCCTGAACAAGAGATGTTTAAACTAGAACTTTATTGTTTTCACATGGCTCCAATGGGAACTTGGATTTGCAATCCAATCTAATTTTCTGGGTTTATTCTTGTTTAGTCATAATAGGTGCAACTTTCAACTTAAATGCTCTTTGTATTTAAATGCAATTCTCTCTGCTTTTTCATATTCTAATCTTTTGAAAAATGCCTGTGGATTTCTGCATCCTCTCTGAAGATGTGATGAAAGTACCAGATTTGTCATAGACAGTAAAATAGCCCTTTTCTAAACAAGTGCAAAATGTATTATCATAAATCTTATTTTTTTTAAACTGCATGAGGTCATCAACAAACTGTGTTCTAACTTTTAAAGGACCTTTTGATATTTTAATGATATGGTAAGTACAGCAATTTATGAAGACTTGAATCCATTTGGTCAATTTTTAAATTTCGTATTTTAATTGTCTGATGTTTAAATGGCCAACAATATCTTTCTATGATGAAGTTTTTTTTTGGCTGTCTGTCAAACTTTGGTGAAATCTTTTGCAAATTACCAGTGAAATTAGGCCCCTGTAGAGCTGAAGAACCTAGAAGCTGCCAAAATGGTTCAGTGATTTAATGTCAGTGTCCCACAGCTTCAGATGTAATCAGCAGATGCTCCAGTATTAACATAAATGTTTTTCTAACCTCAGCTGTCGGAGAGGAATAAAAGCTTCCTATCTGTTTCTGATCAAATTCGTTTTGCTTGCTTTTGCATAATTAAAGTCCCTTGATGATGCCTAACCTTTCTTTCTAATATCAAATGTTGGTCCAGGCAAAATCCATGCCAGTCTTAACAATCAGCATGCAGTATGTGAAGAGAAATTGAAATAGATTTTACACAATCTACACAATAATAATTAGCATTCCAGGCATGAATTGCAGGTGAACAGCATAATGTTATTTTATTCTTCCTCTACAACAAGTAAAGTGCCATTTCATAAGGTTGTTTTGTTTTTTCCTTGCGAATATTTTACTGCTTGAAAAATTACAGCATTCTAATTCTATCCAAAGAAAGTCTGAGACAAATAATTGTAGAATCCTGCAATTAAATTGTCTTCAAAATGCCAAACAGAAGCTTTTATTTGAAAATATCTGCAAGAGTCCAGCTGGCTACGTTGCGCTGCCATTTTAAGGACATCAGAAATATAAGCTGGAATGGGCCATGTAGCCTCTTGGGATTTTGTAATGTCAACATCAATGCTGTAATATTTTTAATATTATTTGTTCAATCAAAATCAATTGAAGATAACTCACTGGAATTATTGATAATAAATCTTCAAAAATATAGAGATTCCATCTTTAATATGTAAATATGCACGAGCACATCTGGAACACATGTGTGTTTCCTTCCTGCCTGAATACGCTCGAATAAGTGCAAAGAGGAGGACTTCACTGATGTCGTGAGGGGAGTTATCCTGGCAGATGGCAGTGCATTACAGTTCAGTATTTCATGCTGCTCCCCCAAACCCCTTTATGGCTAATGCTTACTCCCCACCAAAAAAGTAACTGTAATATATCGATAACTAGCAAGGCGATGGAGTTTTGGAAAAGGCATTTATTTATTTCCTTCTGGGTTAAAGATGATCATACTGCAAAGGTTTGCCAAGATTATCCAAGCTACTGAGTAAAGTACTCATCCATCACTACGAACCCCCTGGTCATGAAATGACAGTGCGGTAAATATCTTCAGCAGTTGCCTTTTAAAGTACAAGCTATTTTCTGTAGGAATTTTCAGCTTTCACATAAAACATACCGTCATGAGTGACTGCTTTCTGTTCCAAAGTCATTACTATTTGGATGATAGAACATCTTTCAGAGAATAACCAAAAACTTTAAATGTCATGTCAAGTTTGTTGAAGCAGTTTTCAGGCTATGCTGAAGGTTACATGAATATGGAGTGTCCGTTTTTTATAGTTGTAGATGTGAAAGAGGATCATTCATAATGTTTGTTAGATGTCTGCAAGCTGGCAGATAAAATTTCTGTCTCTTGCTCCAATGGAAAGTCAATCAGCCAAAGCCATTTAATCATTAACTGTACAGCTGACTTCTACAGGAAGTGTGATAAGTCAAGATCACTGTCACCCATTAGTAACATGCTGCAAAGATATCTGATAGATAGAGAATGGATTATGTATCAAAATTAAATTTTGCTTTTGTTAGATCTCTAACCCTTTAAGATTCAAAGGCAAATCTTAAAAACCTTGCAGTTGCGAAACAAATTATCTTCAGTTGCGGAGTTATGTTTGGAAGTTGGTGCTATCATTGTTTTATTATGTTCGTCCTATCATATGTCCACCATATTCAACATGTAGATGTTAGTATGGATGCCAATCAATTTACCAGAGGAGCATTTTTGCAGTGGAAGCATTCTCTTGCGAGCCACTCGATGAGGGACAAACCTCTGAAATAAAATAATCGGATTTGTGATATCAACCCTCCACTCACCTGGTGATATTTAATTGACATTTCATCTAGTTTCTGTCACGTTTACAGTTTTCTTCCCTGCTGCATGCATGTTGTTTGATCCTAATTTCTTTGCTTTTTTTTTAATACGTTGAACGCAGTTCTGCGATTTAATATCCCTTTAAATTCTTTCTCACTGCAGAAAATCAAAAGGCACAAATGGAAAGGTCACGTTCTCGCCAGAATATCCTCTTAAACGCAACAAGAATTCCAATCGGCAAGGAGCTCAGTTATGAAGTAGAGGCTCATTCATCTACTGCAAGGAGCAAAGTCGTCAGAAAAAGGGAGGGACATGCTGTTTTGGACATCGGGAAGAAGGAAATGAAAGCTATTAGTTCCAATGCTAAGAGTGATGCTGTTCCTGAAGTAGAAGCTCTTCTGGCTAG
Organism: Rhinoraja longicauda; assembly: GCF_053455715.1. Classification (NCBI taxonomy): domain Eukaryota; kingdom Metazoa; phylum Chordata; class Chondrichthyes; order Rajiformes; family Arhynchobatidae; genus Rhinoraja; species Rhinoraja longicauda. Next base: position 66,396,723 of record NC_135959.1, on the reverse strand, counting down.
GTTACGTGCTTTATAGAGCTGAGCGTAATACAGATCTATTATACCAAAAAAGCTCAACAATGTTAAAGTCACAATTACATCTCGCCAATGGCTCCTGTTAGATGCAAATTCCCAAACTATTGGTATGGACGCTTTGTAAATTGAGAGAAGCCAGTAAATGACTGAATTTGAGATGAAGCCATTTTCAGTTTTGGGATAGCAAAGCTGCAGGATTTTGTGCCTGTCTGCCTTGTGTGCTTGCTATTATTTATCCATTTATCTGGGGAAATCTATTGATCCTATTTATCTGGGAAATGTATTGATCAAAATTGACTTCCGTTTTCCTTGCTTTTTATCCAGGATCTTGCTTCAAAATCAGATAATGTTTTAACTATTTTCAATGTAACTCATTGAGGTTAGTTTCAGAAAATAAGCAAGATTTCAAATTGGACCATTAACACAAACTTTGCTCATATCATTTTTAATTTTAATCACTTTTAAATCAAATACTAAATGTAATTCAACTGCAACAGTGAATTCTCCAATACATAATCATAAAAATTAGATAGGGGACTAACTTAGCACCTAAAATGTGAACAGATGTTTCAATTGTTCAATTACTTGCTTCATAGTGGAATATATTTTGTTTTTAACAATGCTGGATGAGGCAAATACTGATTAAAACCCAATATAAATAGTACTGTACTTTTTTTGCCACCTATCGCAACAATACTTCTCTGAAACATACATTATAGTGGGTTGCATGTTCAGCAGGGATTGCACAATAGAAACATTGCTTATGTACCAAAGAATATTATAAATGCTTAAAATTGTGTTTAAAATATGATTCATATAACAATCGTAGAAGAGTGTTCTCTAAAATATTCATTTTCTACCTCTACATATACAAAATATATTCTTTATATTCATTATTTCAGGTCATTTTACACTGATTGGAGCAACTTTTTATTGTTAATTTTTAAAGTACTTTTATTGTTTGAATGAAAAATATATAAGCATCTAGGTCATTTGGTTCAAAGTAGTGCAAAATGCTGTTTACTATCATTAGATAAATGCCTTTGCTATCGATTAGAATTTGATATGTAAGGTAATTTATTCCACATATATTCCGAGCTTGCGATGGATTACATCTGATCACAAGGATTCTTCCTATTAGACTTCTATTAATTCTCTCCATGTCCTTTCTGAGTTTGTATATGCGTTGTTTTTCATAGCAAGCAGGCTGCTCATCCCTCCTTACACTATCAATTGGTTATCATCCACTTTTCAGGAACGGTTTTGATAAGAAGGAAAAAATACCTTTGCATATATTATGCAAATTAATAAAGATCTAAGAATGCAGAGCAGAAAGCTTTAAAAACTACCCTTTGAATTTGGGTTTGTTTGGACCAAATGGTATACCAGTGCTAAATGTGGCACCAAGGATGGATGCCACAGATTTTGGTTTACAAAATAAGACAAAGTGCTGGAGTAACTCAGCGGGTCAGGCAACATTCCTGGAGTACATGGAGAAGTGATGTTTCAGGTCGGGATCCTTTTTCAGACCCAGACCAGCACTAACATGCAATTGCACACAAATTTGTAGTTCAGTATGCACATCCATTATTACATACCCAAATATTGTGAATTAATGAATGTATTCATAATCTATTTCAAACCATTGATGTGTTTTGTATAGAATTATGGTTTTTTTTCTGTGATTAGCATTGCAAACAAACTTCACGAGGAAATGTAATATTTGCATATTATTCAAACAGTTTTTGCTGTAAAACATAAATACGAATAAAATTCTTACATATAACATTTGTATGTGCACCATTGTAAAATAGGCTCAGTAGACATTTACAAGATCCAAAGATATGTGCATTGCTTGCTGATCTGATTTCCTGTCTTAATTCCTAAATGTAATAGGTAATAGATAATTTAGTTGATTAAGGAACAAGGAATATTGTGTAGAATTGATATAATTCTTTAACATAAACACCAATTATATGACTTTTTTTAATTTCACAGGGTATATAACAGCAGTGATAAAATAGAAACATTAGCTGGATAAATTCCAATTACTCTTTTGAGTAGCAATTAGCAGTTAAATAGAGATTTCTTGGTCTTTTCTATCAAAATAAACTTGATATTTCCATTGCAAAAGGTCTTTTCCACATATTAATAACAAATGAAATCCTGTTCCTGTCACATTTACAAGATAAACTGAGCTGTATTCTAGTTTCAGATAGGTGTCTCTGAAACACCAAATAATATTGTCTTTAAACTAAACATGTCACAGCCCATTGCTTTATTGGATCCTTCCATTATTGTCCATACTGCCAAAAGCATCAGAATAGATGCATACTTACATTTACCATGAATGCATGACTACATTAGCTAATTAGCAAAATTAAGGTGACTCTGACTGGTGTTCACCTACTCGCAGATAAAGGTGTCCTTCACTTACTCTGAGCATTAAGGACAGTATAACAACTCCGAAAATACACCTATTTTGGTAATAGACAATACTGTACCCTGGTCTTCTCTGATCCTACAAGGCGATTCTAAGGGTGGACCCCAATGGTATATCAGCGAAGGCATTACTTCAAATTGTCACCAGACGACAGGATCAGGGAGCTCAGGCAATTGGATCCAGTCAAACACACAACGTTAGCACATTTATTGACTAAATCAAATGCAATTTAGCCCGAGCTAGACTAAATCAAATGCTATTTAGCCCATTACAAATACTAAATATCATGTATTCGTTAATGTATTGACATGAAGATATATGATGGTCCATCTTATAATTTTGCTCAAGATTTATTGCTTTGAAAGGTTCCAAGGGGAAGATGCTTAAAGCTGAAATTTTTCAATGTCTTGCTCAGTGATCAAATTACCCCAAATGTTATGATGAATAGTATAATAATGAATAGTCGGCATATATTTCAAAGGGGAAAATCCTACTTGTCTAACATTATTTTTTTTAAAGAGATAACATAGTGAATGATGAAGTAGCAGATGTAATTTACCTAGATTTTTAAAAGGCTTTCAGTGAGGTACCCCATAATAGAGTGGTACATAAGGATAAAAAAATGTAGAGTCGAGAACCAGAATGAATTGCTAGCTGAGTTCAATGCAAGAAGCAGAGGATTATGAACCAAAAGTGTCCATAAGCTGAAAAAAAACTTCTCACTCAGTAAAGAGTTGCTGTTTACAGTGGAAGTAAGTAAATTATGATTTTGCAGGGGGTCAGCACATGGCCACTGTTGTTCACAATTACACCAAGAGCACATTTTCTAAATTTGCACATACAAAATTGCAGGGATAGTCACCACTGAGGATGACTCCAAGAAATTAAAGGAGGAATTCTAAGAGAATCTGTAAGTATATTAAGAGCAAAAGGGTAACCAGGCCCTCAAAGGATCAATGTGGTTTTCTATGTGAGGAGCCACAAGAGATGGGTGAGGTTATCAATGAATATTTCTCATATGTATTTACCATGGTGAAGGTTATGAAAGCTCAGGGATGTATTTTAAACATATCCACATTGGAAAAAGGGTGGTTTTGGTGATCTTTAAACACATAAAGGAGGATAAATCCCCAGGCCCTGGCCAAGTGTATCATAGCAAATTGTGGGAAGTCAGGTAAGAAATTGCTGGAGCCCTGGCAGGGATACTTGCATCAATTTTAGCCAGATGTGAGGTACTAAAAGACTGGAGGGTGTTTAGTGCTGTTCCTTTTTTTTAAGAAGGGGTGCAAGAACAACCCTGGAAACTATAGGCCAGTGAGACTAACATCAGTGGTGGGAAAGTTACTGGAGGGAAGTCTGAGAGACAGGATCTACCTGAACTGAGATAGGTAAGGATGAGTCAAGTTATGTTTATTGCTATATAAGATACAGGTACAATGAAAATCTTGCGTGGAGTAGCATCACAGTCATGTAGATGCAGACAAACACAAAAACAACATACAAAACACATAAATTACAGAAATTCTGAACAACAGTGAAAGGAAAAAGACAATGCAAGAAACCAAGACATTAATGCAAAACATGTAGAAAACTAGACCAAGGTAATGTGAGGTCCATAGTGTTCCGGTGGTGAGATAGGATTAGGATTGTGCAAGTCAGTTTAGGAACATAATGGTTGTTGGAAAGTCACATGAATCTGGTGGTGTGGGACTTAAGGTTTCTGCATCTCCTCACAATGGTAGCAGCAAGATGAGAGCATGGCCTGGATGATGGCAATCCTTGATGATTGATGCCACCTTCTTGAAATGGCACCTCTTGTAGATGCACTTGTTGTTGGGGTGGGCTGTGCCTGTGATGGACCGGGCTGAGTCCACCACTCTGCAATCTCTTGCGTTGGAATTGCCATGCCAGACCAATGTGAAACCAGTTGGGATACCTTCATCCATACATCTGTAGAAGCTTGTCAGGGTAGTCCGTGGCATGCCAAATCTTTTTAAATTTCTAAAAAAAGTAGAGGTGCTGCCATGCCTTCTTTGTGTTTCTATTACGTGCTGGGCCGAGGACAAAATGTCTGACTTGTTCACACCCAGGAACTTGAGCCTGCTAACTCTCTTCACCGCTGAGCCACAAATGAAACCATCTTCACTATCTATAATACCACCCACTTTAGGGTCATCTGCAAACTTACTAATCAAATACATTCTAATGCGTTCTCATCCAAATCATTGATATAAATGAAAAACAGCAATGGTCCAGCACAAAACCCTGAGGCACACTAGTCCTCGGCCTCCAGTCCGAAAAACAACCTTCTACCATCACCTTCTGCTCCCCTTCCATGAAACTAATTTCCTATCCAGTCGGCTATCTCTCTTTGGATCCCATGCGATCTAACCTTCCAGAGCAGCCTACCATGCAGAATCTTGCCAAATGCCTTGTGAAATCCATATATACAACGTCTGCAGCTCTGCCCTCATCAACCTTTTTGGTGACATCTTCAAAAAACTCAGATTAATGAGAGCACACTTTGAGTATTGTGTGAAGTTCTCTTAACCTAAGACGTTAAGTTAGAAACCAGGAATGGAGGACTTGATTAAACTTAAGATACTGTCTGGTTCTGGTTGTGATATTATAACAGGGGTACCGAGGCAATGGAAAGAGTGAATGGACTACAGAGGTTTGATGCCAAACATATGAGGACACATCTGGAAAGGTTGATCAGACTGAGCCTCCTTTCTCTTGGGAAAAAAAGCTGAAGGAATGGCTGAATAGAGTTCAGTTTAGTTTATTATCGCGTGGACCAAGTGAAAATCTTTTTGTTGCTTGCTATCCAGTCAGCGGAAAGACAATACATGATTACAATCGAGCGATTTATAATATAGATACATAACAGATATAACAGAGCTTTATTTGTCGTTCGGTACCGAAGTACCGAACGAAACTACATAGCAGTCATAGAAAAAAAAAAGACCACAAGACACATAACCCCAACACAAACATCCATCACAGTGACTCCAAACACCCCCTCACTGTGATGGAGGCAACAAAACTTCCACTCTCTTCCCCACGCCCACGGACAGACAGCTCGTCCCCGACCGACCCGCACAGTCCCCACACCGGGCGCTGAAACGTCTCGCGGCCGAACCGGGCGATGAAAGGCCCGCGACCAAGCTTTGCGCAGCTAAGTCCCGTGGTCGAGCCGCACCGGGCGATGTCAAGTCCGCAGCCGAGCCGCACCAGCGATGAAAAGCCCCGCAGCCGAGCTGCACTGGGCGATGTTAAGCCCCGCGGCCGAGCCGCACCGAGCGATGTTAAGTCCCGCAGCCGAGCCGCACCAGCGGTGAAAAGTCCCGCAGCCGAGCTGCACCGGGCGATGTTAAGCCCCGCAGCCGAGCTGCACCGGGCGATGTTAAGCCCCGCAGCCGAGCTGCACCGGGCACTGTTAAGTCCAGCGGCCAAGCCGCACCGGGATGTAAAGTCCAGCAGCCAAGCCGCACCGGTATGTAAAGTCCAGCGGCCAAGCCGCACCGGGTGCTGTAAAGTCCAGCGGCCGAGCCGCAGCGGGCGATGTTAGGCCCCGCAGCCAAGCCGCACCCCGCGCCGTGAGGAAGAGAAAAGTTCCCCCCCCCCCCCCACACCCACCCACCCACACCACCACCCCCTCCCACACATACACAACCAAAAAATATATATAAAAACCATCCCAACACCGACACACAACAAAAAAAGGGGAAAAAAAAGACGGACAGACTGCTAGTCAGCCGCTGCCGTTATAATGTTTAGTGCAAGGTAAAGCCAGTAAAGTCCGATCAAGGATAGTCCGAGGGTCACCAATGAGGAAGACAGTAGTTTAGCATTGCTCTCTGGTTGTGGTAGGATGATTCAGTTGCCTGATACCATCTAGGAAGAAACTGTCCCTGAATCTGGAGGTGTGCGCTTTCACACTTTTATACCTTTTGCCTGTTGAGAGAGGGGTGAAGAGGGAGTGGCCAGGGTGTGACTCATTCTTGATTATGCTGCTGGCCTTGCTGAGGCAGCATGAGGTACAAATGGAGTCAATGGAAGGGAGGTTGGTTTGTGATGGTCTGGGCTGCGTCCACAATTAGCTGCAATTTCTTACGGCCTTGGATGGAGCTGTTCCCAAATCAAGCTGTGATGCATCCTGATAAAATTCTTTCTATGACGCATCTGTAGAAGGTGGTGAGAGTTGTAGGGGACATGCCAAATTTCCTAAGCCTTCTAAGGAAGTAGAGGCATTGGTGTGCTTTCTTGGTCATTGCTTCAATAGGGGTGGTCCAGGAGAAGTTGCTCGTGATATTGACTCCAAGGAATTTGAAGCTTTCAACCATCTCTACCTCGGCACCATCAATGCAAACTGGGATATGTAAAGTATAATGCTTCATTTCCTGAAGTCGATCACTATCTCCTTTCTCTTGCTGACATTGAGAGAAAGGTTGATGTCTTTACACCAGGACACAAGTTTCTCGATCTCCTTCCTGTACTCCTTCTCGTCATTATTTGATATCTGGCCGACAATAGAAAATAGGTGCAGGAGTAAGCCATTTGGCCCTTCGAGCCAGCACCGCCATTCAATGTGATCATGGCTGATCACATTGCTGGACAATGGTGGTGTCGTCTGCAAATTTGAAAATTGAATTAGATTTGTACATGGCTGCACAGTCGTGAGTGTACAAGGAGTAAAGAAGGGGGCTGAGAACACAACCTTGTGGAGAACCAGTGTTGATTACCGTAGAGGATGATTTGTTCCCTATCCAAACTGATTGTGGTCTGTTGGTCAGGAAGTCGAGGATCCAGTTGCAGAGATGAGTGCTGACACCAAGTCCCACGAGTTTGGTGATAAGCTTGGATGGTATGTTGTATAGAGGCCTTTAACATGATAGTTTCTGACATAATGTTATAGGGAAAAGCATAAGTGAAAACCATCAGAACATGGCAGTCGCAAAAAAAGACGAGAGAATTCAGGAAAAAAAATTATTGGCCCAGAACACACTTATACTATGGAACTTACTAAAGGAAGGTTTGAGAGACACAAAGGAAAAGGGGAATAGACGGTCTCACTGCTGGGTTTAGATGATGCAGGATTGGAGGAGGTGCAAGTGGAACAAAATGCCAGCATGAACTGGTTTCTGGGCCAAGTACCCCAGTTAACCTCATCTATTTAGATGCTGGAGGAAAGGAAAGCTCCTCTTAATAACTTGGCTGCATTGAAGGGGTGGATTTGCTCATTGCCAACATTGGTTGGCTGCTGAACACTTGTTTACAGGGATTTCACAAATCCAGCAGCTCTATCATTGAGCTTGCTGAACAGTCAATCATGCAAGAAGTTGTTAACAGGCAGCAAATCAACAGGAAAACCTTAATTTTATAATTACATTTTGTCATATTTGTTAATATTTTACGTTTCGAATGAAATACATGATTAAATACTGATTTCAGCATTAAATTAAAAATGCTGAGAAATCCATAGGTTGCTATAGCAGCATGGTAGCTAGTATAGCCATTGACATGATAGGCATAGTCAGTAGTTAAACATAATTACAATTGTAAATTCTGGGCACTCTAGGGTTAGGGATAGTAGCTTTACACATTTACTGTCAGCTTTGCACTGTAAACCACTGAATCAACATAAAGTAACATGTTTAGTTTAGTTTTGTGATACTGCATGGAAACAGGCCCTTCAACACACCGACTCCGTGCTGATCAGTGATCACCCATATGCTATTTCTATCCTACACTCTAGGGCCAATTTACAGATGCCAATTAACCTAAAAACCTGCACTTTCCAAAGTGGGAGGAAACCGGATCACCCGCGTGGTCGCAGAGAGATCGTACAAACTCCATACAGATAGCACCCATAGTCAGGATCGAACCCGGATCTCTGGTACTGTAAGGCAATAACTCTACTGCTGCGCTACTGTGTCACCCACTGTGTATTTATGTAGTACCTCATTTGACTCCTAACCAGTATAGATAGCCACCATTTGCTGTGCAGCATAATTTCTGCACGTCATGAGTCTGAAGAAGGGTCTCGACCCGAGTCTGAAGAAGGGTCTCGACCCGAGTCTGAAGAAGGGTCTCGCCCGTTCCTTCTCTCCAGAGAGGCTGCTTCTCCCGCTGGGTTGCTGAGGCATTTTGTGTCAATCTTCATGTTTTCTGGGCAGTTTCCATTTATTAATGTCGGCATTTATCTTGGGAAATTTGAAAATTAGAACATAACGCTTAGTTTTAAAAAGAAAGTTGTATTATGTCTGTGAGCAGAAAACAAACTACGAGAAAGTCCGCAGGTGAGGTAACATCTGAGTAGAGAAATAGACAAATGATGTTTAGGGTCAGGACACTTCATGCATTACATCGAGGAGGTTTAATGTAATTCTCCCTTGGCAGCATCTAAAGACTGGATTTGTCTCCACATGTGCAATGCAATTGGAAATGTATTCATTGTTGCAAACAATGAATTGGTGATTTTTTTTCCAAATGTTTGAACAGTGCAAGGTGCTCTTAACGTCCAGATTATCCAGCAACGTGGCAGTGAAGCCATATCCATGAATTGAGGTAAAAACAATATCTCTTTCTTAACTTCCTTCTAGTTTTCATGAAGTTTCTGCATTTCCACATTAATTCTCCATTAACTAGTCCCTTGAATACTGTTTAGAAAAATGGCTTCTGTCAGCTTGAAATGAAGGGTGGAGGAAATGGGCGGATATTATGAAAACCATAATGACAAAATCATTGGAAAAATACTGACATCATATTTTATGCATTGTGTGGTGACACATTTAATGTTTTTTAAAAGAATGTAGCTTAGAAGGCAGATAATGAACAATGTACATATGGTATATTTAAATTTCAGAGGGCATTTGATTAGGTGATTCACTAAAGGTTATCGCACAATATTGGTCATCTTGAAATTGGGTATAATTCTATTGGGAACAGGTTAATGGGCAGAGACCAAAGTGAGAACAACTAGGTCATATTCAAGTCAGTAAAATGCAACTAAATAAGTTGCTAGGAACAATGTGAAGACCTATATTAATGAATGGAACTATGGAACAAAGCATATTCATGATACATAGTTGAGTAGGATAATATGGAGGATATAAAGAGATTGCAAAACAATATAGATTTGCTCATTGGTTGGGCAGTGTATAATTAAGGATAATGTTACAAAAAAGGATGAATTCACTCAGTTTAATGTGAAGAAGTAAAAACCCAAAAGCTGTTTAAAGATCAGAAATTTATATTAGTGTAGGAGGGAACTGCAGATACTGGTTTACACCAAAGATAACACGAAATACTGGAGTAACTCAGCGGGACAGGCAGCATCTGTGGGTGGAAAGAATGGGTGCGACCCTTCTTCATAATAATAAATATTAGTGTTCTTTAAGGTTTTGGTTACAGCATATATGTGGCACTATTTTGCTCTCTTTACCTAAACAAGGATATAATAAGTGTGTAACAAAAGATTACTAAATTGAATTCTGGGATGATCGATATGGTCTAGCGATTGAATAATTTGAACATAATACTATTTTAGAAGAATGAAGAATAGTCTCAACGAAAATAATTAAATCTTAAAGGAAAGTTGCTGGATATCCCTTTCCTGCCATGTTTCTCAACATGATCGTCACATTAATGACACCCTGCACCGTTCAAACAGTATTTCCAATCTTATTCACTTCACACTGCCTCAGCAAGGCTGCCAGTATAATCAAGAAGTAGTCTCAACCCAGATACTCCCTCTTCTTCACTCCCATTAGGTAAGAGGTACAGAAGTCTGATAACACATACCTCAGGGCCAATTTCTTCCCAGCAGTTAACACGCAACTGAATTATCCTCTCATTAGCTAGAGTGCGGTGCTGACCTCCCATCTACATATTTGGAGACTGAACTATCTTTTATCGAACTTTATCTTGCACAAAATGTTGCACCCTTTATCCTTTATGCATTGTGGACGGCTTTATTCAAGATTCAAGATTCAAGATAGCTTTATTTGTCATCCAATATTGGACGAAATTCAGTCACCCACAGTCCAACAATAAAAGCATTAAATAAGCATTAAAATTACACAACCCCCAAAAAAAACCAAAACACAGTCCAACAATAAAAGCATTAAATAGGCATTCAAATTACACAACCCCAAAACCCCCAAAAACACAGTCCAACAATAAAAGCATTAAATAGGCATTCAAATTACACAACCCCAAAACCCCCAAAAACACAGTCCAACAATAAAAGCATTAAATAGGCATTCAAATTACCCAACCCCAAAAACACACAAAAAAGAAACATCCATCAAAGAAACATCCATCACAGTGAGTCTCCTCCTCCTCCAGTCCTCTCTCTCCTCACTGTGATGGAAGGCCACAATGTCTTTCCCTTCTCCTGCTGTCCTCTCCCACGGTCAGGTTGTTGTGGTCATGATCATATATAGTATTGCGGTCATGATCATATATAGTATTTTCTTTTACTGGACAGCACACAAACAAAGTTTTTCATTGTACCTTAGTACATATCGAGTCACAGAGGCATACAGCGTGGAAACAGGCCCTTTGGCCCAACTTGTCCACACTGACCAACATGCCCCATCTACAACAGTCGTGTGCACTAGTCTACACTATTTCTCTCTAAACCTATCCTATCCTATCCTATCCATGTGCCTGGCTAAATATTTTGTAGGGAATGTAATAGCACCTGCCTCAACTACCTCCTCCAGCAGCTCATTCCATACATCTATCACCCTTTGTGTAACAAAGTTGCCCCTCAGATTCCTATTAAATCTTTCCCCCTTCACCTTAAACTTACGTCTTCTGGTTCTTGATTCCCCTATTCTGGGTAAAAGGCTCTACATTTACCCTGTCTATTCCTTTCAGGACCAATGGACATGACAACAATAAACTAAACTAAACTAAATAAGTGCATACTGATAAAAAATATTAAATAGTTTATTATAGTTTGAAAGCCTTTTCAACTGGTGGAAAGGAATCATCCTTGAGGGAAATCAAGGCATGTGGATTAAGACAGGAGAGAGATACTGGTGATCAATTACAGTATGTACTGTACACATAAGCAAGGAAGTAAGGCCATGTCATTATGTTACATGCATAATTAACCAAGTGGGTGCCTTTTTAATAGTGGGATAGTTATTAATGTCACTAACTAATCTTGCTGAGAAAGTGTAAGAAAATAACTGCAGATGCTGGTACAAATCGAAGGTATTTATTTATTTCACAAAATTTATTTCCCTCTATTTTCCTGTCTCCACCTATATCCTTCCTTTGTCCCGCCCCCCTGACATCAGTCTGAAGAAGGGTCTCGACCCGAAACGTCACCCATTCCTTCTCTCCTGAGATGCTGCCTGACCTGCTGAATTGCTGAGAAAGTGAGGGAGTCACATTATTTTGGGTATGAAATGTCTCAATTGTTTATTAATTTCAGGTTTTATTTCTGTTTTTAATTTGACATGAATTAGCCAATTTATTATTAATCCTTCTACTGTTTACTTTTTAAATCCTTTAATTTAGTTGGTTAAAGAAGAACAGTTGGTGATTCATTGATCTGCAATGTCCTGGATACCCTGTACTCTCTTTGCTCTCTTGTAAAGTTGCATTTCTGGAAATGCAAGAATTATATCTTCAAATAACAGAGCATGTCATGAAATGCCCCACTCAAGCAATTCTGACCGTCCATACTTTCTTAAGTCATACCAGATATCCATGTCTACTGTGTCTTTTAGTTCTATCATTTATTAGAACTATTCGTAAAATTCAGACAAATCCTAGTAACCAGAAGTTAACGAACAGAAAATAATGAAGCTGCTGTTCAACAAAATTAAATGTAGACCTTTTCCAAAAGCTCCAATGACTGCTCCACACAAAATGCTAAGATATCTACATACATGAAGGGTGTTTGTGCAATCCATCTGAATTCAAGTAACAGGTTGTACAATTTTAGAGGAGCTTTCCTCAAACATAAATTGAAGTTGCATATTCTCAGAGGTTTCGGAACTATTGTGCTGGTTGCTGTTCACCTTTAAAGTTAGTGCAGAGCCCAGCATGGAATACTGAACATGCTGTGTCTCTACTCCTGCTCAAGGAGCCTAGTTATTTCAAGTTATGTCTTGTTTTCAGCATCAGTTGGTTGCTTCTAAAAGTTTTTTCATAATAAAAATACCTAATTTATTGACAATCTTATGAATGCACACTGATAAAATTAGTAAATAGTTCCTTATAGCTTTTTAAACACTACAACTCCAGCTGAAGTCCAAACTACGACTTCCTTAGTTGTTCTAGGGACTTTGGGCTTTGTTTTGTTCTTGCATTATATTGTTTTTATATTTAATGAGCTTCTTTTTTTTGCTTGTTTATTCTATTTATTGAGTACTGTGTTTACAAACCTGTTGTGCTGCTGCAAGTAAGAAATTCATTGTTCCATTTTGGTACATATGACAATAAAACACCCTTGACAACTCAGTTTAGTTTAGTTTAGAGATACAGAGCGGAAAAAGGCCCTTCGGGCCACTGAGTCTGCACCGACCAGTGATCCCCGCACATTCACACTACCCTACACACACTCGGGACAATTTACATTTATACCAAGCCAATTAGCCAACCAATCTGTACGTCTTTGGAGTATGGGAGAAAACCCACGCAGGTCACAGAGAGCATGCACAAACTCTTTACAGACAAACACCCGTAGTCAGGATCGAACCCGTGTCCCCGGCATTGTACCACTGCACCACCGTGCCACCCTCTTCTTGAACAATTTAAAACAGATTGCTTTAAGGGCCTGTCGCATTTAGGCGATTTTAAGGAGACTGCCGGCGACTGTCAAAGTCGTAGCAGATCGCCGAACTTTTCTTTTACCCAACGACAATGACCATGACAATGCCGAGTCAGGTCGAGATTACAGCGTCTTCGGAAACATAGCGAAATTCCCACGCTGTCAATGCTTCTCTGGCATCCTAATCTTCGCTGAAATCGCTGACAAGTCGGTAAGTACTTGAGAGTTTTGAACTATAACATCTTGTATGGGTTACTTAAAAACCAAGCATCACTGTAACAAGACATAAACTGGATTTACTTCCAGTTTACTAATAGCTGTATTTAAAAAAATAATTTAAAAAGTGGTTAAGTGGATTTTTGTGAAAAGTGTGTGGGCATTATTTGAAAATGTACGGAAGATTTATATCTGGTTTCTGGGTTGCATATCTGGGTTGGGAGCCCACTTTAAATGTAATGGCTGATGGCCATAAACATCGCGAAATTCCCACGCTTACCTGACCGTCAAACTGTCGCCTCCAATCTACCTGTCAAATGTCCTGACGGTAAATAAATTGGTTAAACACAAGCATTTATGGTATTTTGAAATGACTTTATTTATTTTAATATAATGTGCTTCTAAATGCATCTAAGAGAACCTAGCAAACCTGGGGACAGCATGCGACAGCGCCCGCAATAAGCAACGATACCTGGCGACAAGCCAGCTGTCGCCGAGAAATTTCACTCCGGATGATTTCTCAGCGACGCGCTGAGATCCACTACGATTCTTGGAAGACTCCTCACGATCATGCCCGCGACACCCGGCAAACTGTCGGCAACAGCCTAGTCACCGGCAGTCGCCTTAAAATCGCCTAAAGTGGGACAGGCCCTTTACAGATGATGGGCCTAAACTTTTTTTTCTTTGGTTACATTGTTCAAACTCCCGTTTTTAACAACAGCACATTGCAAAATAAAAGTTAAGTTTAATTTCAGGGGTTAGTTGTACAAGTGTTTACGGTGCGGGCAAGTTGGGCCGAAAGGCCTGTTTCCACACTATACCACTCTATGACTCTATGACTAAGAACACAATTTCAAGCAAGATTGCTGGTCATATCTCATTAAAATCTTGTCTTGGATCTCATTAAAATTCTCATCCATCTCCCCTTAAAATCTCACCCAACACATCCAAGTCTTTTTTCAGAGAAGGTACTGATTACTTGAGAGTGCAGTGTGTATAATCCAGATCCCTCGAAGGTAGGCATCTAAGACTTCCTCTGGTACAAAGCGAAGATCCAGGCATTTAGCTTGGATATTGTGCAATGAAGCTGCATTGCATAAGTAATGTAGGGATTTGATGCATTGAGTGAAATATCTATGAGATCCGATAATCTGAAGCTGTTGCTGCGTTACTCTCTGTTGAACAAGATTTCTGAGAAACAAAAGTTACAGACTCACTGAGAAGTGCTGGAGATGATACCAAAAAATATCTGGAGAGCTTATTCTGGAGTTTGTATTTGGGTAATACTGCACAGCTGAATGGTCCCATATGGACATGGTGGCATCTGTCTTCATTGAGAAATGTTTAGAAGAGCTGAAAAATTCAGTGTGCTTGCCAACATTCTCGGACATTGGAGCAGACGAGCAGATTTATTCTCACCTGGACACTACCTCACCAAGTATCATGCACGCATTCAAATTTGCTTTAAGCTCAGTAACATGTGGTCGAGTATATATTTGGCTGACATTGAAACATGCATCTGGTTTGCACAGATGTTAAGATCACAAAGTAGATAGCCAGCAAAACTATTTATACATGGGCTCATATGGAAGCTAGATACTTAGGGTTGGTTCTCCAGCTCTCCCAACATATGTACAATAGCCTACAGCAATTTCCCTCTTACAGATGGTAGGCTAAGGATCTATCATTTCCTGTTTTATCTCTCTCCTTTTCAAATGGTGAGGATACGTTTATCACTCTCCAGTTTGCTGGATTTATTCAATGGCCTACAAAATTCTGAAAAATGATAACCAATGTGGTCACTATTTCCACAGTTATCTCCTTTAATATTCTGGGATATTAATTATTCGTCCCCAGAGATTTTCCAGCTTTCAGTGCCATTAATGTCTCCAGCACTATTTTCTTACAAATACTTAGTTCTTCACCTTTTTTAGATTCTTATTTCCCTTGTATTACTGGAACATTTCTTATGTCCTTTTCCATAAAAATAGAACCAAAATTGTTCTGCCTTTTCTTTGCACCCCATTATCAATTCGGCTGTTCCTGATTGTAGGGGACCTAGATTTAACTTCAATATTTTCAATCACAATCACAATAAAATCACAATAAATCAATCACAATAAAACTTTATTAGCCAAGTATGTTTTGCAACATACGAGGAACTTCATTTGCGATACAGTCATAACAATAAAAAGCAACAGGACACACAAAATACATTTTAACATGAACATCCACCACAGTGACTCCTCCACATTCCTCACTGTGATAGAAGGTGGAAAAAAGATCAATTTCTCCCTTCTTTGTCCTCCGGTGGTCGGGGGCTCTAACCTTCCATTGACGGGATGATCTTGATTCCCGTAGCCGGCAGCGAGCCTTCCTCGTCGGGGCGATCAAGCTCCTTCATCGGGAGGGAATCTTGGCTCCCCCGCGCCGGCGATCTACCCCGGGTCGGGACCAGTCGAACCTCGTGCAGCTTTTGGAGCTCCCGACCGGTCTCAACCCGAGACTGCGAGCTCCTGATGTTAAAGTCCGCAGGCTGCATTGGAGCGTCGATCAGGCAAGAGATCGCAGGCTCAGATGATGTCCACACCTCCGCAGGGACTCAAGGTCAATCCCAGGCAAGACCTCCAGCTCCACGATGTTAGGCCGCAGAGTGACCAGAGATACGATCCGGAAAACAATCGCATCTCCGGCAAGGTAAGAGAATGAAAAAAAGTTTCCCCCGACCCCCTCACCCACCCCCCACATAAAACACACCAGAGAACATTTACACAAACTTTTAAAACTTAACAAAAATAACAAAAGGAGTTTGAAAAGGACAGACAGACTGTAGGCGAGGCAGCCATTGTGCGGCGCCCCCTGGTGGACTTTTCACAGTCCACTTTTATGTTCCCAGTAAGTTTACTCACATTCTATATTTTGCTACCGTCCAATTTATTTTTTCCTTCTTTGAGCTGAGTCTCCATGCCTCAGATTTGTTACTATGTATGGCAATCTTTTATGACTCTTCTTTCGACCTAATACTATCACAAATGGTTACTGAGCTTCACATACATGGATCTTTCAATCTAACATGGTTTGAGTTGAGCATACATGGAGATCAGTGAAGCTCTAAGTGGAGAGGAGCAGGAATCTGGTGGATGCAGGGGTTAGCCTCCGGTGCTCTGTAAAGAATCAAGGGCTATTTAAGATAATGAGATAGGAATGGAATTAAGCCATTCGGCCCATCAAGTCTACTCCGCCATTCAATCTTGGCTGATCTATCTCTCCCTCCTAATCCCATTCCCATGCCTTCTCCCCATAACTTCTAAGCACAAACTTTCCATGCAATTATCTGAATGCTGCAGAACAATATAAAGCCAGAGGTAATTATCAAAGCTTTCATGAACAAAATGGCTGCAGTGATATGTAATAACTATATAAGCTGCAGATCTCAGCAGTGAAGGTAATCAGTCCTGGGTCTTCTGCGTCACTCTCCAAAAGTCAAGAATGTTTTATTGTCATATGTCCCAGATAGCACAATGAAATTCTTACTTGCAGCAGCATAACAGAATATGTAAACATAGTACACTGTAAACAATATCATAAGCGCGAAAAAAATAAATATATATACATACATGCCAGTTCAGTGTGTGCATGTATACATATACACACATACATACATAGAAGCATATATACATACATGCCAGTGGTACCAGTCACAATTCCCTTGTGAAAGTGCTGGCCAAGCTGTTGATAAAATTATTTCATTTTCTTCGGAAGTATTGCCATGGTGTGAGTTTGAAGGAAGCACCAACAATGCAGAAATACAAGAAGCTCATGCTGCTGGAGTCCTGACCAGTGTGAGTTCACAGGACACACCTAAAGGAACACTCATCAGTCGATAAATACCAGATGATGGCACAGATGATGCATTTAACTTTGCCTACATCTTTCCCTTTCAAGTGACCTGCACTTTGCCAGTCATCATATGGACCATTATTGCATGGACCAATTTTCAATGCAGTAACAGAGTTGATAGATGCCTCTAGTTTGGAAGATGCATACTGATAAATAGAAGTGGTCGAAGATACATAATTGTGTCTCAATGTCATGTAAAACAATTGGTAAATTATGAATGGAATTGCTCCGGGCCTTTTTGCTCCTGCCCCTTCACAGATTAAAATCCTTCTATGCCGTAGAGTTCTGGTCCAGATGCAGAGAACCAATCTTGCTGCCCCAAAGCACCCCAGACACTGACAGCAGCCAGTGAGGACGCCTGACGAAGGGCCTCGACCCGAAATGCCACCCATTCCTTCTCTCCAGAGATGCTGCTTGACCCGCTGAGTTACTCCAGCACTCTGTGAAACGTCACCCATTCCTTTTCTCCAGAGATGTTGCCTGACCCGCTGAGTTACTCCAGCGCTCTGTGAAATGTCACCCATTCCTTTTCTCCAGAGATGCTGCCTGTCCCGCTGAGTTACTCCAGCATTTTGTGTCTATCTTCCACTCTTGAACCGCTCTCAAATGTTGAAGCTGGCAAAACTGAACCAGCATTACAGATGTAAAATCTGAGGGAGCTTTTTAAAAATATATTTTTAAATGTCTCTAGCATTTATAGACATTGAAAACTTAAAATTGAAATTAATTATTATTTTTTAAATTCTTAAAATTTCCAGAACCATTCACAATAACTGTTAACATCTATCTCATTAAGTCAACTGGAAATTCACTCAAAATTTGTACTTGTTATATGTGACAGAGGCCAAGGAGAATTGTAGTAATTTTCCATCACTCTTCTTTTATTTACATGTTCTTTGTTTCCACTACCCTGTCCAGAAGCTCATTCTTGGGAGTCCTCACTATCTGCAGTAATGCTTCCTGGTATTCACACTGAACTGCTCTTATACCAATGGGCGGAGGACCAATCTTGCCTGTAGCCTCTGCCCCTCTGGGCTCAGAGGACACTCTAAGTGAATGCCCACAAGGTTTGGTCCTCTGTCTCTCCACGTGTATAAGAGCAATCGTACGCCCTTGTACTGCTATTCTTGTTCAACATGAGATACGCTCAGAATTAATGTCCTTTGTTCCACTTAATTTCTATGTCATTACAAAGTCCCCATTTAGTTGTCTCATTTCGTGGCTGAAGAGTTTAATGTTATTTTAACAGATACAATGGGCCCTTCGGCCCACTGATTCTATGCCAAACATCGATCAACCGTTGTCACTAATTTTATATTAACCCACTTTCTTATCCATTCCAAACACTACGGGGACAATTTTGCAGAGTCTAATTAACCTTCAATTCTGCACGTCTTAGGGATGTGAAAGGAAACAGAGCACCTGGAGAAAACCCATGCTGACACAGGGTGAATGTGCAAACTCCACACAGACAGCACCCGAGGTCAGGATCGAACCCAAGTCTCTGGCACTGTGAGGTAGCAGCTCTCCCAGTGGCTCCACTACGCCACCCTTAGTTGTTCTCAACTTTTTTCATAGTTAATGCTTTCAGTATTACTTTAACATCAGGCAAGTTACCTCAAGGCCTTTTATTCACACTATTCTCTCGGTGTGTCCTCTTATCTTGTCCCTAAGTATCCTGAGCAGGTAGTAAAATGCCTAAAACTTTACAAAGATTCACCTTGGCAAGCTGATGAAGGAATTTTATTGAAGTAATTTTTCTGGCGCAATGATAAAGTTGTGGAAACATATATCAGGAATTTGGATGCAGGTCATCAAGTCCAATTTGAAGCCCATGGGACTTTTTGTCAGTTAAAATAAAATGAAAGGAAAAAAATGGAGTTTGAACTCACATACTGACCTGTATGTCAAACTGCAACTCTGCAATCCAGTCCATTGCAGCTTCTAGGCACCGTCCGAATTTGTATTTTATTGATTTCCACTCTGCAAGAAAATTAGATGTTTTAAATTATTGTGGAATTTTGGGTGTGAATTATGTGCATGAAGCCATTGTTGACCCAACTGCCTGTAGAGGATATCAACTGATGTGTCGAACAGAAGACTCTAAACCAAGGTTCAGTACAATTAATCGTTATTAGCATTCGAGTTATTTAACCATGCATGCAAACCATGGACTTCAAATAACCTGGACTCGGGCACTGCACAAAGATGAAGGCACAGCTCATACTCAAAGACGATGCCGTCCCTATGTTCTTCAAACCAAGACCAGTTCCGTCCAGTCGGATGGACGCTTTTAACAAGGAACTCTGCCGTCTTGAAGAAATGGGAATTATCACCCATGTTGACCATTCAGAATGGGTCACACCCATAGTTGTCGTTCAGAAACCTTGCGGCAAGGTGCGCATCTGTGGCGACCACAAAGTGACTGTAAACCCTCAATTACACATTGATCAACACCCCATACCAAGAGTAGACGAGCTGTTCGTCAAGCTGCAAGGAGGACAGTACTTCTCCAAATTGGACATGTCCGACGCATATCTCCAAGTTTAACTGGACGACGAGACAAAAAACCTGCTCGTGATCAACACACACAAGGGACTGTTCAGATACAACTGGTTGTCATTTGGACCGGCACCGGCGCCGGCCATCTTCCAGTCTGAAGAAGGGTCTCGACCCGAAACGTCACCTATTCCTTCTCTCCTGAGATGCTGCCTGACCTGCTGAGTTACTCCAGCATTTTGTGAATAAATACCTTCCAGAAACTGGTCGACAATCTGGTTGCTGGGATTCCATATGTAGCCGCCTACCTGGATGACATAATTATCACTGGCCAGATAGAGGAAGAACACCTGCAGAACCTAAAACAGGTCCTCACGGCACTGAACAACTACGGCATGAAGTTGCGCATGAACAAGTGCGCATTCTTCCAAAAACAGGTCACATATCTCGGACATGTGATCTCGGCAAGTGGACTGAAGCCATCGGAAGAAAGAGTGGACGCCATTGTGAAATTACCGACACCCGAAAATGTGAAGCAGCTTGAAAGCTTCAATGGCAAGGTGAACTACTATGGCAAGTTCATACCAGCATTTTCGACCTTGTGCGCACCATTGAACAACCTATGAAAACAGGATGTCGAATGGCACTGGTCCAAAGAGTGTGACCATGCATTCACCAGGTTGAAGGAGATACTCGCCCAGAAGACGCGTTTGGTCCACTATGACCCATCGAAGCCGATCTCACTGGCCGCCGATGCATCGCCATATGTTCTTGGAGCTGTAATCTCACAAAAGGCGCCAAACAGCAAGGAAGAACCAATTGCGTTCGCATCCAAAGCACTGACGACCGCTGAGAAAAACTACAGCCAAGTGGAGAAAGAAGCACTGGCGATCGTGTTTGGTGTCCGGAAGTTCCACCAATATTTGAGTGGGCGACATTTCCTGCTCATCACCGACCACAAGCCGCTGCTGACTATTTTCAGTCCGGAGAAAAGTTTGCTTGTCATGACGTTGCAGCGTCTACAACGTTGGGCCCTGATCATGATAGGATATGATTACCGCATCATTTACCGACAGTCTGCCGAGCATGCCAATGCCGATGCACTGTCTCGTCTACCGATTGGACCCGACCTGACGTTCGATAAAGAGGAGGCAATTATGGAAATTGAGATGGACGTGAACTTGCTCAACACGCGGGTCATCGCCGATTTCACCGTCTCTGCAAGGACGGTCGCCAACTGTACGAGCACAGACCCCATTTTGTCGAAGGTACGACATTTTGTCACTCAGGGATGGCCAAAGCTGGACAAGGAATTCCGCTCATTCCAGAATGCGCAAACGGAAATCTCCTCAAAGGATGCCATTCTGCTCCGCGACTGTCGAGTGATCATTCCGACGGAACTGCGATCGCCAATTCAGAAAATGTTGCACAAGGCACACACTGGAATTGTGCGAATGAAGGCGCACGCCTGCATGTATGTGTGGTGGCCGAATATTGAGGCCGATATAGCCGTCCACTGCAAGGACTGCACACCATGTGGCGAAACAGCGTCGAATCCACCGGAATAGACGTCCCCATGGCCCGTCCCCGACCAACCATGGCAGTGAATCCACATAGAGTTTGCCGGACCGTTCCTGGAGGACATGTGGCTGGTCGTCATGGACACCCATTCAAAATGGCCACATGTTATCCAAATGAATAAATATCCAACCACCGAAACAACCACTTCTGTGCTCGACGATTTGTTGCCATTTGGGGATTGCCCTTAACAATCGTAAGCGATAATGGACCCCAATTTGCCTCGCAAATGTTCAGTGACCGGTGCAAACATCACTCAATCGTGTATCTGACATCAGCACCTTTTCATCCACCCTCACATGGTGAGGCAGAGCGGCTCATCGATGTTCCAAAGCAAGCCATGAAACGTGCTGTAGAAATTGAAAAGAAATCGAAACAATTGGCGTTGCGCGATTTCTTACAGCAGTATCGAACTGTTCCAAACTGCACTACCGGTCGAACTCCAGCGGAGATGATGCTCGGACGTCAAATGCACTCTCCCCTATCAGTTTTGAACCCGACCCGTAACTCTTACACGGCGCGCACTCAGCCAACGAAGTCGAACAAGTCCAAATTCGACATTGGCGACTACGTATATTATCGCAATTATACGACCCAGCGAAACAAATGGTGCGCTGGCAGGATCATGGCTCACTTTGGAACTAAAATGTACACCGTCCAAGGACAAGAAGGACATTGCCGACGGCATGATGACCAATTAAGAAGCCGCGTTCCTCCAGCGAAGACTGCGCAGAGCCTGACCATAACCAAGCAGTTGGACACCGCTTATGATTTTGTGCACCTCTATAAGATCACCCCTCGTCCTTCTGTGCTCCAAGGAATAGAGTCCTAGCCTGCTCAACCTCTCCCCATAGCTCAGGCCCTTGAATCATGACAGCATCCTTGTAAATCTTCTCTGCACCCTTTCCAGCTTGACAATATGTTTTCTATAACGCAGTGTCCAGAACTGAACACAATACTCTAAATGTGGCCTCACCAACGTCTAATTTAACTGGAACATGACTGCCCAACTTTTATACTTAATACTTTGACTGATGAAGGCCAATGTGCCGAAAGCTTTTTTGATCACCCTATATACCTGTGATGCCAGCTTCAAGCAACCATGACACTACACTCCTAGATCCCTCTGCTCTACACCACTCCCCAGAGCCCGACCATTTACTCTGTAGGTCCTGCCCATGTTAGACTTCCCAAAATGCAACACCTCTCATTTCTCTGTATTAAAATGTTGCTTGTTATTATTTTCACTCTCATCACTTTGGAGAATACCCATTCCAAGACACTTTCTCAAGACACTCACTATCGCCATAAAGTTATCTGCAGCTCTGCTCTCACCGGACAACCACACGACCGTTTTCACAGTACTTCATTATTTTTGTAGTCCCAGCACATCTCTCTGTCACTCTCTAGCTGGCAGTCACCTTCCAAACCCCATTGGGATACTTGATATGGCAGATAGAATATAGTTTAGTAAAGTGTGGAGACTTGTATTTAGTAATATAGTAATAAAGGCGTAGACTATGTTTTAAATGGGGAGAGAATCCAGAATCCAGAATCCAGAATCCAGAATCCAGGCGGCACGGTAGCGCAGCGGTAGAGTTGCTGCTTTACAGCGAATGCAGCGCCGGAGACTCAGGTTCGATCCTGACTACGGGTGCTGTACTGTAAGGAGTTTGTACGTTCTCCCCGTGACCTGCGTGGGTTTTCTCCGAGATCTTCGGTTTCCTCCCACACTCCAAAGACGTACAGGTATGTAGGTTAATTGGCTGGGTAAATGTAAAAATTGTCCCTAGTGGGTGTAGGATAGTGTTAATGTACGGGGATCGCTGGGCGGCACGGACTTGGAGGGCCGAAAAGGCCTGTTTCCAGCTGTATATATATGATATATGATATATGATAAATCAGAGGTGCAAAGGGACTTGGGAATGCTAGTGCAGGATTCCCAAAAGGTTAATCTGCAAGTCGAATCGGTAGTGAAGAAAGCAAACTTTTTTTCTTTCTTTTTTTTCCCCCGCAAAATGGCGGCGCTGCCATAGCAGCTGCGGCTTACCTGCGGTCCATTTGTCTTTGTGTTTTGTTGTTTTTTTGTGTCTTAATTGTCGATATGATGTCGTGTTTCTGTGTTTTTGTACTATGTGTGGGTGTGGGGGGGAGGGGGGAACTGTAAAATTGTAAATAGGTGTCCCTTCCGAACAGAGACCCGACCTTTGTTTTCTGGGTGTTGTCTCCGTTCTTGCTGCGGCCCAACCATCGGCCCAACTCCTGGAGCTGGCGGCCTCCAGGGCTCTGGTTCGCAGAGCCCGCGGATCGGACTTACCATCAGCGGAGCCGGCCGTCTTCGGAGGCTGCGGGAGCGGCTGCGACTCGCCTTCGGCCCGGGCCGCATGGATGCCGACATCGGGAGCTCCGGCAGCGGCAGCGTGTTCGCTCGCCCCGGATCGCGGGGCTTGGGTCGCGGACATTTCACCGTCCGGCGTGACCTAAAATAGGCCGCGGGATTTTTCTCTGCTGGGCGGGGGCTTCAATGTTGGGAGCCACGACCGCCCCGACGTGCAGCAACAGCGGCAGCAGCAGCGTGTTCGCCCGCCCCGGATCGCGAGGCTTGGGTCGGCCCGCTGCGGACCGTCCGGCGCGGCCTGCAACCACAACAACCTGACCGCGGGAGAAGATGGCAGGGGAAGGGAAAAGACATTGTGGCCTTCCATCACAGTGAGGAGAGGACTGGAGGAGACTCACTGTGATGGATGTTTCTTTTTTTGTGTGTTTTTGGGGGATTGTGTAATTTGCCTATTTTAATGCTTTATTGTGTAATCTGCCTATTTTAATGTTTTTATTGTTGGACTGTGGGTGACTGAATTTCGTCCA
Organism: Rhinoraja longicauda; assembly: GCF_053455715.1. Lineage (NCBI taxonomy): Eukaryota > Metazoa > Chordata > Chondrichthyes > Rajiformes > Arhynchobatidae > Rhinoraja > Rhinoraja longicauda. The sequence continues at coordinate 66,372,409 of NC_135959.1, read as the reverse complement.
ATTTGGATGACAAATAAAGCTATCTTGAATCTTGAATCTTGAAACTCAATGGTAGCATTTATTTCGAAAGGGCTTGTATACAAAAACAAAGATGTAATGCTGAGGATCTAGAGGGTACGGGTCAGGCTGCATTTGGAATATCGTGAGCAATTTTGGGCACCTTATCTGAGGAAGGATGTGCTGGCTCTGGAGAGGGTCTAGAGGAGGTTTACAAGAATGATCCCAGGAATGAGTAGGTTAATGTATGATAAGCGTTTGTCGGCACTGGGCCTGTACTCGCTGGAGTTTAAAAGAATGAGGGGGGACCTCATTAAAACATACAGAATAGTGAAAGGCTCGGATAGAGTGGATGTGGAGAGGATGTTTCCGCTAATGGGAGAATCTAGGACTAGAAATCATAGCCACAGAATTAAAGAACGTTCTTTTAGAAAGGAGATGAGGAAGAATGTCTTTAGTCAGAGGGTGGTGAATCTGTGGAATTCTTTGCCACAGATGGCTGTGGAGGCCAAGTCAGTAGATAATTTTAAGGCAGACATAGATAGATTTTTGATTAGTACAGGGGTAAGAAGTTATGGGGAGAAGACAGGAGAATGGGGTGAAGAGGGAGAGATAGAACAGCCACGATTGAATGGCGGAGAAGACTTGATGAGCTGACTGGCCTAATTCTGCTTCTATCATTTATGATCTTATGATCTTGTGATAACAAGTCTCTGGCTACAAAATGTTTAGAATCTGAACTGTGAGTGGCCTGAACTCCCTGGATGTCTGACCGCTACCTGTTACGTGACTTGACTGAGTTGCATTGCATAGGTTCCCTTCAGGAAGCTAGCTCCCATTTGATTAGCGAACACCTGCATACAGTGCAGGACCTCCTGATTAAGAAACTCCCATGGAACTACTATGTCCTGGTCAGACCACATTTGAGTACTGTGAGCAGTTTTGGGCCCCATATCTGAGGAAGCCTGTGCCAGCATTAGAGAGGGTCCAGAGGAGGTCTACAAGAATGATCCCAGGAACAACTGAGTGATATGTGTTTGACGGCACTCTGCCTGTACTTGCTGGAGTTTAGAAGGATGAGGAGGGACCAGTCCTATCTATGCCAGACCCCCAGCTCTGTCTACACACCCAGCCTACAATCCAGGCACCAGACCCCCAGCTCTGTCTACATACCCAGCCTACAATCCAGGCACCAGTCCCATCTATCCCGGATACCTAGCTCTGTCTACACACCCAGCCTGCAGTCCAGGCAGTAGTCCCATCTATCCCGGATACCTAGCTCTGTCTACACACCCAGCCTGCAGTCCAGGCAGCAGTCCCATCTATCCCGGATACCTAGCTCTGTCTACACACCCAGCCTACAATCCAGGCACCAGTCCCATCTATCCTAGACCCCCAGTTCTGTCTACAAACCCGGCCTGCAGTCCAGGCCCAGTCCCAGCTGCACACTCCACTTTCACTCTTGACCGGTGGCTCACATTCTGGACTAACGAATGAACCAGATGCTGAACCATCAGGATTTCTGAACAATCAGATGTCGGTTTATCAGAATTTTACAACAAATGCCAGGAAATCTCCACTGAGGTCTGACCGATTCTATGGAAGATTTGAGTCAATAAAACAAAATCTCTGTGAACTTTCATTCATTCATTCATTCATTCAACTTTTACATCCATTAAAATCCCCTTACTATTGCATTTCAGCCCAAACGAATTGGCAGACTGTGAAATACAAACATCCAGCAATTGTATTTCTTGGTGCCTTCCCAACATTGCAATCAGATTTTCACGCACAATAGGGAACAAGCCACATTTTCTACAAGTCAAATTTATATCCATTTAATTGCAATTTTTTGGTTCTTTTTAAATTATCCTCAATGTGATCTGCATAATATTTCCTGTTCTTTTAATGCATTTTTATGGTATTAGTCACATTATAAATTGAACTGTTTTCCCAATTGTACATTCTTAAACTGGTGCCTTCAGTAATGAAAGATGGTTATGGTAGTTAAAATTTAGATTCTAAGACTAAATGAAGAAAAGCACTGCTGAGGATTTCAAGTTTCCTTTCCATATATTTCTGCTTGCTGACGCCTTTTATATCAAATTTGAATTTTGCCCTAATTTCACTTAGAATGGGAGAATACCCAACTTGTCGTTGGGTTCATGCACTCTGCTGCTTCGAGGTTATGCCCAGAGAAGATCATTCCGGTCAGGGTGTTTCTGTTTATACAGTCCCACAGTCTGGCAGCCATCTGAGAGATGGGGTAGGTCAGAATGCTGATAGAAGTTATTTTTATCCGAAGGATCATTTAAGGTACAGAAGCTTGAGAGCGCGCACCACCCAACTCAGGAACTGATTCTCCCCTCTGATAGTAGGCTTCTGAATGGCCCTTCCATCAGCTAGGGTACTGTCTGATTCACCTCTACCCCACTGTGAACATTGCACTTTGTGTGTGGAGCTGGTGTGCTGCAATGCTGAAAACTATATTCTGCACTCTGTATCTTTCCCTTTGCACTTATTGTACCTATGGTACTTGAGTTTGTCTTTGATTAGTACGGGTGCCAGGGGTTATGGGGAGAAGACAGGAGATTGGGGTTAGGAGGGAGAGATAGATCAGCCATGATTGAATGAGGGAGTTGACTTGATGGGCCAAATGGCCTATTTCTGCTCCTATCACTGATGACCTTGATTGTATTTATGGATGGTATTATTTGATCTGTTTGGAGAGCATGTAAAACAAAGCATTTCACTGTACCTCACTCAGTAAATTTAACAATAATAAACCTAAGCCTAAACCTAAATTTGTCATGAGTGATCTGGGTGAAACCTATAAGAGAGTTAATTGATTAAGAATATAGGGTGATATAAAAACATACAAAAATTGGCTTTGACATTCCACTAACATGGGGCAGGAGGGTCTCTGTTCAGATGTATCATTATGTGATACGAGATGTACGGACAAAAGGTCAGTTCGTGCAGTTGTTTTAACTTGGTATTCTTGCCCAAATCAGTGATACAGGGGCAAAATAATTATGCCTCAGCTCCGATTCCATGCAATTCCAAGCAGCTAATTAAAGTGTAGTTAAACCCTCATGGCATGTTTCATGGTGGAGGATGAGAATATTAAATTATTGAAATGGAAGTGAGAATTTAAAGAAAACCATATATCTTAGAGGCAGACGAAATGCACTGTAAGCATTTCAATCAAATCCTTGTTTAAATCAATTGACAGTAGGTCACCATTACATTTTAACATCTCTTCTCAAACATATCTATTATTGGAAAGTAATTTATCTTTGTTAGCATGTTCTGAAAAGTCTTCCTATTCTGGTATAAGTGTACAAAACTCAGTATCACAAAATTAACTATTCCCCGCCCCGTTATTTACACATCTCAGTTCTTTGTGAACTAACTGTTGTATTTTTCTGTCCTGGGCCTCCTCCATTGTCAGAGTGAGGCCCAGCGCAAATTGGAGGAACAGCATCTCATATTTTGCTTGGGCAGCTTACACCCCAGCTGTATGAACATTGACTTCCCAAACTTCAAGTAGCCCTTGCTTTCCCTCTCTCTCCATCCCCTCCCCCTTCCCAGTTCTCCCACCAGTCTTACTGTCTCCAACTACATTTTATCTCTGTCCCACCCACTCCCCTGACATCAGTCTGAAGAAGGGTCTCGACCCAAAACATCACCCATTCCTTCTCTCCAGAGATGCTGCCTGTCCCGCTGAGTTTTACTGCAGTATTTTGTGTTTCCCATTGCTGTATTTTTTTACATTTCTTTCAAAGTAACACTTTTTATTGGTTGTGAGTTTGTAGAGTCAGTGTTATTGATGTGATTGAAATATCATAAGTAACACTGAGTTTCATGCCTATTCTCCACCTCCAATCCTGAAATGACAGAACAAAAATTGCTGTGAAATTAACACAGCCAGTCCCTGTTCCACGAGAAGTCCCAGTTCCACGAAATTCCACAGCTTCTTCAGGCAAGGGTATTGTTTGATGCAGAAACAGAAGTTCCACTCTGCATTTAACTTTCCAAAAAACAGCATTTTCCACTTACCTGCCTTTCCAAATGTGCTTGCTGGCATGAAGTTCCTGCACTAGTATCGCGCATCATTTAGAAGGCAGTTAAAGGAAAGTTAAGTCATTTCAAAGCCAAGCACTCCATCAGCAAAATGGTAGTGCTGTAAGCCTATTTATCTGGTAAGGGAAATTAACAACTGTAGAATGTCGCACAGGTTTAAGCAAATATTAACTTTATCTCTCTCTCCTTCATTCCTGCTCTCTCTCTCGCCATTAGCCCATGTTCCATCCACAAACAAAGCAGCTCAATATGATTTTCATGCTCCATTAATTGTTGATTAGTTGATCAGGTAACAGATAAAGAAGTGCGGCATAAGGGAGCGGCCTTGTTCGGAGCAGCCTTGTTGAGGTGAAGTGCCTTACAATAGACAATAGATAATAGGTGCAGGAGGAGGCCATTCGGCCCTTCGAGCCAGCACTGCCATTCAATGTGATCATGGCTGATCATTCTCAATCAGTACCCCATTCCTGCCTTCTCCCCATACCCCCTGACTCCGCTATCCTTAAGAGCTCTATCTAGCTCTCTCTTGAATGCAGTCAGAGAATTGGCCTCCACTGTCTTCTGAGGCAGAGAATTCCACAGATTCACAACTCTCTGACTGAAAAAGTTTTTCCTCATTTCAGTTCTAAATAGCCTACCCCTTATTCTTAAACTGTGGCCCCTTGTTCTGGACTCCCCCAACATTGGGAACATGTTTCCTGCCTCTAATGTGTCCAACCCCTTAATAATCTTATACGTTTCGATAAGATCCCCTCTCATCCTTCTAAATTCCAGTGTATACAAGCCTAGTCGCTCCAGTCTTTCAACACATGACAGTCCCGCCATTCTGGGAATTAACCTAGTAAACCTAAGCTGCACGCCCTCAATAGCAAGAATATCCTTCCTCAAATTTGGAGACCAAAACTGCACACAGTACTCCAGGTGCGGTCTCACTAGGGCCCTGTACAACTGCAGAAGGACCTCTTTGCTCCTATACTCAACTCTCCTTGTTATGAAGGTCAACATTCCATTGGCTTTCTTCACTGCCTGCCTTGGGAGGTAAAGTGTGAATCTTTGGCTCAAGAGTCTTCGGCGAGGAGGCTGAGGCAAGGAGGCTACACTTGATCGAAATTGTGATTTTTGTCCACTGAAGAAATGGCAGGCAAGTTGGCACAGTGTGTTTCCTGCAGGATGTGGGAAGTCAGGGACACCACTGAAGCTTCTGGAAACTACACCTGCAGGAATTGTGTCCAGGTGCAGCTCCTGAATGAACATGTTGGGGAACTGGAGAAGCAGCTGGATGACCTCTAGGCCACCCGGGAAAACAAGAGTTTCTTGGACCGGACCTACAGTGAGGTTGTCACGCCAAGGATACAGGAAGAGCGAAGATGGGTTTCGGTGAGAAAGGGGAGTAAATGTGGAGTACAGGAGACCCCATTGTCCAAGGTGTAGACAGGAGATTCTGTGGTGGCGGGCAAGACTCGAGGATAGTCTGTTGCCTTCCTGGTGCCAGGGTTAAAGATGTCACGGACCGACTTCAGAACATCCTCGAGGGGGAAGGTGAGCAGCCGGAAGTAGTTGTGCACGTGGGCACAAACGACGTCGGGAAGAAGAGGAAGTAGGTTCTGCAACGTGAGTTTAGAGAGTTAAGGAAGAAGACTGAAAAGCAGGACTTCTAGGGTGGTTATCTCTGGATTGCTTCCTGTACCTCGTGCTGGTGAGGGCAGGAACAGGGAGAGAGGGGATCTGAATGTGTGGCTGGGGGGCTGGTGCAGGGAGCAGGGATTTAGATTTATAGACCACTGGGATCTCTTCTGGGGTAGGGGTGACCTGTACAAAAGGGATGGGTTACACCTTAAATGGAGGGGGCCAAAACGTTCTGGCAGGCAGGTTTGCTAGTGCTACACAGGTGGGTTTAAACTAAACAAGGGAATGAAATTCAGTCCCTTGCAAGGGGTGACATAGAATCAGTAGATCTAGAGTCAGTATGGATAGAACTGAGGAATTGTAATGGTAAAAATAATCTCATGGGACTTATTTACAGGCCCCCAAACAGTAACCTGGATATAGGGTGCAAGTTGAATCAAGAATTAAAATTGGCATGTCGCAAAGGTAATGCGAAGGTGGTTATAGGTGATTTCAACGTGCAGGTAGACTGGGAAAATCAGATTGGTACTGGGCCCCAAAAAAGGAAGTTTGTGGAGTGCCTCCGAGATGGATTCTTAGAGCAGCTTGTACTGGAGCCTATCAGGGAGAAGGCAATTCTGGATTTAGTGTTGTGTAATGAACCGGATTTCAAGGGAACTCAAGATAAAGGAGCCATTAGGAGGTAGTGAACATAATATGATAACTTTTAATCTACAATTTGAGAGGGAGAAGGGAAAATTGGAAGTTAATAGTTAAGACAAATGTGGGTCCCTTGAAGACAGAAACAGGTGAATTTAATATGGGGAACAAGGAAATGGCAGACGGGTTGACCAGGTACTTTGAATCTGTCTTCACTAAGGAAGACACAAACAATCTCCCAGGTGTACTAGTGGACAGAGATCCTAGGGTGACGGAGAAACTGAAGGAAATTCACATTAGGCAGGAAATGGTGTTGAGTAGACTGATGGGACTGAAGGCTGATAAATCCCCAGGGCCTGATGATCTGCATCCTAGGGTACTTAAGGAAGTGGCTCTAGAGATCATGGATGCATTGGCAATCATTTTCCAATGTTCTATAGATTCAGGATCAGTTCCTGTGGATTGGAGGGTAGAAAGGAGGGAGAGAGAAAACAGCAAATTATAGACCAGTTAGCCTGACATCAGTGGTGGGGAAGAAGCTGGAGTCAATAATAAAAGATGAAATAGCGGCACATTTGATAGCAGTAACAGGATCGGTCCGAGTCTGCATGGATTTACAAAGGGGAAATCATGCTTGACTAATCTTCTGGAATTTTTTGAGGATGTAACTAGGAAAATGGACAAGGGAGAGCCAGTGGATGTAGTGTATCGAGACTTTCAGAAAGCCTTTGATAAGGTCCCACATAGGAGATTAGTGGGCAAAATTAGAGCACATGGTATTGGGGGTATGGATAGAGAATTGGTTGGCAGACAGGAATCAAAGAGTAAGGATTAACAGGTCCCTTTCAGAATGGCAGGCAGTGACTTGTGGGGGACCACAGCTATTTACAATATACATTAATGACTTAGATGAAGGGATTAAAAGTAACATTAACAAATTTGCAGATGACACAAAGCTGGGTGGCAGTGTGAACTGTGAGGAGGATACTATGAGGATGCAGGGTGACTTGGACAGGTTGTGTGAGTGGGCAGATCCCTGGCAGATGCAGTTTAATGAGGATAAATGTGAGGTTATCCACTTTGGTGGCAAGAACAGGAAGGCAGATTATTATCTGAATGGTGTCAAATTAGGAAAAGGGGAAGTACAATGAGATCTGGGTGTCCTTGTTCATCAGTCACTGAAAGCAAGCATGCAGGTACAGTAGGCAGTGAAGAAAGCTAATGGCATGTTGGCCTTCATAACACGAGGAGTTGAGTATAGGAGCATAGAGGTCCTTCTGCAGTTGTACAGGGCCCTAGTGAGACCACACCTTGAGTATTGTGTGTAGTGTTGGTCTCCAAATTTGAGGAAGGACATTCTTGTTATTGAGGGAGTGCAGTGTAGGTTCACAAGATTAATTCCCGGGATGGCGAGACTGTCATATGTTGAAAGAATGGAGCGACTAGGCTTGGATACACTGGAATTTAGAAGGATGAGAGTGGATCTTATCGAAACATATAAGATTATTAAGGGGTTGGACACGCTAGAGGCAGGAAACATGTTCCCGATTTTGGGGGAGTCTAGAACCAGGGGGCACAGTTTAAGAATAAGGAGTATGCCATCTGGAACAGAGACGAGGAAGAAGTTTTTCACCCAGAGTTGTGAATCTGTGGAATCTGTGAATCTGCCTCAGAAGGTAGTGGAGGCCACTTCTCTGGATGTTTTCTAGAAAGAGTTTGATAGAACTCTTAAAGATAGCGGAATCAAGGGATATGGGGAGAAGGCAGGAACGGGGTACTAATTGTGGATGATCAGCCATGATCACATTGAATGGTGGTGCTGGCACAAAAGGGCCGAATGGCCCACTCCTGTACCTATTGCCTATTGCCTATTGTCATTTGATCTCACCATTATCAGGGTAATTCCATTTGTTGCACTCATCCCCTTCCCCTACCTGCTCTGCTACCTGAACTAACTTACTTTCTGTACCTATTGCTGATGAAGGGTTGCAGACCTGAAACGCTAACTGTTTCTCTTTCCGTTCAATGTGATTAAAGGAGAGGATTGTTCTGGTGAGAGGTAAGATCTCCAGAGTTTAGACCAGTATCAGCCTGGGGCATCTTTTGGAGCAGAAACTAAATGATCCCCTCATTGATCCTTCACTGGCTGGTATGCGTTTTGCAAAACTAAAAGTAGGGAGAACTTAATTTTAAAATGCTAATTGTGCTAAAAATGTTTCTGTGTTTTGCTGTTGTACAATCATGTTAAAATGGTGTACTTTGTGAAATTCAATTTCCAGTTTATCTTGTGACAGTGATATATTTGTTGTTATAAATTTCATATTGCAGTTGCTAAGAATGGCTTTCTGTAAATACAACATGGTTGTCTTGGGAATGGAAAACAGTAGGTTTGCTCAGATTCAAGGCAGCTGAGTTTCTCTCTCTTGCCTTTCCCGTTGAGCCAAACTTCTAAGGTTTTTCTTTTGTTTTCAGTCTCTGAAAAAATCAATGTAATTTATTCTGTAACTGCTGGCAGTTTACTCTTGGGACAAATCTTTGTATTCTATTATTTTGAAAATCACTTAGTAAGTTGAAATCAAATCTCAGTAAATATTCCAAATAATAGTCATGCAGCGTGAAAGCGGGCCTTTTGGCCCAGCGCATCATGTTCACCACTTTTGACTTTACTTTAGAGATACAGTGCGGAAACAGGCCCTTCGGCCCATCCAGTATGCGCTGACCAACAATCACACTAACACTAGAAACAGTTTACAATTTTTACTGAAGCCAGTTAACCTACAAATTCACACGTTTTGGGAATTTGGGAGGAAACCGGAGCACCGGAGAAAACCCACGCAGTCACAGGGCGAATGTACAAACTCCATATTGACAGCACCCGTAGTCAGGATCGAACCCAGGTCTCTGTTGCTGTAAAGCTGCAGATCTACCGCTATACCACTGTGCCGACCAGTGGGTAAGTAGGCAGATGTTCATATTAATCCATTCCACCAGTGCTTGGCTGTAGCCTCCTATGCCAAGGCAATTCAAGTGCTGTTAAATGCCATTCGCAATTCTGCTTACACCAGTCTCTCCGGTAGTGTAGTCAGGTGCTCACCACTTTCTTGGTGAACATAGTTTCCTTTAGATCCCCTATAAATCACTTATCGTCTTACTCTAAATCTATATTCCCTAGCTTTATTCACCACTGATAGAGGTAAAGATTCTTGCTGTCTAGCTTTTCTATACTGTCATAATATTGTATAGCTCTGTCATGTCCCCTTTTAAATTCCTCTGCTTCATGGAGAACAGACCGAGCCTCTCCAATCTCTCATCTAACCCAAATGCTGCATCCTAGGTAACATCCAAGTGAATCTCCTCTCCACCCTCTCCAGTGAGATCAATTTACACTCTCCAAATCACTGCACAATAATCTCAACTTCCTGAACAACTGCATTGAGAATCCCGTTGATAGACACTAAATGCTGGAGTAACTCAACGGGTCAGGCAGCATCCCTGGAGAGAAGGAATGGGTGACGTTTCGGGTCAAGACCCTCCTTCAGACTCAAATGAATCCTATTGTTGTTTTTGTCTCAAAACTGAGAAGACTGTAAAATGCTGCAAATGTGCCTCCGTTCCCTCAGTCAGATTGTTTACATGCTGATTACCCACAATCTTCAGGCAGCTTTTCCACATTCAGTACATTTGATTCCATTGATCTTCTCAGTCCAACATCTGCGACAAATATCATCACAGTGCAATATATAAACCCTGCATATATGTTTATTTGACTAAATTCCGACTTTGGAAGATGTGATTTGACTTTCTGGGCAAAATGCTTAATTTATTTTGTTGAAATAATAAATTGGTAGTTGTCGGTTTGTGGCATGAATGATTCTGCATAAAATTGTAGCATTGGGCACTTTAGGTATGGCAAGCTAACAATGAAATTGACTTCTTGTGAATGAGACACTCTGTGAAAAACCTGAAGGGAAATGTAAAGCACAGATTGACTTCTTGTGAATGAGACACTCTGTGAAAAACCTGAAGGGAAATGTAAAGCACAGATTGAATTTGGGGTAAAATGGAACAGTCATAAATTTACTTTAATGAATGTAGTCCGAAACTTTCTGAACTGTTCGTATACTATTCTTACGTGGACGCTGTTTATTAATATCTTTGCCTTTGTCAATCTCAAATAGCACAGGAAGTTAGCCTTTGTACGAAACAATTTAAAAGCATGGAGTTTACTTTACACAAAATGTCCCCATTTTTCTCTGTGCATGAAGTGCCTATGTTGAACTGAAGCTGGATCGTGAATAATATTTTTCAGATAACAAAGGTTTCACTAACATGCAAAGTAAATCTCCAAGTAATTCCACTTTATCACTGACCATGATAACCAGGCACAGGTTACTGATTGTGGATGATCAGCCATGATCACAATGAATGGTTGTGCTGGCTCGAAGGGCCAAATGGCCTCCTCCTGCGCCTATTTTCTATGGTAATAATGGATAATATCTGTCATTATGGGCTCTATGAAGGAAACCAATCACAAGTGATAGAAATAATACATTCATGTTTAAACAGAAGGCTTTACACATGCCTCCTCTATATCCCGCAGCTCTGCTCTTGCTCCCCCTCCCCCCCATTCGTAACAACGATAGAGTCCCCCTTGTCCGCACCTTCCACCCCATCAGCCAGCGTATACAACAAATTATCCTCCAACATTTTCATCACCTCCAACAGGATCCCACTACTGGCCACATCTTCCCTTCTCCTCCCCTTTCTGTTTTCCGCAGAGACTGTTCCCTCCGTAACTCCCTGGTCTACTCGTCCCTTCCCACCCAAACCACCCCCTCCCCAGGTACTCTCCCCTGCAACCGCAGGAGATGCAACACCTGTCCCTTTACCTCCCCCCTCGACTCCATCCAAGGACCCAAACAGTCTTTCCAGGTGAGGCAGAGGTTCACCTGCACCTCCTCCAACCTCATCTATTGTATCCGCTGTTCCAGATGTCAAATTCTCTACATCGGCGAGACCAAACGCAGGCTCGCCGATCGTTTCGCTCAACACCTTCGCTCAGTCCACCTTAACCAACCTGATCTCCCGGTGGCCGAGCACTTCAACTCCCCCTCCCACTCCCAGTCTGACCTTTCTGTCATGGGACTCCTCCAGTGTCACAATGAGGCCTACCGCAAATTGGAAGAGCAGCACCTCATATTTTGCCTGGGCAGCTTACAGCCCAGCGGTATGAACATTGACTTCTCTAACTTTAGATAGCTCCTCTGTCCCTCCCTTCCCCTCCCCTTCTCAGTTCTCTCACTGTCTTCCTGTCTCCACCTATATCCTGTCTTTGTCCCGTCCCCCCTGACATCAGTCTGCAGAAGGGTCTCGACCCAAACGTCACCCATTCCTTCTCTCCAGAGATGCTGCCTGATGCGTTGAGTTACTCCAGCATTTTGTGATACCTTCAAGCTTTACATATGTGTCTTTATGTTCTGTATAGATTTAGCTTTGGCCATGTGTCAGACATGGCAGCGGTGCACTTCTAGGTCCAGTACACCTCATGTGCTTCTTGGCTAGGCTACAAGCCAGAGGGAATTTACAATAATTATCACATTTCAGGCCATCTTCTGAATAATAGCAATTTTTATCTCATTTCCATACGGAGGTCATATGACCCCTCGGGTTATCGTGTTGCGATCATTTTGTATACAGAGGGAATATTTCAGCAGAAAGTCACAAACTGTCTTGCAGTCTCGTTAAACAGCTGTTAACATCAGCTGTCAATGTTGCACAGAGTAAATCCCATTGCTCAGTGTTTGTATGTAGAACAAGTTACCTTCCTACCTATTCCAGCAAGCCTGTGGACCAGGGAATACTTTTGTGTACTTGCACATTCGGTCCCACTTTCATCGACTTCATATACTGCAGTGAAGAACTATCTGATTATAGATTGATTATAGTCTATTACATTAAATAGAAGTCTGACAGATCGTGCCACCATCAGTACATGATAGAAAATGTAAGACTCACGTTTTAAAAACTATTTCTATGAACTCAATGCATCTAACAACACAGAAACAGCCAGAGAAACAACTTTGAAGCATTGTATAACCATTGTAAGATGAGGAAATTTGACAACTAATGTGCGTTCACAAGCTTCCTCGGTTCACTATTTCAGAGAATTGGTTTGGTCCACTGCAAAGTCATGGATTCCCAACGCTACATTGACCACACCTCTTTCCACTCTGTTTCCTATAAGGGCTCCTTTCCATTATGCATCTTCTCTACCTTATTCACATCAGTCCTGGTGACATTATTTTCCACACCAGTGTTTCAAGTCATCAGGTTTTGTGCAAAACCCAATTAGAAACAAAACAAGTCCATGATAGCGCAAGAAATGGGCCTTTGACGGCATAGGATTAGGGCTGTGTGGGTTGGTTGAAGACAATTATAGTTGTAGAAAAGTAGCTGTTCATGAACCTGGTGGTGTGGGACATTGGACATCTGTACCTCCTGCCTGAAGGTAGCAGCAGGAAGAGGGCATGGCCTGGATGGTGGGAATCCTTGATGATAGATGCCGTCTTTTTGAGGCAGCATCTCGTGTAGATGCTTTGGATGGAAGGGAGTGTTGTGCTCATGATAAACTGAACTGAGCCAACCATTCTCTCTTGTGCTTTGTAAATGTCATACCAGGCCACGATGCAACCAGTCAGGAGACTTTCTAAAGTACATCTATGGAAGTTTGTTGGAGTATTTGGTGAAATGTTAAATTTCTTTAAATTTCTAGGAAAATAGAAGTGCTGACACATCTAATCTGTTTCTTTTCTTGCATTCGGCTAATAATTTCTCCTTCCACCCAAAACCAGGTAATAGGGTTCCGCTTGTTGTCTGCTTCCAGCTGCCACATTCAATGGACCATCCTTCACAATGTCCTTTATCACCAATGTGATGCCACTACCAGACACATCTTTCCCTCTCTTCCCCCCCTTCATAATTCTGATGGCACCATTCCCCCCGCAATGATCTGCTCCATTCTTCCATCTCCACCAACATCTATCAACTCCTTCCTCTTTTTCATAGTATTGTCCCATTCAAATACAGGAGCAACATTCGCCACTTTGCTATCACCTCTCTGCTATGCTCTCTGCTATCTGTTATCCAGGATCCAAATACTCCTTTCAAATGAAACATTGATTTACTTGTTTAGTTTCCTGCATCCTTTGCTCACATTGTAGCTCCTCTAGATGGGGAAATCAAACACGGATTAGATCACTATTTTGCAGAGCACTTCTGTTTAGTTGTCATGCAAATGGGTTTTTTTCTCTCTCTGTCTCTCTTTCTCTATGTCTCTGTCTCTCTCTCACTCTCTGTCTCTGTCTCTCACTCTCTGTCTCTCTGTCTCTGTCTCTCTCTCTCTCTCTCTCTCTCTCTCTCTCTCTCTCTCTCTCTCTGTCTCTCTCTCTCTGTCTGTCTCTCTCTCTCTCCCTCTGTCTCCCTCTCTCTCTCTCTCTCTCTCTCTCTCTCTCTCTCTCTCTCTCTCTCTCTCTCTCTCTCTTTGTCTCTGTCTCTCTCTGTCTCTCTCTGTCTCTCTCTCTCTCTGTCTGTCTCTTTGTCTCTGTCTCTCTATCTTTGTCTCTCTCTGTCTCTCTCTCTTTCTCTCTGTGTCTGTCTCTCTGTTTCTTTGTCTGTCTCTGTCTCTCTCTCTCTGTCTGTCTGTCTGTCTCTCTCTCAGTCTCTGTTTCTGTCTCTCTCTCTCTTGCTCTCTGTCTCTCTGTGTCCCTGTCTCTGGCTCTCTATGACTGTCTCTCTTGTCTCTCTCTCCCTCTCTCACTCTCTGTCTCTCTCTCTCTCTCTCTCTGTCTGTCTCTGTCTGTCTCTGTGTCTCTGTGTGTCTCTCTCTGTCTGTCTCTGTCTGTATCTGTCTGTATCTCTATCTGTGTGTGTCTCTCTCTGTGTCTCTGTCTCTTTGTCTGTCTCTCTGTCTCTCTTTCTCCCTCGCCCTCTTGCGATTCAATCACATATCCTCCCCTTTTTGTTCTCTTTTTTATCCACCCCTTTCTCTGCAACTTCAAACTTATTTAATTTCTAACTTTTCTGAGTTCTGATGAAAGATCATCAACATGAAACACTGAACTCTTTCTTTATGGGCGGTGCAGTGGTGCAGCTGGTAGAGCTGCTGCCTCACAGCATCAGAGACCTGGGTCCGGTCCTGACCAAGAGTACTGTCTGTGTGCAGTTTGCACATTCCCCCTGCGACTGTGCTGGTTTCCCCCTACATCCCAAAGTCGTGCACATTTGTAAGTTAATTGGCCTCTGTAAATTGCTCCTAGGGAGTTAATGAGAAAGTGGGATAACATAGAACTAGTGTGAATGGGTGATCAATAGATGGTGTGGACTCGGTGGGCCGAATAAATCTCTGAACTTTAAACTGTAAACTTTTCTCTTCATAGATGTTGCCTGTCTATTTCAGATTTTATTTCAGATTCTCACCATTTGAACCTTTGCACTGAGATCCCTTGGTATTCCATTGATTATTCCACAACACTTTAAAATGTATGAGCAAAGTTTTATTATATGCAAATAATCCACAGTTTCCAGCAATATATTTTATGATGAAAGTATGCCTTAAAATGGTCTAAATCCCCATTCCACTCCCATTCAGACCAAATTGTCCTTTGCCTCCTGCTCTGTTATGTGGAGCTTAATATAAGTTTGAGGAAGATTACCTCACCACCTGTCTGGGCATGTTGCCACCTTCCAGACTAAATATCAAATTCAACAACTTCAGGTAAGTTGTTTTCACTGTTTGGATCTGGACTTGCCAGTTCTGCTCTATCTATCTACTTATGGAATTGGCTCAATTTTTCTCTGTCCACTAGTACTGCTTGATTTATTGGCCTACATCTTGATCTACATGATGGAACTTGATCTACATCTCTGCATTTAGTCATAGTGTTGCACTGCACAGAAACAAGCCAGTTTGCCCAACTTATCCATGTCAAACAAGGTGCCTACCTTTGCTGGCTTTACCTTGCACTAAACGTTATTCCATTATCATGTATCTATACACTGTAAATGGCTCGATTGTAATCATGTTTTGTCTTTCTGCTGACTGGTTAGCATGCAACAAAAACTTTTCACTGTACCTCTGTACACGTGATAATAAACTAAAGAGGAAGAACTTTTTCAGTCAGAGAGTGGTGAAGGTGTGGAATTCTCTGCCTCAGAAGGCAGTGGAGGCCAGTTCGTTGGATGCTTTCAAGAGAGAGCTGGATAGAGCTCTTAAGGATAGCGGAGTGAGGGGGTATGGGGAGAAGGCAGGAACGGGGTACTGATTGAGAGTGATCAGCCATGATCGCATTGAATGGCGGTGCTGGCTCGAAGGGCTGAATGGCCTACTCCTGCACCTATTGTCTATTGTCTAAACTGAACTGAACTTAAGTTAGTCCCATTAGCTAGCATTTGGCTCATATCCGTCCAAATCTTTTCAGTCCATGCAACCGTCCAAATGTCTTTTAAATGTTGTAACGGTACCTGCATCAAATACTTCTTCAGGCAGCTTGTTCCACCATACTCACCAACCTCTGTGTGAACAAATTGCCTCAGATCTCCTAGAAATATTTCCCTTCTCATCTTAAACCTCTAGTTGTAGATCTCCTTATCCTGTGATTAAAGTATCCACCTTATCTACGCCTCCATGGTTTTATGTTTCTGTAAGATCACCCCTCAGCCTTCTTCGCTGCAAGGCAAACAGTCCCAGCTTATCTAGTCTCTCCTTTCAATACAAACATTCCAGACCTGGCAACATCTCCTCTCTGAACCATCCTACCCCCACCTCTCTCAGCAATGTATCTTATTTTCTCTTTCCTAGTTATTCCGAGTCTTTGACCTCAAAAATTCACTGTGTTTTTCTTGCTACTGGCTCTGCCTGGCCTGTCAATTTTTTCAGCAATATCGGTCTTTATCTTTCTTTAACAAATATTGTCCATTTTACCATGAATCACACGCAGTTCTGTTGCGTATTCATATAATGGAACCACTTGACCTCCCATCCAATAAACAATCTGTAGATGAGGCGGTCTCTTACCGCACAAGGCCTGGACGGGTTTGTAGGTACATGCTATGATACAAGGCATAATTTTATTGAAGCCCTTACAGCATAAGACTTGCAGTACATTACAGCTCCGAGCTGCTACATCTACTGCCTGACGTAGGCGAGTTCTTAATATTATAAAGCACGTACTAGGAGGGACTACTACTAACAAGCACTACGATTGGCTAGCATGCAATAGCCCATCTACACAATCCAATCACCCCTACGTCAATTTTCCAAGCACCATCAATTGTTCCTCATAAATACATCCTTGGCTTTGTCAACTTTTTCTTCATTTTGAAACTTTCTTTGCCTCCCTTTTCTTCTGTTCGTTATACCTTGCTACCCCTATCAAAGCCCCATATTTGAATCATTAAACTGCTTCCTATCAATTCTACTGAGAGAACTTGATGAAAGTTATATAAATGGGTTCATGTCAGTTGAGTAGATTTCTGTGCAGGACCTCTCCCCCCCCCCTGTCTCCTGCCCGCACTGTGCAGTGAATATGGCAGCGATTCCATCCTTGTCCTTAAACTGGCAGTGTTGTTACAGTGATGAAAGGAGTGGGAAGTTGTGGGGCTAATTAAAGGTGGCTTCTGAACGGTGATTTCCACTCCGATTTGTTCCAATTGAGCTACTTTATATCCAGCAATGCTTTTACTTCCCAATTTACATGTTTTATTTCACGATATCCTTGCCCCACTGCCGTGATATAATATTCCACATTCACATATAGCTCCATGGATACATTGAGCACACCCAAATGATCAGTTAATACACCAGCGACAGACAGCTATAAACATGAACACCACCATCCACAGGTTTTACTATGATGTGCACTAACCTGGCACCAATGCACGCAACATTTCCTTGTCTTCGCAGCTGCAACCTAAAGCCCCGTGAGCTTTATCAGAACTCTTTTCTCTTTAGACTTTAGACTTTTAGACTTTAGAGATAAAGTGCAGAATCTGACCCTTCAACCCACCGAGTCCATGCCGACCAGCGATCACCCCGTATACTAAATCTATCGTACACTCTAGGAACAATTTGCAAACCTGCACGTCTCTGGAGTGTGGGAGGAAACTGGAGCACCCGGAGAAAACCCACACAGTCACAGTGAGAATGTACAAACTCCACACTGACAGCACCTAGAGTCAGGATTAAACCTGGGTCTCGGGCACTGTAAGGCAGCAGTTCTACGACCATTGTGCCACTGTGTTGCCCAAGAGATAAATAAGCACAGGTTCCCCACGCACATATGGTGTGGTAAACAGGTGCGAGGCAGCGCACTTCTGTCCACTCTCCAGGTCAGTAGCAATCGGCTCTTCATGCTGCCCACAGCCACCATGTAGACGGCGGCCGGTTATCCCAGGCCATCCGGTGAGCCGCGGTGCTAACCATTGGCTGCTCGGCCAAGCACGTACACCAAATGTCCGAACCTGCGGTCCCTCACGAAATAAGCGGGATTACTATTGCAACAACACATCAGCAGTAGGGTAACACTAATCTGTCTCCCGACGGTCTAACTGCACAACTTGCACAACTAATCACTCGTGTTGCAACAATCATACACAGACTGGGGGTTCTGTTTGACCTTGAGCTGAATTTCAAACCTGACGTTCATCTTACATGTAGTATCTGTAGGAGGGAATTTTGTATTCAATATGTACCCAGTCACAAACTAAAACATCTCGTAGGACAGAGCACCAGTAACCTTCAACACAATTGGACTGTCAATTCCATTATAAAATATCAAGGTATCTTTCTACCATGCGCTAGATTATACTGCCAACGACGTGAGCCCATTGAGTAATAAACTATAAGAAGGGTCTCGACCCGAAACGTCACCCATTCCTTCTCTCCAGAGATGCTGCCTGACCCGCTGAGTTACTTCAGCATTTTGTGTCTACCTTTATTATCATAGAATCTTCCAGACAGAAGAAAAATATTGAGTCCATCAAACTTGTTTTGGATTGTTGAATGAATGATAAGATTGGGCCCATGTTCCAATCTTCCCATTCGAGTGAGATGGAGTACTTACAAATTTATTCCCAGTTTTGTATTACGTAAACTGTCTTTGAAAACAGAGCACTTTTAACAAGGGGAAGGTATGTTTACTTTATTGCATGATTAGTGTAAACTCCATCATCTTCTTCCTGTGTCCATCTGCCAAGGTCATATGTTCATAAGATCAAAAGTGATAGGAGCAGAATTAGGCCAGTTGGCCCATCAAGTCTACTCTGCCATTCAATCACAGCTGATCTATCTCTCCCTCCTAATCCCATTCTCCTGCCTTCTCCCCATAACCTCTGACACCTGTACTAATCAAGAATCTATCTATCTCTGCCTAAAAAATATCCACTGCCTTGGCCTCCACAGCCTTCTGTGGCAAAGAATTCCACAGATTCACCACCCTCTGACTAAAAAATTCCTCCTCATCTCCTTCCTAAAAGAAAGTCCTTTAATTCTGAGTCTATGACCTCTAGTCCTAGACTCCCCCACTAGTGGAAACATCCTCTCCCCATCCACTCTATCCAAGCCTTTCACTATTCTGTACGTTTCAATGAGGTCCCCCCTCATTCTTCTAAACTCCAGCGAGTAGAGGCCCATCAAACGCCATCATATGTTAACCCACTCATTCCTGGAACCATTCTTGTAAACCTCCTCTGGACCCTCTCCAGAGGCAGCACTGGATCCAGATCCTGGATCTTTCCATTGGCGGGACATTGGTTCCCATTTACTGGGCGAATAGGAAGGATTGGTATCAAGAGCAGCACAGTGGTGCAGCGGTAGATTTGCTGCCTTACAGCTCCAGAGGCCCGGGGTCGATCCTGACTACAGGTGCTGGCTGTACAGAGTTTGTAAATTCTCCCTGTGACCACATGGTTTTCTCCGGTGTCCTCCCACGCTCCAAAAACGTATAAATTTGTAGGTTAATTGGCTTCGGTAAGTTGTAAATTGTCCCTAGTGTTTAGATAATGCTAGAATATGTGGTGATCGTGGATTCAGTGGGCCAGGTTTCATGTTGCATCTCTGAAATCTAACGTCTAAAGTCATGTTTATCAAATTAAGTTTACAGTACAGTGACATACAGGTGCAATGAAAATCTTACTTGCAGCAACATAGAAACATAGAAAATAGGTGCAGGAGTCGGCCATAAATCATTAATAAAATACATGCGTTCTACAAGACAATAAGTAAAAGACCATGCAAAAGTGCAAAAATACACAATTAGACAAGTTCATGGTACTGTGAGGTGATTTGTGGAGTTGCATTGCCGAGAAGGGATTAAGATTGTGTTGGTCAGTTCAAGAAACTGATGGTGCAGGTGATGAATTAGGACGGAGTTACCTTTTAAAGTGAATGGAAGCATCCAATGGAAGTGTTCCAATGATGGAACTGCTCATTATCTGAACAGTGATTTAATCAATTTTATTTATTTGATCTCATCGCTGATGTCGAAAATGTATTAAAAATGGCTTTCCCTCTCTGAATGTTCTTGAGAGTTACTCTCATTAGGAACAGAGCAAATGTAGAATTAAGATTCTGTTGGGCAGACATTAGTAAGAGGATTATTTTGATGTTGGACGCTACTGTGATGCTACTGACTGCCAGCACTTGGGTCCTAAACATGAGTTAATATTTATGACCAAACTAATTCAAATACCCATTAATAATTAAGGTATCCAGGGTGAGGTTGGATTAGAATAGTGTTCTTGCCACTTGGGGCCTCAAATCAGCTGGAACAGGGACTGCCGGTGTTAAAAGGCTGCTCTGTTTGCCAACAGCTTGCACCACCTGAGCACAGTTCAGGTCCCGCATGCAACATATCCCCAAGGTAGGTACTAAATTAGTCTCTTGAAGTGAGAATTCCACAAATGTAGCTCATGGAGAAAGTCGCATTGTGTTCGACGGTAGTTGGCATAGTACATGTGAATATCTCTGCATCGGGCTCTGCTGGCCCCTTCCTAAGGGTTTTACTGCTGCCCCCTTCCTAAGGGTTTTACTGCTGTCAGGCATGGAGGCCTGAAATAGAATGTGTTCCAGTTCCGGAGTGTTACTGTCATGTAGATAAGCACAAAAAAATCCATTTAACAAGTGCTGCTTTCTAGCCCTGTTTAATCGGTGCATTCTCTGTGGATTAACTTAATAAGACAGTCCAAGCAAAGATCAACAAACAGGGGCCTATGATATTTCTGAACCTGCTGAAATATATAATAGAGTTTATTAAGTAATAGGTTAATGTTTATTATTGTCCCATGTACCGAGATCCAGTGAAAAGCTTTGTTTTGCATGCTATATAATCAGATCAAATAATACTGTACATCAATACAATCAAGTGAAACTCAACTATATTAAGGACTCAGTGGATCAGGCAGCATCCCTGAAGGACATGGATAGGCGACATTTTGGGTCAGGACATTTTGGGACTATTCAATGCAAGCTGAGGATGGTTATTTATGCTCCATGGAGCCACCATCACCAACCTCCTGGGAGGGTGTTCCAGCAATTGAATAATCTTCTGAAGGACCTGACTGGACATGACTTTCTTGGAAGGCTTAGGTGGTTCGGCATATCCCCAACAACCCTCACTAACTTCTACAGATGTGCCGTGGAAAGCATTTTATCGGGATGCATCACAGCATGGTTTGGGAACAGCTCCATCCAAGACCATAAGAAATTGCACAGTTGTGGACGCAGCCATCACACAAACCAAACTCACTTCCATTGACTCTGTCTACACTTCATGTTGCCCCGGCTCAGCTGCGCCAGCATAATCAAGGACCAGTCTCACCGCATTCACTCCATCTTCTCCCCTCTCAATCCTTCCCAATAATGCGAGGAATCGATCAGGTAGACGCACAGAGTCTCTTGCCCAGAGTAGCGGAATCGAGAGCCAGAGGACTTAGGTGAAGGGGGAAAAAGTCACTAATTTTCCCCCTTAAGGTGAAGGGGGGAAAAGTTTATAGGAATCTGAGGGGTAACTTTTTCACACATAGGATGGTAGGTGTATGGAACGAGCTGCTGGAGGAGGTAGTTGAGGCAGGGACTATTGCAACATTTAAGAAGCAATTGGACAGGCACATGGATACGACAGATTTAGAAGGATATCAGCCCAACCCAGGCAAGTAGGACTAGTATAGACGGGACATGTTGGTCAGTGTGGGCAAGTTGGGCCGAAGGGTCTGTTTCCATACTGTATCACTCTATGACTCCCATTAGGCAAGAGGTACAGAGGTTTGAAGAGGCACACCACCAAATTCAGGGAAGGTTTCTTCCTAACTGTGATCAGGCAACTGATCCGTCCTCTCATCAGCTAGAGTTGAGAGATGACAGAAGAAGGTTCTGCAGGGGGAAATGGTGCTGGCAGGTGCCCATCAGTGCCTGGAGCTTTCCAAAGATTCCTGTTTGACAGAATGAGTATGGTTCTTGTCTGCGTCTTTGGAGTGGCCATTGGCCAGGAACCGGTGGGCGATGGAGTTGGCCGTGACAGGGCAATGCTTTGGGCAGGTACTTCGACCGGTGAGGCGATTGAAGGTCTTCCACGCCACCCCACTGAAGTGTGTGAAGTCGATTCCTTGGACTGTCTCTTCCCACCGCTCTCTGCGCTTCTTGTCGAGGCAGTTTGTCAGCTCCGCAGCCTTGGAGGCAGCCTCTTCGCCAGGTTCAGCGTACAGGAATGCATTGTAGCATGCGTCACACTCTTCGTCCCATGTGGGGATGTACCGGCGATGATAGCCGCGAGGAATGGAATTTTGCTGCCCTGATGAGGAGTTTGCAGAGGGCTGAGTAGGCATGGTCCAGGTTGGTGGGGGTGGAGGTGGAAAGGCTGTCAATCCAGAGGTCCACCAGACTTGTGAACTGGTCCCACCTGGCCTTGCGAAAATTCCACCTCTTCGCAGGTTTGGTTGGGACCGGCTCGATGGGATTTCTTCTGCCATCTCTCAACTGAAATGTGGAAAAGCTCAGGGTCCTGATAACATCCCCCCAGAATTCCTGAAACACTGCGGTCCTAAATGCCTGGTCTGGCTCCGTGAGTTTTACTCCTCTTGCCTCATTGGTCAGTCCATTCCGAAGATCTGACAGAAGGCCACCGTCATTGCGCTACCAAAACCAAACAAGCCTGCAGACGACCCAAGGAACTATCGACCCATCTCACTCCTCGAACGGCTTCTCCTGTCCCGGCTCCATCCAATCGTCGACCCTCAACTACCCGCTGAACAAGCCTGATTTCGGCGTGGACGATGCACCACCCACCAAATAGTCAAGCTGACCAATGACATCGAAGACAGCTTCGAAAAGGGTGGCAAGGCGGGCATCACCCTGGTGGGCCTCACCGCCGCCTATGATACAGCGTGGCACCAGGGCCTGATCTTGAAGCTCCTCCGCACCATCCCTGGCCGTCATTTAGTGCGGTTCCTTGCCAACATCCTTGCCAACCGCAGTTTTGTACTCAAGACCAGCGACGGACAATCTAGCCGACTGCGACGCCTAAGAAACGGAGTCCCCCAAGGCTCGGTACTGGCCCCCATGCTCTTCAATCTCTACATCAGCGATCTGCCACGCACGACCTCGCGCCAGTGTGGATACGCAGATGACTTGGCCCTACTGCACTCGGACAAGAGCTGGTCAAATGTTGAGGATGTGCTCTCGGCGGATATGGAACTTGTCGCGGGCTACCTTAAGACCTGGAGACTAAAACTGAGTGTGGCAAAAACCACCACAACGGCCTTTCACCCGAACAACAAGGAAGCTCAACGCCAGCTAACCGTCACCCTCAATGGGTCACCCCTCCCCTACAACCCATTTCCTACATATCTCGGGGTGAAACTAGATCGGCAGCTGACCTACAAGCAACACCTTGAAGCTCTCCGTGCTAAAGTCTCGGCACGGAACAACCTCCTGCGTTGCTTGGTCGGATCGTCATGAGGCGCCAGGACATCTACTGTTCGAACCAGTGCTCTTGCACCCGTGTACAGCGCCGCTTAGTATGCTGCCCCAACATGGTGCTGCAGCGCTCATACCAGCAAGCTAGACGCCGCCCTTAACGACACCATACGGATCATCACTGGCTGCCTACGCCCTACTCCGACGGATCTCTTGCCGGTGCTCGCAGGTATCGCACCCGCCAAGCTTCGCAGAGAGTTCTTCACTCATAGGCTGGTGTGCAAGGCCCCATCCATCACCAAACATCCTTTGCACCACCTCGCCCAGGATTCACAGCAACTGGGACCTCAACGCCTGTCATCTCGTCGCCCTTTCTCCCGTCAAGCAGCGACCCTCTGCGGCTCCCGTTTCAACATACTAGGAAAATGGAGAACCAGCTGGGAACAGACATCGCCACCTCCTCAATTCACTGTCGCACCGAACACCACAGCCCCACCCGGCTCGGACATGCCCCGCAAAGAGTGGGTCGCCCTGAACCAGCTCCGCACAGGGGTCGGCCGGTTCAACGCCAACATGCATCGTTGGGGGTTGCGTCCATCAGCAGCCTGCGTGTGTGGACCAGACCAGCAAACAGTGCAGCACGTCATTTTCGACTGCACTGTCCTCCGTCCCCCCTGGTGGAGGGGTAGACCTCACGGCCCTCGACAACAGCACATTGCACTGGTTACAGCGCCTGGAGGGCGTTACATAATTTCTGCTGCGTCAAACGCAAGAAGAAGATCAGCTAGAGTGAGATCCTGATCTCCCATCTACCTTATTGGAGAACATTGAACCATCTGTAATCAGACATTATCAGACTTTAACTTGCACTAAATGTTATACCCTATAACCTGCACGTGATAAAAAACTTTTCACTGTACCTCAGTACGCATGACAATAATAAACTAAACTAAACTAATTTCACATTCACACCTTGATGTCAGTGAAGCACCTTTACCTTTGATGCAAATCATCGGCACTGAATAAAACACTGAAAATGGACACCGTGGTGATTCCACATGTCTGCTGAAGTTGCTGTCCATCAGTTCCACATGGGGAGAGGTGGGTTTCACACTATGTGCAAAGCCCCAGGACAAGCCAGTGCTAACTTCTCCATGCCCCGACACTGACCACTGGCTTCCTGGCTGGGCTTCCTGTGTCTCAAGCAGTTGGCTGCGTTCATTCTTCAGCTTTCTTTCATTGGATGTCTCGGCAAAGGCCCCACCAGATTTGTTTGCAACAGAACCTCTCTCCCTGATCATCCCACTCTTCGCCTGACCCTCACTTCTCCCTGACCCCTGCGGCCCCTCCCTCGCCCGCTCGCTCTGGCCCCTGATGCCCCCCATGCCCATGCTCTATCTCCTTGACACCCCCTCGTCCATTCTTATTTATGTTCCCTCCCCCCCCCAATGAATTCTACATGACAACAGACGCAAAATTTCAAAAACGCCTCAGTGGCTGCAAAAAAAGTCTGGATGTTCTGTGATCACGGATGTCTGCAATCTGTCATTGTTCTCTTTAGAGTGGTAGCCATCACTCACCCAAATGAAGGTGCAGTGAGAGTGTGGAGAGCACTGTGGAACTTGTGAAGAATGAATGTTAGACAGCACCGTCAAACGCAACACTTCTGGATTCCTCGTTCAGTATGTTTTACTGGAAGGTCAAAACTGTTGGCATTCAACAGGGTGCTGTGATAAACTGTCTGCATCAGATGCAGAGTGAGAATCTGAAACACGCAAGGTCATGATGGTCCTGACAAGGTTCAAAGGGAGACAAGATTTCCTCGAGTGTGAGCACCTACAACAGGTCACTAATTAAGAACTAACAGTTTGTGTAGGAAAGAACTGCAGACGCTGGTTTAAACTGAAGATAGACACAAAATGCTGGAGTATCTCAGCGGGACAAGCAGCATCTCTGGAGAAAAAGAATGGCCATTCCTTCTCTCCAGAGATGCTGCTTGACCCGTTGAGTTACTCCAGCATTTTGTGTCCATCTTAAGACTAGCAGATTGTTCATTTAAGGCCCGTGATGTGCAGTATGCTGCAGGACGTAGCAAGAATTTGCAAGAAAATGCCAAGCATAGGTGATGTTTAAACATTCCTACATCGTTTTTCAAAACATTTGCAGCTAAGATTTTTTATAGAGACCCTGGTTGGATAATGGTTAATATGGCAAATTGCCTTGATTAAAAAGTGCAATGGTGGCGCAGTGGTAGAGTTGCTGACTTACAGCTCCAGAGACCCAGGTTCGATCCTGACTAAGGGTGCTGGCTGTACGGAGTTTGTACATTCTCCCTGTGATCACATGGGTTGTCTCCAGTGTCCTCCCACGCTCCAGAGACGTATAGGTTTGTAGGTTAATTGGCTTCTGTAAGTTGTAAATTGTCCCCAGTGTTTAGATAAATGGCGGGACTGTCATATGTTGAAAGACTGGAGCGACTAGGTTTGTATACACTGGAATTTAGAAGGATGAGAGGGGATCTTATCGAAACGTATAAGATTATTAAGGGGTTGGACATGTTAGAGGCAGGAAACATGTTCCCAATGTTGGGGGAGTCCAGAACCAGGGGCCACAGTTTAAGAATAAGGGGTAGGCCATTTAGAACTGAGATGAGGAAAAACTTTTTTAGTCAGAGAGTTGTGAATCTGTGGAATTCTCTGCCTCAGAGGGCAGTGGAGGCCAATTCTCTGAATACATTCAAGAGAGAGCTAGATAGAGCTCTTAAGGATAGCGGAGTCAGGGGGTATGGGGAGAAGGCAGGAACGGGGTACTGATTGAGAATGATCAGTCATGATCACATTGAATGGCGGTGCTGGCTCGAAGGGCCGAATGGCCTACTCCTGCACCTATTGTCTATTGTCTATAATGCTAGTGTAGGGGCTGATTGCGGTCGGCACGGAGTCAGTGGGCTAGGGTTCATGTGGACTCGGTGGGCCAAAGGACCTGTTTCCAAACTGTATCTCTAAACTAAACTAAACCATGCTACTATGGAGATAATTATGAAATGCTGTGCAGCAGAAAGCTCTCGGACTATGTGAATAAAAGAAGGGGATTTTGCCATTGATGGCGATAACGTCTTTGGACTGGAGTTGGTGGTACTGATAAGGACCGTGAGAGAAACTATGCCAACGTTGGCTGTTGCCAGACCTTTGTAGTAGCGGGTGCAGGAGCATTGTTTGGCTTGAGAACTGTTTGTTTCCAGGATTGATTGATTCATGTTTGCCTTCATACTATAGTTGTGGCCAGTTGGCTCGAAGCCCTACATTTGCTGTTGCTGGGAACAGCAGAGGGATGTGCAAACTCTGCTGTCTTGGATAATGTAACCCTGTTACTAATCGTGTAATAGAACAGTTTTCTTGAACATTTTATGTATTACTAAAGGTACCTGGTTCCAAATCATCAAAATTAAGGTTTTTTTCCCCTCAATTAAAAGTCTGTGGAACTCTTTTCCACAAAGGGCAGTGGAGTCTGACTATATTTGACTAAGGCAGAGGTGGATATAGACAATGGACAATAGGTGCAGGAGTAGGCCATTCGGCCCTTCGAGCCAGCACCGCCATTCAATGTGATCATGGCTGATCAGTCTCAATCAGTACCCCATTCCTGCCTTCGCCCCATACCCCCTGACTCCGCTATCCTTAAGAGCTCTATCTAGCTCTCCCTTGAATGCATTCAGAGAATTGGCCTCCACTGCCTTCTGAGGCAGAGAATTCCACAGATTCACAACTCTCTGACTGAAAAAGCTTTTCCTCATCTCCGTTCTAAATGGCTTACCCCTTATTCTTAAACTGTGGCCCCTTGTTCTGGACTCCCCCCAACATTGGGAACATGTTTCCTGCCTCTAACGTGTCCAACCCCTTAATAATCTTATATGTTTCGATAAGATCCCCTCTCATCCTTCTAAATTCCAGTGTATACAAGCCTAGTCGCTCCAGTCTTTCAATATACGACAGTCCCGCCATTCCGGGAATTAACCTAGTATGTTGGGTGAGCTGAAATGTTACTGTGGGTAGAACAGATTGCAGATTTGTGGTGGCAATCACAGCACTCACAATATTACATAATGGAACAGGCTTCGGAGGTTGAGTAGCCGAGTCCTATTCCGAGTTCTTCACACTATTTTGGAAAGTTATTACTGTAACTGCAATGTACTGCGTCTTGCCATCTCCTGAGCCTAGTAGAGTAATGCTTACTGATGAGTGAAGGGGAGAGTGGTCCACCATAGGGCAATGGTCTAGAGTTCACTGCCTAGGATCAGTACTGAATCTATCTGAATCTAGAAGATGGATCCAGCTTGATCAGATGGCCCTAGAGTTGAACGATAAAGTCCTGAGTGGTGGAAGATCCTCAAAATGTGATGCAATCGGTTGGCCAGAACAAGGCTTGCTCCCAAATTGTCCCTGGAAGCCTTTCACTGAAGCAAGGCCCAGCTTTTCAGCTTTCTGCATCTATTAAGAACAAAGAATAAACAATGACTAACTCCTTTAAAAAATAAAAAAGTGAATGCTGTGGAACTTCAGTAATTTGCAGCTCGGTCGATGGTCGGAGCTGCGACCTATCGGAGTCTAATGGAACCACAAACGTCCTGTCGGTGAAACTGGAGCTTGCACATTCACGGGTTGTCCCAGGCTGAGGAGCATTGGCAGTCTGTGCAGAACTGCTGGCCTTTCCCACTGAAATCTGGCTCATTATCTTCGCCTGTTGAAAGTTTTGTGTGTGTGTGTGTGTTTGTGTGTGTGTGTGTGTGATGATTAACATACCTCTAAACTGGAAAGCTAATTTTCCATGAAATGCTTCCTTCCCATTGTCAACCTCCTCCCATTGCCCACTTTCATTCCTCTATTCCACGGCATATTCATTTGTGGACAGTTTTCCATTCTACTGCAATCTGCAACCAGCCACTGCAAGGCACCCACGAGCCATGGAGGACTTTCCGTGCCTCTCTCTCTCCACTGTGTGAGCCTGTAACTCCTGAAGGTGACTCCTGCAAGCCCTTCTTCCCTTCCCTTCCCTCCCCTGCCCTCCCCTCTCGGTAAAACCTCACCGTTGTCCGTGCAGGTCATGTAAGGTCCATCCTTGGTTTACAACAGGCTCCTCTTCCCGTGATCTGGTCGTAACCCCGGGCAGTTTTGCAAGTCGGGTACGTGACCACAAACTGAGTCCCCACTCGGCAGAAGATGCCTGCAGCCCCGCGGCTGCCAGCAAACCCATCTCGCCAGCTTCCCGAGTGCTTTGCTCGCATGGACAGGCTGTAAATAAACTGCTTCCTCATCCCCCTCCTCACTTTCTTTGCAGCTCACTTTAAAATACACCTCATTGAGCAGGATTTTGGATGCGTTTAAACTGTCCTTCCGTGCAACAGTGTGTGTTTTCAGCAAATTGGACTTCTGTGATATTTCAATTTTCGTTTAGTTTGGAGATACAGCGTGGAAACAGGCAACACCGAGTCCACGCCGACCCGCACACTAGTTGTATCCCCACACACTAGCTACAATTTACAGAAGCCAATTAACCCACAAACCTGCACGTCTGTGGGATAGGGGAGGAAACTGGAGCTGCCGGACAAAACCCACCCGGTCACAGGGAGAAGGTACAAACTCAGTACAGCACCCGGTATCACAATTGAACCCAGGTCTCTGGTACCGTTAGGCAGCAACTCTACCACTGCGCCACTACCACTGTACCCTGGGGGCATCTGTCGACATTAAAAAAACCTTTATTATTGCAAATTGTTATTGGCTCTCATTCATTTTTATCCTTGCTGGAGGCAAGCATTGAACCTCCCTCCCTCCACTCAACAGTGTTGATCAAACGTCACTGGATTCCAGAGGCATGAACTGCTCATCAGCCTGGTCCTTGACAAGCCTTGTCAGATTTCAAAGCAAGAGTCTTTCTCGGAAACAGTGAGCTGCGAGCTCTGGTGATCAAGGGAGAATGTATGAGGGGAGGGGAGGGGCAGTGTGGAGGTCCGGGTTTGTTAGCAGGGACCTGTCAAACCTCCCAATGTTAAGCAAATTACAGGAATGAGTGGGAGATCTTTTGCGGGTTAGCATACAGTATGATCCTTGAGTAGCAAATGCACTTCTCTAAAAACAGTCAAAGCTAAATTGCTGCATTCACCCTTGATGCCAATCATAAAACTGCCTTGAAATTCAGAGTGCCTCTAACTGGACTAATATTCATAGAAACATAGAGATTGTCATCCAACTTTTGGAAATTCAGGCACTTCAATATTTCAAATACTTATTTATACTGGAATGTCCTTGGACTTGTATTCAAGGCTCTGGTAAAAATGTATTCCAGTGATGTATTCAACCCATAATACTTAACTAATTTTAAAACGTTCTCCTGTTACAATATCTTGGAATTGAATTATTTCTTGTGTCTGTCTCTGGGGTCTGTCAAGCAAATGGCTTTTAACCATTCTTGCTTTAAAATATTGTTACAGTATATATTGACAGAGGTTAACCTTCACAGATCTGTTCAGCTGAACGAATGCATTGCTCTGGTGGAGAGTACGTGCAGGACTGTTAATGCAAAGGAAGCTGACAATCTAAGGTTCTGACATCTTTTCCTGTTGGGTTATTGTTTAATATCCATCCTGGTTCCACTGCACAGTTCCTATCCTGTTGTAAGTGACCAGTTTTAGTTCCATCCTAGATGTGTCTGTGTCATCTGTGTCCTGCTTCCTGCCTTCTATTGTTTTCCTCGGTCTTCATCCTGAGCCCAACAATCCACTTACAGACACTGCTTTTGGAGTCACATAGTTTAAGTGCTTTTGTTCTGAGCTGGCTGGATCCCATGGGAATATTGATAGTATAACAGAAGCACATTTCATCCATTTTGTTGGATTACTTCTGTCAATATAATTATTATATATATATTAATAAAATATTATTATGGCTTCCATCTCCTGTGAAAATATTGCTTGCAATATTTTTACAATATATAGAAGTGTTTTGGTATAGATAACTTTTTTTGAAAACAAAATGCTGTGTTCTGCAGGGACATAAAGAGAAAACATTGCAATTGCTTTTTAATCTTACAGATGTTGAAAGCCTTATTCAAAGTTGATTCTTTCAGTGTGCCAAAAAAAACAACTCATTTGAACCTCTTACAGTGGATTAAAATGTTACCTTTATCAGTAAAACATATTGAAGTGGATTGCAAATTAATCTGCTCAAAAATCCTTAGCTTAAAGTGTTAAGGGATAAGGTACATAATATTTTATATGCTTTTAAATGAATATATAACACATAAAAATCAATGAACCAAAATCATATAAAACAATTAGTCTTTACCAAGGTTCTCGTGCACCTCAATGAAATAGTGAATATCTTCACTCTCAGAGCATCGTGCCATAGAGAACAAAATGCATCTTTGACTTTCCTCTTTTTAACCATTTTGTGGCTGCAATTGATTTAAGCAGTTTGTTTTCCTCGCAATCAACGTTAACATATTTTAAATTGATAGAACATTTAACAGTTTTCCCAAGTGAACGTTTGACGACACTGGGCCTGTACTCGCTGGAGTTTAGAAGAATAAGGGGGAGACCTCATGGAAGTGTACTGCATAGTGAAAGGCTTGGGTAGTGGATGTGGAGAGGATGTTTCCACTAGTAGGAGTGTAGGACTGGAGTTCATAGCCTCAGATTTAAAGGACGTTCCTTTAGGAAGGAGATGAGGAGGAATTTCTTTAGTCAGAGGGTGGTGAATCTATGGAATTCTTTGCCACAGAAAGCTGTGGAGGCTGAGTCAATGGATATTTTTAAGGCAGAGATAGATAGATTCTTGATTAGTATGGGTGTAAGAGGTTATGGGGAGAAGGAAGGAGAATGGGTTAGGAGGCCTGCCATGATTAGATCTGCCATGATTGAATAACGGAGTAGACTTGAAGGGCCGAATGGCCTAATTCTGCTCATATCACTTATGACCTTATGATAGTTCTTTTGCAACTCTCAGAAATTTTGTTTCTCACACTATACCTCATTCACTTTTCTTCCAGCCTTGTCAAAATAAAACGTGTACTATAATTTGCACACATTGGGATCCAATACCTACATGTTAAACAATGTACCTTCAAAGGAAATTCAACCCTGAAGCATCACCAGAAAATTATGTTTAGATGTAGGTATGTAGGTTAATTGACTGGGTAAATGTAAAAATTGTCCCTAGTGTGAGTAGGATAGTGTTAGTGTGCGGGGATCACTGGGCGGTGCGGACTTGGTGGGCCGAAAAGGCCTGTTTCCACGCTGTATCTGAAATATGAAATATGAAAATAATATGTGGAGATTGCTTCTCTTTTAAAAGGGTCCTGTTTGTCATATCAAGATTTAGAAATGGCTAAATCTGTGGGTTTAGAGTCTGTGGGTTTCTATATGTGGTTTCAAACGAAGGCAATCTGACTGAGGTGGGACAAAAACAGAACATCCTTTATTGAAGGTAATAATTCTTCACTGAGCTGTAGTGTTCTTAACCTGTTCTTAACCATATGCTACTCAATGCTGCTTTACCCTCTAAAATGAAGTTAAACCCATATAACAATTTAAACAATTAACATAGGGATTAAATAATTGATTAAATATGTAGGTTAATAACGTTAATAATTCCATGTTCACTGTCACCTTTTCCAGGGGACCTTCATAACGTTGGACCTCCTCCAATTACAATGTGGTCCTGTCTCAATTTATCCAACTCAGCCGATACTTGATTTAGCTCTTTCAGCGATTCTTTAAACAGCAAGAACCTTGCCGACATTGATTTTTTCCCCAAAACTTTACATAATCTCATCTTTCCTACCTGTGTCTGCTCTGCTGAATTGAATGGTATTTAATAGAATCATACCGCTTAGAAACAGGCCCCATGCCCCACTGAGACAACGCTGACCATCGATGAACCATTCGTACTTAGTTCTATGTTATCTCAACTTCTCATCCACTCCTCTACACATGAGGGACAATTTACAGAAACAAATTTACCTACTAATGTACAAGCCTTTGGATGTGGGAGGAAACCAGAGTACCCGGACGAAACCCATGTGGTCAGAGGGATAACGGGCAAACTCTATACAGACAGCACCCGAGGTCAGAATTGAACATGGGTCTCTGGTGCTTTGAGGCAACAGCTCTACCTGCCGCTCCACTGTGCAGCAGATAGATCCTTGGTTCAATTCTCTGAATGACCCATCACATTGTTTTTGCAAGTCTATTTCTCTAACTCAGAGCAGTCTTCACAGGTGCTTCAGCAATCATTACTTGACCTACAATTTCTCAGCCATCATGATGTACTGCCTGGTTGACTTGCTGACTAATGGAGAAGTATGCATGTACCAAGATAGACACAAAATGCTGGAGTAACTCAGCGGGACAGGCAGCATCTCTGGATAGAAGGGTCTCGACCAGAAATGTTACCCATTCCTTCTATCCAGAGATACTACCTGTCCCATTGAGTTACTCCAGCATTTTGTGTCTATCTTCAGTGTAGATTTTTTAGATTTAGATTTTAGATTTAGAGATACAGCGCGGAAACAGGCCCTTCGGCCCACCGGGTCCGCGCCGCCCAGCGATCCCCGCACATTAACACTATCCTACACACACTAGGGACAATTTTTAAAAATGTTTTTTACATTTGCCCATCCAATTAACTTACATACCTGTACGTCTTTGGAGTGTGGGAGGAAACCGAAGATCTCGGAGAAAACCCACGCAGGTCACGGGGAGAACATACAAACTCCGTACAGACGGCGCCCGTAGTCAGGATTGAACCTGAGTCTCCGATGCTGCATTCGCTGTAAGGCAGCAATTCTACCACTGTGCCACCGTGCCGTCCTCTGTAGTTCCTTCCTACACAATATGCATGTGCCAAGTCTTTGCTGACTTGGAACTGAACACTAAGCGCTCTGAGCTCATAATTCCTGAAGAGGATCCTTGGAATGATATCTGAAGGTATATACTTTGTTAATATGGTCTATTTTCACCACAAACCAATACTTGGAGTTATCTTGGTTCCATTTACCACCAATGTTTTGCTTCAAAGTTGCTTCAACTTGTTTGTTGGTTCAAAGCCACTTTTATTTAATTTGTTGGTATGCTACACTTTTATTTCGACAATATTCTATTCTGAAACCATACTTGATGAAGAGGTGGGCAACCATCTCCTCTCCATAGCAGCCGTCTCGAGGGCAGCGTATATCGGTAGTGAGATTCCGACGGTACAGGCAGGAGCTGACAGGAGGGCTCTTCTCACTGCCAGCCAAGAGATCTTGATGCTTGTTGGTGAGCTGTGGCAATGTGGCATTTCGCCAGACAAGCTGGGCATTCTGCTCAGGGAGTCAGTGTCTGCAGGTTGGTCCATGCTGACCTCCAATTCTGACCTCCAGTGCCGCCTGTGTGGAGTTTGCATGTTCTCTGAGTAATCACATGGGTTTCCACTGAGTGCTTTGGTCTCCTCTGACAGGGGTAGTGTTGATGGGAATGTGGGAAGAATCAAATGGGATTAGCATAAATGCATGCTTAATAGACTATGTGAACTCAGTGGGTTAAATGCCTTGTTTTCATGCTGCATGACTGTAACATGATACAAACTGGTTCTTAAATGTATCTTTCACAAAGGACCCATCAATGAATCCTTGCACGGAAGACACATGCAGCATAAGTGAGGTACTTTTCTGCTTCCAAGAAAATTTTAATTTGTTCTGGATTAGTGGCATGAATTACTGTGAGACATCCCAGAGCAATAACACAATGTCAAAGTATTTTGTTTTTTGTTGTCTGTCAGTTCGATTTAATAGAAAAACCCTGCATTTTAAATTCAGTCAATTCCACCTCAGCAAGTAGTTACATGGATCCTCCCAAGCTTGTAAATGCTCTACTTATTTACACAGTGTACATACGAGCAAGCATCTGTGAGACTGGTGGGATGGATTTGCAGGCTGCCGCAAAACTGTGGGTACTTTCTGCATCCGGTCCACGAGATCGGCATCTTGGAGCGGCGCCCAGTGGATACTCTGGAGAAGAACCAGGAAGGCATGCATTAATGCCCTACCCCAGTTCTTGACATTCAGTGAGTACTATTGAAGTAGGAACTGGAAACAATCTAAAATTTCCATCACACAAGACCATTCTGGCAAAATTGATATTTGTCAGTGCTGAGTATTCTGCTCGAATCTGATGTAGGAATAATTCACTATCATTTAATACACATCTCCAAAAGAATGCTTCAATTTTGGTCCAGACTTGGCTGTGGTATTCTTCACAAGTGCAATTGTCAGAGTGAGAGAACAATGAAGCTTCTAGGCATCAATATAATTGGTATGGTAATAATCATTGACAACACTTCAGAGCAACACTGGTGATTGCCTCCATTCATCATTGATCAATGTGTCTACTTGGTTAAAAACAAAATCATGAGATCTGTATTGACTGGCATCCTAGTTTTCAAGACCTGCTGGTTTTTTCACCAGTGCTGTGGTCACACTTCAGAAGGTAATGTTTAATTTTTGGTGGGAACAACTGGTGTTGAGATGCATGAGGAAAAGACTGTGATTATCTGGAGCCTTCTGTAATTGGCAGCTTGGTGGACATCCCATATATGTATGTGTAGGAAGGAACTGCAGATGCTGGTTTAAACAGAAGATAGACACAAAAAGGTGGAGTAACTCAGCGGCACTGACACCATCTCTGGAGACAAGGAATAGGTGAGACCCTCTCGACCTGAAACAGCACCTATTCCTTTTCTCCAGAAATGCTGTCTGACCCGTTGAGTTACTTCAGCTTTTTTGTGTCTAGCCCACAGATTTATATTGGGCGTATCACAGTTTGTCAAAGACAAGTCAGAATTTCTGTAATTTGGCCATTGCCTTTAAGGTGAATGGTTCAACATTCCATGCCAATCTGATGAACAAAGTCAGACAACTTTTATAAGAGTCATTTGGCACACTGTAAGGCCAGCACTTGTTGCTTGTCTCTGTGTAAGGTGAGCTGTCTTATTCTGCCATTATAGTCTGGGTGGCGAAGATGCTCTCAGAGTGTTCTGGTAATGTGCTACAACTAATAGCTTGTTAGGTATCATCAGAGTGTAGTTAACAGTTAATCTCACTGAGGGACTGGTGTCATGGAAGCTGGATAAAGAAAAGATGAAAGGCAGCTTCTCAAATGGCCATTAATGAACACGGTTGGGTTTATATGATAATTTGGCAATCTCGTGAACAATAGACAATAGACAATAGGTGCAGGAGTAGGCCATTCAGCCCTTCGAGCCAGCACCGCCATTCAATGCGATCATGGCTGATCACTCTCAATCAGTACCCCGTTCCTGCCTTCTCCCCATACCCCCTCACTCCGCTATCCTTAAGAGCTCTATCCAGCTCTCTCTTGAAAGCATCCAACGAACTGGCCTCCACTGCCTTCTGAGGCAGAGAATTCCACACCTTCACCACTCTCTGACTGAAAAAGTTCTTCCTCATCTCCGTTCTAAATGGCCTACCCCTTATTCTTAAACTGTGGCCCCTTGTTCTGGACTCCCCCAACATTGGGAACATGTTTCCTGCCTCTAATGTGTCCAATCCCCTAATTATCTTATATCTTGCACAGATTCACATTAATGTTTCCTAGATAGCCACACTACCTATGATAATACGAGCAAAATGCTAGAACTTCTCATAGAGTAAAACATCCCAAAGCAAAATGATGAACATGCTGCAAATCTGAAAAAAACCATGATATTCTGAAAATAGTCGGTAGGTCTGGTCGGATCTGTGAGGAGAGAAAGTGTTAATTTTTTTCATGCCAATTTATATGATTTATTTATATTGACCCGAAACATTAACTCTATCTCTCTCTTGAGATGTATTTCCAACATGTTCTATTTTAAAACATCCCAAGGTGATTCACTGCAGTGTTATCAATGGAATTTCATAATGGTATTTTAGGGCCGGGGAATAAACGTTATTCAAGAGATAGATTTCACAAAACATTTGCAGTGGAACACGCCATTATGGGACTCCTGTAGCAGATTGAACCCTGCAGGCAGCAATATAATTGGAATGGTAATAATCATTGACAACACTTCAGACCAGCTCAGGTGATTGCCTCCATTCCGCATTGATCAATGCCGACTTGTTTTTTTTAAAAATCATGAGATCTTTGTTGACTGGCTGATCCTTGTTTTCAAGACTGCTGGGGTGTTCACCAGTGTTGTGGTCGCCCTTCAGAAGGTAGGGTTCAACTTTGTTTGGGTGGGAACACTGGTCGATTGACAAAAGTTGGCGCTGAGGAAAATATGGACTGGCTGTGATTATCTGGAGCCCTCTGTAATTGCCAGTTTGGAGTTGCATTTTGCAGGCTTGGTAATGAGAGGTTTTGAAACACCATGAATGGTTATTTTGTGACTCAGCACCAATAATATGACTGCTGATAGGTCCTATTTCTTAGGACCTAGTGCTTAGTTCTCCTTCAAAATGGCTCTATCTGTTCCAATACAACCACTAAAACATAAGGGGTTATGGGTCCAAGCAGGGCGTGGGTACCTGCAGTCTCTCCAATGCTTCCTTTCTAGACTGTAAAGTGTCTGTATTCTTTGCCGCTTTCTGGTCCACCTTGTCTCCAACAGCACTAGCTGTTGATGGACTTCTTTATCACATAGAATAAGGCCATGTGATCAGACTCTGCTCTTTCCTTCCTGCCTCCAGCCCACAACTTCTTCCAGGTTTCTGATTATAACATTTTTTTTAGAAATACCTTTACGATCTCATTCTCTCAGACTCTATGGCCCCCTACACCCATGCCGTATCTGTACCCTTCCAGTACTAACCTTGTGATCATTTGAATGGTGAATTTAATTGCCCAACATTGCTGCCTGTGCTTTGGCTGCAAAGAACCTTAGCTGTAAAATCCCCTTCCTATATCTCTCTGCACTGCCTTGTTACAAGCTCCTTAAAGCCTCCTTAAAACCTACTCCTTTAACCAAGCTTTTGATCTTCAATCTTGATAATACCTTTGTGTAGCTTGTATCAATGTCCATTCAATAATGATCTGTGGGTGTTTAGCTGCATTTAACGTTTTTAATGATTCCTTGTTGATTCAAGCACGGGGTAGAGAGTGAGGGAGTGGGGGGGGAGGGAGAGAGAGGGGGTGGAGGGGTAGGGAGGGAGAGGGGGAGAGAGAGGGAGGGAGGGAGGGAGAGAGAGGGGGAGGGAGGGAGAGAGAGGGGGTGGAGGGGTAGGGAGGGAGAGGGGGAGAGAGGGGTGGAGGGGTAGGGAAGGAGAGGGGGAGAGAGGGTAGGGAGAGGGAGGGGGAAGGGAGGGAGGGGAGGGAGAGGGAGAGAGGGAGGGAGGGGAGGGAGAGGGAGGGGGGAAGGAAGGGAGGGGAGGGAGAGGGGGAGGGGGAGGGGGAGAGAGAGAGGGAGGGGGAGGGAGGGGGAGGGGGAGGGGGAGGGAGGGGGAGGGAGGGAGAGAGAGAGAGAGGAAGGGGGAGGAGGGGGAGGGATGGAGAGGGGGAGGGAGGGAGGGGGAGGGAGGGAGAGAGAGAGAGAGAGAATGAACACATGCAGGAACTTCTCCCAACAATGGCCTGATATTTGTATCCTGAATGTGAACTTATTGAGTCTCCCTCTAGTGTGATGATAGGCAGATGAGCAATGGTGGATGGGATAGTTCACTGTTACAAGATGTCAATCTCTATCGATAACTTGTTTGAAAATTCCTCTGCTGGAAGATAGGGGCATATGATAGGGTGGAGGGTTTGTTGGTCTCCTTCATATGGTTTAGTACATTTTGAAAAACCTTTTGTTTTTCTCAGCTTTTCCATTCTTTCCATTCTTTGCATGCTGAAGCTGTTAATGCACAATTATGACTTCATACCTCTTTGATAGATTCTACAACAGCACCCTGTCCATGTACTGTAAACAAGGGGATTGATTTTAGTCCACTCATGGTTTCTAGCACCTCACGTGCGTTTCATTAGTGCTGCTCCTTCCTTGGATCTGCTTCAGGTTAGGATACACAGAGAGGTTTCTGAGTTTCCCCAGAACCCAACTATGGTGACTTGCAGCATAAGACAGGTGGTTCCAAGCATTTCAATAGACAATAAACAATAGACAATAGGTGCAGGAGGAGGCCATTCGGCCCTTTGAGCCAGCACTGCCATTCAATGTGATCATGGCTGATCATTCTCAATCAGTACCCCATTCCAGCTTTCTCCCCATACCCCCTGACTCCGCTATCCTTGAGCTCTATCTAGCTCTCTCTTGAATGCATTCAGAGAATTGGCCTCCACTGCATTCTGAGGCAGAGAATTCCACAGATTCACAACTCTCTGACTGAAAAAGTTTTTCCTCATCTCCGTTCTAAATGGCCTACCCCTTATTCTTAAAAGTTTCATCTTTATGAACCTGCTCCACACTCACACTACGACAATAAGTCATAGTTGATCTTGATTTTAACTATTTGCCTACCGTTGATCCTAATTTTATAATAGCCTTAGCCACAAAAGTCAGTTTGAAATGATCAATAACATCACCTTCAATTGTTTTTAAGGATTCAAAAGATCATTATGTAATGTGATGAAAAATGTTATTGCTCTATTTCTAAAATCCAAAGTAAAATCCAAACCATCATTAATCACTAGCTTTTCTGCTTTCAATTGACATTTCTTGGAATAGCTTAATAAATCTTGGGAATCCCTAATCATGCAATCATCTCATTGAATGGCCAACTATTCTATTCTTCCTACCTACTGCCTTCAGTATTGTTGAGTGAATATTTACGTCACTAATTTTCTTCTCCAAAAATGTATAGCCTCTATATTAAGTTGCCCAGAAGAAAGTTTAGCGTTACTACATTCTGACTCTACCTCCAAAAGTAATGACGGACTATAATTTTTATCTGCGTGACTTTTACAAATTCCAAGTATTAATATTAACGGGCTATTCAGTCAGTTTAATTATACATTAAGTGCTAGCTCTCTGAGCAATTCCATTAATCCCATTCCCCCACTTATTTCCCTGTAACCTTTTATCTCTCACCTGCCTATCAGCTTCTCTTTGCTTCTCCTAACTCCCACTTAAAACTGTGATAATTTTCAGCAGCTAATTAGCCTACCAACTGGCATGCATTTGAGATATAGGAGGGGATCGGATCATCTGGGTTGATCCATGCGGTTACAGGGAGAGTATGCAAACTCCACTCAAAGAACACCAGGAGTCAGGATTGAACCCAACATAAGTTTAAGAGATTGGTATTAATTTAGGAGCAAAAATCTGAAAATAAATCCACACATGGAACGTCTGTTTGCCTGAAATGAAATTTAAAATATAGATTGT
Organism: Rhinoraja longicauda; assembly: GCF_053455715.1. NCBI lineage: Eukaryota > Metazoa > Chordata > Chondrichthyes > Rajiformes > Arhynchobatidae > Rhinoraja > Rhinoraja longicauda. Next base: position 66,332,740 of record NC_135959.1, on the reverse strand, counting down.
TTTGCAATGGTATATTTGATTACTTAATTCCTAAGAAAATAAATACCACTTGCAATGTAAAAAGCCAAGTTTTGTTACATTCAGGAGCTGGTGTGTGACATGCGGCAGGTTCACTGGTTTTTATATCATTATATTTCAGCTTTGCAAATGAAATTATTTGGTGTTTACTGCTCTACTGTCCTAAATTACGTTGTGCTTCATTCTGCAAAAATTTTAAAGGATAAATGTGGCTGAATGCAATTCACCGGTTCCAAATGCAGCACCTTTAGGGAGAAAATTGCACATTATTTTTCCATGTCCAAAGCTAATCAAAACACCCATTTGCTTTTGCAGCTGCATTTCTCAAACATTAAATTTGACAGAAATTCTCATGCTTAAAAAATGTAGATAACAGCTTCAATTTTCCATAAATTTTCCATAAAATTCTATAAATTTTCTGTTTTCAAACACAACCCTTGCATGGCCTCTGTAGGGTGTTTTTCAGATTGGACCCCTGCCACAGGGGTTGGTACTGGGTCTACTGCTGTTTGGTATAGATTTGGATTAAAGTTTTGCTTAGTACATTGTCGCGTGTACCGAGGTTCAGTGAAAAGCTTCTGTTGCATGCTAACCAGCCAACGGATGACAATACATGATTACAATCAAGCCATTCGCAGTGTACAGATACATGGTAAGGGAATAACGGTGGGAGATAAGGGAGAAGTTAACATTGCGAGCAAATTTGCAGATGACACTAGAAAAAATGCTGGTACAGTGAACAGTGAGGAAGGGTATCTAAGCTTACAAGAAGATCTGGATAAGTTGGGAAGGTGGGTCAAGAAATGGTAAATGGAATTTTACTCTGACAACTGGCATGCCAAACCTGGGTAGAATTTAGACAGTAAATGGTAGAGTCCTGGAGAGTGTTGCTGAAGAGAGCGATGTGGGAGTACAGATGCATAGTTTCCTAAATGTGGTGAATCGGGTGGACAATGTGGTGATTAAGGCATTGCCTTCATTTCACACTTGCCTTCATTGGGAAGACAATAGACAATAGGTGCAGGAGTAGGCCATTCGGCCCTTCGAGCCAGCACCGCCATTCAACGTGATCATGGCTGATCATTCACAATCAGTACCCCGTTCCTACCTTCTCCCCATACCCCCTGACTCCGCTATCTTTAAGAGCTCTATCTAGCTCTCTCTTGAAGGCATCCAGATAATTGGCCTCCACTGCCTTCTGAGCCAGAGACTTCCTCAGATTTACAACTCTCTGACTGAAAACGTTTTTTCTCATCTCCGTTCTAAATGGCCTACCCCTTATTCTTAAACTGTGGTCCCTGGTTCTGGACTCCCCCAACATTGGGAGCATGTTTCCTGCTACTAATGTGTCCAATCCCTTAATAATCTCATATGTTTCAATAAAATCCCCTCTCATCCTTCTAAATTCCAGCGTATACAAGCCTCGTCGCTCCAGTCTTTCAACATACGACAGTCCCGCCATTCCTGGAATTAACCTAGTGAACCTACGCTGCACGCCCTCAATAGCAAGAATATCCTTTCTCAAATTTGGAGACCAAAACTGCACACAGTACTCCAGGTGTGGTCTCACTAGGGCCCTGTACAACTGAGTACAGGGCACTGAGTACAAATGTTGGGACATCATGATGCAACTGTACAAGTCATTGATGAGACCACACTTGGAGTACTGTGTGAAGTTCCAGTCGCCCAACAATAAGAAATATCTCATTAATTTGGACAAGGTGCAGAAGAGATTCACCAGGATGTTGCCCAGATGTGCAGCCTTGAGTTATAGAGAGAGATTGGATCGGCTGGGAGTTTTTTTTCTTTGGATCGTAGGAGACTTTATTGAGGCAAACAAGATATTGAGGGCTTTGGATAAAGTGAACACTCAGTCTTTATCCAAGAGCAGAGGATCAAAATCCTAGGTGGCATAGGCTTAAGGTAAGAGGGGAGAGATTGAAGAGGGACGTCAGGGGCAACTTTTTCATTCAGAGGGTAGTCCCCATCTGGAATGAGCTGCCAGAGGAAACTATAGAAGGGGATACAATTATGACTTTCAAAAGACATTTGGACAAATATGTGGATAATGAGGGTTCAGAGGGCTATGGGCCAAATGGGACTTGCCCAATATGCAAACTTGGTCAGCATGGACACGGTGGGCTGAAAGGTCTGATTCTATGCTGTAATCATGCTATAACTCTCCTGTTACTGCAGATTGGTCTGGCTTTTGAATCAAAAGGCTATGGATTGAAGTTGCACTCCGCTAACTTCAAAACACTTCAGTGTGGTACTGAACAAATGCTCCAGGTTAATGATGCTCTTCTTCACAAGAAATAGTCAGCTGAGACCTCAGCTGCCCCCTGAAGGGGACTAAAAGATGGTATGGTGTTGACAGTATGTAGCAAGAGTATGAGGATTGTTCCTGGTGTCCCAGACAATGTTTATACTTCCGTCAACATTATTAAAACTGCTCACTCTCGCGGTGTTGTTTGTGGGAACTTGCTGTTTACAGCTGCCTTTCTACCTAATAACTTTTGTACCTTAGAGCAGTGATTATCCCAAAGTACTTGATTGGCTGGTCATAAGTTATAGCAGCAGAATTAGGCCATTCGGCCCATCAAGTCTACTCCGCCATTCAATCATGGCTGATCTACCTTCCCCTCTAGAAGGTATTTATTTCACGAAATGTTGGAGTAATTCAGCAGGTCAGGCAGCATCTCGGGAGAGAAGGAATGGGGGACGTTTCGGGTCGAGACCCTTCTCCAGACTGAAGAATGGTCTCGACCTGAAATGTCACCCATTCCTTCTCTCCTGAGACGCTGCCTGACCTGCTGAGTTACTCCAGCATTTCGTGAAATAAATATCTTCGATTTGTACCAGCATCTGCAGTTATTTTCTTACACTACCTTCCCCTCTCAACGCCTTCTCCCCATAACCCCTGGAACCTGCACTATCTTCAACCTCCGTCTTAAAAATATCCATTGGCTTGGTCTTCACAGCCTTCTGCGGCTTGTAAAACGACGTGGGATGTATTGTGAAAGGCGCTACGTAAATGCAAACTTCTTTTGATACAGTGAAGCAAAATAGCAACAAAAAAAGTTTCAAACAACATGTATTCCCCCGTGATTTATCGACCTTATCCGTTTGTTCGGGACACCGTGAAGACCAGATCGACTCCGAGTTGTACGGCGACGAATTATTGAAAAGAGACTTTAGCGTCAGCTACCCCGGGGGCGAGGTTTCATTGTTTGGTCGCCTGTATCATCCCTCGACCTCCCTCACTGACACCCTGTTCAAATGGGTAGCAGGGCGTCCTCAATGGGCGCAGGGACTGCTGCCTGCCCTTCAGATTGAGTGTGTGGGGACGTTTTTGTTTCGGAGTGCAGCAGGCGTGATCAACGAGCAGCGGTACGAAGGTGCACAGAGGCGACTTTTAACATGGATCGCATCGATCTGTTAATGCATCAAGCTGAAGAAAGACACGAAGAGCTGCAGTAACTCAGCGGGACAGGCAGGCAGCGTCTCTGGGGAGAAGGCAGGAATGGGTGGCGTTTCGGGTCGAGACCCTTGCTTCCTAATTGCAGGAAGGGATGTGTTTTAATTTTAACGCGGGTGTGCATTGAACTGATTGACAATTGTCACTTGGCCGCGACACAGCAACGCTCGCCTTGTAATTTCCCGTGCAGAGCTTGTGATTTCACTTGCACCGCCTGTCACTGCAGCCGACCTGGAGACTTGTTGTGTCGCCCCCAGCCAGGTACACCCTCCTCAATCCCACGTACATTTTCCGCAGCCAATTTCCATAAAGCGAGAGCGGCTGCGCCGGCAAATCATTTATTTACATAAGCGATTTTCCAGACTGGAGACCTTCACATGTCATTGACATTTCCCCCCCCCCCTCCCTCTCTCCAGATCGCTACTGCGTGCGTTGACTTTAGATACAATTTAGTTCCTGCAGGAAATCAAGGAGATTGGAAGTAGCTTCGATCAAACAGGTTCGGCTGCAAACCCCGTTGATGTTTGCGAATGTGTTTGTTAAATGCTACTCCATGGCATATTTATTACCTGCCTGCGGGCTCTAGGGTTTCTGATGAATTCACCTTGTTATTTTCACAATGAAGTGACACTATTAATAAAACGCTGCCTGACCGTCCGATGCTCAAGATTAATATTAAGAATTTAACTTGGAATTTATTTCGTGGCGGCACAGGACTTGATTTATTCCTACCACCCTCCAGCCTTATCCTCGGTTGGTGCCGCACTCATGCATTGGAAACAACGCCTGGAAAATCAACCTTGTTATCGGGGACCCAGGCTTAAAATAACACACAGCCTCCGTCCAGGGCCGATTTTACAGCATTATGGGCCCCCGGGCAAAGCAGTGTACTGGGGCCCCTACCGTTACTCTCCCCCACCCCCCTTTCCCTACCAGCCCCCCCCCTGTCGTGCCGGCGAAAAGCACTTACCGAAAAGCACTTAGCGATGGACTTAGGGTGCTACATTGTTGCAAAAAGCACTTACAGATCGCTGTGAGAAGCACTTAGTGACCGAAAATGTTGCGAGAAAAGCACTTATTGAACCTACATTTTTAAAGTAGTATTTATTTATTGCAAGTCACTTAACATACACAGATCAGCATGGGGCCCCTATGCTCGTGGGGCCCCGGGCAAGTGCCCATCAGGCCCATGCGTTAAGACGGCCCTGCCTAGGTCGTGCCATATGGCAACACCCGTGCTCCAAAACTTGTTTTGTCCAAATGTAGCTTCATATGTTGACACTTTTTTTAAAAAGGGGGAGGTTTCAATCCCAGTTGTCCGGAGGTTGGAAGCAATGCAATTAATTAATTTAATTTAAATTGCTGAAAACATTAGCGACGCCGAGGTGCTGGTTTCCGACGGGCGCACCACACATCTCTGTCCTCCACATAAGATTATTAAGGGGTTGGACACGTTAGAGGCAGGAAACATGTCCCCAATGTTGGGGGAGTCCAGAACCAGGGGCCACACAGTTTAAGAATAAGGGTAAGGCCATTTAGAACGGAGACGAGGAAAAACTTTTTCAGTCAGAGAGTTGTAAATCTGTGGAATTCACTGCCTCAGAAGGCAGTGGAGGCCAGTTCTCTGAATGCATTCAAGAGAGAGCTAGATAGAGCTCTTAAGGATAGTGGAGTCAGGGGGTATGGGGAGAAGGCAGGAACGGGGTACTGATTGAGAATGATCAGCCATGATCACATTGAATGGTGGTGCTGGCTCGAGGGGCCGAATGGCCTCCTCCTGCACCTATTGTCTATTGTCTATTGTCATACAGCTAGTAAGCTCCTCTTTTGTCTCCACATATGCGTCTTCCATCAACGTCTTCAGCATCATCTTGTTTGGTCGATCCGAGTGATCCGAGCTCACGGTCTCTGAAGTGCTGTACGCTTCAGCGTCCATGACACTGTTGCACCATTTGTGTCGTACCATGATGTAATCTAGCTGGTGCTTTCCTTCTGTGCACCTGTCCTGATGTGTCCACAGCTTTCCTCGTCGCTTCTTGAACATGGTGTTGACTTCTAGGAGAATGTACTCCTGGAGAAAGCTGGCTAGGTGTTGACCATTCCGGTTAGTGTCACCAGTGTGAAAGGTGTAACAGACATCCTCTGGTCCAAGGCAGGCATTGGGTGGTAAATCTGAGGAATTCTTTGCCACAGCTGGCTGTGGAGGCCAAATCAGTGGCAATTCTTAAGGCAGGAATAGATAGATTCTTGAGTAGTACAAGTGTCAGAGGTTATGGGGAGAAGGCAGGAGAATGGGATTAGGAGGGAGAGATAGATCAGCTGTGATTGAATGGCAGAGTAGACTTGATGGGCCAAATGGCTTAATTCTACTATCCCTTTTGACATTATTTCCTTATGATTTCTCCACTGCTGCTCCACTGATCATTGCCGCTGCAAACTGCATCTGATATGCATGCTCGGCCACTGGGGGCAGCGCCCAATCTAATTGAGCCCCAGGCTGCTGCAGCGCCTCCACTGGCCCTCTCCACCAACACGTGGACCTGGGCACGATGCCCCATGCATGCCCTGTCCCTCGACGCACGCCACCACTCCATGTACTGGGGCTCCTCCAGCAGCCAACCTCGCAAAACACAGAGCCCCTCAGGGTGCAGGTGGTGAGCCCCCAGCCCACTCACCAGTGGTCATTCTCTCCTCCATCTGCTGCTGCCGCCATCTTCAAGGCCAATTGTGCAGTTTTCCATACACTGAAGTCTGAAGAAAAGTATCGATCCGAGACATGCTGCCTGTCCCGCTGTTACTCCAGTGTTTTGTGTCTATCTTTGGTGTAAACCAGCATTTCCAGCTTCTTCCTACACTACAAGTGTGTATTGGCAGGAGATTATCATGGAGTTGTCCCCGTGTCAGGTCCCAGTTTGGAATTGATCCTTGGATAAACGTACCCAATGGGTACAATCTCCTTCTCGTGAAGCTCCAGCCATTAAGAATTAGTTTGCCCTCATACCATCGCCTACACAGCATCAGGATGTGGCAGGATGCGCCTCTTACAGCCTCTTACACTGCCTTGAGGACATAAAATGTTGGATGGCACAGAACTTCCTCCAATTAAATGAGAGCAAGTCTGAGGTCATCCTATTCGGCCCCCCCGACTCCATCAAATCGATAAGGCAGTCTTGGAAGTCTATCCTGCCTAGTCAAACCGCATGTCAAAAACCTCGGCATGATATTTGACTCTGCATTAAAATTTGATAAGCAAGTCAACGCTGTGGTAAAAGCCAGCTTCTTCCAACTTCGAACCATAGCTAAAATCAAACCTTTCCTCCAATTCGACGATACAGAAAAAATCATTCACGCTTTCATTTCCTCCCGCCTAGACTACTGCAACTCCCTATACACTGGGATCAGCCAATCTTCCCTGTCCCGCCTGCAACTGGTCCAAAACGCCGCAGCGAGACTCCTGACGGGTACCCGTAAAAGGGACCACATCACCCCGATTCTGGCCTCTCTCCACTGGCTCCCTGTACGGTACAGAATCAACTTCAAGCTCCTCCTATTCACGTATAAAGCCCTAAATGGACATTCCCCCCCCCTACATCAAAAATCTTCTAACCCCCCTCTCTAACTCCAGGTCCCTCAGGTCGGCCGACTCACTATCCCGCGGTCTAGGCTTAAGCTCAGGGGTGACCGCGCTTTTGCGGTTGCAGCTCCTAGACTGTGGAACAGCATCCCTCTCCCCATCAGAACTGCCCCCTCCATCGACTCCTTTAAGTCCAGGCTCAAAACCTATTTCTACTCCCTAGCGTTTGAGGCTCATTGAGGAGGCGCTGTGAACTGTTTGCGTGCTATGTATGTTTCATTTTTTTCCTTAGTACCTAATCAGATGTACAGCACTTTGGTCAACGTGGGTTGTTTTTAAATGTGCTATACAAATAAAATTGACTTGACTTGACTTGACTTAACATTGTCACTACTGTTTAGATGTTGGAAAATGCAGCAGTCTATCTGTGCAGGGCAAATTCCCACAGGCAGCAAAGAGGTAATGACTGTGTAGTCTCATTTAATGATCTGGATTGAGTGATGAATGTTGACCAGAGGCACAGGGAGAACAGCTTTTCTGCAATTGGACCATGGGAGTCTTTCACACGCAGAAGACCATCAAAAGTCTAGTTGAAAAGATGGTGCCTCTGACTGATCTGTGGAAATGGGTTTCATTTACTTTCTTCTGACAGGGGAAAACATGTGAGCAATTTTGCCACTGGCAGGAAGAGGTGTAGGTTTACAGCATCACTTCACTGCTATTGCAATCTCTCTTCAGCGTTGTACTGAATGTGGGCAAAAGCAATGGATGTGGTCGCGCTGAAGAAATGGAGAAGTGGTAAATAGTCACGGGACTACTTTTGATTGTCACATAAAGATCTCAGAGCACTTTTTTGAAAATATTCTTGAACTCAAAGGGCAGACACTAGCTCTCAACTTAACTTAGCCAGCACTTGAAGGGTTAACTCTCTGATTGATTCCTCAGGTGTCAACCTTTCGGCTGAGTGTTTCTGACAAACTTGGCACTTTCTTATTACTAGCATCTGCAGTATTTTACTTCTGTGTAGGAATGAACTGCAGATGCTGGTTTAAATCGAAGGTCGACACAAAATGCTGGAGTAACTCAGCGGGACAGGCAGCATCTCTGGAGAGAAGGAATGGGTGACGTTTCAGATCGAGACCCTTCTGCCCTGAGTAGGAACACTGTAGGTACGTTGAATTATATAGAAAATTGAGCAAAAGTTTCTTTTTAATATTTAGACCGTTTGATTCTGTAGGACATCTCTTTTTTTCTGCTGTTGGAAATTCACTAAAGTTCACTAAATGGGAGAGAAATTGAGACCTCCTGTTCTCTAAATCCAACACCACCTCACCTCTTCAGACTGTTAAAAAAACTCCAAAAGGTGACAACATAAAACATATGTTACAAAGATCTAGTTTCCGCCCTTGGGGCTCAAGCATTTGTTTCTCAATGGAATCCTCCTGGTCTTTAAAATTGCTTTGTACATCACAGTTCCTAAAGAGAAAGTACATCGTGTTGAGCCGTTTCACCGTTGCAAGTATTGTGAAGGAAGCTTTTTCTGCACCCATAGGTGTTTCTCCTTCCCAATCACCCCCTGCTTCATGTTTTGGAACTACTGGTTAGAGGTATACCATTACTACTATCCTGATGGGCTTATCCCTGGGTGCTGCCTTTAGTTCCATCACACTCCACTCAAGGAGCATGGCTATGCATGTTGTAACATCAGAAGTGATGCCGAGAGCTGCTATTCCCAGAGTCTCCTGTTTTAAGCCCAAACTATAGCAGAGGAAAGATTGAGAGGCGTCAGTAAATCACAATTGTCACTGTCTTGATATATATTATAGCGAAAAAAATTCTGCAAGAGTTTGATATTTCCCAAGGGCAAGTCATTGGTGAAAGCTTGACATTGCCCATGGAATGAATGCAAAATGTGCCCCAGTTTCTAGCTATTAGTGGTTTGGGCAATTCGGGAGAATATTTTCTTTTTTATGTTGTGCAGATTTATTTTGGGAATGAGCATGCACCTGCCATTTTAAAATTCAATTAGCAGCATTCATGTGGGATCCTGCACGTTACATTAGGAGTCTTCATTTTAATTGCTCTTGTCCGACAGGGTCATGAGCAAATTGGACGGTCTTGACATGTTGCTCTGGTAAAAATGCATTTTCACGAGCTTTGCCACATATTTTCAAAATAAAGTGAAAAAACAATCGACGTAAGAAAATAATCAAAGTTTGTTTGGGGGCTTAGGCAGAATAAAAAGAATTAACTGTGGTAAAAGTGGTTTAAATTAATCTAAAAGTAATCTTCTGGTCTTCCCTGTAGCTCAGTTATGTAAATAGAGCAATTTATATTTTGCAGCTTTCTGCAGAGGATTTGTGGAGTGCAGAATATTTAGAATAGTTGAGGCAGAAATCCTCATATCTTTTAAAGAAAAAGGGCAGAATTAGAAAACAATGCAAAATATTGGATTATTCAAGGACAGTTGATTTCAGATACATGGATAGATATAAGACGAAGGACAAAGAAATGAGTGTTTTATTGATACGTAACTGTCAGAAGAGACTGGCAGAAGATGAATATTGGACTACTGCTATTATGTGGGTCAATGGTGTTTCCTTTCTCTTCCTTTCATTGTCTTTCCCCTCCCACCCGAAACATCACCCTTTCCTTCCCTCCAAAGATGCTGGCTGCCCGCATTTTGTGTCTATCTTTGGTTTAAACCAGCATCTGCAGTTCCTTCCTACACAACTAAACTTATCATTGCATTATCATTGCATGGCAGAGTATGCAGTGAGCCTTTGAAGCAATATATATGGGCTGCCTGGTGTTGGGAGGAGAGGGTATACAATCTGGCTGCTTGGTGCTGAGGTGAAGGGCTTTGGGTGAATTCTGGCCGTCACAGTGAGCAAGGCCCATCTGTGGAAGTCTCTCAGCCCATCCTCTCAGTCCGAAGAAGGGTCTTGACCCGAAACGTCACCCATTCCTTCTCTCCAGAGATGTTGCCTGTCCTGTTGAGTTACTCCAGCATTTTGTGTCTATCTCTTGAGTCCAGCTTATACAGAAGAACTTTCAACTCCTGGGAATGCTTCCAATCCTTAATAAATTCATTTGGGACTTGAAAATAATTTTTCATAATAAAAATAGTGGAAAATTGCAAAAATTAAGAAATAGAATAAGAACCTTGACCTGCTTATTAACAAATCTACCAAAATAAGTCACATAATTTGACGTTTATTTTAGCATTACAATGCGGCTGCGGCTCGCTAGCAGTCTGTTCGTCTTTTTTTCTTTTTTTTGTTGTTGTGTGTCGGTGTTGGGATGGTTTTTGTATTTTTTTGGTTGTGTATGTGTGGGGGGTGGTGGTGTGGGTGGGGGGGTGGTGGGGGGGTTGGGGGAAACTTTTCTCATCCTCACTGCGCGGGGTGCGGCTCGGCCGCGGGGTCTAACATCGCCCGGTGCGGCTTGGCCGCTGGACTTAACAGTGCCCGGTGCGGCTCGGCCGCGGGACTTTTCATCGCCCGGTGCGGCTTGGCCGCGGGACTTTACATCGCTGGTGCGGCTCGGCCGCTGGACTTAACAGTGCCCGGTGCGGCTCGGCTGCGGGGCCTAACATCGCCCGGTGCGGCTCGGCCGCGGGACTTTACATCGCCCGGTGCAGCTCGGCCGCGGGACTTTTCATCGCTGGTGCGGCTCGGCCGCGGGACTTTACATCGCCCGGTGCGGCTCGGCCGCGGGGCTTTACATCGCTGGTGCGGCTCCGCCGCGGGACTTTTCATCGCTGGTGCGGCTCGGCCACGGGACTTAACATCGCCCGGTGCTGCTCGGCCACGGGACTTAGCTGCGCAAGGCTCGGTCGCGGGGCCTTCCATCGCTCGGCTCGGCCGCGAGACGTTTCAGCGCCCGGTGCGACTCGGCCGCGGTGACTTCCATCCCCTTGCGGGGACTGTGCGGGTCGGTCGGGGACGAGCTGTCTGTCCGTGGGCGTGGGGAAGAGAGTGGAAGTTTTGTTGCCTCCATCACAGTGAGGGGGTGTTTGGAGTCACTGTGATGGACGTTTGTGTTGGGGTTATGTGTCTTGTGTTCTTTTTTGTATGACTGCTATGTAGTTTCGTTCGGTACCTTGGTACCGAATGACAAATAAAGCTCTGTTAATGTAACATTATCATTAGTGTTGAGTGAATAAAAACTATGGTGATTAATTGCAAATTATGCATTGCATAGTGATAATGGAATACTAATGTTTTAGAAAAGAGAGACAAAGATGGCTGGAGTGGATTTGTTTTATGATGGTCAGGTGGATGTAATAGGGAGTTGAGGGGGGAGTGGGAATGGAGGGGGAAGAAGGAAGAGGTTGAGATGGAGAGAGGGTAGAGAGGGAAATGGAAGAGTGTTGGAGGCAGAAGGTGGGAAGAGAAGGAAAGGCAGTGGGAATTCAAAGATGGCAAAAGAGAAGGAGGGCAGGAGTGGGAGAGATAGATGAGAAATGGTGGGAGTACAGGCCTGAGCTGGTAATGGGAGAAAGGGCAGTAAGTGGAACTAAACTAGAAGTGGTGGGCCCAGGCTTCATATCTGAAAGAGGTCAGACCCGTCTCTCTCTGCATCCCTTTCTCGCTCTCCCTTTCATCCTGTCCTTTTGCTCCTTTGCGCTCCCACTCTTTCATTCCTCCCATCCTCTCCTCCCCCCTCAACTATTTATTTCTCACCTTCCCTCTCTTCTCTTCCCACATCTCTTCCCTTCCTCCTCTTCCCTTTCTCTCTGCACTCATCCCTCCCCCTGCCCCTCTCTCTCTCCTTTCTCTTCCTTTTATTGTTTTTCCCCTCCCATTCCCCCCCCCCCACCCCTCTCTTCCCTCTTTAATTCTCTCCTTTTCTCCCTTTTCTATACCTCCTCATTGTCTTCCCCCCACCTCTCTATCAACACACAGGCATAATTTCCCATAAGATTTTTATCTGGCAGACACATGACTTCAAAGTTAAAATAACTAAGAAATATGAGTTGGCCACCCCAGACGTGAGTCGTATGTTTGATCAAATAACAGAGTGCCTTTTATCTAAGTTTTTTGATTATATGAGTTGGATGTCAAAGTTGGTAATGCAGTTTGGTACAAAAAGTTGCAGTGAGTGGGAAAACTTCCACAGTGTTTAATGTCGAACATGTTGTTTGAATTTAGGAAACAGAAATTGGAATAATGTTTACATGGGAAGAATGAAGATTGCAGTAAAACCATATTTCCAAGCTCTGTTCAGTCTAGTTTATTGTCACGTGTACTGAGGTACAGTGAAAAGCTTTTTGTTGCATGCTAACCAGTCAGCAGAAAGATAATACATGGTTACAATCGATCCATTTACAGTGTATAGCTATATGATAAGGGAATAACGTTTTGTGCAAGGAAAAGCCAACAAGTCCAATTAAGGAGAGTCAGAGGGTCATCAAAGAGGTATTGAGTAGTTCAGCACTGCACTCTAGTTGTAGTAGGATGATTCAGTTGCCTGATAACAACTGGGAAGAAACTGTCCCTGAATCTGGAGATGTGCGTTTCTTCTATACATTTTGCCTGATGGGAGAGGGGAGAAGAGGGAGTGGGCAGGGTGCTAATCCTCCTTGATTATGCTGCTGGCCTTGCCAAAGCAGCATGAGGTATAAATGGAGTCAAGAGAAGGGAGGTTGGTTTGTGTGATGGTCTGGGATGCGTCCACAATTCGCTGCAATTTCTTGCGGCCTTGGATGGAGCTGTTCCCAAACCAAGCTGTGATGCGTTCTGATAAAACGCTTTCAATGGTGCATCTGTAGAAGTTGGTGAGAGTTGTAGGGGACATGCCAAACCTCCAAAGTTTCTAAGGAGGTAGAGGCATTGGTGTGCCTTCTTGGTCGTTGCCCCGATATGGGTGGTCCAGGAGAAGTTGTTGGTGATATTGACACCGAGGAATTTGAAGTTTTCAACATCTCTACTTCGGCGCCGTCAATGCAAACTGGGGTATGTGTGCCTCTTTGCTTCCTGAAGTCGATCACTATCTCCTTTGTCTTGCTGACATTGAGAGAAGGATTGTTGTCTCGACTCCAGGACACGAGGTTCTCAATCTCCTTCCTGTGTTCCGTCTCATCATTATTTGATATCTGACCCACAATGGCGGTGTCGTCTGCGTAGTTGAAAATTGAATTAGATTTGTACATGGCTGCACAGTCGTAGGTGTACAAGGAGTATAGAAGGGGGCCGTGAACGCATCCATGTTGAGGATTATCGTGGAGGATGATTTGCCCCTATCCTCACTGATTGGGGTCCGTTGTTCAGGAAGTCGAGGATCCAGTTGCAGAGATGAGTGCTGATGCCGTCCTGCCAGTTTGGTGAAAAGCTTGGATGGTATAATGATATTTAAGGCAGAGCTAGTAGTCTAAACAGGCAATGGCAATGTGGCTGAGAGTAAATGGCACTTTTTTAAAAGCAACTACAGAAAATCAAGCTGCCTTAATTGGAGGAGGAATGATCGATGAGATTTGTGGAAGTAATCCCTTGGAAAGGTGGCTGTGTGCCCATTCTTCACGTTCAAGACTCTAGGAAGTCAATGTTGGCAGGGATATTACAACCAAATTTAATCTTGCCCTCACCTAATGTCTTTCTTTTCAGGAAAGAGCCAATGGATGACGATCAAGATTGCAGACTCTACCTGACTTCTCGTTCTCCCGTAGAATGTCAGGCCAGCTGCAATGCATTATGCAACGCTAGCCAGTTCAGTGCAAATGAGGACATGAGCACAGAATCATAAAGATCTCTGCAGCTCAACACTGCTTCAAACAGTCCACTTGTGAGTGAAAACTTGAAAATCCATATTCTAATGTTACTGTTTTCGACCTGTATTAGCAATGATCTTAGAATACATTGTGCAGTATCGAGTCACTTTTGATGTGACCTGAGAATTGCTTTTCGTTGTATACAAAGGACATTAGTCAAGAATAGAAGTGAGTATTTGTTTACTATATTGTGTAACAGCAATATATGTCTGTTACATCAATTTCTAATTTACAGATGGATATTATAGGTAGGGACACTTGGCTTTGTGCCTCAAGTCTTGTTTCTAAAAACTGAGTGATCAAGTTAGGTATAATTATTTTGGAAGGAGGAAGCACAATGTTCTGTCCTGACTACAGCTGCATGCTGAGCAGCCAATTTAATTTCTAAGAATGTTAGCATTAATATTTTCTTTCTGATTCTTTCTTTCTTCTACAAGTATTTTTTTTTATTGACAGGCAACTTTATTTGTCAAGTGAGTAAAATTGAAAGAATATTCTTGTTTAAGAAGCAGTTTGTTCAATTTTCATGCCAGCTGTTATTTTAGATAACAGATGTTTTCAGTTACATTACTCCTCCCCATCAACTGACTTACAATGCTCCTGGACTCAGAATAATTGGTGGTGAGAATCACTTCCCACCTTTGAAATAAAGAGCTAATGAACAATGCCTTCGTTAGCAACACACTACATATGTCGCATTATCAGGTATTTTAGGTTTATTATTGTCTGGAGTATCAAGATACAGTGAAACGTTTTGTTTTGCATGCTAGCTTATCAAATCACTAAATACTATACATTAATACAATCAGGCCAAGCTCGTACAATAGGCAGAGTGAGGGGAAGGATACAGAATGTCGAATTCTGTAGCTTATGAAAGGACTGTTCAGGAGCTATTCTTGAGTCTAGTGGATCATGCTTTCAAGTTTCTGTATGTTCTGCCTGACGTCAACGGGGAGAAGGGATGATTGGGGTATGAAAGGTAGTGGCGGCACTGCGCAGCAGCGACGGCTCACCTGCAGTCCGTTTGTCTTTTGTGGGTTTTTTTGTTTTTTGTATTAATTGCAGTATTTGGATGTGATGTAGTGTTTTTTTGTGGTTGTGTGCTAGTTGAGGGGAGGGGGGTGGAACTATAAAAAAATCCGTACGGAGTCTTTTCCCAATGGAGACGCAACCTTTCTTCTGGGTCGTGTCTCCGTTCCCGCTGCGGCCTACCATTTTGCCATGCACCTGGAGCTGGCGGCCTCCAGCTGGGACCACCGGACTGTATTCACCACCTGCGGAGCTGGCTGTCTTCGGAGGATGTGGCCGCTGCCACTCGCCTTCGGAGGCCTCGGAGGCTTCGGCTGCGTGCCGCGTGGATGTCGGAAGCTCGCAGATCCCGGGGTGGGGGCTGATCTCGGGAGCTCCGGCAGCGGCAGCGTCTTCTTCCACCCTGAATCGTGGGGCTTGGGTCAGCCCACCGCGGACCTTCACCGTCCGGCACGGCCTGGAATAGGCCGCGGGATTTTCTCCGCCCGGCGGGGGCTTCAATGTAGGGAGCCCCGACCGCCCCGACGTGGCAACTTCAACAGCCTGACCGCGGGGAGAAGACGGCAGGGAAGAGAAAGACATTCTGGCCTTCCATCGCAGTGAGGAGGTGACTGGAGGAGACTCACCGTGATGGATTTTTTATTGTTTTATATTGGTTTTGTGATTGTGTGTTTTATTGCTTTATTTTTATTGCTTCTCATTGTTGGACTGTGGGTAATGAAATTTCGTCCAAAAATATGTTTTTGCATGACAATAGAGGTTATTCTATTCTTCTTCTATTCTGATGCTGTTGTTGCTTTTCTGTGGCAATGTGAAGTGCAGATGGAGTCAATGGTGGGGAGTCTGGTCTGAATCATGGACTGGGCTACCTGCACAACTTCGCCATTTTTTTGCTTCTTGGGCAGAGCTGTTCCCAAACCAAGCTATGAGGCAACCCAACAGTATGCTTTCTATGGTGCATTTGTGGCTTTTTTGACTTTCCTTCAATGTGGTTGGTGCACGATGGATTATTTGTAACATTAATATCCAGGAACTTAACAGTAATGCCAAAGCGAATTGTTGGATGGTAGTACATGCAATGACTGAGGTAATTTAAATGGCTTGCTAAATATATCCATTGCTGAAGACAGTCATTCTCATGGGAACGACTGACATATATTAGTGGATACAAAAATTGTAAGACTCGCTCAGAACTACCCACAGGTGAATATATTGTCAGGTAGATCTATTTCACAAAAAAAACTGGGAGAATTGAAAAATAATGGAGAACCTAAGATGTCTTGTGCCATTTATCTAATTGCAGAGGTGCACAGGCACATAGATGGATACAGGTCCTGTATCATCACTTCGGTTGGGAAAGGTATGTGGTGCAAGTGTATCTGATCACTTGAGGAAGATGCCAACTGTCAAGATCTAAGGGCACGAATTACGACTTTCAAAGTTATCAAAATTAAAATATGATTAATCTTAGTTAAATTATAACCTTAATCTTGGTAAAAGGCTTCATTGGGGAGGTTGAACTTAATTAATTCCAGAACATTTGCTGAACTATGGGTTTCTCCTTGTGTCCACCCTATAATGTCTTTGAGCTTTGGTCATTGATGAGTACCTTGCAAAGCTCACAATTTATCCAAACAAGAATCTAAACTGTGCATGTGGTGTCTTTGAGGAGAAGGCAGACCAAAGATTGTTGCATGGTCCATTTCACACCACAGTAACAGCATTCAACCTGTTGCAATGTGGTCTCATTTCATTAAGTTGGCCTAGTTGTTTCATTACCAGGCAGCTTGGATAGGGAGGCTGATCTAGGTGGTCAGTTAATGTAATTGCCCCAATAATCCCACTGTTAGGATCTGCAAGTCCTACCTTCTGCAACACCTTGTGTATGGTTACAGCAAAAGTGTACACTTCCTGATTTGGCATGAGGAGGTTCCTCTGCAACTTCCAGCTGTTTTGTACAGGAGAGTGACCACGAAGAAAGTATCCAGAATGTGCGGTTTGCTATCTCCTATCTCTTTGGCCAGCCACAGCTCTTTGATGTGTGGTTGTGCTATTCGAGCAAGGAGGTACAAGCTATTAGAGTAAGGCAGCAGTGATAATTTTCAGATTGGAGCGATTTTATTTACAGTGTTCCCATGTCAGGAAATGCACTCGGCTTGGGAATAAAACGGATGGATTGCAGAGGTTCCAATGATTGGATGTTTGCAAACATCGAGATTAGACTGTTTCAGACACTGAGTTTACTTTCCATCCCTTCAAATCCCTCTCGCAAGTGACTGCAAGATCCATGGATATGCTGAGGAAACCTGGGTTTGCGCACTGAGGTTCTGTCCCAGGTGTTATCTAGTTTATTTGCATCCAGAACGAGCAGGTGAAAGAGATCGACGTGATGTGTTTATGTTTTGTTCAAGTTGATTTAGTTTAGTTTAGTTGAGAGGTACAGTGCGGAAAGCGGCCTTTTGGCCCATCGTGTCCGCGCCAACCAGTGATCCACGCACACTTACACTATCTTACACACACAAGGGGTAATTTACAATTATACCAAGTCAATTAAGCTACAAACCTGTACGTCGTTGAAATGTGGGAGGAAACCGGAGCACCCGGAAAAAACCCAGGTGGTCACAGAAAAAGTACAAACTCCGTATAGACAGCACCTGTGGTCAGGATCAAATCAAGGTCTCAGACACTGTCAGGCAGCAACTCTAACACTGCACCACTCTTGATTACTGGCATTGTAGTCAATCAGCCTGACTAGCACATCTGTTGGTGTATTCAATCTGGGGAAGACCCCTGTTTGAAATACTACAGCCAGAGCATCATGTTTTGGATGTTATTGAGCAAGGGAGTACATAATAATAATAATAATAATAATAATAATAATAATAATAATAATAATACATTTATTTTATATAGCGCTTTTCAAGATACTCAAAGACGCTTTACAAAGCGAACAAGACTTAAAAACAAACAAACAAACAAAAGATTTGTCCTGATGGAGAAGCGGCGAACAAACAGCGCCAGCGTCCTCTCACGTCAGGGTCCGGCAGTAAACAATAAAGAACACAAGATACACAATTACCATTTAACACAAACAGCCATCACAGTGATTGCTCCAGGCACACCCTCACTGTGTTGGAAGGCAAAGAAAAGTCTTATCTCCTCCTCATTCTTCTCCTGTGGTCAGGCAGTCAAACTGCTGCCTCGAGGCTATCGAGGCTCCCGACTTTTGAAACCCCCGCCGGGCGATGGAAAGTCCCAGGCCGAGCCGAGCAGGCCGATGAAGGTCCTAAGCCCCCACCGGGCGATGGAAAGTGCCGCGGCCGGGCCACGCAGGGCGATGAAGGGCCTGCGAGCGGGTCGATCGAACCTCGCGATTCGGGGCGGTCGAAGCTGCTACGGCTGGAGCTCCCGAAAGCCGGTCGCCAGCCAGGGACCTGCGAACTCCCGATGTTGCGGTCTACAGGGCCCACGGCTGAAGCCTCCGAGATGGTAAGTCCAGGCCCTGCGACCGGAGTCTTCAAGGTCGATCCCAGCTGGAGGCCGCCGACTCCACGGTGTTAGGCCATAGCGCGAACGGAGACACAACACGGTAAAGGTCGCATCTCCGTTGAGGAGGAGATTGGAAAAAAAGGTTTCCCCCAACCCCCCCACCACCCCCCACATAAACAGAGTTAAAAATAAATCAAAACATACATTTAAACGATAACAATAGACAAAGACAAAAAAAACAGAGAGACTGCCGGTGAGCCGCAGCTGCACGCTACATACACTTCCTTGTGGGATGGGTGGGAATTTCATTCTTTCGTTTCGGGAAAAATGACAATAAAATTCTCTTAACGCCTGACTGAAGTGAGGACAGGTTTATAGACTCTTTTCCAGTATCCAACGTGAAAAAGAACTTGTGTGTATGTGTTTGTATGTGTGTGCGTGCATGCATGCTCATGCTCATGTGTGTGTGTGTGTGTGTGTGTGCTCGTGTGTGTATGTGTGCTTGTGTGTGGGTCCTCATGTGTTTGTGTGTGCGTGCTCGTGTGTGTGTGCGCATGCATGTGTGTGTGCGTGCTCGTGTATGTATGTGTATGTGTGCTTGTGTGTGTGTGCTCATGTGTTTGTGTGTGCGTGCTCATTTGTGTGTGCATGCTCATGTGTGTGTGTGTGTGTGTGTGTGTGTGTGTGTGTGTGTGTGTGTGTGTGTGTGTGTGTGTGTGTGCTCATGTGCGTCCATACTTTTGCATCCACTTCCTGCACATCAAACAAGTTTTTGTTTTAACAAAGGCCAATTGATCTACAAATCCGCACGTCTTTGAGGATATGGAAGGAAACCGGAGCAGTCAAAGGAAACCCATGTGGTCACAGGGACAATGTGCAAACTCCACACGGTCAGCACCCGAGGTCAGGACCGAACCGGGGTCTCAGGTACTAAGAGGCAGCTGCTCTACCAGTTGCACCACCACGCTGCCCTATTTGTTGTGTCTCATGTGCCTGTAAAGCTGCAGCAAGTAAGAAGTTCATGGTTCCGGTTCACATCTGGTGTATAAGAAAACTAAACTCTTCATTCTTGAGTGGTGCTAACATATGGGGCAGTCCTAACTTCATAGAGCTTGCATTGCCCACACTGCGCTTGAATTCTTTGTTATTCATGGCCTGTTGCCGTTGTGGTGTCTCTTGAAGATAAATAATTTATTTTCAGAGCACAACTTTATTAAGTAGTTGCTATTCGGTAGAGAAGAGACCCTAATGTTGACAGATATGACTATCATTGCCAACTGTGAGATGGGTCCTGTTTTATAGCAACCCTGACATTTGCATTGGCCTTCAGGCATGCTCCGTGATTGCAGATTTATTCAGTGAAAGGTGGCAGTCAGATCAGTAGAGAGAAAGTCTGCCAAGGTTGTGACCTCAATACTTCTGCTGTTGCTCTTGCTGCACTGAGATACAAAAGCACTTCCACAAGCAAAAATCAACAACTATCCTAAGATTATCAAGTGTGCGGCGTGTCCTTTTTAAGTGTCAACAATGTTTAATTGCTTGCTGTAGCTTAACATGCAATCATCAAAAACACTATTAATTAACATCCTTAATGCTAGGAAGCCATCGTAGTGCAAAAAATAAATAAATCTGTCATGCAGGCTGTGTCCAGGAATCTGATAGTCGCTTGGAACAAGCTGTTCTTGAACCTGGTAGGCATGCTTTTCAGGCTCCCATATTTCCTTCCTGATGGTAGAAGGAAAATGAGAGCTTGGCGTGGCTGGTCTTTGATGATATTTGAGGCAGCACCTCCTATAAATCCCTTCAGTTGGGGAGGGAGGAGGGGGGGGGGGGGGGAGAGGCCAGGACCCATCTCACAGTTGGCAATGATAGTCATATCTGTCAATGGCAGTGTCTACCATTGTCTGCAATCTGCTTTGTTCCTGGGTTACAAAACCAGGCCATGATGCAACCAGCCAGGATGCTCTCTACCATATACCTGTGGACGTTTGATAAAGTATTTGACAACATATTGAGTCTCCTCCATCTTCTAAGGAAGTAGAAGTGTTGATGAGCTTTCTTTGTGATTGCATCAACATGCTGGTCCCAGGACAGATCTTCACATGCCGATAAACCTGAAATGGTTGATTCTCTTCAGACTTTTTTAAGTCGATGAAGACACTGGCTTTCCCTTCTTGAAATCAACAATCAGCTCTGGTCCTGTTAATGCTGAGAACAAGATTGTTCTGGGCACCATTCAATCAGATTCTTACTCTGACGCATTGTTATACATTATTTATCCAACATAGGGCTGTATGGTTGGCTAATTTTAAGATGGAGTTGGAACTATCAACCCAGGAGCACCTGAATCCTGGGTATAGAGAGAGTAGAGCAGGGCTCTGAGCGCACAGCCTCGAGGTGCTCCTGTGTTGATAGTTATTGAAGAGGAAGTGTCGTGGCCAGTTCGTAATGACTGTGGTTTCCCGATGAGGAAGTCGGGGATCCAATTACGTAAGAGCGAGTCTCTGCCCAGTTCCCTAAGTTTGATTAGTTTGGAGGGGATGATGGTGTTGAATGTCCAGCAGAGCAGTGGTCAATGAATAACAGCCTGATTTCCCTGTTGTTATTGTCCGTGTGGTCCAGTGCAGAGTGTAGAGCCAGCGAGGTTGCGTCCCCCGTTGATTCATTGTGGCGGCAGGGGGTATTGTAGTGGGTCCAGGCCCTTGCTGCGGCAGGATTTGATATGCCTCTGGACCAACCTCGCACTTCACCACCACGGACATTAGCACCATGTCACCGTACTATTCTTGGACACTGGATTTCTAGATGTCCTTTTAAAACAGGTAGGAATGTCAGATCTTAGCAATGAGGGGTTGAAGAAGTCCACAAAAACACCAGCCAATTTGCCCGCACTAGTTTTGAGAACAAGGCCAGGTACAGCATCAGGGCCGAATGTTTTCCAATGGTTCGTCCTCACAAAAGACCTTGTGATATTTGCCTTGGTGACTGGGATGATAGTATTGCTGGGGTATAGGGACCTGAGAAGGTACATGGATGTTCTCCCTTTCAAAGCGAATGCATTGAGTTCCTCGGGAATGATGTCTCGCTGTCACTTGAGCCGCTGCTTGGCTTTGCTTCAGAGGAGGTGACGGCATGCAAGCCGTCTGCCACAGCTGCCACAGCTGCCACACAGTCCAACCATCCTACAGTTTGATAAATAAATCCAAGCAGGATGTCAGTCCAAAATGAACAGAGCATGTAGATTTATTTAAAAAATAACTGAAACCAGCCTCTGGGTAATTAAGTATCACAAACATTAAATAGCAGCGAAGCTAGCTGAGATGTTCCATTTCTTTGCTGTTCATTGAATATTAAATAAACAGGGAATTGAAATTGATGAGTTTGCTGTCACTCATAACCCTTTCCAGATTTGTTTGTGCGTGCTAAATTTCACCCATTGTGTATTACTGATGCATATTTCTTTTGAATACTGTGCATTACTTTAATGTGTCATTAGAATGCCCATTTATGTCCATCTTGATTTTTGTTTCATTGTTTACTCGCTGTGTTAATGTAACCAGTACATTTGGTAAGTTTGCCGAATTAGCTTCATAATCAGTAATCTGTACACATTTGAAAGAATATGCTTCCAAGCACTGAATCCTTAGGGGTTTTATTAAACTTTTCCATCTAAGATGATATTACATGCACAAGTACTCTCTGTGTCCTACTTTTAAAATCAGTTTCTTATCCTGTTCCATGTTATACCTTGAATACTGTTGCCTTTTTAGTTAATTAACAGCTTTTTACATCAAATGCTGTCAAAAACTCAGGAACTAGACTAGTCTGAGTTTTGTGGTGGTAATGCTGACAAAACTATCAGCATTGTTGATATTACATTGTGAAACTGAGAGCAGTTTTGCGATTTTCACATATGTGCAATTTAAGGTTTCAAGGTCAAGGTTTCAAAGTCAATTTATTGTCACATGTACCAATTAAGGTACATTGAAATTTGAGTTACCATACAGCCATACTAAGTGAAAAGCAACAAGACACACAACCACATAAAAGTTAACATAAACATCCATCACAGTGGATTCCACATTCTTCACTGTGATGGAAGGTAATAAAGTTCAATCATCTTTCTCTTTGTTCTCCCGCGGTCGGGGCAATCAAACCATCCACAGCCGGGGCGATCAGCCGACGATCGAAACGATCGAAGATGATCGGGATGATCGAAACTCCCGCGTCGGGGCAGTTGAAATTCTCTATGCGGCACGGAGCTCCCGAGTCGTCCTCTTCTTACCAGAGACCGCGGGCTTCACGATGTTAAAGTCCACAGGCCCCGCGGTTGGAACTTCGATCCCCAGCAAAGGGATCGCAAGCTCCACGATGTTAAAGTCCCTCAGACACCCGCGGCTTGGGGCGCCGGGCCGGTCTCCAGGAAAGGCCGCCAACTCCTCGATGTTAGGCCGCAGTGGGGACGGAGACACGATACGGAAAATAATCGCATCTCGTTAGAGGGAAGAGATTGAAAAAAAGTTTTCCCCAACACCCCCCCTCCCCCCCACCCCACATAAAACAAACCAAGGAACTTTAAAACATACTTTTTAACACATACTAAAAATAACAAAAAGAAGACTAGGCTTGTAAAGACTAGGCTTGTATTCACTGGAGTTTAGAAGGATGAGAGGGGATCTTATAGAGACATATAAAATTATATGGACAAGCTGGATGAAGGCAAAATGTTCCCAATGTTGGGGGAATCCTGAACCAGGGGCCACAGTCTTAGAATAAAAGGGAGGCCATTTAAAATTGAGGTGAGAAGGAACTTTTTTATCCAGAGAGTTGTGAATTTGTGGAATTGTCTGCCACAGAGGGCAGTGGAGGCCAAATCACTGGATGGATTTGAGAGAGAGTTAGATAGAGCTCTAGGGGCTAGTGGAATCAAGGGATATGGGGAGAAGGCAGGCACGGGTTACTGATTGTGGATGATCAGCCATGATCACAATGAATGGCGGTGCTGGCTCGAAGGGTTGAATGGCCTCCTCCTGCACCTATTTTCTATGTTTCTATGTAAGGAAGGACAGACAGACTGTTGGGGAGGCAGCTACTCCTGGCGGTGGCACCCTGTACTAAACATGGCAATTCAGTATTTGTGATAAGATATAAAACATCGCAACAAGCTGTGCTGTCTACAACCCTTGTTATCACAGTCACTGAAGTGAATTTTACCACTGACAAAATAGTTCTATAAAATTCACAGAAAACCTGCTTTATTACATGAAATCTTTAATAATTAAAATGATATTTTAAAGACCGAGATAGATAGATTCTCGATTAGTACAGGTGTCAGGGGTAATTGGGAGAAGGCACGAGAATGGGGTTAGGAGAGAAAGATAGATCAGCCATGATTGAATGGTGGAGGCTTGATGGGCCGAATGGCCTAATTCTGCTCCTATCACTTATGACCTTATGATACTAAACCATAATTTGCAACTGCTTTGCAAACAACCTTTCTGTGAAACTACTTTTTAAGACCAACATTTATTTCCATGTATGTTTCAAAACATAAGGAATCTTTGTAATGTAAAAATCAAGTTGAAACATTTTGTGATCAGATCTCAACTTCTGTCTTAATCATATGTGTACATTGTGATCTTTATTTGGAATTCTGTACAATGTTGAAAAACTTAAACAGAACATTTACTGTCTCCATCAGGGGAGATGCCTGAGGTTGCTCTGGGAGTGACTGTTCCAGCAACTTGAATTCTCCATAACGTACAAACTCCATACAGACAAGCACCCCTAGTCTGGATCGAAACTGGGTCTCTGGCGCTGTAAGGCAGCGGCCCTACTGCTGTGCCACCGTGCCAATCTATCGTTGCTTGTTTCAAATGGGTCAGAGTGATTATTATTTTTTAAATAATAGACAATAATCATTTACTTTGGTGCGGTATGAAAATACTCAGATGATAAAATAAGCACATGTAGTGTGCAATAGAGATACATGGAGTCAAAGAGTCTTAGAGTGATACAGTGTGGAGACAGGCCCTTCGACCCAACTTGCCCACACCGGCCAACATGTTGCAGCTACGCTAGTCTCACCTGCCTGCGTTTAGCCCATATGCCTCCAAACCTGTCCTATCCATGTACCTGTCTAACAGTTTCTTAAACTTTGGGATAGTCCTTGCTTCAACTACCTCCTCTGGCAGCTTGTTCCTTACACCAGCAACCCTTTGTGTGAAAAAGTTACCCCTCAGATTCCTATTCACCAAAAACCGATGTCCTCTGATCCTCGATTCACCTACTCTGGGCAAAAGACTCTGTGCATCTACCAGATCTATTCCTCTCATGATTTTGTACACCTCTATAAGATCACCCCTCATTCTTCTGCACTCCAAGGAATGGGGTCCCAGCCGACTGATCCTCTCCCTACAGCTCAGACACTCTAATCCTGGCAACATCTTCGTTATCTCCTCTAAACCCTCTCGAGCTTGACAACATCTTTCCTATAACATGTTGCCCAGAACCGAACACAATACTCTAAATGCGGCCTCACCAAGCGCAGGCTCGGCGATCGCTTCGCTGAACACCTGCGCTCGGTCCGCATTGACCAAACTGATCTCCCGGTGGCTGAGCACTTCAACTCCCCCTCCCATTCCCAGTCTGACCTTTCTGTCATGGGCCTCCTCCAGTGCCATAGTGAGGCCCACCGGAAATTGGAGGAACAGCACCTCATATTTCGCCTGGGCAGTTTGCAGCCCAGTGGTATGAACATCGACTTCTCCAACTTTAGATAGTTCCTCTGTCCCTCCCTTCCCCTTCTCCTTCCCAGATCTCTATCTTCCTGTCTCCACCTATATCCTTCCTTTGTCCCGCCCCCCCCCCCCCTGACATCAGTCTGAAGAAGGGTCTCGACCCGAAACGTCGCCCATTCCTTCTCTCCTGAGATGCTGCCTGACCTGCTGAGTTACTCCAGCATTTTGTGAATAAATACCAGGTCTTATACAACCTGGTTCATTATAAAATGATATATTTTCCTTACAGAATACTTCCACCATCTCTGCCTTCCTCCCTAAAGGGCACTTAACCAGTATGAAGTTAGCCCAATAATGACACCAACCAACAGCGGAACATTTGCTTGTCCTTCCCGAGACATCTTTATTTCCACCCTCTGCTACAACATATCCAGACAATATAACCTAAAGATAGAATGGAATCTGCATATTCTCTTGAGAAATCCTATACTAGAAATTTACTTTGACCTTTGTGTAAGTTTGTTTCCTCTAACATCTGCTCTTATTTATTAAACAGGATTCATATGGCAAATCTGATGGAAGGCAAAATCTTGTCCCTGAGATCTTTATCTACTCCATTCTCTTCTTAGCGCAGTTTTATTATTACATCTTTAAAAATTGTTCCTGGTTCCCCTTCAAATAATCGCAACTCATACATTTATAAAACTCGAGATGAATGAACAAGAGAAAGTGAAAATTCTCAGGAGAGTAGGAAGTCAGATCTTGGCAGCAATAATTTCCTGGCGATGTAGGACCAAATACTTCCATGAATTTATTTCTGCCAGTGTTGTGTTCATACAAATTTTATAAAACACTAAACATTTGCAAATATAAATTTATTTGCAAATACAAAAATATAAATTTGTATATACAAATTTAAATTTGTAAACACAAATATAAATTTATTAGTGTAATTAGCACAATAAACGACACCTGATAACTATATTAATGTTGTAATTTTCATATTACAGCATATATTAACTCAGAGTATAATTCCAAAGAGGTGCGGGTTTGCAAGTTAATTGGCTTCTGTAAATACCCTTTGTGTGTTGGGAGTCGGAAAGTGGGATAACATTGAACTGATATAAATGTTCGGTCTGGATTCAGTGTGTCTAAGGTCCTGTTTCCATGCTGAATCTCTAAACTGAACATGAACATTAGCATCTACAGTTCCTTCCTGCACATCAACATTCCGAAATGGCTGTCAAACATAGAAACATAGAAAATAGGTGCAGGAGGAGGCTATTCGGCCCTTCGAGCCAGCACCGCCGTTCATTGTGATCATGGCTGATCGTCCACAATCAATAACACGTGACTGCCTTCTCCCCATATCCCTTGATTCCACTAGCCCCTAGAGCTCTATCTAACTCTCTCTTAAATCCATCCAGTGATTTGGCCTCCACTGCCCTCTGTGGCAGAGAATTCCACAAATTCACAACTCTCAGGGTGAAAAAGTTCCTTCTCACCTCAGTTTTAAATGGCCTCCCCTTTATTCTAAGACTGTGGCCCCTGGTTCTGGACTCGCCCAACATTGGGAACATTTTTCCTGCATCCTGCTTGTCCAGTCCTTTTATAATTTTATATGTTTCTAGAAGATCCCCTCTCATCCTTCTAAACTCCAGTGAATACAAGCAAAGAACATTTAAACTAAAGCCTGACTCAACATCTCTGCAGCATGATGCCTCTGCAGATCCTGGCCCCTGTAGGCATGTGATCACCTGAATGAAGAAATTCCTCTCACAAAGGTGATCAAAAATTGTGCTGAGGAGCACACGATCCAAGTTATTTGTAAAAGCAGTTATGGTGCACCCGAATGATTGGTACCTCTGTCGATATGGTCCGAAGGCTAACAGAGAGGCAGCATTGATCACACCAGCTGGCAGCATATTCCAAAGCCTTACTACTTACAGGGAAAAGAAAAATTGCCTACTGTCCAATCTATTCTCATGCTGACACGTTTTAAACGCAGGTACATATTTAGGAAGTGTTTAGTCTCATACGAATTCTTTCGGTGTTTCTCCAAACATTTTAAAAACTGCAATAAATTGATTTGCAAGATCCACTTTAAATATCCACAGGCAAATTCAATGCTAGCATTTATATCAAGAGGACTGGAATACAAAAACAGAGATGTAATGTTGAGGCTCTATAAGGCGCTGGTCAGGCCACATTTGGATGACTGTGAGAAAATCTGGGCCCCATAATCTGAGGAAGGATGTGCTGGCTCTGGAGAGGGTCCAGAGGAGGTTTACAAGAATGACCCCAGGAATTAGTGGGGTAGCATATGATGAGCATGTGACAGCACTGGGCCTGTACTCACTGGAGTTTAGAAGGTTGAGGGGGGACCTCTTTCAGAATGGCAGGCAGTGACTAGTGGGGTACCGCAAGGCTCGGTGCTGGGACTACAGCTATTTACAATATACATTAATGACTTGGATGAAGGGATTAAAAGTGCCATTAGCAAATTTGTAGATGATGCAAAGCTGGGTGGCAGTGTGAACTGTGAGGAATGTGCTGAGGTTGCAGGGTGACTTGGACAGGCTGTGTGGGTGGGCGGATGCATGGCAGATACAGTTTAATGTGGATAAGTGTGAGGTTATCCAATTTGGTGGTAAGAATAGGAAGACAAATTATTATCTGAATGGTGTCAAGTTAGGAAAAGGGGATGTACAATGAGATCTGGGTGTCCTAGTGCATCAGTCACTGAAAGGAAGCATGCAGGTACAGCAGGCAGTGAAGAAAGCCAATGGAATGATGGCCTTCATAACAAAAGGAGTTGAGTATAGGAATAAAAAGGTCCTTCTGCAGTTGTACAGGGCCCTAGTGAGACCGCACCTGGAGTACTGTGTGAAGCTTTGGTCTCCAAATTTGAGGAAGGATATTCTTGCTATTGAGGGTGTGCAGCGTAGGTTTACTAGGTTAATTCCCGGAATAGCGGAACTGTCATATGTTGAAAGACTGGAGCGACTAGGCTTGTATACACTGAATTTAGAAGGATGAGAGGGGATCTTATTGAAACATATAAGATTATTAAGGGGTTGGACACGTTAGAGGCAGGAAATATGTTCCCAATGTTGGGGGAGTCCAGAACTAGGGGCCAGAGTTTGAGAATAAGGGGTAGGCCATTTAGAACGGAGATGAGGAAAAAAAAATTCAGTCAGAGAGTTGTAAATCTGTGGAATTCTCAGCCTCAGAAGGCAGTGGAGGCCAATTCTCTGAATGCATTCAAGAGAGAGTTAGATAGAGCTCTTAAGGATAGCGGAGTCAGGGGGTATGGGGAGAAGGCAGGAACGGGGTACTGATTGAGAATGATCAGCCATGGTCACATGGCCTCCTCCTGCCGAATGGCCTCCTCCTGCACCTATTGTCTATTGTCTATATTGTCTATGAATATTTTTTTTTTTGAAATATAATATGTATACTTTAAAAGATTGAAGTTATTCGAAAGATATGTTCTAAATCTTTAACTGTGTCTTCCACTTTATTTTCTGCTTCATTTACAGTTACTGTTTAGTTTACTGTCTGTGTGCCGAGGCACAGTGAAAAGCTTTTTTTGCGTGTTATCCAGTCAGAGGAAGACAATACATGATTACAATCGAGCCATCTACAGTGTATAGATACATGATAAAGGAATAATGTTAGTGCAAGGTAAAGCCAGAAAAGTCCGATCAAGGACATCGATGTATTCAAGAGACAGTTAGATATAGCTCTTAAGGCTAACTGAATCAACGGATATGGGGAGAAAGCAGGAACAGGGTACAGATTTTAGATGATCAACCTTGATCATATTGAATGGTGGTGCTGGCTCAAAGGGATGAATGGCCTACTCTGGGACCTATTTTCTATGTTTCTGTGTTTCTAAGGATAGCCCAAGGGTCACCAATGAGGTGGATAGTAGTTCAGGACTGCTCTCTGATCCATTATCTTCCATTCCGGCCAAATAAGGTACATTTCCAATGGCACAACTATAATGGCAGGTTTGTATGTCTTCCTGAGTCAGTAGTTATTGGTTTAGTTACAGGGCAAATAACAGAATTGTCTAATAATCCAGAAGAGTTTTCAAATTTTAGCTCTGCAGTTGGAAAATTAAAGTTCACTTAATAAATATGGAATAGAAAAGGTCATACCAGTGATAATGACCATGAAACCCAGCTCCTTTTATTACCATGAATGTTATATTGTTTTAAGACTGAGTGAGAATCGTGCTTCTTTCTATAATGAACTCTCATTTGTATCACTCAGCTGGCAGCATGGACTCTT
This sequence comes from Rhinoraja longicauda, assembly GCF_053455715.1. Lineage (NCBI taxonomy): Eukaryota > Metazoa > Chordata > Chondrichthyes > Rajiformes > Arhynchobatidae > Rhinoraja > Rhinoraja longicauda. Next base: position 66,303,341 of record NC_135959.1, on the reverse strand, counting down.
GATGAATTAAAACATCGTGATCCGCGGGTCTGAGTCTGGAATTCAAGTCCGGTGTTCTGGAAAGCAACTTGACATGACATGGTGGCAGTGTTTGTAATGAGTAAGGGAAACAGAAACATAATACCCAATGGTTCCCGTGCTTGTGGTGACTGTTAGTGCTTCTCAGATGACTCTCAGCTCATGGTAAACTGAGAAGGGATGATGATGTAAAGAACAACACCTTCATGATATGAAGAAATTCAAGGAAACTAAATGAAAATGTTAAATGGCAGTAAGTAATTTTCTGGAAGCAGTGAGTGATGAGGATGAATGGTATGAATGTTGATTTCTCTCACTTCCGGTCGCCCTGGCATTCCCTCTCTCTCTCTATCCCTCCCCCACCCAAGTTGCACTAGCTTCTCATTTTCACCCTACAAACAGCTAACAATGGGCTGTTTCCTTTATCATCGTTACTTTTTTGCATTTCTTTCATTCATTGTTCTTTATCTCTCCACTTCACTTTCAATATCTCTCATTTCCCTTGTCCCTAACCAGTCTGAAGAAGGGTCTTGACCCCAAACGTCATCTATTCCTTCTCCCCAGAGATGTTGCCTGTCCCACTGCGTTACTCCAGCTTTTTGTGTCTTTCTTCAGTGATTAGGGGAAGGTTTGCTACATCCTTGGCATGGCAGGCATCGCCTGTAGAGAAAGTAAGTGGTTCAAGGTGATTACCTTTCATCAGATGCAAGATCGCGGACTTGAAGCACTTAACTTTGTTTTTCCCCTCCACAGAAGCTGCTTGAACTGCTTAATATGGACAGCATTCTCTGCTTTTATTTTGGATTTCCAGTATCTGTAGTTATTTGCTTTTCATGAGCTGCTGTGCTCAGGAGAGAAAGGATTAGATCTTTTCGATCAGTTGGAAATAAATGAGGTTGCAAGTAAAATTTCCGATGATGTCTTTGAAAAATTCAGCACACACCGCAAGCCAAGAGCAAAGTGAATATCATTGCAGGTGTTGGAAATGTGAGATAAAAAAAGAAAATGCAGGAAAATGCCGGTTAGACATCTGTGGACAGCGGTAGTGCTGTCATACAGCGCCAGAGACCTGGGTTAGATCCAACTACGGGCGCCGTCTGTACAGAGTTTGTACGTTCTCCCCGTGACCTACGTGGGTTTGTTCCGAGATCTTCGGTTTCCTCCCACACTCCAAAGACGTACAGGTTTGTAGGCTAATTGGCTTGGTATAAATGTAAATCGTCCCTAGTGTGTAAGTGTGCAGGGATCGCTGGTCGGCGTGGTCTCGGTGGGCCGAAGGGCCTGTTTCTGTGCTGTATCTCTAAACTAAACAAAACTAAAACAGTTATTAAGACTAAAACAGTTATTAAGACCTGTTTTTGTTAAGGCCAAAGACCTATTCTCAGAGGCTGCTTGACCAGATGATTGCATTGTCCAACATGTTTTGCTGATCCACACACAGGTATGAGTTCCAAAACCTAAGGTGAGAAACTGGTGATCGGCACCGATTTCCATACACTGGTTGGAAGTACAGCAAGCAAATGCAGATGTAAAGAAATGGGTGGAAGCTTAGTACAGCAACTCACCCAGGCCTCAGCATTCCTGTCCTGCAGAAAGTTTTATTGGCAATGTGGAAGTCACTAGCACAAGCTGCAAATCCAGCCAGAACACAGGAGGCTACAAGTGGACAGATAAACCATTAAAAATGCCAGATCGGTCCTCAAGGGAACAGTCCCATCAACATGGACTAACTGGAAATGGCATATCTCAGAGAAACGAAATCTGCACAAAATCCCAGAACTGAAAATGAATAGCAAGCAAACTCTCAACCATTAACCTAAAGTTAAAACTGGATGCAAGAACAATAAGTAAAAACAGTGTCAACAAAACCTTTCTTGGAAACCCCCAAAAACCTGAAAGAGAAAGCAGGTGAAGAAATTCAAAAGCAGACACAACGTGCTTGAGGAAGTCAGCATATCTTGAGAACATGGGTCGGTGACATTTTGGGTTAGGACCCGTCTTCAGAATGAAGAAGGGTCCAGATCTGAAACGTCGCCTATCGAGAGAAATCCTGCCTTACTCTAGCACTTTGTCTTTTTTTGCAAACAAGCATCTATAGTTCCTTGTGTGCAGGAAAAGAAATAGTGTAAGCAGGATGATCATCTTGATTGCTGCCACAGGTAAAAGCTGGCGAGATGAGGTCCAGGTGTGATGATACATTACCTAGTGAATGTGACATGAACAATCTTGAGTAAGGTCAGAGAGGTTGCTGACACAGGTGAAGAATTATGAATGCTCTCTCCACAAGCGATTCAGGATAGCTTGAAAAACAAGACCCTAAATGATTCTCATAAAAGCTGATTCTTAAAAGCCTGAGACTCAGAAGAGTCTGTAGAAAGAAAAGTCAACATGATGTTTTAGACTGATGACTTTTCATCAGAATTTTTCATCATAAATTTCCCTCCTCTTATATTGTAAGCCCTAGCAGAAAAAGGCTAAGGTACAATTTCCCTTCAAATAGCTCGCATGTTAGCACAACAATCCCACAAATCACCCCCCAATACGAACATTAATCTCTCACATTATTAAAAAATTATTTTCGCTCCTTCCTCCTTAAGTTTGGAGAAAGTCATACTTTCCTCCATTATACTCCCACGTTTTTGAATAACCTTTTCAAGAGTGTTTTACTCGCTTGCATTTATGTGTTTGCCCAGCTTTATTACATGTTCCAAGGATGTTTCGTGAGTGATTTACTATTTCTTGAAAGCCAGCCTCGAAACGTCCAATTTTAGGAATAGTTGATGTTCTGAGAATATTTAGGGGGAAAAGGTGCTGAAAAGAGTGACATTTTAGTGTGTAGGATAGCTAGTAATAGGGTTATTGTGACAAACATTTCAAGGTTACACATTCAGCAGGCTGATAATGCAAGGAAAGGCTTGACAGAGATTATACAGGCTTGGTACTTTGATAGTCGGTACTTCTTAACATTCAGATTTATTACCGTAGCAATCTCAGGAGGATGGGGTATTTGCAGAGAGGCTTCTCATGTTTTCTGTTTGTATAGATTTGGAGATTATTATTCATAGGGAAAAATAGATCTTAGGGTTTTCAATTTCTTTCAACAAAGCTTCAACAGATTATTTGGATGCTAAACTGGATGGTGCTGGAAAAATCAGTTAGTATTCTGCTATAATTGCCCAGATTCAACCCAGTGCAGGCAGCAAAGTTTGTGCTCATTAATATATCAGTGACCAGCCTTTGGTAGCCTCGCTGTTGCTGCCCGAACACATCATTCAAAGGACCCAATTCATAGGTGGCAAGCATTAATTCAAGCTCCTACATGATGATTAAAGGCATCCCACAGATTCTAAAAGGAAGCCTTTTGAAAATAGTGATGGTCGGTGAGCTTTCTGAAAGAGATAGCAGAGCATGGGTGAAACTCCAAACATTCAGTGCAGTGCCTGGAGGTTTTGGTGGATCAGGTGGATAGGAGGACGGAGGTCTTCTATTCACTGGCTTAAGCGACATAGAAGAGAGCATGATGAAGTGGCAGAGGGAGGAGCTGGAAACCAGGGTGAATGATAGGAACCAGACCTCCGTAGACATGATGCGGTGCCACAAGAACGTTAATGACCTCACATGTGGTCAGGTTCAATGATCTGTAATCAAATCCCATCACCCACAGACAACGCCATCGGTGACTTATCATTGATCTTGATCAAGCACGGGTGGGACCCGAGATTTAAATGATTCACTACCAGCCCTCATGTTTACGGCTCTTGTAAGTCTCATGCCCATATTTCCCAGCATGCTTGCACTGTCATGCTTATCACGCAAAAAAAAAAGCAAGACTCTGACATCGAGACCCACCTCACTCACTTAGGAGAAGGTGGCACGCAATTGGCATCAACCATCTGCAGCAAATCATTGCCTGCCATGCATGGCATAAATGCAACAACATTGTGGGGATCTTTGGTGCAAGGACTGTTGTAGTCAATGATTTCATTGATGGGGCAAGCAAAAGGGAAAGGATAGGTGGAAATGCACTATACCATTTACGGTGCGTTAGTACGCCTGTCTAAAAGCAGGTGTGAAGTGCGAAGGAACGCAGGGAGTCCAGCTCTAAATGCTGCATTGGGCGAGGAGCCCAGTCTTGCCATTGTGGAAATGATAGCCAACTCTACATTAACTCATGCTGGCCCAGTCATGATGCAACATTTTCTGCCTCCCTCTGCAACATTAGCAGAAACCGCCCAACATCTGAGGCTGCAGTGAAAGCTCTGAATTCCGATATATTGGCCTTTAGACTCACATTCAAAGGAAGTTGCAGAATTTCACACCATTCAATAATGCAAGGATTACTGATGTGTCATTCAGCCCAGTTGGAGAGCGATCCAAGTATGGTCTCTTCATTTGCATCTCATCCTCTGATTTTTCATCTTGTCCACGGCTGTAACAGTGGCACATTGGAGCATAAAGCAGCTGCCCTCTCTCTGCCAATCTATCTGTTGATGCTTTAGACTGTGCTGTTCAAGGTGAGGTGATGCTGTCTGAATCCAGGCCTTTTAGGTAACAGGCCCATAATGACCCAGCTGCAGCGAGGTGTTGCATATTGTGTGATATTCAAGGGAGAACTAGATAGAGCTCTTGAGGATAACGGAGTCAGGGGGTATGGGGAGAAGGCAGGAACGGGGTACTGATTGAGAATGATCAGCCATGATCACATTGAATGGTGGTGCTGGCTCGAAGGGCCGAATGGCCTCCTCCTGCACCTATTGTCTATTGTCTATATTGCTGACATCCCCAGCACTCACCTGGATTTATCCAGAGGTATAAAAAATACTGATCTCTGGCGGCACGTCTTTAGACTTTAGAGATGCAGCGTGGAAACAGGCCCTTCGGCCCACCGAGTCCAGCGATCACCCCGTACACTAGCACTATCCCACACGCTAGGGGCAATTTACAATTCTTACCAAAGTCAAATTAACCTACGAATCTATATGCCTTTGGAGTGTGGGAGGAAACTGGAGCACCAGGAGAAAACACACGCGGTCACAGGGAGAACGTGCAAACTCCACACCGACAGCACCCGTGGTCAAGATCGTACTTTACCACTGTGTCGCCCATGGCTCCGATCCCACTGCTCAGCTGGAGTTTAGTCTGTAGAATGAGGCCACATATTGGATATCTTGCAGAAGTGGAGTTTTCTGTCATTTTACCCCTGCATTAAATCAAACTGTTTCCGACATACTCCTGATGAATGGGGCCATCTACCGAGAGACTGTCCTCACTTTCGCCTCTTCTAATAGAAAGCCCTGTTCTGCGGGTCCACTTGTCAATTTCTGTGTTGTGGAGGAATTGCCACTTAGTTCCATATAACGGGAAACAGCAGGATGTGATGAGCGTTCAGGGATGAGGATACCATCTCAACGTCAGCCACACAGTTTATTGAAGACTATTGAAGTCATTCTCAAATAATGTCAAATAAGACATGTGTAGTCAAATCAATCATCAACAAACCTGCAAGGAATAATGATTCTTTTAAATAGAGGAGTTTCTTGGTTCCCCCAATGTATTCACAGTGTGCTCTATGCATATTGAACAAGTCTGAATCATCATTGGTAGCATTATCATCATTGCAGGTTGATTTGCCTCTTTGCACACTCCAATCAGTACACCATTCCTGCCTTCTCCCCATATCCCTTGACTCCGCTATCATTAAGGGCTCTATCTAACTCTCTCTTGAAAGCATCCAGGGAATTGGCCTCCACTGCCTTCTGAGGCAGAGAGTTCTACAGCTTCACAACTCTCTAAGTGAAAACGTTTTTCCGCTTCTCTGTTCTAAAAGGCCTACCCCTTTTTCTTAAACTGTGGCCCCTGTTTCGGGACTCCCCCAACATCGGGAACATGATAGCAGAGTCAAGGGATATGGGGAGAAGGCAGGAATGGTGTACTGATTGTGGATGATCAGCCATGATCAAGGTGAATGGCGGTGCTGGCTCGAAGGGCCGAATGGCCAACTCCTGCACCTATTGCCTATTGTCCAACTCTTCACATAAGGATATGTAAACTCAAAACATGTTACCTGTACATTTATGAAAGATCAGTCGAAAAGACAATTAACTGAGTTTCTATTCAATTTCATATATCTGCCTTTTCAAGCATCCTTTAATGTCTTGGTAACAAGATCAATCATTCTCAGCTTTAAAATGAACTTCTGACTTAGCATAAATTACTAATTGCTGGGAGTTACAATCCCCTTGCACTTTCTGTATGTAGATCAATTTTCTAACATCACCTTTGACAAATCTGTCCAATTCTGAAATGGTCTCAGCCAGATTTAGACTTCTTGACCAATGGAAATATTTTCTTCCATTAGCATCTTAATAAAACCTATAATTTAGCCCTTAACTTATCAATTTGAATGAATTCAGTCCTAATTTACAGTTTAATCCTTGAAGTTCAAGTATAATTCTGGTAAATCTACAACAAGGCGGCACGGTGGCGCAGCGGTAGAGTTGCTGCCTTACAGCGAATGCAGCACCGGAGACTCAGGTTCGATCCTGACTACGGGCGCCGTCTGTACGGAGTTTGTACGTTCTCCCCGTGACCTGCGTGGGTTTTATCCGAGATCTTCGGTTTCCTCCAACACTCCAAAGACGTAACAGGTACAGGTTAATTGGCTTGGTAAATGTAAAAAAAACAACAACAAAAATTGTCCGTAGTGGGTATAGGATAGTGTTAATGTGCAGGGATCGCTGGGCGGCGCAGACCCGGTGGGCCGAAGGGCCTGTTTCTGCGCTGTATCTCTAAATCTAAAAAAAAACTAACTCCCTTTATCGCCATATATTCTTCCTGAGGTGTGGTGCCCTGTCCAAATATGGTCTGATTCAGGCTTTGCATGACTTTAGCAGAACTTCTACTCCATGCACTTCATGTTTCTAGATTTAAAGATCAACAATGCATTAGCCATAAAGAAGAACTGGTGCTGTTTCAAAGAAAACCCTTAATCATTGAAGTGAACCCATCAGTTTACCATAGTGCCAGCTAAATATTGGCTCCTGCCTCTGAATCCTGCTTCTGACTCTAAACGTTGTGGATGAAGTCCAGGCTACCTGCCAGTAAGGAGTGAGAGTGCACTGTGTTGTTGGAGATGCCTTCTCTCTGATGAGACCCTTTTCAGCCTCGGAATCGAGAAACAACAGCATTGATTTAAGATGAATAGGAAGTAATAATGGTATTAGTGCTCTGGCCAATATTTTTTTTCCATCAACCCAAATCATTATAACAAATTAACTCTTCATGAGAACATTGCTATTTGCAAATTGTCACATTTCCTGAATTGGAATAGCGACTATATTTCAGAAGAGGCAATAAACCACTTCGAGATGTCTTGATGGTGTGAGAGGCCCTATAAAAGTGCTTGTTCTTTAACTTTTTTAAATCATGATCATGAAATTTCAGGACAAGAGTGTTCATTGCCCCAATGGCCCAGATATTAATGGCTCATTAGGCTACTTAGGGGAAGCAAGTAAAAGGGAACCTAATCACTGCAGATCTGGAGCAACATGGAGACTCATGGCATGCCACCTTGGACCATGGCATGCCACCTTGAACCATGCCATCAGAAGAGCAGCTGGTAGTGCTGCTGCCTCACAGCATTCTGGGATCCGAGTTCAACCATGACTTCCCCTGCTGTCTGTGTGGTGCCTGTACATTCTCCCTGTGACTATGTGGGTTTCTTTTGGGTGCTCCATTTTGTCCCACGCAGGTTGGCAAGTTATTCAAGCACTCTAAAATTGTCTTTGGTGTGTAGATGAGTGGAAGGCCCTTGGAGACTGCGGGAGGGAGTTGATGTGGGTTGCATTAGTGTGAAGATGGATGCCTAATGGTTGGCACAGACTTGCTGGGCCATTCTGTGCTGTAGGTCCCAGGTCTTCTGGTCTCTATTTTCCATCTCTGAGAAACATGAGGGAAGGAAACTAGTTCCCTACAACAATTCTCTGGGCATCATCATTGGTGCCTGCATCTTTAAGCCACATTTATGTAATTAACTGCATTTAAATACCCAAGCTATGATGGTGAGATTTAAACTCATGACTCCAGATCATTAATAAATCTGTCTGATTCACCAACATACCACTGTGCCACTGTGGCAAAAAAACGAGCTCGCTGACGGAACTCAGCAGGTTAAGCAGCACCTGTGGAGACAGAGGGTTAGTCAATGTTGTAGATTGTGACCTTGCATCAGGACTCTTTAATCCATTGCTTCCTCAGATGCTTCTTAATCTGCTGAGTTTGATTTTTGCTCCACATTCCAGTATTTGGTTGATTGATTGATTGATAGTTTATTATCACATGTGACGTTACAGTGAAATTCTTTGTTTTCCACATCATACACAACGTACCCAAAGTGACGCCACGTTCAGGGGCCGACAAAGTTACAAACTATTGTTACAATGTTGTCCCCAATGGTCCCTCTTTGATCTTGGCAGCCTCCCCCCCCCCCCCCCTCACGCTGGATCCCTCTTTGTTCTCTCGGCAGCGCGGCCTCGACCGACCTCTGACACCCACCATGGGCACGTCCTCGGCCACCTACAACCAGGTCCTCTTTGGACGGCACCGCAGCGTTCACTGGGAGCCTCCGACGGCCCATCTTGCCCTCTGATGGCTCACCTCACTCTCCAATGGCCCCACCTCGTTCTCCGATGGCCCAACTCACTCTCAGATGGCCCACCTCGCTCTTCTGCACCATCTGCCGTCTCTTCCCTCTTCACCTTTCTATTGTACCCTACTTTCTTAAGGTGGAAGGGCTACCAATGTTAAATTCTCTTCTGTCGTATCTGACCACTGAGCTAATGATCTCTGCACAGTGAATAAGTTGCCCCATTCAACTGAGTGTCCACTTTGATTTGTGGTGATATTCAAGCAATTATGAATATATGATGAATTGGCAATGGACTTCGTCATCAGTATGAATCTCATTGTGATACAGCCTCCTCAAATTGTGAAACTATTATGGCATAAATTTGCTTTCCTTTCATGCTCACATTCTTTGCTGTGCGCTAGACTCAAATTTGTCACTGAATTTCAACTATCTACTTAAAAATGAAAATAAAGTTTTCACCAGTCATTGCCAACCTATAATTCAAGCAAACGTCTATCATCCAGTATTTTTAAAAGAAGGACAATTTCCCCACCTAATATTTATCAATCAGTAAATGGCACCAAATGGTTAATCTGGTCTTCATTTCTAAGCTCGCTGTGCACACAATGGCTGTTATGTGTATTTAATGTACCTGTATATCCAATGTATGTTGTGTAGGGAAGAACTGCAGATGCTGGTTTAAATCAAAGGTAGACACAAAATACTGGAGTAACTGAGCGGGACAAGCAGCATCTCTGGAGAGAAGGAATGGGTGACGTTTCGGGTCGAGACTGTTGTATGTTACTGGCCGTAACAGAGCTTTGGGGATGAATTATTATTAAAAGTGTAATTATATAAGTGTTTTAATATTAAAGATGGTGCAGGAATAATTATAATTAAGAACAAGGGAGAGTAACACCTCCCTTTTATAATTAAGAGGGAGGTGTTTCTGTGAAGGCAATCGGTTGTTTTGATTGGGAAAAACTACTTTCCTTGCCAAAAAAAAAGTATTGGACGTGAAGAAATAGGCTAATGTAAGACAATATATCTGGGCATCAAAACGATAGGTCATACACAGTAATAACTAGCGAGGAGAACTATTTTGATACAATGAAGCAACTGCTGGATCTTAATCTGTGGCTGAAATCACAAATGACATCAAACTTAGATGAGTTATCTTTATTAGTTTTGACCATCTTTTGTAAATCTGTGCATCTAATGCAATCATCTCACGATCACTGACTTTGATAAAGGTGTTCTGTTATTTCTCTCAGATCAATAGCATTGATTATTAGATTAGGGTTACATCCTGATTATGAGTTTCTCTGTCTCGTTCTCTATTTTTAGTGTTAATAATATAACAATGGCCATCAAGTTAGCAATGATAAATTATCACTGTACTCTTCTCCATCTGATCATTTTGCACATAATTTTATTTTCAATTGCTTAACTTTTAAAATACTATTGTGTTCAAGCCATTAGCATCTAGTCGCCTTGGTTTAAAACCAAAGCACAAAAGATCTGATGAAAATTAACCCTCAGGCGTTTCAGCGCAAATCTTTTCCTTATCCCTTTAGTACTCCATAGAATCAAATATTTGGTTTGAATAGACATATTTGTAGTGAAATTAAATGGCGAAGACAAACAAAATAATTTATTATCTTAAAATTTATAAATGTCTGATATTTTAAAACACAAAATTCTGTTTAACAAAATCAGACATTTAATGACTATTTTTTGCATATAATACCAAACTTTAGCAATAGCCATGTCATTATACCAAGCATAGGTATTCCCTTGTGTGTCATTTGTCTGCCACACTGCCTCCAATAATTATAAAATAACCTTGAGATTTTATTGCATATCATGGGATATGTTTTTACAAACACAAGATCATCAGTGATGACTCTTTCAATGTGTGTCAATGGCTGTAAAGCACTTTGGGATTTATTGTTGCAAATAATAAGTAACCAAAAGCATATTTTTTAAAGTAAACTTTGTAATTGTTGACTGAGCAATAGAATATTAGTCAACATAAATCCTGTGTCATTTTTCAATCACATCACGTGAGCTGAACATTATTTATTAGAATCTCCCAATGTGTGCACAAATCTTTCCTGAAATGAGTTATGCCTGGTCTGATCTACCACCTACCTTGAAAAAGCAATCTTGCTCAGGGAATTTCTAATAGATTTTGCTTACACAATACTGCCACTGTGAAATACATGATGCCTTTCATATAAATAGTCTCATGTAAAAGTAACGTTTAATTCCGTACTTTGATCAAGATAAAACACAAATAATAAACAAAGTCAATATCAAACTCCATTATTGAAATGGCTCATATTACAACAACCCTATTAATTAGACGTTGATTCTTATGCAATGAGTTTAGCAATGTGAATCTACTTTGTGATAACACTTCATTTGCAGGTCACATCAAATTCCAATAAGTTGAAGTTGTATCAGCTCCAGGGAGAAATAGCTTTCCAAAGACAAGCTACGTTAGAAACCTAGTGTAGTGTTTGTAAAGGTGATTTTGCAATTATATACTAATATTGGCATTACCTGTATCTGGTTGTACCTGAAGGAAATATTCTAACTTGACACCCGAATACTAACTTAGACTGTCCATGCATGTTTCTTTGGTGTGATTTGATGCCCAGATATTTTTTTACATTAGGTTATTTCTTCACGTCCATTAAATTTGAAATGTTATAAATTCACGCTCTCGGCACAGAACTTCATACAATGGAAACATACATTGAAAATTTGGAAATTCATTTTAATGAACAATAATTGAGGCAGGATGTGCTGCTCTCAGGATGTGAAATTCCAGTAATCTTCGCCATCCATACAATTCCATGCCAAACATGATGGGTAAATAAAACTCACATCATAATCTTCATCATAATCATAATAGTACTTTATTAGCCAAGTATGTTTTGCAACATGCGAGAATTTGATTTGCCATACAGTCGTACCAATAAAGAGCAACAAGACTCCCTAATACATTTTTAACATGAATATCCATTACAGCGACTCCCCCCACATTCCTCACTGTGATGGAAGGCAAAAAAAGCTCAATTTTCTTCCCTTCTTTGTTCTCCCGCAGTCGGGGCACTGGAACTTTCCGTTGTTGGGGCGATCTTGGCTCCCACAGCTGGTGGTCGAGCCCTCCTCCTCGGGGCGATCGAGCTCCCGCATTGGGGGGATCTCAGCTCCACTATGCCGGGCGATCGGACCCCGTTCTATGACTTGGAGCTTCCCGACATCAGTCTCTACCCGAGACTGCGAGCTCCTCAATGATGAAATCCACAGGCCACGGTTGGAGCATCGATCCCAGGCAAGGGATCGCAGGCTCCCATGGTAAGTCCATGACCCCGCGGTGGGGCCCAAAGTCAGTCTCGAGCAAGGCCGCCAGATCCATGATGTTTGGTCGCAGAGCAACCGGAGATAAGATCTGGAAAGGTAAGAGTTTGAAAAACGTTTCCCCCCTACCCCCTCCCCCACCCACCACATAAAACAAACCAGAGAACATTAACATACTTTTAAAACACACTAAAACTAACAAAAAAAGACAAAAAGATAGACAGACTGTTGGCGAGGCTGCCATCGCTGATGGTGCCACCTATACCTTTTATGGATATTGGACATAATTTGATGCAGAAACACAGAATATTGAAGAAAATGGGATGAATTAAAAGGTAGGCACAAGATACTGGAGTAACTCAGCGGGTCAGGCAGCATCTCTGGAGAGAAGGAATGGGTGACGTTTCGGGTCGAGACCCTTCTTCAGACTAATGTCAGGGGAGTGGGCAGGACAGAGATAGAGTGTAGTCAGAGACAGTAAGACTGGTGGGAGAACTTCTCGAAGCACTTTATCATAAGATCATAAGTGATAGGTGTAGAATTAGGCCATTCAGCCCATCAAGTCTACTCCGCCATTCAATCATGGCTGATCTATCTCTCCCTCCAAACCCCATTCTCCTGACTTCTCCCCATAATCTATGACCCATACTAATCAAGAATCTATCTCTGCCTTAAATATATCCACTGGCTTTGCCTCCACAGCCTTCTGTGGCAAAGAATTCCACAGATTCACCACCCTTTGTATTTATTATCTTAAAATTTATAGATGCCTGATATTTTAAAACACAAAACTGTTTAAAACAAAAATCTGACATTTAATTACTATTTTATGCATCTAATAAAATAACTGGAGCAATAGCTATTTCATTATGCCAATGGATGTGAGTCCCCCCGGCTGGTAATCGTTGAGGCATGTCACCTTGTTCTTCTTGGCCACCCTTCTTCAGGACCTTAGACCGTATTAGAGAGAGGTTATAGATGCCCATCAAAAATGCAGGAAGTTGGTCCATACATACTTTCAGAACATAGCAAGGTACACCACTAGAGCCGGATGCTTCCCGATGGTTCCCCCTTGTGAAGGATTTTCTGACACAGGATTAGGGAACACTCGGGTGTTTTCGGTAAGAACACACTCTTCCACTCATTTACTTATGAAGCCTGTGACAACCACAGCATTTTTGGTCAGGTCTGTTACCCAGTATTGGCCAAGCAGTCCCAGAATTGTTCCTTTGCCTCACCTGACCAGCTCTGTACAATTCTCGCTGATGGAGCTGTGCACTTCTGTCATGGCCTATATGCAGGAAGAAGGACAACGTCCACTCTACTGGACATGCCCATGACTCCACCCCTCGCCCACACTTTTCCAAAGTGTTGGCAAGAGATAGAGTCATGGGCATGTCTGGTAGAGTGGCCGTTGTCCTGAATATTGATCTGGTGCTGTAAGAAATGTGCCTGTGATAGTTTGGAAGTATTGTCTTTAAGTCCCTGGCTATGATGGCGAAGATGTCAGGGTACGCCGTCTGATGTTTGTTGACCACAGTGTGCAGCCCGTGCTAGCCAAATGTCGGCCTGGGGTGGATGTGGACTACAGTCAGAATGAAGGAGGTGAATTCATTTCAGAGGGAAAATGAATAGCACTTCACTGCAAGAAGTTCCAGCACGGTGGCGCAGCGGTAGAGTTACTGCCTTATAGCGCTTACAGCGCCAGACACCCGGGTTCGATCGCGACTATGGGTGCTGTCTGTACAGAGTTTGTACGTTATCTCCGTGGTGGCATAGGGTTTCTCCGAGATCTTCGGTTTCCTCCCACACTCCAAAGATTGGCTAATTGGCTTGGTATAAATGTAAATTGTCCCTCGTGTGTGTAGGATAGTGTTAATGTGCGAGGATCACTGGCTGGTGCGGACTCCGTGGGCCAAAGAGCATGTTTTCGCACTAAACTAAAAACTAAGTTCCAGTTGGGGGAAGCAGGAATTGGACATGGCTAAATCTAAATAAGGAGTGAATGAAATGGGATTGAGAGTGAGCTGGGAAGGCACTAATGGGCTGAATGGCCTCCTTCTGTGACATTGTCACTAGGTTTGGCTAGTTTGCCTTTTTCTATGTTGTATCATTCTGCAATGATATTATATTAGGAAGGGTCGCGACCCGAAACGTCACCCATTCCTTCTCTCCTGAGATGCGGCACGGTAGCGCAGCGATAGAGTTGCTGCTTTACAGCGAATGCAGCGCCGGAGACTCAGGTTCGATCCTGACTACGGGTGCTGCACTGTAAGGAGTTTGTACGTTCTCCCCGTGACCTGCGTGGGTTTTCTCCGAGATCTTCGGTTTCCTCCCACACTCCAAAGACGTACAGGTATGTAGGTTAATTGGCTGGGTAAATGTAAAAAAAATTGTCCCTAGTGGGTGTAGGATAGTGTTAATGTGCGGGGATCGCTGGGCGGCACGGACTTGGTGGGCCGAAAAGGCCTGTTTCCGGCTGTATATATATGATATGATATATGCTGCCTGACCTGCTGAGTTACTCCAGCATGTTGTGAATAAATACCTTCGATTTGTATCAGAATTTGCAGTTATTTTCCTTATATTTTTAGTGCTTGTTGGCTATTGCAAGATCAATTGTTGTGAAACCATTGTATTTTGGGAAAATTCAATTTGCTTTCACGTATTTAAGCTTAGCTTTTATATTAGAGGAAATTACTAGACCATTTTTTTTTTGCCTCATTGAATCTCTTGGGAGAAACTTCTGTGTAAATATTCTGATTTGCAAAGGCAATTTAGCAAAACTGCTGAATATGAGAGACTTCTTTTGTTTCAATTATGCAGCCTTGGTATGCTGCCCTTCACAGCAAATAACTTCTGAGCCTCTCTTCTCCCAACACGAAATAAACTATTGTGTGCCATGCCTTGATGCTGCCTGATCTGCTGTGTGTGGATCCAGTATTCAATGCTTTTATGTTAGATTTCCAGCATTCGTATTTTATTCATGCACCGTGGAATATTTAATTATCTCAATCTGCATATATTTATGGCCTCTGCTTTTTTTTCTCAAGAGAAACATGTATTCAGTTCCATTTTGGAATTAAAATATACAGAAAGAATCTAATCCTAATTTGAGCCACAATTCATTGCACGGGCCCTAAAGACAAAATAGATACCAACATTTTTTTTAAATTAATGTAAAAAAATTAGAAAAGATGGGGAAAAAAAAGTGTATTTGTCTTTGAGTTGTTTGAAAGTGTGTTTGTTTTGAAATGCCACAATTGATTTGAAGGTACATATGACTACTCTTTGCAGAAAATGTGGTTCTTCAAACATCCTCATGACTATCAAGGGCTTGGTATGTTATGCATCATATTTAACTTCATGTGTAGGACGGAGCTGGTTCTTCCTTCTTCAGACGGTGTAAACCACCATCTGCAGTTCCTTCCGACACAAATAATTTAGCCTGTCCAACGGTGCCAATTGAGCATAATTCTCCTCCCTCAGTGTGGGTGGGAGAGGGTGCTAATGTTGTTTCACAAATCCTGCAAGTGGATTTGGAGGATTTTTCGAGTGCATCTCTGTCCTCAGTATTTTCATCTCAGCTCCTGGTTGTCAGATGGGGTGGGCCTTTGAGTGTGCAGCCTAGTTGGTCTTAACAGTGCACAAGAATCTATGCATATGGTGGTTATCGACAAGATGCTGGACATTCTTCACTCCTGCACAACATTATCCTTTTGAAAGACAGGGCACCATGTCCACCACCAAACTCATCATGATCCATTTCAATATCAAGGGGTTAATGTTCCAGTCTTACTTCCTCCTGCACTTTCAATCTTTGTCAAGTCTAGTCAAGTTTATTTGTCACATACACATACATGATGTGCAGTGAAATGAAAGTGGCAATGCCTGCGGATTGTGCAAAAAAAATTACAATTACAGCATATAAATTAAAATTAATACAGAAAAGAAAATTTAGTCCCTGGAGTTATAATAGTTAACAGTCCTGATGGCCTATGGGAAGAAACTCCGTCTCATCCTCTCTGTTTTCACTGCATGACAGCAGAGGCGTTTGCCTGACCGTAGCAGCTGGAACAGTCCGTTGCTGGGGTGGTAGGGGTCCCTCATAATCTTGCTTGCTCTTGATCTGCACCTCCTGATGTATAGGTCCTGCAGGGGGGCGAGTGTAGTTCCCATGGTGCGTTCTGCCGAACGCACTATTCTCTGCAGGGCTATCCTGTCCTGGGCAGAGCTGTTCCCAAACCAGACTGTGATGTTGCCAGACAGGATGCTCTCTACAGCCCCAGAGTAGAAGCATGGAAGGATCCTCAGAGACACTCTGAATTTCCTCAGCTGTCTGAGGTGGTAAAGGCGCTGCCTTGCCTTACCCACCAGTGCTGCAATGTGTGTTGTCCATGTCAGATCCTCTTTGATGTGGACTCCCAGGTATTTAAAGCTGCTCACCCTATCCACAGTAGACCCATTTATTTCCAGTGGCGTGTACGTCCTTGGATGTTGAGCCCTTCTAAAGTCCACAATCATCTCCTTAGTTTTAGTGACATTCAAGAGGAGGCTATTGTCCCGACACCAGAGTGCCAGATCAGCCACCTCCTCCCGGTAGGCCTTCTCATCGTTGTCGGAGATCCGGCCCACCACCACAGTGTTATCAGCAAACTTGATGATGGAGTTTGAGCTGAACCTGGCCACACAGTCATGTGTGTACAGGGAGTACAGTAGGGGGCTAAGGACGCAACCCTGGGGGGATCCTGTGTTCAGGGTTGAGGGGGCACATTTATGTGGGATAATACTAGGAGCTTCCAGACATGTCAAAACACCTGAATCTCAACTTGAAGAATCTGCTCTTTTGCCTTCTGACTTTTAGATGAATTAATTAGATGAACTAACAATTAGATGAATTAAAGAAGGCCAGTCTGGGTTTGGCCCAGTATAATAAACATCATACCATATCTGACTGTATCCAAGTTGTATGGGAAGGTACTGCAGATGCAGGTTTAAACCAAAGATAGACACAAAAAGCTGGAGTAACTCAGCGGGAAAGGCAGCATCTCTGGAGGGAAGGAATGGGTGAAGTTTCAGGTCGAGACCCATCGAGAGGAGAATTAAAGTGTTTAGCGACCGGGAGATCAGGTAGGTTCAGGAGGACTGATCGACGGTGTTCAGTGAAACGATTGCCCAGTCTACATTTGGTCTCGCCGATGTATAAGAGTCCACATCTTGAACAATCGATACAGTAGATGAGGTTGGAGGTGGTACAAGTGAACCATTGCCTAATCTGAAAGGACTGTCGGGGTCCCTGGACAGAGTCGAGGGAGGAGGTATAGGGACAGGTGTTGCATCGTCTGCGGTTGCAGGGGAAGGTACCTGTGGAGGAGGTGGTTTGGGTGGGAAGGGATGAGTTAACCAGGGAATTGTGGAGGGAACGGTCTCTTGGGAAGGAGGAAAGGGGTGGAGATGGGAAAATGTGACTAGTGTTAGGATCTCGTTGGAGATGGCAAAAATGTCGGAGGATTCTGTGTTGTATATGACGGCTGATGGTGTGAAAGGTCAGGACTATGGGACTCTGTCTCTGTTTCGACTAGGGAGAGGGGGAGCAAGTGCGGAGCTGCGGGGTACCAAGGAGACACGGGAGATGGGAGAGGAGGAATAATGCGGCACGGTGGCGCAGTGGTAGAGTTGCTGCCTTACAGCGAATGCAGCGCCGGAGACTTAGGTTCGATCCTGACTACGGGCGCCGTCTGTACGGAGTTTGTACGTTCTCCCCATAACCTGCGTGGGTTTTCTCCGAGATCTTCGGTTTCCTCCCACACTCCAAAGACGTACAGGTTTGTAGGTTAATTGGCTGGGCAAATGTAAAAGAAAAATTGTCCCTAGTGTGTGTAGGATAGTGTTAGTGTGCGGGGACCACTGGGCGGGGACCTGGTGGGCCGAAGGGCCTGTTTCCGCGCTGTATCTCTAAATCTAAATCTAGAAGCCCCGTTCCCTAAAGAATGAGGACATCTCGGATTTCCTGGTATGGAACACCTCATCTCGGGCGCAGATGCGGCGTAGACGGTGGAATTGGGAGCAGGGGTTAGAGTCTTTGCAGGAAGCAGGGTGGGAAGAAGTGTAGTCGAGATGGTTGTGGGAGTCAGTGGGTTTGTAATAGGCAGTGTATGCTGTTTACCTGTTCAGCTGTACAACAGTTCCAAAAGGAGTCATCAGCCGCGGTCGAAGTGGTTCATCCTTATCTCCAAGCAGCTATCCTTTAGGATTAGTACAATTTGAGGCATGGATGAGATGGGAGATGTGAGCCATATTATTGTACTGATGTACAGTATAATGAAGGCATCATGGCAATTCCCTGACCATTTGGTACGCATTTGAATGAATCTTGAGATTGCACGTGCTTATGTTAATGGATTTGAAAGCCCTTACAAATAATAAAGTCTTGCGGCTGTTGGAGTGATTCCTGATGGTAACATAAGGATATTCTCTGGCATTCTGTACTGAGAGAAAATAATTCAGAATCACAAACCCCAATGCATTTCCTGTCCAATTGCCTATCAACCATTGAAATGTGATATATGGATTAGCAATGTTAACTAACTTGCTTATCCATATATCCTCCTCCAGCAGTATACCCTGGATATATTATAGTGCCAGCTGAATGAATCCCAAACTGGAAAGGTTGAGGGTGTCAATTTAGTTTAGTGTCATCTGTACCGAGGTACAGTGAAAAGCTTTTGTTGCATGCTATCCAGTCAGCGGAAAGAAAACACATGATTACATTCGAGTCATTTACAGTGTGTAGATATATGATAAAGGGAAAGTGTTTAGTGCAAGGTAAACCAAGTGAAGTCCGATCAAGGATATTCTCAGGGTCACCAATGAGGTAGATAGTTGTTCATGACTGCTCTCTGGTTGTGGTAGGATGATTCAGGTGCCTGATAACAACTGGGAAGAAACTGCCTCTGAATCTGGTGGTGTGCGTTTTCACTAGGGTTGCCAACTGTCCCGTATTAGCCGGGACATCCCATATTTTGGGATAAATTCATTTGTCCCGGAGGGGACCGCCCTTGGCCCGTATTAGAACCGGGGGGCACTGTAGGCCCGGAAGCTACAGGCCCCGAGGCTGTAGGCCCCGACGCTGTAGGTCCCGGCAGTTTAGGTCCCGACACTATAGGTTTCCGACATTTTAGCTCCAGATAGTCTAGGCCCGGGCACTGCCTAATGGAGGTTGTGTAGCTACTCGCCTCCTGGCCCGGGCGGCTGCCGTTGGTGGAGCGGGAGCACGTGGCCGCTGGCTGGGTGAACTCACGTGGGGCGCGGGGCGGTGACCTTGTCCCGTATTTGGGAGTGAGATAGTTGGCACCCCTAGTTTTCACATTTCTATACCTTTGATCCAATGGGAGTGGGGAGAAGATGGAGTGGCCAGGTGAGAGTGATGGTGACTTTCCCAACCATCGTTATGCAGCGACAGCTCTGGGTCCCACTTCAATTAGTGGCCACAGTGGTTCACAATCATCTACTTCAACAAAAGGAGCCTCCTGAAACTCTGGTGATTTTTTTTACAGAAGCCCATCCTCTCCCATCGGTGAAGTGGTGAGTGATAATGTTCTGTTAATGGCTCTCTAACATAAGCAGGTCCTTCATGCAGCTCTCTTTGCTTTTATACCCTCTCTCCCTCCTAACCCTGATGAAGCTTGAACAGAGCGGCTCCTGTAATCAGCTTCACCATTTTTAAAAGATGCTCTTGAATGCAAGCCAAAACAAATGGTGAATAACAAGTAGATTTGCAGTCCACATTGAAAGGGACAATCCCCTGTGAATGTTGCAACGTAATTTACATTGCAGCCCCATTCTCTTCAGCACACTAGTGAGTCAACATCAGATGACCTGGTGACCTGTGTGAAACCTTTGCAGCAATTGTTGGGTTCCCAATTGCATTGTGATTCATACGTATCCGTGAACCTCTAGCCTCCCTACAGCTGGAGCCACATTGAACCTAATATTCTCCACTTTCAATGCAGCAGAGAACAGAAAAGTGGATTTTTTTTTTTGCAGCATGAGTCAACATTGAGATTTTAACCTCACCTGGTTCTCTCCTCCCACCATGATATGGAGGGCAAGATTCAAGGGCAAAACAGATTTTTTTTTTCTCTATAGCTGTTAGAATCAAATTACTGTTAAAATTCTAAAGGAATATGTTTTACTGAATAATTTCCACTTTTGAAAAGTGCTTTAGTGTGGAATGGAGCTCTTTAGTGTGGGCATGTGTCTGTTCACTGGATATGGTGGGCTGGTATCACCTTCACTGTTTCTTGACATCTCTCTGGTCCTCTTTAATAACTTACACAGACAGCACCTAAAGGTTGAGGTTGCAATCCCTCTTTGAATATTTGAAGATGCTGCTTCTCAAGTTCTGGTTACTCCTTAGCCCCATGGTCCTTATCTTCTGGGCATCCATTGTAGAGAAGACTGGTCTGGAGTTTGAAGTCCTGCTGAGTTCCTCCAGCATTTTGTGTCTGTCTTCGTAGAGAAGACTGTGTTGGTCAGTGGATCTCCTGATTGGACTGTTCCTGCGTACAATCAGATTGTTGGGGAAGTCCGTCTGAGCTGATTGCCTGCCCCTCTTCTTTGGTTATGTTTGTGCCTGCATGGCAGAGATCATGTGGTGGCCTCTTGGATGCAGTGGGCACTATAAAGACCAATGTGCATCATGGATAAGAACATTTCAATATAGATTTAATCATAGAGTAACACAGCATGGAAGCAGGCCATTCTGCCCAACTTGTCCATGCTGACCAAAGGGCACTCATGCATATTTATCCCATTTTCCACCAATGACCCTTTGTCTTCTCTGTCCAGATGATCCAAGTGTTCGTCATTTAAATACTTTCATTGACCCTGCCTCCACCACTCTCTCAGACAGTGCATTCCAGCTACTCACCATTCTCTGGGTAAAAAGGTTGCCCTCCATTTCACTCTAAATCTCTTACCCCTTAGATTAGCCTGGATGACTTTGTTGTCATTTACACAAGGGGGAAATTAAATTTCTTGTTCTCATGAACTCAGAGTAAACAGTGCACACTGTGACACAACAATAAATACAACAATAAATACGCCAGGAAGGGCAATCTGAAGTGTTGCAAAAACAATACTGGAGTGCAATACTAGAGAGAATAGCTGACTGAAGTGGAATTAAGAGTAAGAGAATGGGGCAGCACAAAATGTTGGAGTAACTCATCGGGACAGGCAGCATCACTGGATAGCAGGATGCGTGAGGTCTGAAGAAGGATCTCGAACCGAAATGTCACCCATTCCTTCTATCCAGAGATGCTGCCTGTCCCGAGTTATTGAGTTACTCCTTTGAGTGTCTATCTTTGGTTCACTCATCCCTTCCCACCCAAACTATCCTCTCCCTTGGTGCTTTCCCTGGCAACTGCAGGTAGGGTTGCCAATTTTCTCACTCCCAAATAAGGGACAAAAGGTGACATCACCGCCCGGCGCCCCTCGTGACCTCACTCAGCCAGCGGCCATGTGCTCCCGCCCCACCAATGGCGGCTGCCCGGGCTGGGAGGCGGGTTGCTATGCAACCTCCGTTCGGCAGCGCCCGGGCCCCCGGGCCTGCTCTGTACGGGCCTACAGCAGCCCCCGGGCCTACAGTGTCCAGGCCTACCGTGTCCGGGCCTACAGTGCCCCCTCGGCCTAATACGGGACAAGGACGGTCCTGTATGGGACAAACCAATTTAGCTCAATATACGGGATGTCCCAGTTATTACGGGACAGCTGGCAACCCTAACTGCAGGAGATGTAACGCCTATCCCTATACCATCTTCCTCACCTCCATCCAGGTACCCCAACAGTCTTTCCAGGTGAGACAGAGACGTGCACATCATGAAACTAGTCACTGCATTTGGTGTTCCCATTGTGGGAACATCGTAACTGTACATCGGCAAGACTAAATGTAGACTCAGTGTCGGTGCACACGTGCGCTTGGTCCGTCAAAGCTTAGCGGATCTTCCCATTACCAACCATTTTAACTCCTCTTCCCATTCCCATACTGACCTTTCTGTCCCAGTCCTCCCTCACTGCCAGAGTAAGGCCACATGTAAACTCGAGGAATAGCATCTCATATTTCACGTGGGTATCTTGCAACTCAACAGTATGAACTTTGAATTCTCCACGTTTAAATAGTTCCAAAACCCCTCCCCCTTCACCTAACCTCCCTTTCCTCCCTGCAACCCCCCCCCCCAACCAACCCATGTGCCTCACCTGGACTCACACTTATTTCTACCCTCCTCCTTCTACCTATATTATTTCCTCTAGCTTCACAATTTGCTTCTCTTCAATCTTTTTGTCTTACACCTTTTTTTTAATCTCGAGCCATTGTCCTGCCATTTGCCTATTAACCCCGCCCCCCCCCCCTCACCTGAATCCACCTATTACTTACCAGGCTTTGTCTTGACACTCCTCTCGTCCAGCTCACCCCCCCCACCCACCCACCCACCCACCTTAACATTGCCGGCGCAGCTCAGCCGCGGGACGTTTCAGTGCCCGGTGCGGCTCGGCCGCTGGACTTAACATCGCCCGGTGCGGCCGCGGGACGTTTCAGTGCCCGGTGCGGCTCGGCCGCGGGACGTTTCAGTGCCCGGTGCGGCTTGGCCGCTGGACTTAACATCGCCCGGTGTGGCCGCGGGACGTTTCAGTGCCCGGTGTGGCCGCGGGACGTTTCAGTGCCCGGTGCGGCTCGGCCGCGGGACGTTTCAGTGCCCGGTGTGGCCGCGGGACGTTTCAGTGCCCGGTGCGGCTCGGCCGCGGGACGTTTCAATGCCCGGTGCGGCTTGGCCGCTGGACTTAACATCGCCCGGTGTGGCCGCGGGACGTTTCAGTGCCCGGTGCGGCTTGGCCGCTGGACTTAACATCGTCAGCGCTGTTCGGCCGCGGGACGTTTCAGTGCCCGGTGCGGCTCGGCCGTTGGACTTAACATCGCCCGGTGTGGCCGCGGGACGTTTCGGTGCCCGGGGCGGCTCGGCCGGGGGGCCTTCCATCCCCTTGCGGGGGCTGTGCGTGTCGTTTGCCTCGGTAGGGGTCGAGCTGCCTGTCCGTGGGTGCGGGGGGAAGAGAGGGGAAGTTTTGTTGCCTCCATCACAGTGAGGGGGTGTTTGGAGTCACTGTGATGGATGTTTGTGTTGGGGTCGGGTGTCCTGTGTTCTTTTCTTTTTGCTGTATTTTGTGTGACTGCTGAAATTTCGCTCGGTGTTGTGCCGAGTGACAATAAAGTGTTGTTATGTTATGTTATGTTATGTTAATAAGAAAGGCACAAGGTTATCATTGAGACAGGTCACTTTATTTTTCTTGGGGTAGACTCAAAATGCTGGAGGAAGTCCGTGGGACAGGCAGCATCTCTGGAGAGAAGGAATGGGTGACGTTTCAGGTCGAGACCCTTTTCTTGGGGACTGGAATAATAAATTTTAGGCAAATGCTATGTCCTTTGATTTTAATTTATTCCCTCTTTTATCTCCCTCTCATATGGGGAAAGGTTTCCTGCATCCTATCTTATTTAAACCCCTCATAATTCTATATACCTCAGTCACATTCCCTTTTCCACTCCAGGATAAATCAACAGCCTCTTTTTTACAGCTGACATTTAAAAATTATCATTTTTAAAACACGCAAAGAAAAGCACAAAATGGAGGCTTGGGGTTAAACACCAATAACATTGCAGTTCGGTAAGTACATAACCTGATCTCACTCAGTTAGTAAACTCAGCAAATCTTGGAGGCACATTCCAAAGCCCAATCAACTTCAATTAACTTTGGACCTCTCTGAAGTGTGAACACCTGAAATAATTAGATTTATTGTGGATCTGCTAACAGCTACGAGACTAGTTGCAAAGTGAGACTTCCTAATTTAAAAAAATATATATATAGTTATTTATTGTTAACTATGATTCATTGGAAAATTATATTTGCACCAAGGTGCCAATTTGAAGGGGTGCTTTGTCACGGCGGCACGGTGGCACAGCGGTAGAGTTGCTGCCTTACAGCGAATGCAGCGCCGGAGACTCAGATTCGATCCTGACTACGGGCGCCGTCTGTACGGAGTTTGTACGTTCTCCCCGTGACCTGCATGGGTTTTCTACGACACTCCACACTCCAAAGACGTACAGGTATGTAGGTTAATTGACTGGGTAAATGTAAAAATTGTTCCTAGTGTGTGTAGGATAGTGTTAATGTGCGGGGATCGCTGGGCGGCGCGGACTCGGTGGTCCGAAGGGCCTGTTTCCGCGCTGTATCTCTAAATCTAAATCTAAAAAAGTCACTTGCCATTCCTGGCCTTGTCTCCTGTAAGGTTGGATATAGGTCAGAGCCATGGTAGACACAAAATGTTGGAGTAACTCAGTGGGTCAGGCAGCATCTCTGGAGAGAAGGAATGGGTGATGTTACGGGTCGAGACCCTTCTTCAGTCTGACCCTTCCGCTGAGTTATTCCAGCATTTTGTGTCTACCTTCGATTTAAACCAGCATCTGCAGTTGTTTCCTACACATAGGTTAGAGCCATGACCTTCCATACAGTGAACAAAAGTCATTAAAGCAGAACTTTAATGGCGCAAAATGCTGGAGTAACTCAGCGGGACGGGCAGCATCTCTGGATAGAAGGAATGGGTGAGGTTTCGGGTCGAGACCCTTCTTCAGCCGCTCCTATCCAGACAACTCCTATCCAGAGATGCTGCCTTTCCCGCTGAGTTACTCCAGCATTCCGTGTCTAGCTTCGGTTTAAACCAGCATCTGCAGTTCGTTCCTACAACCTTAATGGCACAGTTGGATTTGCAAACCCTATGGCTCCATGATTAAAGTCAGGAATTTAAAATGATAAGCAAGCATCATGCTTAAAAACGAGTGCTACATTACAATCAGTACATTTGCAGCTTCTGTCATTTAGAGACACGTTTTGAGAAGTGTAAGTTAACAAATGGCTGAGGAATAATATCATTAATAATGCACTGTAAATTCCTCAGTGGTCTTACTAAAAATTGCTGTTAATTTTCCAAGTAAAAATCTGTAGCATTGTGGTGTTAGTGTGAGTACATTAGCACTATTTTCTTAGCTGAGATGGGAATTAAAAAAATCATATGGCTGCTTCCTGCACAATGAGGCCCCTAGGATAAGGGAGATGGAGATTCTTGAATCCTGTATAGAACACAAAGTGCTGGAGTAGCTCAAGGAATCAGGCAGCATCTCTGACAAATATGGAACGGCGATGTTTTGGATCTGGGCCCTTGTTCGAACTGACTGTGGTAGGGGGGAGAAACCTGGATAAGAGATGGGAGTGGTACCAAGCCTAGGACGTGAAAGGTGGATACAGGTGACGGGGGGGGGGTTAATGGGCAGATGGGTGGACAAAGACCAGAGATGAAAAGACAAAAGGGTGTAAAAGAAGGAGAGCAAAGCAGTGAAATGTGAAATCAGAAGGATATAGGCGGAAGGAGACGTGGAAAAGAGGAAGGGTAGGGCGGGATAGTGGGAGAACAGGATGGGGCTTCTGGGTTGGGCATAAGTAGAAGAGGTGGGAGAAAAGGGGATGCGTGGTTAAAATGGCTCACAACAGAGAGATCCAGCAGGCCTTGGTGGATCGAGCGCACGATTTCAATGAAAGTCGCCTAGTCTACACACGGTCTCACCGATGAAAAGACCACATCACGAAATTTCAGCAATACATTGGACTAAATATTCCAAGTCCTGGGAGTAAAGCTAAATAAAACACTTCCAGATGATGGGTGGCATGGTGGCGCAGCGGTAGAGTTGCTGCCTTACAGCGCCAAAGACCCGGGTTCGATCCTGACTAGGGTTTTGTATATTTTCCCTGTGACCACGTGTATTTTCTCCAAGATCTTTGGTTTCCTCCCACACTCCAAAGATGCACAGATTTGCAGGTTAATTGACTTTATAAATGTAAAATTGTCCCTAGTGCATGTAGGGTAGTGTTAATGTGCGGGGATCGCTGGTCGGTGTGGACTCAGAGGGCCGAAGGGCCTGCTTCCGCGCTTTCTAAACTAAAATGGAGGGGTGGTAGAATCGTCTTTTCTAAATGGCAATTAATGCTCAGACTATAGTTAATTCTAAATCTGAGATTGATAAAAATGTTGGAGCTAGCCAGAGACACACAAAGACAGTGGGGGGAAACAGGTATCCGTAATCTGTTTGAATGCTGGAACTGGCTCCAGGGGCTAAAATGTCCCTCTTTCCTGGTTCCTCAGCATGGCAACAAAAGTCAGTACTGCAATATTTCAGATACAAGTGAGTTTTTAAAGATGACGTATGTAATAATTACTGCCAAGTTTCTTCTCACAGAGGACAGTTTTGTCCTTTAAATTTGTGATGAGGCTATGTCATTCAGAATTAGCCACGGTCTTAAAGTCAGTCCTGTCCAAATAGGTTTTCCATGCTTCTAGAAACCTGATGGCAAAAGGGAGACTGCTCAATTTAATTTCGCTATTTCACCTATTCCAGGGATCGTACACCCTCCCTGAGCCTTCTGATTTCTCCACTGACATAAAATATTCCAACCACCCCTTAAAATCCTTCTGACTGCTGCATCACTAATAATTGAATTTCCTCCCAGACCCCAGCCCTCCACAATTCTGGACAACTCCACCTTTAAAGAGGTAGGAAGGTACTCTCACAATATTTAAGAGGTATCTAATGAACACACAAATCATCAAGATATCACGAAATGCTGGAGTAACTTATCGGGTCAGGCAGCATATCTGGAGAGAAGGAATAGGTGATGTTTTTGGTGGAGACCCATCTTTCGGGTCTCGACCCGAAACGTCACCCATTCCTTCTCTCCAGAGATGCTGCCTGACCCGCTGAGTTACTCCAGCATTTTGTGATACCTTCGATTTGTACCAGCATCTGCAGTTATTTTCCTACTCAAATCACCAAGGATTAAATGCTGGTAAAAGGTGTAGGAAGGAACTGCAGATACTGGTTTAAACCGAAAATAGACACAAAAAGCTGGAGTAACTCAGCGGGTCAGACAGCATCTCCGGAGAAAAGGAAAAGGTGACGTTTCGGGTCGAGATCCTTCTAAAGATACCTAGTGTAGATGGGTACTTTGTGGTCGACATAGACATAGCGGGTCAAGGGGCTTGTTTCTGCACTATAGATCTTCTGATGATTCTTCAAACTGATTTTTTCCTGACTCATTTTTCTGATCTCTTCTCAGAAACAATGCCTAACAACTCCAATCTCTCATTGCCCCTTAAATCAACCCTTTTGATGTTCTGCAGAGGACAGAATGCTGGAACCGCTACATAATAACATAATGGAAAAGAAATTCATCTTCAGTCACTTGAATTAAATGGACAGTACAGGAGAGGTGTGCAGCATGGGTCCATTCCCTTCAGTCGAGGGACAACTCACCTCGAGTTGTAGGTTCACGAGATTGGTCCCTGGGATGGCGGGACTGACATATGAGGAAAGATTGGAAAGACTAGGCTTGTATTCACTGGAGTTTAGAAGGATGAGAGGGGATCTTATAGAAACATATAAAATTATAAAAGGACTGGACAAGCTAGATGCAGGAAAAATGGTCCCAATATTGGGCGGGTCCTGAACCAGGGGCCATAGTCTTAGAATAAAGAGGAGGCCATTTAAAACTGAGGTGAGAAAAACCTTTTTCACCCAGAGAGTTGTGAATTTGTGGAATTCTCTGCCACAGAGGGCAGTGGAGGCCAAATCACTGGATGGATTTAAGAGAGAGTTAGATAGTGCTCTAGGGGCTAGTGGAATCAAGGGATATGGCGAGAAGGCAGGCACGGTTTATTGATTGTGGACGATCAGCCATGATCACAATGAATGGCGGTGCTGGCTCAAAGGGTCGAATGGCCTCCTCCTGCACCTATTTTCTATGTTTCTATGTTTCTCACTTTCACTCTCGTCATTTCGATCAGCTTTCCCAAATTAGCAAAAGTAGATCATTACAATGAATAGGATTTACCACTCATCAATAGCACCCTCATGGCTTTGAGGCTGGTAGAAACATAGAGACATAGAAAAATAGGTGCAGGAGTAGGCTTTTTGGCCATTCGAGCCAGCACCGCCATTCAATTTGATCATGGCTAATCATCTAAAATCAGTACCCCGTTCCTGCTTTTCCCCCATATCCCTTGATTCCTTCAGCCCTAAGAGCTATATATAACCCTCTCTTGAAATAGGAAGCTAAGCAAGTTTGGATTTAAATAATAGTTGAAGACATTTTACAGCAATGAATATATTGAAACACTAAGTGCTCCGGCAATATGTTGAAACTATATCTTGCTACCTCTTTAAAAAAAGAATTCAGTTGCATCATGTGAAAACTGCTGAAAAATGTTGATGTTTTTTCCAATTATCTGATTATTTGATCAACAGGTGCAAGTTGTGAGAGATGCCAGTGATCAGGGGCAAATTTCCAGGAGCAATTTATTTCCCTTGAACATGTGAAATTAATGAAATATTTTGCTGCCAAGGTCTTGGTAAGTTTGGATACCATATTAATCAAGGTTTCTTCATAATTGGCTGAAATGGAAGGAGACTTTCAAAACTAACGGTCTGACCTGCTGTTCCTGCATGGATAGTGGTTGCAACTAAATTAAAAATAATTAACTAAATTAATTACATATTGCCTGCAATTATATTGCAAGTGCACAGTCCATTTTTAACACAAAGGTCAGATATGTATGCTAATCTGAAAGAACTTTGCCAGTTGAAATCTTGGCCAAAATTTAAATTCAATCCTTCGTAAGCAAAGCTACACTGAATTCAGGTTAGATTAGGGAACAGTGGCCTATATTCTTACCTCTGGATGTTTGCATTGTAAAATATTGTTGCCACAACATGAATCACTGACCTGGATATTCCAGGGAACTGTCAGAAAAATTGAGTATGAGACCTTTGACTTCCCATGTCGTCTGGCCAGCAGCAAAGAGGAGTGAGAAGGATAGTGCTAATTGGCTTTGGATGGCAATTACAAATGTGAGAATCCTTTCACTGAGTGATTCTGTCGCTGGGAGGAAAAGCGCTCTCATTTACGATGGCAGCTGAAGGGCAACATACAGCCTCAAGAAACAGTCCGAGTCTCAAGAAATCAGGGAGTAGGGAGGGGTAAGTGAGAAATTAAGGAAAGGGGAGCCTGAATGATGGATTTTGCGGCATTTTAGGGACCACAACTTCCAGAAGTTACCTTGCCAGTGGTGTAAGAAGTGATAAGGGCAAGGGAGAGGCAGAGAAAGAGAGGCGGAGAAGGAGAGGCAGAGAGAGAGAGGCAG
Source organism: Rhinoraja longicauda (assembly GCF_053455715.1). NCBI lineage: Eukaryota > Metazoa > Chordata > Chondrichthyes > Rajiformes > Arhynchobatidae > Rhinoraja > Rhinoraja longicauda. Next base: position 66,274,030 of record NC_135959.1, on the reverse strand, counting down.
AGAAAGAGAGGCAGAGAAAGAGAGGCAGAGAAGGAGAGGCGGAGAGAGAGGGTGAGAGGCGGAGAGAGGTGGAGAGAGGTGGAGAGAGGCGGAGAGAGAGGCGGAGAGAGAGGTGGAGAGAGAGAGGCAGAGAGAGAGAGAGAGGTGGAGAGAGTTAGGTGGAGAGAGAGAGAGAGAGGTGGAGAGAGAGAGAGAGGTGGAGAGAGAGAGGCGGAGAAGGAGAGGCAGAGAAGGAGAGGCAGAGAGAGAGAGGCGGAGGGAGAGGGAGGCAGAGAGAGAGAGAGAGGGGCAGAGAGAGAGAGGCAGTGAGAGAGGCGGAGAGAGAGAGAGAGAGAGAGAGGCGGAGAGAGAGGGAGAGAGGGGCAGAGAGAGAGAGGCAGTGAGAGAGGCGGAGAGAGAGGTGGAGAGAGAGAGAGGTGGCGAGAGAGGCGGAGAGAGAGGTGGAGAGAGGGAGGTGGAGAGAGAGAGGCGGAGAGAGAGAGGCGGAGAGAGAGAGGCAGAGAGAGAGAGAGAGGTGGAGAGAGTGACGGGGAGAGAGCAGACAGAGAGGCAGAGAGAGAGAGGTGGGGAGAGAGAGAGAGGCGGCGAGAGGCAGGGAGAGAGAGAGGCTGAGAGAGGTGGAGAGAGAGAAGCAGAGAGAGGCAGCGAGAGCGAGAGGCAGAGAGAGAGAGTGTATTTACAACCACAAAGCAGCAGTTCCCAGAAACAGGCAGTGCAGAAGATCAGTGCTTTATCAATTTATGCACAAATAACAAGGAAACAAAAATGCTTCTGTTATCTTCACAGGTCTGATAATTTAAATGAATGCACTTCATGTAAACTTCTCACAAGTTTATATGAGAAATGGAAGTTACCACCCCTGCATCAGAGTACACACGATGTGGAAAAAAGTTGTAATGGATGGCAACCTTCGCCCTGCCCTTGCTACTGTGCCTCTCCCTCTCAGTGTCCCTCCATATTATTTATAAGTGGAAGATCCAATCCTGTCCGAAGCACAAAAGTACACAATGTACATTGCAGCACTACAGTTCTCAAGAGCTTCGCTGCTGAGTGTTGCAGGACTCCCCGTGGCAAGTGTGGGAGTTAAAGCATGTGACGGTGAGAGTAAGACTCAAGGATTTACTGAGTGTGTTGTTGCTATTGGTTCGGGGATAATGCAAGGACATCAACCAACCATTACTGAAATGTTAACATTAGTCCCCAATCAACTAGCCTTTGCACATCGCGATTGTGGGTCGTTGGGAAGGGTATAATTTCAAAGGTAAAGAAAATCATGGAGTACGTAACAGGCAGCAGATCTAATACCACCTGTTTTGTGCCTCTGCCAATGATCATTGTGAGCGTATCGTTCCCAACAGGAGTAGCGTGGGACCTGGCACTATTCGCTCCATCGCTTTGTGCTTTGATTCACCAACATGCTGTTCCTATTTAAAAAATAAATATTTTTCATGCTGCCAGCTAGCCTCGTTGATTTAGGTTTGGGTGTTGCATGGGTGGTGAGTAAGATATATAATTTACAGATCTCCATAACTCCTGCTCTGCGTAATGTGCTGACAAGCGAGCTGCATGGACCAGCACGTCACCTTGTGCACCTGTGAATACAAATGTACCTTCTTCAACCAATTGCATGTCCTCATTGAATCCAGACTAACAACTCCATCAAATATATTATACTGGGTGGCTTCTGAGCAGATTATTTTCTGTGTGTTAAGTGATTATCCCGTATGACACAGTAAAATCTCAACACTGTTAAATAACTAATGTTGACAACATAATGGACATTTTATAAACACTTGCTTTTATGTTTTCTTTTCATTCACGTCTGAATCGTTTCCTTTGATTTCACACTCCATGTATATCTTCCATTCTTCTCTGTCTTTTTTTCTATACTAGTGTTTGATTTCTTACACAGTTTTTTAAGCAGCCTTCCACTTTCCTGCCTATGCCTCGTTTCTTGGCTCGTTAGGTTTTACAGTGAGATGACAGTATTATAAAGCACACAAACAGTGTTGACGGTGCATTAAATATGCTCCATGTTGTGGGAGGAATTGAGATGAAAGTAATATAGGTACACTGCCTGCAAACCACTGCTAACATATAGATGAATTAAAGAAGACCATGCTGGGTTTGGCCCAGAATAATAAACATCATTGTACATCTGACTGTATACAAGTTGTGCAGGAAGAAACTGCACATGCTGGTTTAAACCGAAGATAGATACAAAATGCTGGAGTAATTCAGCGGGACAGGCAGCATCTCTGGGGAGAAGGAATGGGTGATGTTTCGGGTTGAGACCCTTTTTTAGACAGCCGTGTCTGAAGAAGTGTCTCGACCCGAAACGTCACCCATTCCTTCTCTCCAGAGATGCTGCCTGTCCTGCTGGATTACTCCAGCATTCTGTATACAAGTTGTGTTTTGGTATTTGGCTTGAATTTAGTTTTTTAGTTGATTTAGTGATTTAGTTTATCATTTAAAACATGGTTCCTTAAACATTATCCAACCGCATTTTTCATTAAAAAATGAAGTAGGTAAGAGAGAGATTTTTTTTGAACTGCCATTTGACAAGCAATGCCTCAGATGTTTGGAGTGCAGCAGAGGTTCTTTGCAATATAATCTGCAGAATGGTGGCAGTGCAGAAGTGCTGTGCTGCACATTGAATGCTAAAGCTGTGAGGCCAGGCGATTGCCCATTTGTGAATGAAAGCTATCAAAATCAGAGCACAAAATCAAATTTTAACTTTCCCAATATAGACTGGGAGAATCATCGTGTGAAGAGTTTAAATGGGGTGCAATTCCTCAAAAGTGTCCAGGAGAGTTTTCTTAAGCAGTATGTAGAAGCCCCCACACTTGAGAGGGCAACGCTGGATCAAGTATTGGGAAATTGGGAAGGGCAAGTTAATGAAGAGCAACTAGAGAGAGAGTGCGACCTCTCAGGAATCAAAGAGGTCACCTCTGTGTGGAGCCACAGGAGAACGGTCTTTCTCCTCGGTAAATACAGAGGAGAAATACTCATTGAGGACCTTGTCCATCTCCCGTGGCTCCACACAGAGGTGACCACTTTGATTCCTGAGATGTCACACTCTCTCTCTAGTTACCCTTTTCCGCCTATGTATTTATAAAACCTTTTGGGATTGTCCTTAATGCTACCCGCCAGAGATACTCAGAGCAGTCAATGGAAGTGCCTTGTGAGCAGTCAGTGTTACCGTTGAAGAAGTACTGAAGGTACTGTCATGTATGAAGGTAGACAAATCTCCAGGGCCTGTTCAGATATTTCCGAGGACATTGTGGGAAACTAGAGAGGAAATTGCCGGAGCCCTGGTTAAAATTTACGAGTCGTCCTTAAATACAGGAGAGGTGTCGGAAGACTGGAGGGTGGCAAATGATGTGTCTCTTTTCAAGAAGGACTGCAGGGAAAATGCTGGGAACTCTCGGCCGGTGAGCTTAACATCTGTAGTTGGTAAGTTACTGGAGAGTATTCTGAGGGACAGGACATGCATGCATTTAGATGGGCAAGGGCTGATTAGGGATAGTCAGCATTGTTTTGGACGTGGGAGTTCGTGTCTCACAAATCTGATTGATTTTTTTGAAGATATGACCAAAAAGGTTGATGAGGGCAGAGCTGTAGATGTTGTGTACATGGATTTCAGTAAGGCATTCAACAAGTTTCTGCATGGTAGGGTTCCCTGGAAGGTGAGATCGCATGGGATCCAAAGAGAGATAGCTGAATGGATAGCAAATTGGCTCCATGGAAATAAGCAGAGGGTGATGGTGGAGGGTTGCTTCTCAGACTGGAGGCCTGTGACTAATGGTGTGCCTCAAGGTTCAGTGGTGGGCCTGTTACTGTTTGTCATCAACATCAATGACTTGGATGAGAACATACAGGGCAAGATTAGCACGTTTGCTGATGATACAAAACTGAGTGGTTTTGCAGATCGTGAAGATGGTTGTGAAAGATTGCAGCAGGACCTGGATCGATTGGCCAGGTGGGCGGAGGAATGGTTGATGGAATTGAACACAAAGAAGTGTGAGGTATTGCATTTTGGGATGTCTAACAAGGGCAGGACCTGCAGAGTAAATTATAAGCCTCTGGGTAGTGTTGTAGAGCAGAGGGATCTAGGAGTGCAGGTGCATGGTCCCTTGAAGGTCAAGTCGCAGGTAGATAACGTGGTCAAAAAGGCTTTTTGCACTTTGAACTTCATCAATCAGAGCATTGAGTATAGTGGTTGGGAGGTCATGTTGCAGTTGTATAAGACGTTGGAGAGACCACATTTAGAATATTGTGTTCAGTTCTGGGCACCACGTTATAGGAAAGATATTGTCAAGCTTGAAAGGGTTCAGAAAAGGTTTATGAGGATGTTGCCAGGACTAGAGGGTGTGAGCTATAGGGAGAGGTTGAGTAGGCTGGATCTCTATTCCATGGAGCACAGGAGAATGAGGATCTTATAGAGGTGTACAAAATCATGAGAGGACTAGATCGGGTAGATGCACAGAGTCACTTTCCCAGAGTAGGGGAATCGAGGATCAGAGGATATAGGTTCAAGGTGAAGGGGAAAAGATTTAATAGGAATCCGAGGAGTAACTTTTTCACGCAAATGGTTGTGGGTGTATGGAACAAGCTGCCAGAGGAGGTAGTTGAGGCTGGGACTATCCCAACGTTTAATAATAATAATAATATAATATATTTCTTTATTCGTCCCACACCAGGGAAATTTACCGTGTTACAGCAGCAAAGTGGATAGCAAGAGAGCAAGGATCATTCATTATAAATAAAAGATACATAAATTGTCATCAGTTTTCTGTGCATTCTTAGCTGTTATTGTTGACTCGTCTGCTGGGAGCAATGCTGGTTGTGCAGTCTCGCAGCAGCGGGAAGGAAGGACCTCCTATATCTCTCCTTCACGCACTTGGGGTGAAGGAGTCTGTCACTGAAGGAGCTACTCAGTGCAGTGACAGTGTCCTGCATGGGGTGGGAGTCGTTGTCCAGCAGCGATGTTAACTTTGCCATCATCCTCCTTTCTCCCATCACTAGCAGATAAAGTCTGCTCTGGCCCTTTCTGTATAGCGCATCGGTGTTTTCAGTCCAGTCAATAGACAATAGACAATAGGTGCAGGAGGAGGCCATTCGGCCCTTCGAGCCAGCACCACCATTCAATGTGATCATGGCTGATCATTCTCAATCAGTACCCCGATCCTGCCTTCTCCCCATACCCCCTGACTCTGCTATCCTTAAGAGCTCTATCTAGCTCTCTCGAATGCATTCAGAGAATTGGCCTCCACTGTCTTCTGAGGCAGAGAATTCCACAGATTGACAACTCTCTGACTGAAAAAGTTTTTCCTCATCTCCGTTCTAAATGGTCTACCCCTTATTCTTAAACTGTGGCCCCTGGTTCTGGACTCCCCCAACATTGGGAACATGTTTCCTGCCTCTAACGTGTCCAACCCCTTAATAATCTTATATGTTTCGATAAGATCCCCTCTCATCCTAAATTCCAGTGTATACAAGCCTAGTCGCTCCAGTCTTTCAACATACGACAGTCCCGCCATTCCGGGAATTAACCTAGTAAACCTACGCTGCACGCCCTCAATAGCAAGAATATCCTTCCTCAAATTTGGAGACGAAAACTTCACACAGTACTCCAGGTGCGGTCTCACTAGGGCCCTGTACAACTGCAGAAGGACCTCTTTGCTCCTATACTCAACTCCTCTTGTTATGAAGGCCAACATTCCATTGGCTTTCTTCACTGCCTGCTGTACCTGCATGCTTCCTTTCAGTGACTGATGCACTAGGACACCCAGATCTCGTTGTACGTCCCCTTTTCCTAACTTGACACCATTCAGATAATACTCTGCCTTCCTATTCTTACCACCAAAGTGGATAACCTAACACTTATCCACATTAAACTGCATATGCCATGCATCCGCCCACTCACACATCCTGTCCAAGTCACCCTGCAACCTCATAGCATCTTCCTCACAGTTCAGACTGCCACCCAGCTTTGTATCATCAGCAAATTTGCTAATGGTATTTTTAATCCCTTCATCCGGTTTATTTTTGAGGTAGACACCCAGGTACTTATAAGAATCAACAGTTAGTCAGGTACATGGATAGGACAGGTTTGGAGGGATATGGACGAAGTGCAGACAGGTGGGACTAGTGTAGCTGGGACATTGTTGGCTGGTGCGGGCAAGTTGGACCGAAGGGCCTGTTTCCACACTGTATCACTCTATGACTCTATGACTCTACTAAAGAGGTTCAAGGACTAAAATAGTAAATTCTATTTAGATCTAAACCCTTCTTCAGTCTGAACGTCACCTATTCATGTTCTCCAGAGATGCTGTTTGAACGGAGATGAGGAAGAACTTTTTCAGTCAGAGAGTGGTGAAGGTGTGGAATTCTCTGCCTCAGAAGGCAGTGGAGGTCAGTTCGTTGGATGCTTTCAAGAGAGAGCTGGATAGAGCTCTTAAGGATAGCGGAGTGAGGGGGTATGGGGAGAAGGCAGGAACGGGGTACTGATTGAGAGTGATCAGCCATGATCGCATTGAATGGCGGTGCTGGCTCGAAGGGCTGAATGGCCTACTCCTGCACCTATTGTCTATTGTCTATTGTCTATTGTCCAGCAATTTGTTCTTTTTTTTTATAAACCAGCATCTGCAGTTCCTCGCGTCTCTAGAAAGACAGCTGCTGGTTACCTTTCATGAGCATGATTGGTCTGAAGTGTCCACAGTGTTCCTACCCACAGGCACTGCTGAGAATCCCCAGCATTTTATTTTTGTGTTTCAGATTTCTGGCATCCGCGCTTTACGATGCGATGCAGAACTTTACCTAAAATAATAATGACAAAATTCCACCAAGTGCTACTTCACCAATCCCGCCTCTTTTCAGCGCAAAGGGAGCACATTGGAGAATCGGATGAAAAGTGTTGTGGCCTTTCTTTGACCGTGCTTTTGTCACGAGCAGTTCCTCAATGGGGGAGCAAAATTGGTGACAGCTGCATATTTATTGAACATCTCTGATGCATGCTTTATGCAAGTGAATTAAATAGTAGTTGGGGATTCCGGCTTTGCAAAAAAAAATGTTACCTTCACTTAAGAGCCAGTTTCAATTTTTAAGGTCATTCATAGTATTTTTGTTTGCTATCTGCTGACTCCTATTTCCTTTAGAGTGCTGACAGCTGTCCGAGTTGTGAACTGGTGCTGTTGGTTAGTTAGCACCTGTTTATGGATGATGTGAAGCACAAAGCCTCCCAGCCGTTTACGCCACAGCTAAAGGTGGAATTAGGTGATAGGAAACAGAATCTGTCAGAGTCGCAGCAGAAACACCAAGCAGTAGCAAACACATAAGTGAAAACAAGGACCAGACCACAAGACGTTATGGATCCAGTACGAGCTTACAGGAAGTAAGTAGTTGGTCAGTTGGTCATTATGTGTGGCTTTATGTTGAGATCACATCTTGGTGGGAAGCCCATATTTCTGGCAACTCTGCTGTTTTTCTCCGCATCCCTTCTGCCTACCTATTTCTTACAGCAAATACAGAAAAGTGGCAAAGTAAAAGAATCATACGGTAATTGGTTCAGAGATTAATAAACCAAAATGCAGCCCAGATAGTAACGACAAGAATCTTCCTTTACTTCCATGCATCTTGTAAGGAAAACAAGGTTTTGAGTTTGAATGAGTCAGAAGATGCATGAGGCACTTAAGGGCAGTGCTGGAAAATGCGTGCTGTATTGTGATGTATGAGAAACACCACAATTTGATCTGTTCGTTCCCCCCATCACTTATCACGATTGAAGCATCCAGACAGTGTTCACTGTATTGGACACTGCATTAGTTTATCATCATGGGGAACAAATGCAGCAGCAGCTGAAAACATTGCGAGATGTCTTCCAAACATTTTGGGAAGGTTGGATGAGGTATCGAAGAGAACATGCAGCCCAGATTTATGATAAGACTCTGGATGCCTTGGTCAACAAGGTGGAAGGAAATACCAAGGATCCCAGCATCAAGAGACAGCAAGTCAATTAGGTCTATCCTTAAGTGTTATTTGAAGTGGCGAACATGGGGGGACAATCAGGAGTTAAGCAATCTTTATCTGGGTGGTTGTCACAAGACGCTGTGGATGACAAGGTGCAGTTAGTAGAGCTGCTGCCTGACAATGCCAGAAACTGGAGTTCAATATTGACTGTGTAGAGTTTGCACGTGCTCACTGTATGTGTGCTTCTGCTGGGTGCTCTGGTTTCCTCCAGATTCTCATGGCAGGATTATTTGCACGGGGACCCACAGTTCACCCTTGCCTTGAGAAGAGGCACTGAGGCACTACGAGTCTCAGGTTTATGCTGGAGGCTCAGCTTTGGGCTTGAAGATGCAGCACTGGCAGTCTCTGGATTACCCTGGCTGCTCAGTCTTTGCCTCTGTGTGTGGACACAGTCCCTCACTGGCCATGCATGGGTAGGAAGAGGCATAGGCATCTCAGGCTTGCCCCGGCCACCCAGTCTTAGCCTGGCTTTCTGGAGCTTCCTCCCGGCAGCCCTGCCTTGACGACATGGTGACGCCCATGACCTCAGGGTTGTCCCAGTGGCTGAGTCTTCCTTGAACCTGCGAGAGGGACACAGAGCTAGCAGGGAGGCATCTCTATCTCTCGCCTCTTGCAGGAATGCCTTGGTTTTATAACGAGAGGATTTCAGTATAGGAGTAAAGAGGTTCTTCTGCAGTTGTATAGGGCCCTGGTAAGACCACATTTGGAGTATTGTGTACAGTTTTTGTCTCCTAATTTGAGGAAAGACATCCTTGTAATTGGGGCAGTGCAGTGTAGGTTCAAGAGATTGATCCCTGGGATGGCGGGACTGTCATATGAGGAAAGATTGAAAAGAATAGGCTTGTATTCACTGGAGTTTAGAAGGATGAGAGGGGATCTTATAGAGACGTATAAAATTATAAAAGGACTGGACAAGCTAGATGCAGGAAAAATGTTCCCAATGTTGGGGGAATCCAGAACCAGGGGCCACAGTCTTAGAGTAAAGGGGAGGCCGTTTAAAACTGAGGTGAAAAGGAACTTTTTCACCCAGAGAGTTGTGAATTTGTGGAATTCTCTGCCACAGAGGGCAATGGAGGCCAAATCACTGGATGAATTTAAGAGAGAGTTAGATAGAGCTCTGGGGGCTAGTGGAATCAAGGGATATGGGGAGAGGTTGGGCACAGGTTACTGATTGTGGACGATCAGCCATGATCACAATGAATGGTGGTGCTGGCTCGAAGGGCCGAATGGCCTCCTCCTGCACCTATTTTCTATGTTTCTATGTTTCTATAAGGAGTAGGCTGACAAGGCTCAGGTGGATAACCCATTATCAGGTGATTGGACCCAGGCATTGCCAATGATGCTGAGGATTGGCCTCTCCTGGTCTGTCAGCCAGTGGTGGGGATCGGAGGGAGGGTGCACATTCACAGCGGGACCAATTAAAGAAAACTGGACTAGTTTAAAATGGGTAGTTTATGGTCAGTACAGGCTCTAATATTATGACTTAGTGTTTGTGGTGAATGTTATGAAATCTCATTAACTGCATTATTAGCCGTAGTCATTGCTCCATCCGATATACTTCCACCACACGCAGCTAATATTCTTCTGACCCAAACCACCCCCAGAGGCTCACTATTGCACTAATGTGCACACCCATATCTTTCAGCTTATACATCTACTGAACCTCAGCAGATCCAATAACCAGACAGGCGGCACGGTAGCGCAGCGGTAGAGTTGCTGCTTTACAGCGAATGCAGCGCCGGAGACTCAGGTTCGATCCTGACTACGGGTGCTGCACTGTAAGGAGTTTGTACGTTCTCCCCGTGACCTGCGTGGGTTTTCTCCGAGATCTTCGGTTTCCTCCCACACTCCAAAGACGTACAGGTATGTAGGTTAATTGGCTGGGTAAATGTAAAAATTGTCCCTAGTGGGTGTAGGATAGTGTTAATGTACGGGGATCGCTGGGCGGCACGGACTTGGTGGGCCGAAAAGGCCTGTTTCCGACTGTATATATATGATATGATATGATATGATAGGATTTAACTCAACCACAAACAAACCGTCCCCTGCCTTCCAGGAAAGATGGAAGATCATCCCTCCACAAAAACGTCTGGCAGTGGACAATGGCTTCAGCAAAAAGACGCTGGCAATGATCAGAACACCAAAGACTCTGCTGCAGTAGCAGCACAAAGATTGCTGTTGTTGATGGTATGTTTATATGTAATCCACCTTCTCCCATTCCACCTCTCACTTATCCCACAGCAGCCTGTGATGTACAAACCTTCTCCCTGCAGATGTATCAAAACCCTATGTGAGTCTTCTTTGAAAGAGATCAGAACTCCCACCAGATCGGGCAGCTGTCAGTAATCACACAACCAGGAAGACTGCTCTCACCCACTCTGACATTGTGGTGGAAATCAAACCCAAACTGCAGATGCTGGAAATCTAAAAGAAAAATGGAAAACTGGGAGCTCTGCCTGAAGGTTTATGTAACATACTATTGCCATTGGCAGCTTCAATCTTGGGTACATGGAGCTCAAATGTTTGGCATGGAATTGGTGGCCAGTTCCACAGCCAACCAACATCGGCCTGAAGACTGAGCTCCCAGCTTCCGGTGCAGCACTGGCTGAAGTCCTCCCATGATGGAATATGCAATGGAAGCAACAACATCTGCTGGGCACGCTCCTGTGTCTCTGGAGCAGGGATCACCTACGCTTTCTCTCGATAACAATGTGAATTCATCCCGGCCAGTCTGCTGTTGCCTTCGCTTGTATCTGCCAGTCATCGTCCAGATGGCTGGCACTAATGGGGAGATGGGACAATCTAAAGATGGGCCAACTAGGTGAGGGTTACTTGCGGTCTTCCAATTGGGCCACCTGTTGCCTCCTCCATGGCAAGTGAGCAGGCTACCTACCACCTGGGTCCTTCAGAGTAAATGTGCAGGGACTGCGGATATGTGGGAGGACGATTGGTAATTTTTATTGTGTTTTTGGTCTGGATTTGGTTTGCAAATGTAGTTTGGGACGATTACTTAGTTGGGTTTTGTGGCTGAAATAATCAGCAATGGTGGAAAGCAGCAATGGGGACCTAATGGAATGAAAACTGCCTGTAATGTTGGGATGTCACACAACGGGGAATAAGCCCCGATCTTTATCAATTGGGACAGTGTGGAGAGAGTGTCCAGCTTCAAGTTTCTGGGCACTCACATTTCGGAGGACCTAACATGGTCCAATAACACTGCTGCGCTGGTCAAGAAGGCACAGCAACGACTGTTCTACCTAAGAACACTGAAGAAGTCTGGTCTACCCCAACAGCTGCTGACGACATTCTACCGCTGCACCATAGAGAGCATCCTAACACATGGCATCCCTGTGTGGTACCTCAGCTGCACGGAGGCAGAAAGGAAAGCTCTTCAGCGGGTAGTCCGTAGAGCTCAGAGGACCATCGGAACACAGCTACCAGCCTTGGAGGGCATCTACAACACACGATGCCACAGAAAAGCCACCAGCATCCACAAAGACTCTTCACACCCCTGCAACAGTCTGTTCGAACTCCTTCCATCAGGCAGACGATACAAGGCCTTCTACGCCCGCACCTCCAGACTCAGGAACAGCTTCATCCCCAGGGCCATAGCTGCTATGAACCGGTCCTGCTGAGCCGGATGGTCACATCGCACAGTGATCCGGCACAGATCTACTTGCACTTTATTCTGTCTTAAAACTGTTACAATTTGTTTCGTTGGGTTGTTGTTGTTTAAATTAATTAAATTATTGCATCATATGGGAGGTGCATTCCCAATCTCGTTGTACCCCTGTACAATGACAATAAAGATATATTGTATTGTATTGTATTGTATATTGTATTGTTATGGCGAGTCCGAAACTTGTTGGTTGTAGACGAAGTTTATTGCAGCCGCAATATTCGAATACAGAGTTAAACAACAAGGTACAGGACAACCAATACAAACTTACTGTCTTCCTTGAAGACTTCGCCGAACTCTCTCAAACGGGCGCCAAACGCGCACCTGACATCGCTGGCCAATCAGCGATGTCGTTCCCTGGACCAATCCCCATGGTCGCGTTCCCACGTGACCTCGCTGGCCAATCCGAGGGTTCGACGACCTGGACCATTCTCTATGGTCGCTACATGACCCCCCCCAGAACCCGAGGTGCGGAACCTAGCTGGGAGCCGGATTTCGCGACCATAACGAGTACGGAGAGGGACAGCCTGAACCACAGGAGCCGGAGGTTCCGGACTTGGAGGAACAGCCGGAACGAGAGGTTCTGGAGGAACTACCGGCACGGGGGGTTCTGGAGGAACTGCCGAAACGGGGGGTCCTGGAGGAACTGTCGGAACGGGGGTTTCTGGACTGGGCGGAACTAACGGAGGTCGGCCTCTCCTAGGGGTTTGACCGACCAGGACTGGTTGATCCGGGTCCAAATGGGCAGGTTTGAGCCGGGACACCGAGACGAGTTCACTCTTGCCGCCCATGTCTAAGGTGAAAGTAGCCGTTCCCTTACGTAAAACCCGGAACGGCCCTTGATAGACCTTCTGCAACGGGGCGCGATGGGCATCTTTACGCAGAAAAACAAACTCACAGTCCTTCAGGGAAGACGGTTCATGTACCATGGAACACCCATGACGTGAAGTCGGCACTGGAGCCAGGGAGCCCACCCGTTCCCGGAGAGATGCTAACGCTGATGGGACTGTAGGGAGCAGGGCTGAAGGGTCCGGAAACAGATCTCCGGGTACTCGAAGTGTCGAGCCATATACTAGCTCTGCGGACGACGCACCGAGATCTGGCTTAGGAGCAGTCCTGATGCCCAAAAGAACCCAAGGGAGTTGGTCTACCCAGTCCGGGCCTTCAATCCTTGCACTGAGGGACGCCTTAAGTTGGCGGTGGAACCTTTCTACGAGTCCATTTGCCTGGGGGTGATATGCAGTTGTGGGTTGTAACTTGGACCCGTACAGTTCCGCCAGCGCGGCCCAGAGGGACGAAGTGAACTGTGGACCTCTGTCAGTTGTAATAACTGCCGGGACCCCGAAACGAGCTACCCAATGAAGGGCCAAAGTCCTAGCACAAGACGCTGACGAGATATCAAACAATGGGAAAGCCTCTGGCCACCGGGTGAACCGATCCACCACCGTGAGGAGGTGGGTGTAGCCCCGGGAGGAAGGCAAAGGCCCGACCAAATCCACGTGGATGTGGAAAAAACGACAAACCGGGACCTCGAAATCCTGTACGGGGGGCTGGACGTGGCGCTGGACTTTAGCGGTCTGACAGGGCACGCAGGAACGTGCCCACCCCGCTACCTGTTTCCGCAGGCCATGCCAGACAAACCTCGCTGCTACCAAGGCAGAGGTGGAGCGGATGGACGGGTGCGCCAGCCCATGAATGGCATCGAAAACCCGGCGCTGAAGGGAGGGCGGTACTACCGGCCTGGGACGAGGAAGAGAAACATCGCACCAGACTTTCGTGCCCTCCGACCCACAAGCTACCTGGGCCAACTTCAATCCCGAAGTGGTGGACTGGTACGTCGAAACGGTATCCGCCAGGAGCTGTGCCTCCGCGAGCTCCTGGGGATCCACTTCGCAGTCCACCGCCGAAATAGGGGGAAAAGCAGGTCTAGACAGGGCGTCAGCCACGGCATTAAGCTTACCCGCGATATGACGGACATCTGTGGTAAATTTGGAGATAGCAGTCAGGTGCCGCTGCTGGCGGGCCGACCATGGGTCAGACAATTTCGAAAAAGCAAATGTTAATGGCTTGTGGTCCGTAAATGCCACAAATGGGCGGCCCTCGAGGAAATACCTGAAATGACGGACAGCTAAATAGAGAGCCAGAAGCTCTCGGTCAAATGCGCTATATTTCAGCTCGGCCGAATTTAGTTGCCGGCTGAAAAACGCTAAAGGCTGCCAACGGCCACCGACCTGCTGCTCCAGAACTCCACCCACCGCCACGTCAGAGGCATCAACCGTCAGGGCCGTGGGGGCGGAGGGGCTCGGATGGACCAACATGGTGGCGTCTGCCAAGGCTGCCTTAGCTGACGTAAAAGCCGACTCTGCGGCCGGGGACCACAACAACTCTACCGGATTCCCTGCAAGGCATTGGAAAAGCGGGCGCAGGACTCGCGCCGCTGCCGGGACGAATCTATGGTAGAAATTAACTATGCCTACGAACTCCTGCAGCCCTTTTACTGTGGTAGGCCTGGGAAAAGCCCGGATAGCTTCCACCTTCTCGGGCAAAGGGGCGGCGCCGGCAGGAGTAATTCTGTGCCCTAGAAAATCGAGGGCAGGCAGGCCGAATTGACATTTGGAGGGTTGGATAATGAGCCCGTGGTCTTGGAGCCGCTGGAACACGGTCCGCAAATGGGCCTGGTGTTCCTGCACTGAGGGGCTGGCTACCAGGATGTCGTCTAAATAAATAAACAAAAAGGGTAAACCCCGGCCCACGCGGTCCATCAGTCGCTGGAAAGCCTGTGCCGCGTTCTTTAAACCGAAAGGCATACGCAACCATTCAAACAACCCGAACGGAGTAATAGTTGCAGTTTTTTGTATGTCCTCCGGTCGCACCGGAATCTGATGGTATCCTCGCACCAAATCGATTTTGGAAAACACCACCGCTCCTTCCAGCCCAGATGAAAAGTCCTGTAGGTGCGGTATGGGGTAGCGATCAGCCGTGGTGACAGCATTGCGACGCCGATAATCGCCACATGGCCTCCACCCCCCAGATGCCTTGGAGACCATGTGTAACGGCGAGGCCCACGGGCTGTCAGACTGACGGACAATTCCCATTTCCTCCATCTTCCTGAACTCCGCCCTTGCCACCACCAGTTTGTCTGGCGGTAGTCTCCTGGCCCGAGCGAAAACGGGAGGGCCTTCGGTGCGGATGTGATGGACCACACCGTGCTTAGCCGAAGGTGCGTCAAAACGTTGGACGAGCAGCTCTGGGAACTCTGCCAGAATCGCAGCATACGAGTCGGGGGCCGCGACGACGGCCTGGACAGTAGGGCTGGGCGAGGAGGCGATTGTCGGAGCGACGTGCTCATCTTCGGCAGAGGGTCGGAGGTCGTTACCGCGGACATCAGGAACCAGTGAAAAAGCCCAGAGAAAATCTGCGCCCAGGATCGCTTGTTTGACGTCGGCTATGATGAATGGCCATTCGTACGTGCGGAGGCCTAACACAAGGGACATCTTCCGTGTACCGAAAGTGCGAATTGGGCTGCCATTAACCGCGATGAGGGTGGGACCTGTCTTACCCGATCTGGTTTCGAGGTCGGTCGGGGGCACTATGCTGACGATGGCTCCCGTGTCTACCAAAAATTCTGTGTCCGTGAATCGATCATGGACATAGAGGCGCCGGTTCTGGCCAATCGTAACTGCCCCTATGTACGATCGGCCGAGGCATTTCCCGCGAAGGTACAAGGCAAACGACAGTTGCGGGATTCGTTACCCCATCGTAGGTGATAATAGCACCAGCCGCGCTTGTGCGGATCTTTTTGGCGGGCTTTCGGAGAATTGGCGGGAGACGTGGCGCCATCTTGCCGTCGCTGTGGCGTGGTCACTGATGTCGAGACTTTGTTGATTGAACCACTTGCCTTGTTTTTTGCCGCTATGAGCGCGTCCGCTTTCGCTGCATATGCTTCGGGGTCCTTAAAAGAACAATCCGTAAGCAGCAGTCGGACATCCTCGGGAAGTTTCTCGCGGAATGCCTGTTCAAACATCGGGCAATCCGTATGCTCACCGGCTAACATCATCATTTCGGCCATGAGGACGGAAGGCAGTTGGTCTCCAAGATCCGGTAGGTGCAGAAGTTTTGCCGCACCACCATGCTTATTCAACCCGAAGGTTCGTAGTAATACCTTCTTCATGGCCTCGTATTTGTCTTCCGCAGGTGAATTTACGATGAACCGCATCACGCGCTTGGTTGTGTCCGGCGATAGCGCGCTGACGAGGTAGAAGTACTTCGTGGACTCGTCCGACACCTTCTTTATATGGAATTGAGCCTCGGCGTGGATAAACCAAGCTTGCGGTGCGTACGTCCAAAATAACGGAAGATGAACGCCTGCCGCGCTTGACTCCGGTGTGCCCTGCTCAGCCATCGTCAACGAGGCGTCGGGTTCCTGCTCAGTCGGTGATCGTCCAGATCACGTCGGGGTCACCAATATGGCGAGTCCGAAACTTGTTGGTTGTAGACGAAGTTTATTGCAGCCGCAATACACGAATACAGAGTTAAACAACAAGGTACAGGACAACCAATACAAACTTACTGTCTTCCTTGAAGACTTCGCCGAACTCTCTCAAACGGGCGCCAAACGCGCACCTGACATCGCTGGCCAATCAGCGATGTCGTTCCCTGGACCAATCCCCATGGTCGCGTTCCCACGTGACCTCGCTGGCCAATCCGAGGGTTCGACGACCTGGACCATTCTCTATGGTCGCTACATTGTATTGTATTATATGTGGGTGTCACAAGCAGGGCAGCATTGAATAACCTTCAATGATCTGCTTTAAGGAAGTGTGGGGTGAGGAACTGTCTTGCTGCATTGCCTGTGGTAAAGGTGAGGCAGGAGTGATGTCACCAAAGATAGGCACAAAAAGCTGGAGTAACTCAGCGGGACAGGCAGCATCTCTGGACAGAATGAATGGGTAATATTTCAAGTTGAAACCCTTCTTCAGACTGAGAGTCAGGGGAAAGGGAACCAGTTACCAATCCAGCATACATCGGAGGTTCACACAGCATCGCACACCAAGTGTGGCAATCAATGTAGGGTCACAGTTCTTGAAAAAATATTACGAGCAATTTGGCATATCTGGTGTTAAGAAAACCACCAAGTGGTCCAATTTGTGGACAATGTCTGGATGAAGCAGTTACTCTCCATTTATTTCAACCCTGGTTTCATAGGGGGGGAGACAAAGGTTCACGATTTAGTGAACCAACAATTTCTTATTCGGAGTGCCTCAGCTGCAAATTTTGCTTGGCACCAAATGAACTCAGTGTCATGCCCTCAGCATGTGTGCAAAGGTGTGCAAAGGAATAGAAACAAATTGAATTTGTTGGGTTGCTGTTCCTATATTGTTGAAATTATGAGCGCACTCCACGTAGCATTGAAGACTCACGATCCCTCGCTAGATAGGAAAACACCAAGTATGGCTACTAAACTAGCAGGTAATCAAGACACGTATGGAAACAAGAATGAATGAGTGAAATGGGAAGCAGCAGCCGAGCATTTCTACAGAGGTCAGAAACCCGCAGAAATGATACTAACAAGAAATTGTGATAGAGTGAACAAACACGCATGGAACCTACTGGGGAAATTCTCTTGAAATGAAAAATGACTGCAATAAATATAATTAGATTAAAACACTGAAAATTTTGTTTATCTTTGAGTAGACTACTTCAATAGCTTTGAAGCATCCTTTCTCACCAAAGCTCTGTTCATTGTTATCTAATTTCCTGTTGAATCACCATTTGTGCTATAATTGAAAACCTACCCTATCATATTTCTTCTGATTCACTCTGTGCTCTTTCCCACTCTATTTTTTCATGTCATCATCTTTCTCCAGTCACTTTGTGACCAATCCCACGTGGTAAAGATGATTCCACTCGACATTCACCAACTCAGTTCGAATGGCTCGAGTACTCCCATGCTGTGGTAAGGCAAGAAAATTCTGCTTTTGTTCATTCTTCAAGAGAGCAATCTCCTCACGTCTCCTTAATGAAATGTTAAATTCTCATGCCATTCAAAGCTCCATTCCTTCTTCGGACTGGTGTCAGGGGAGGGGGCGGGACAAAGATAGAATGTAGTCGGAGACAGTAAGACTAATGGGAGAACTGGGAAGGGGGAGGGGATAGAGTGGGAAAGCAAGGGCTATCTGATTTTTTCCCTACACATCCTTCCGTAATTCCTTGATTGCCGTAGTCATTATCAAGGAATCTGGTCCTTCTAGTGTCAAACTAACCTTTGACGATGTGGAATAAAATTCTTCACTTGCATGGTGTCTATTCAGAATGTACAAACCTGAGCCTGTGCCAGACCCAATTTTGAAGCCATACTTGTTCTAACATCAGTCAAATTAACAAATAACAATTATATTTCTTTCATTATAGTTTATTTTTGTATTTTCCATCAGCAGCAACTTTTCCCCTGTATATTGTGGCTCTAAAAACACCACCTTAAAATGTTTTTCTCTGAAGTAAAAGAAAATCATAGGTAAGTAACAATAACTACTGCTTGAACATGGATCATGTCTTTGATGTTACAAAATGTCCCAAGACTTTTCACATAAGTGGTACCAAACAATCTTTGACGTCAAACCACGTAAGGAGATAAAAGGACTGATGATCAAAAACTTGATCAAAGAAATAGGTCATAAGCAGCATGTTAATGTAAGCGAGAGCTTCATCGGCAGAAAAGGCAAGGGAGACAATGAAGTCAATGTCTATAATCTTCATGTGGAATTTTCACTTAGTCCTGGATGGTGGACAGGTGGTTAAACATTTCAGCTGGAAGACTCAAGAGATGGTCATCCTCATCACGATTAGGTGGATGTCCCCAGTGACATTGAGAAGAACTATTTCAGTACAGTGGGGAATGGTAGTCCAGTAGTTTTATTGTAGGAGTAGTAATTCACAGACCAACACTGATAATTCATAGACAAGTGTAAAACCCATCGTGTGGCTGGTAGATTTAAATTCTGAAAAGATGCCAAAATTCTGAATAACATGTACAAAATTCTGAATAACATGTATTGATGCCAAGCAGAAACGAAACTACTACACTGTCATAAGAATCAATCTGCATTTTCTTTTGTGCTTTTAGATGCCAATTCCAATTCCAATTGGCAATCAATGGAAATAGTCATCGCCTGAAAAGAGTACTATGTCTTTCAGTATGCTACCACTGAAAATTCTTTATGTCCTGGCATGAAATATGATAAAGACTATTTCTAGGATGTTTTGCACTACTTGGAAAACTGGGAACTTGCTGTTTTCAGCCATCCTTGATACCCAAAATGATTTCTGTCAGGATGGTGAATCTGTGAAATTCTTTGCCACACAAGGCTGTGGAGGCCAAGTCAGTGGATATATTTAAGGGAGAGTTAGATAGATTCTTGATTAGTACAGGTGGCAGAGGTTATGGGGAGAATGCAGGAGAATGGGGTTAGGAGGGGGAGATAGATCAGCCATGATTGAATAGTGTAAGAAAATAACTGCAGATGCTGGTACAAATCGAAGGTATTTATTCACAAAATGCCGGAGTAACTCAACAGGTCAGGCAGCATCTCAGGAGAGAAGGAATGGGTGACGCTTCGGGTCGAGACCCTTCTTCAGACTGAAGAAGAGTCTCGACCCGAAATGTCACCCATTCCTTCTCTCCTGAGATGCTGCCTGACCTGCTGAGTTACTCCAGCATTTTGTGAATAAATAGCCGTGATTGAATGGCGGTGTAGACTTGTTGGGCCGATTAGCCTAATTCTACTTCTATTCCTTATGACCTTATGGTTGCAAATGATGATGCAATGCTGTGAAATGCTTCTTTGCAGCAGTGCAGGGAAACCTGGATACCATTGCTCTGGGGTGCCTGTTATTGGGCATACCTGCCATTGTGTGGTCTTTCCAACAAAACACTGGCGATAAACTAGCAAAGTGAATAATATCTGTCAGGGAAGTGACTGCCATCCTTACGTAGTTGTCTGGCCTACAAGTGACTACGGTTCCACCCGTTTGGTTGACTCTTTTGTGCCCTCTGAAATGGCCACCTCATTCGTGGGCAATTAATGGTGGCCGGATCTTTAGACTTTAGAGAGACAGTGTGGAAACAGGCCCTTGGGCCCACCGAGTCCGCTCCAACTAGCAATCATCCCACACACTAACCTACACACACTGGGACAATTGTTTTACAACTTACCAAAGATAATTAACCTGCAAACCACAATGTCTTTGGAGTGTGGGAGGAAACCAGAACATCCAGAGAAACCCCACGTGGTCATAGGGAGAACATACAAACTCTATACAGACAGCACCCGTAGTCAGGATTGAACCTGTGTCTCCAGCGCTGTAAGGCAGCAGCTCTGCCACTGCGCCACTGTGCCTTACCACTGATGCCAACATCCAATGAATGAATGCCTAAGAAGTTTAAGTACTGGGGCATCAGGGATGACGTTATGTTCAACAATGATTACACCAACACTCTCAGTAGGGTGAAAGTCCAGGTCCACATGGAGCCACAATTCTTCATCATCAGGGCATGTGTGAGGCGATGCTGGCAATCCCGTACTTGCCCTGGCAGCTCGGTCCTGGTCTCGAAAGAGGATACGCGCAGCAAACTCAAGCTTCTCCCTGCAGTTCACCCTTGCCAAGAGAGGGGTGCTGGCGGTCCCAGGCTTGACCCAATGGTTCAATCTTTGCCTCTGTGTGTGCACGCAGTCTCTTGGTGTCTGTGGGCAGGGAAGAGGCATCGGCGGTCTCAGGCTTTCCCCGGCCATTCAGTCTTGGCCTCAGGGGGTAGAACTGGCTGTCTAGGACTTTTCCTGACAGCTCAGTCTTGACCACGTGGTGACGATAGTGGTCTCGGGTTTGGCCCAGTGCTCAGTGTTCCTCCAAACCTGCAACAGGGGAACGCTGGGAGGCCTCCCTCTCTGGCTGGAATGCCTGGGTTTATGAGGAGTACTTCGATGAGGTTCAGGTAGGCCAATACAATACCAGCTAATTGGACCTCGCTGTTTCTTATTTAACTGTGGCCTCAGTGCAATGGTGCTAAGGTTTGGCCTCTCCTGGCCTGTCTGCTGGTGATAGGGATCCAAGTGGCATCTGTGGAAAGAGGCACTGTACAGGACTTAGAATTTAAGAGCAGAGTTAAGAGTTTTTGCAGAGTCAACTGCATCATTCAGGCTCAATGCCAACAATCATTCACTGCTTTGCAAATTGGACAGCAAAAGGTAGTCTGTGATTGGAGACGTCTATCATTTATGAATTAAAAATGAATATTTAATAACAGCAAAGTTCTTCCTGATGCATTTGATGCAGACATATTATTAGCTGAACAGCAGGTGGGCCCCTGATTGGACTAAGCATCCTTTGGTAACTATATATCATATATTTATTTCCTTTTGTTACTCTTTATCAGATATATCACAGCAGAGATAATAATAGAGCTATTTGGATGTTTATTCTGACATTGAGCAACATGATAGATTTCATCTGACAATTTCTTAGTTGCAAAATAATAATAGATGCAAATCTTCAATACTGCTCAATCATACTAAACAGTAACTGAAGCACAAACATATAAATAAGGATGATTTCACATCTTGGAAGTTTTGCATGATTTAGTATGGTAGAACAGCAATGTCTTAGCCAAATACTGTCAAATACATTCTTCTGCCCAGCTATAGAGTTATCAATCAACTCCATTATTTATACTCTGTTGCCTGCAATGCAGATAATTTAAATTGAGATTTTTTAAGACAAGTCAAATTTCACAGAGAACAAAAGCACTGGAGTTGACGAAATGTGTAGGAAAGAACTGCAGATGCTGGTTTACACCAAAGATAGACACAAAATTTTGGAGTAACTCAGCGGGACAGGCAGCATCTCTCGAGAGAAGGAATGGGTGACGTTTCAGGTCGAGACCCTTCTTCAGACTGAGTGTCAGGGTAGAGGGAGAAACAGAGATCAGGAAAGGTAAGGTGTGAAAGATAAGGGCGGCACGGTGGCGCAGTGGTAGAGTTGCTGCCTTACAGCGAATGCAGCGCCGGGGAGTCAGGTTCGATCCTGACTACGGGCGCCGTCTGTACGGAGTTTGTACGTTCTCCCCGTGACCTGCGTGGGTTTTCTCCGAGATCTTCGGTTTCCTCCCACACTCCAAAGACGTACAGGTATGTAGGTTAATTGGCTGGGCAAATGTAAAAATTGTCCCTAGTGGGTGTAGGATAGTGTTAGTGTGCGGGGATCGTGGGCGGCGCGGACCCAGTAGGCCAAAGGGCCTGTTTCTGCGCTGTATCTCTAAATCTAAAAATCTAAATCTAAAACAAGACATCAAAAGAGATGAGAATCAAGGAAAATGTAGAAAAGATCATTGTTAGCTAGGAGAAGGTGACAACAAAGCAAACGGAGATAAAATGTAATTGGGGGGACAGTCAGACTGGTTGGAGAACTGGGAAGGGGAGGGGTGGAGAGAGAGGAAACGCAAGGGTTACTGGAAGTTAGAGAAGTCAATGTCACTGGAGTTATTATCTTGGAAAACAAAATGGGGTGGAGGCAGTTTGGCTATTAAGAATGGTAATATTTAATTAACATCTTAACAAATCTTCAAAATGAAATGTCATTGGATGGCAGGACTTTCATATGAAGAAAGACTGGATAGACTAGGCTTATACTCACTGGAATTTAGAAGACTGAGGGGGGATCTTATAGAAACATATAAAATTCTTAAGGGGTTGGAGAGGCTAGATGTGGGAAGATTGTTCCCGATGTTGGGGAAGTCCAGAACTAGGGGTCACAGCTTAAGGATAAGGGGGAAGTCTTTTAGGACCGAGATGAGAAAACATTTCTTCACACAGAGTGTGGTGAGTCTGTGGAATTCTCTGCCACAGAAGGTAGTTGAGGCCAGTTCATTGGCTATATTTAAGAGGGAGCTAGATGTGGCCCTTGTGGCTAAAGGGATCAGGGGGTATGGAGAGAAGGCAGGTACAGGTTACTGAGCTGGATGATCAGCCATGATCATATTGAATGGCGGTGCAGGCTCGAAGGGCCGAATGGCATATTCCTGCACCTATTTTCTATGTCTATGTTTCTATGTCTGCATTGAGTCTTTCCCTTGGCCTAAAATATGGATGTTACAATTGTTTAAAGTCTGTATGAAGTGACACTTTAAAAAGGCCAATATTCTGTCGTTATTTTACCCAGAAATATCATGTGAATGCTTTTACCATGCATAGCCTAACTAGTACAGGAATGGGAACTATAACCAACATCAGACTCCTTGCTATTGACTATAGGTCCATCTTCAACCACACTCATCTCCAAATTCATAGATGCAGGACTCAGCATTCCCCTCTGCAACTGGATCACTGACTTGCTGAGCCACAGACCAGTCAGTAAGAATAGTCGACGAAACAACATCTGGGCTACATACATTATGACTAACGTACATTCGTGGAAGGTGGTAAAAGTCATTGGAGACATGCTGAACTTACTTAGTCTTCTAAGGAATTAGAGGTGTTGGTGTGTTTTCTTAGCCTTCGCTTCAGCGTAGTTGGTTCATGGCAAATGTTGGTGATTTTTGCACCTAGGAACCTAGGAACTTACAACTGTCAACCATCTCCACCTCAATAACTACCTCCTTTGTTTTGTTGACATTGAGGAGGTTGTCTTGACACCAGTCCATGGGTAGTACTCACACAGGGTATGATTTGCCTGGATAGCATGCAAAAAAATGTTTTTACTGTAGCTCAAGACTCAATGATAATAATAAACCAATAATAACTAAATAAGAATAGATGGAAAGGAAAGGCAGAGCACATACTGCATGTAAAGAGACCATCAGTCCTACTGCTTTATGCTGCTATTTAAGTTCCACATGGGTTTCCTCCCAGTACATCTTCATCCTCTCAGCTTTTCAGCATATTCTCTCTTCTCTTTACTTTATGCACTCAACTAGTTTCCTTCTCAAAGGAGCGTAGCTATTTATCTCAACCATTTCCTGTGGTAATTGAATCCACTTCCCAAGTACTTCATAGGTTGTAAAGAACTGGGGATGTCCAACATTGTGAAATGCACATTAATGTGCAAGTCTTTTTTTTCTTTGATGAGTGCAATATTGAGCAAAGACCTTGCCTTTATGTAGCCTGATTTTGATTTCTCCCAAAAGCAGAAATAATTCTCTCTGCATCAATTTTATTCAATGCAATCAAAATCTTAAAGATATCCACCATATCATTTTTCTAAAGAAAGATGCCTTGACTGTTCAGTCTTTCCCATTCTGCTGTTCCCCACATTCCTCAATTTAATTCTGCAATTTAATACACTGAGATCAGAATTGTACACGATGCTGAAGAGTGGTACAACTAATGTGTGATAAAACATTACATAACTCCACCAGTTTTCAATTCTATTGCCTCGAAACAAGTCCCAGTGTTTAGTGATGCACAGTGTGGTTTACACTGATGGTTTGTAGGCAAAAAAATAAGTTCCAAAATCAGTGCATTCAAATTATTTTCACTTGCACCTTTCATTGGTGTTGGTGGGAGGAAAAGAAAGTAAGTTCTCCACAAGCCAAGGTGGTCTAGGCATTTGTAATGTATATAAATGTAAAGCGTATCTTCAAAGACAAATTTACTTTATTGAATGAACTTGATATATTGTAAAACTTGACACTATTGTTTAGCTGGGAGTCCATTGTCTTCAGTTAAGCATGTTCTATTGATAGCGCTACCTCTGTCTCCTTGTTAAGCAAACCGTAACCCAACAGAATCCACAAACATAACAAAGGCATTGATTTTGAGATTGTACTTCTTGAGGGAATAGCAGGACATCGATCTGGTGCAAGGAAATTAGAAAATGTGATTCCTTTAGCAGAGCAGTGAATAAGACGATAGATTGGTGCGTTCATGAGAAATGAACAGACAGATTCTTACCCTGTACGTGGATCATCAGGAGATGTTGGTGAATTATATTGACAATGTTCTCGGGCAGGGCACAGCAGGGGAAATGTAGAAACACATGAGCAGTGATTGGCTACATTATTGATGGCAATGGGTGTAAAGGCACATGGGACATCAGAGATCCTACTAGTTTAGGAACTACAGATGAAGTCACAAATTGGACAGAATAAGAATAGAACAAGGTCACAACTTGAACAAATCTTTCTCCATTGGAGATTTTTGATAGGTACAATTTAGGGATGTGCAAAGAGGGACCAAAGTAAAAGTTGCAGAATCCATGGTCAGGTTGAGGTGCAGTTTCTAAGTTTGAGCATGTTGGATTGCTTAGTATGTGGACTGTTAAATGAGAGAATTCAGACTGAATTACTTCATTCATTTAATGTTCAAGCATATATGTGGAACGGCTGTCAGCACAGAAATAACATTTAAGTAGAAAGCATTTTCCCTTGTGCAGTAATTCTACGATGTGAGTACAGGTATTCAAAGAAATAACATGGTGGTGATGTCTACTTCTTTGTCCACAGTATGGCATAAGGAAATCACAGGAAGTGATTTCATTGGAAAATCCTTGGATTGTAAGACCATTGTAAGTTGCCAAAGTAGAGATGGTCAAAAGTGTCAAGTACCGAGGAATAAATATCACCCGCAATTTGTCCTAGACCATCCACATCAAAGCTATGGCCAAGAAAGCACAACAATGTCTCTACTTCCTCAGAATGCTTAGGGAGTTCGGGATGTCCCCAGCAACCCTCAACAACCTCTACGAATGCACCGTAGAAAGCATTTTATTAGGATGCAACACAGCTTTATTTGGGAACAGCTCCATCCAAGCCTGCAAGAAATTGGAACAAATTATGGACAAAGCCCAGACCATCTCACAAGCTAATCTCCCTTCCATTGACTCCATCTATGCTTCATACTGTGTTGGAAAGGCCACCAGCATAGTCAAGGACCAGTGTCACCCTGCTCACTTCTTCTTCTACCCTCTCCCTTCAGGCAAGAGGTACAGAAGTTTGAAAACACATAACTCCATATTTGGGGACAGTTTCTTAACTGCCCTTAATCAAACTTAATCGGACTTCAGTGTGAGACCTTGCACTAGTTTTTGTACCCTTTATCTTTTATCTGTGCACTGGGGACAGCGTGATTGCAATCATGCATAGCTTTTTCTTTGACTGGATCGCAGGCAAACAAAAGCTTTTCACTGTACACATGACAATAATAAACTAAGAAAATCTAAATAATAAATTAAACTAATTGCCTCTTCAGACTACAATGGATTTGACTAAACCACCATTGCCTGCAAGTCTGGTCAGGATGCACTAAATGGCAGCAGACTAGAATTTCTTATTCCACGGTGATTTTCCTTTGTCTGTGTTTGGAAGATTGCAGTTATTTTAATTCAATGTTGATGAGTTTAATCCCACCGTTCATGGTTACTTTGGGCTTCAATTCTCTAGCATCTGCTGGTGATTAGTCATACCTTTCTAATTTATGTGACCATGCAGCTGAGAGATTATAGTTTAAAACCAAACTCTGCGAGTTTTATCAGCTATAATTACATCTTTGCTAATAGTTGAAACTGCAGTGTGAATTGCAAACCTTCCTTGGGTTGACAATTCAGGAATGTAATGTAAACTGTCTATCAACTGTCTGTATCCCACTACTGGCCACATCTTCCCAATCCCACTACTGGCCACATCTTCCCATCACCACCCCTTTCAGCTTTCCGCAGAGACCGTTCCCTCCGCAACTCCCTAGTCAACTCGTTCCTTCTCACCCAAACCACCCCCTCCCCAGGTACTTTCCCTTACAACCGCAGGAGATGCAACACCTGTCCCTTTACCTCCCCCCTCGACTCCATCCAAAGACCCAAACAGTCTTTTCAGGTGAAGCAGAGGTTCACCTGCACCTCCTCCAACCCCATCTCCCGTATCCACTGTATCAGATGTCAACTCCAGTACATCAGCGAGACCAAGCGCAGGCTAGGTGATCATAGCAACATAGAAAATAGGTGCAGGAGGAGGCCATTCAGCCCTTCGAGCCAGCACCGCCATTCATTGTGATCATGGCTGATCGACCACAATCAATAACCCATGCCTGCCTTCTCCCCATATCCCTTGATTCCACTAGCCCCTAGAGCTCTATCTAACTCTCTCTTAAATCCATCCAGCGATTTGGCCTCCACTGCCCTCTGTGGCAGAGAATTCCATAAATTCACAACTCTCTGGGTGAAAAAGTTCCTTCTCACCTCAGTTTTAAATGGCCTCCCTTTATTCTAAGACTGTGGCCCCTGGTTCTGGACTCGCCCAACATTGGGAACATTTTTCCTGCATCTAGCCTGTCCAGTCCTTTTATAATTTTATATGTTTCAAAAAGATCCCCTCTCATCCTTCTAAACTCTAGTGAATACAAGCCTATTCGCTGATCATTTTGCTGAACACCTCCGCTCAGTCCGCCTTAACCTATCTAATCTCCCGGTGGCTCAGCACTTTAACTCCCCCTCCCATTCCCAATCTGACCTTTCTGTCCTGGGCCTGCTCCATTGTCAGAGTGAGGCCCAGCGCAAATTGGGGGAACAGCACGTCATATTTCGCTTGGGCATCTTGCACCCCAGCGGTATGAACATTGACTTCCCTAACTTCAAATAACCCTTGCTTTCCCTCTCTCTCCATCCCCTCCCCCTTCCCAGTTCTCCCACCAGTCTCATTGTTTCCGACACGATTCTATCCCTGTCCCTGACATCAGTCTGAAGAAGGGTCTCGATCCGAAACATCACCCGTTCCTTCTCTCCAGAGACGCTGCCTGAGTTACTCCAGCTTTTTGGGTCTACCTGTATCAACTTTATATTTGCATGCAATTTCAATCCATTGTATGTGGTTAATTAAATTATATTTCAGATGGCAAATTGCAGTTTTGCTACTTCCTCTAATCATTACTGTACTTGTGATTTTTTTGGCTAAGCAATTAATTTTCACTGAGGAAATGTTATTCCATTAACAAATTGATTAAGGCCATGCAACGGTGCTTTGATGGAAGCCAGTTTGTGTTTGTTTGTGTTACTGAGCAGTTGACTAATGAGTTTCCCAACACAGATCTGACCAGTAGTGTTGCCAAAGACTGGGGATGAGCCAAACAATTTTGGCTGTTACTCTCCTGAGAATTTCGGATTCTTGCAGAGGCTCAAATAAGGAGGGTCTATTAAAGAAAATAAACAGGCAAATTCTACCCCGTGCAATTCACTTCCTCCCATCACATTTTCTTTAAAAGTCAATTTATAAAGAGCCTTGGTTCCCTGAGGGATGTCGGGACATTGTTTGGTCAATTTCTGAGTGTGTGAATCACAAAGTGGACTTTAATGGGCCACCGTAGACTGCAATGCTGTAAGTTTGCTGGACAGCTCTGAGTATTAACTGCATATTTGCTGCCATGGCGGTTACAAGGTCATGAAGGGAAGTAACTCAGCGGGACAACTCTGGATAAAAGGAATGGTTGATGTTTCGGGTTTGAAAGAAGGGTCTGAAGAAAGGTCTCGACCCAAGACGTCACCCATTCCTTCTCTCCTGAGATGCTGCCCGTCCCGCTGAGTTACTCCAGCACCTTGTGTCTATCTTTGGTGTAAACCAGCATCTGTAGTTCCTTCCTTCTCATGAAGGAAAGTTCCTGGCGAGCTCCTTGGTGGCGCAGTAGGGCAGCTGTCCATGGAGCTGTGCAAAGGATGGCGGCAGAGAGGCAGTCGGGCCGAGAACTATGGGGGACCTGGTGGGGGAGGGGGTGGCAGGTGCTGAGAACAAATAGGGATCAACATAACTCTACTGAGTGCTTCTGTAACTTTGTTGCCTCCAGAAACATGGCGATTCTTTGTGTACTCTGTGTAATGTATGCAAAAGACTAGGTATTTCAGGTACATGTGACAATAAAGTATAATTGAATCATTGAACCATTGATTCATTGAATTATGCCTATGGTCAGCCAGTCAAGATGGCGACTGAGCTGTATGTAGATTGCTTATTATTGGTCGTGACACATATGAGCAGCTGCTCAGTGCTGCTCCATTGGTGAGATTCAACTTCCTTCTGCATTTGCACTTTAGGAACATCTAGTTGACATTTGGAGAAATGTTATGCACAGGACAGGGAGAAAAAGCTGCCAATGATCGTTGCCAAGTGAATGACTCCACTTGTATTGATGTTGATGGACTAGCTGCGTCAATTTATTTTTGGCTCTCATTAACTGTTGGCATGGCACCTGTATAGCTTTTGTCTAGGATGACTATGTTTTCAATAATGCGATCTGCAGCATTGTTGGGTACAGATGCCCATCAAGGAGCAAAGTCCTTATTGTTTGAGATAAATTCACTTTGCCCCTAAACTTCAAGAGTCAAAGGTCAAGAGTCAAGCGTGTTTAATTGTCATATGCACTGAAAACAGGACAATGAATTTCTTAACAGCAGTATAACAGGCCTGTTAACACAGTACTCATAGATAACATAATAAACAAACAGAATCACTACTTTAAAAACCCTAATATTAGTGCAAAAAGCTTGAAGTCCTTAGTGCAACCAAAACAGTTAATTGTTCATAGTTTGGTTAGTGTTTGTAATGTTCAAGAGTCTGATGGTGGTTGGGAAAAAGCTTTTCTTGAACTTGGACTTCAGACTCCTGCACCTTCTTTCTGAAGGCAGGAGTGAAATGAGGGCTTGGCTAGGATGGTGTGGGTCCTTGATTATGCTGGCTGTCTTTTTAAGGCAGCGCCTCCTACAGGTCCAACCAGTGGTGGGGAGGTCAGCACCCATGATCGACCGGGCTGTGTCCACCATTTTTTGTAATCTTCTTTGTTCCTGGGCATTCAAAGTAGAGGAGTTTGTGAGCTTTCTTTATGATAGCATCAATGTGCTGGGTCCAAGACAGATCTTCAGAGATATGCACGCCCAGGAACTCTAAGTGATTGACTCTTTCCACCGCCGACCCATTGATGAAGACAGGTGCACGGATCCTTGGCCTCCCTCATCTAAAGTCAACATCAGCTCCTTGGTCTTGGAAACGACACGATAGAACTTTATTTATCTCAGGAGGGAAATTGATCTGCCAACAGTCATAAAACACAAAACACATGAAATGAAATTAAAGTGACGAGTGGAAAGGATTTTATTCACAAAATGCTGGAGTAACTCAGCAGGTCAGGCAGAGAAGGTCAGGAGAGAAGGAATGGGTGACGTTTCGGGTCGAGACCCTTCTTCAGACTGATGTCAGGGGGGCGGGACAAAGGAAGGATATAGGTGGAGACAGGAAGACAGTGGGAGATCAGGGAAGGGGGAGGGGAAGAGAGGAACAGAGGAACTATCTAAAGTTGGAGAAGTCAATGTTCATACCGCTGGGCTGTAAGCTGCCCAGGCGAAATATGAGGTGCTGTTCCTCCAATTTCCGGTGGGCCTCACTATGGCAATGGAGGAGGCCCATGACAAAAAGGTCAGACTGGGAGTGGGAGGGGGAGTTGAAGTGCTCAGCCACCAGGAGATCAGGTTGGTTAAGGCGGACTGAGCGTAGGGGTGGAGGTAGCGGTCTGGAGGCGGGAGAGTTTGCGAGCCTTGGTGGAGTCCAGGTAGGCGAGATTGGGGATGTGCAAAGATTGGGGGGGGGGGAGGGGAGTCAATCTACCCCACAGAACGGGGAAGTGTTGTACAGTTTGAAAGCCACAGGGAAGAAGGATCTCCTGTGGCGTACTGCTGCTTGCTGCACTACTTGCTACACTTCCCATATTCATCAGTGATAACACCTCAGAAGTACTTTCAGAAAGAATTCTGTGACATTCTGCAGTCATGCGAGGGTAAACCTAAACATTGAGACTGATTAATGAATTTTTTTGGAGAGCTTAGGACTTTATTGGTCCATCTTAAATTAATTCCCATCTGATGTTATAAAAAAAAAAATAGAAATAAAAATATCATGTGTCACTAAATTAAATTGAAATGACAATTTACAATACCAACAGTTTGAGACACACCTCAAGAAAACGGCATTTTTATACTCTGATTCCAACTATCTCTGTACAACCTTTCTGTCTCTGGTAAATTACCAGCTTTCTTGATTCAGATTTTAATCAATTGTTCTCCATTACATGGCCTGAAATATAATTTTTTTATGGTATAGTCTTGTCTACTTATGAAGCTTCTCAAAGATTGGAAAAAGCTGGCATAAACCAGCTCAAGGGAATGAGCTGAGAATGTAATAACCCTTGTGGTCTTTGAATGATCAGCTGTGCTATCTACAAGTAAACATAAGGCATTAGAATAAGAATGAAATATGGGATGAGATTGGAAAAAAAATTAAGAGCTCCTTGCATCATTTGACATTGCTAACCCTGAAACTAATGGCAAGGTGCCTGAGAGTTTATTCTGTCCTATACAGTTCTGAACAGAGCCAATATTCTTTGTTCTTGTTAATGAACCTTTGGGTGATATAAGTAAAAATAGTTAAACAGAAGATATACACAAAAAGCTGGACAGGCAGCATCTCTGGAGTTTCAGGTGGAGACCCTTCCTCAGACTGAAAGTTCAGTCTGAAGAAGGGTCTCGACCCGAAACGTCATCCATTCCTTCTCTCCAGAGATGCTGCTTGTCCCAGCTGAGTTACTCTAGCTTTTTGTGTCTATCTTTGGTTTAAACCAGCATCTGCAGATCCTTCCTACACATAGTAAAACAGAAGTGTGAAATTAAGTAATGACGTCGGCTTTTGAATTTTGTCTTACTTGCTTTGGTTTGCTGCTTTGCTCTCTGAGATAAAGGAATGATGCATGGAAGCAGAAAATATATTTAAAAGGGAGGTTTTACAATTTAAAATATTAGGAAATACAAGTATGTCAGACCCAAGCTAGGTCAATGAATCCACGATGACTTCTTAACTAAGAATTTGAAGGCCAAAACGAGACACTACTTTTGATCTTTTTGGGCAAAGACATGTAAAGTGTGCATGAAATGGAAGTCATGCTCTTCCAGGGTTCAGCAAGCATAGAATAGACAGACATAAAATGCTGGAGTAACTCAGCGGGACAGGCAGCATCTCTGAATAGAAGCAATGATTCCTTCTAACTCAGCGGGACAGGCAGCATCTCTGGATAGAAGCAATGATTCCTTCTAACTCAGCGGGACAGGCAGCATCTCTGGATAGAAGGAAGGCGACGATGACAGGGTGTACAGAGAACTGATCAAGGAGTTTGTGGACCGGTGCCAGCGGAACCGCCTCCGGATCAACGCGGGGAAAACCAGGGAGATGGTGGTAGATTTCCGCAGGTGCAGCCAGGTCCCCCCGACACCGGTGAACATCCAGGGAATGGACATCGGGAGGGTGGACTCTTATAAGTACCTGGGTGTTTATTTCAATAATAAATTGGACTGGACCAAAAACACAGATGCGCTATACAGAAAGGGCCAGAGCAGACTTTATCTGCTGAGGAGACTCAGGTCCTTTGGATTGCAGGAGGCACTCCTAAGGACCTTCTACAACACGGTGGTTGCATCAGCCATTTTCTATGGAGTGGTCTGCTGGAGCAGCAGCATCTCAGCGGCGGAAGGGAAGAGACTTGACAAGCTGGTCAGGAAGGCCAGTTCTGTCCTGGGTTGCCCCCTCGATTCAGTGCAGGTGGTGGGAGAGAGGAGGATGATGGCAAAGTTAACATCGCTGCTGGACAACGACTCTCACCCCATGCAGGACACTGTCACTGCACTGAGTAGCTCCTTCAGTGACAGACTCCTTCACCCCATGTGCGTGAAGGAGAGATATAGGAGGTCCTTCCTTACCGCTGCTGCGAGACTGCACAACCAGCACTGCTCCCAGCAGACGAGTCAACAGTAACAATTAAGGAATACACAGTAAACTGATGACAATTTATCCTTGTCTTTACTTTTATTTAATGAATGATCTCTTGCTTCCACTTTGCTGCTGTAACACTGTAAATTTCCCCGGTGTGGGATGAATAAAGGAATATATATCATTCCTTCTATCCAGAGATGCTGCCTGTCCCGCTGAATTACTCCGGCATTTTGTGCCGATCTTCAGTGTAAACCAGCAACCAAAGCAGCTCCTATTTTTGCTCCTCTTGGCTAACAAGCACAGTGTTATGATTATGAAGGTGGCCAAATAGCAGCTGGGTTGTATTCCCACAGCTTCCCTGCTTCTTTCCCATTTAATTACCAAAGCTCTGGCAAGTAGAGGACCCAATTAACGTGTGAAAGATACAGTCTGATCTCATCATTATCACTGTTTTAATTGAAAATCATGGGAGGTCAACTTTGCAC
Source organism: Rhinoraja longicauda (assembly GCF_053455715.1). Taxonomy (NCBI): domain Eukaryota; kingdom Metazoa; phylum Chordata; class Chondrichthyes; order Rajiformes; family Arhynchobatidae; genus Rhinoraja; species Rhinoraja longicauda. Next base: position 66,241,059 of record NC_135959.1, on the reverse strand, counting down.
CACACCCAAGAGTGAAACCTAGAAGGGTGCCAAGCCAACCTTTCTTGTTTATTTTGTGTGAGAATAGAATAGAATAGCCTTTATTGCCATCCAAGTTATTGTCATGTAAGTTGACAAGTTATTGTCATATAACCTCTTATAGCTGCAAAGAAACATGAGCAGCTCCTTAAGTCTTTTATCAAATCATTAGGTCTCTTCCTTTTTCCTCGCACTATCATTTTTTTTGTTGTTGGAAATAGACCTTCATCCCATTATTGTCATAATGCCAGGGATTGTTCCCTTCAGGAGCTGGGCTGTTTGCTTCCAGAGAAAATCCCTATTCCTCTCCTTCAGCAAGAGGTGCAATTGTGATGATGTACTTAAATAAGGCGCAAGAAATAAAATGCCATGCCTCATGCTGGAAAACCTTGAAGGGCTCCTATACTTCCTGCCTGGAAACTTCCATGTGAGAAAAGCACGCTTGCAGTGAGAGCAATTTTGGGCACCGTATCTGAGGAAGGATGTGTTGGCTCTGGAGGTGCATGTTAGAGGCGGTGTGTTATGCTGAAAATTGTGCATTTCTTGAATCCTCATCGCCAATACAATCTAATTTAAATACCTAGGGGTTTCAAGTATAAGAAGCATAGCTATAAGGTGAAAGGGGGAAAGTTTAATGGAGATGTTTTTTTACACAGTTTTCTTTTACACAGAGGGCGGTCTGGGCCTGGAACGCATTGCCAGGGGCGGTGGCAGAGGCAGATACGATAATGGCATTTAAGAAGCTCTTGGATAGGCACATGGAAATGCAGGGAATAGGGGGATATGGATCATGTGCAAGCTGATGAAATCAGCTCAGCTAGGCACCATGTTCAGCATTAACATTGTGGGCCATTCCTGGGATGTACTGTTCTATGTTCTATGTAAGACTTATGCTTCTGTAGGAACTGACCATCAACTTCCATTGACCTATCTCTGGCAGTTTTGGACTTCATACATGGAGGCCCTAAATCTGCTAAAATTTCCTGGTTAAATTTCTACGTATGTCCACTTCCTTGATCAAGCTTTTATTCTCACCTCAGAACGTCCTCCAGCTTTACTCATTGTCAATTTACCTTCATGGTAATTTTCCGAGCTGCATTTTGGCACATTTTATTGAATTAAAAGTGCGATATAATTCCAGTTTCTAGTCCTCTCCTATGTACTTAAGGGAAATCAGTGGATGTGATTGAATTCACCCAAAATTACATTAATAATTAAAAGCAATTGATTATACTTTTGGTGACAGTCATTCTAACCAGCAAAGCAGGTATACAAAATGTGTTGCAGTGCCTTAAGCTCCTTCACCAGGTCATCAAAAGACATTTACTGAATAAATATTACTGGGTGGTTAAGTAGTGTTCAGAGCTTCAATATAACAGACAATCTGTATTCATGCATTGATCCAAGTCTATCAATAACGCCTCATTCAGGAGCCATATTAACATGATCAGGTCCTAGTGCTAGGAGTCTGTGAAAGTGACAATTCCAATGATGTAATGCGGTACTGTAAACATAAGATCCTAAATTAACATATATCAGCCTTCTTTTAATTTTTGATATTAAAAAACACAGATAAACAGGATCTCGTCCCGAAACCAATAAACAATAGACAATAGGTGCAGGAGGAGGCCATTCGGCCCTTCGTCACCCATTCCTTCTCTCCAGAGATGCTGCCTGTCCCGCTGAGTTGCTCCAGCTTTTTGTGTCTATCTTCAGTTTAAACCGGCATCTGCAGTTCCTTCCTACATAAAAAAATAAAATATATCTGACAAAGAATGAAACTACTGAAAATCAGAACACTGCAATGAAGCAAACTTTCTGCTGAAGACTTGATGCATTATTTATAAACGTGGTTCTTTCGGCACAAACGAGAATTTTTCTGGACCACATTGATTCCTCACACGTGCAGGCGAGCACGTTGTCTCTCGATGCTGAATCAAAAATGAAAATCTATTCACACTTTAGCGTCCACATAGATCTCACCTTGTGATGGACTGGCAGCGGGGTACAGATGCTGGAAAATTAATTTCTTCCTAGATAGGGAGTTCTTGTATGGTATTTGTTTCAGATATATTTAATAGAATAATCACATCGCTTAACAAGCAGTAGAAAGTGTGTTATCTTTTCCAGTTAGTCACAGGCAGCTGCACCAGGTGTACTTGAAATTACCTCAGACCGTAGAAACACATTGAAAGAAGTAGAGTATTTTTGCAAATTGCAATAAGCCTTTTTCTGCACAGGCCTTTTTTTTAAAGTATTTTTGTACTGTGGTTATGTAAACTATAGGTTTTGTCCCAGATGTAAGTAATGGCATATTGGCATATTTATTCATCTATTCTCACCTGCTGTCTATGGCCAGACATTGTTTGAGCAAATAACAATTAAATGTTCCGCCCCCCTGACATCAGTCTGAAGAAGGGTCTCGACCCGAAACGTCACCCATTCCTTCTCTCCCGAGATGCTGCCTGACCTGCTGAGTTAATCCAGCATTTTGTGAATAAATACCTTCGATTTGTACCAGCATCTGCAGTTATTTTCTTATACAATTAAATGTAAAGTCAGTTCTTTATGGAAAGAATGAGCAGTCATATTTGGAAAGGTTCATTTACTCTCACTGATGAAACCAGATTATGATTTAACCCTTGCTCTGACACCTGGTTAATTTCCACACATGTGTAAATCAATTTTAATTTGGAATAAATTATTATTTTCCCCCATTTTTTTTTCCCCCAATACAAGTGAAATTCCATCCCAAACCCAGTGAAAACAAATGCCGTAAATAAGAAACAAGAAAACATTTTCGGAAGATAACTTCATTAGAACGAACATTCATTGCCAAACTGGGATTTTCCGTATGATCTGGTGTGGCCAGTGATATGGATAATGGAAATAACCTTCCTGCAGAGGCACCATCTGTTTTACAATTTCCCTAATGATTTCATAAACATTTCTGTAAATCTGCTGTTTGGTGGATATATTTTTCTCTAAAATGTGTTAAAATAATACTTCAGCTTATCAACCAAACTTTCTCTTACTAAAAAGAAAAAATAGCATTTAATGGGAGGTTTGATGAAGAACCGGATATATAATGGTAATTAACCTGACATGTGGTGTCCAATCTGAAAGGATTATGGTGTGCTGCACAATTATTTATGATGTAGAGTGGCAGGCCAGTCACTGACTTAAGGCACTCAATCTATCTGATTTTAGCAAGACTGGTCAATGCTGAATATCTGATGCTTCATTCATGAATGAAAAATCAGTACTGATTCAATAGACAATAGACAATAGGTGCAGGAGGAGGCCATTCGGCCCTTCGAGCCAGCACCGCCATTCAATGTGATCATGGCTGATCATTCTCAATCAGTACGTGCAGCGTAGGTTCACTAGGTTAATTCCCGGAATGGCGGGACTGTCGTATGTTGAAAGGCTGGAGCAATTAGGCTTGTATACACTGGAATTTAGAAGGATGAGGGGGGATCTTATTGAAACATATAAGATAATTAGGGGATTGGACACATTAGAGGCAGGAAACATGTTCCCAATGTTGGGGGAGTCCAGAACAAGGGGCCACAGTTTAAGAATAAGGGGTAGGCCATTTAGAACGGAGATGAGGAAGAACTTTTTCAGTCAGAGAGTGGTGAAGGTGTGGAATTCTCTGCCTCAGAAGGCAGTGGAGGCCAGTTCGTTGGATGCTTTCAAGAGAGAGCTGGATAGAGCTCTTAAGGATAGCGGAGTGAGGGGGTATGGGGAGAAGGCAGGAACGGGGTACTGATTGAGAGTGATCAGCCATGATCGCATTGAATGGCGGTGCTGGCTCGAAGGGCTGAATGGCCTACTCCTGCACCTATTGTCTATTGTCTATTGTCTATAGTACCCCGTTCCTGCCTTCTCCCCATACCCCCTGACTCCGCTATCCTTAAGAGCTATATCCAGCTCTCTCTTGAATGCATTCAGAGAATTGGCCTCCACTGCCTTCTGAGGCAGAGAATTCCACAGATTCCAACTCTCTGACTGAAAAAGTTTTTCCTCATCTCAGTTCTAAATGGCCTACCCCTTATTCTTAAACTGTGGCCCCTTGTTCTGGACTCCCCCAACATTGGGAACATGTTTCCTGCCTCTAACGTGTCCAACCCCTTAATAATGGCTTATTGGCCCATTATTAAAACCACCTAAACTGAGATGGAACCAAATAACTTTTTTTATGAACTATCTGCTGTTAACTAAATCTTACCTAATTTGAAGGATTAAACATCAATCCAATTGAAAGCATTCTGATAATGGTCTTCAATGATGCAAAAGCGATCAATGAAAATTTAGAAAAACTTACCAAACTATTAAAAAAATGTGGTTCTCTCCCTTTGAGAACATACTATAATGTTGCATGATCAAGAGAAACACAATGGTTCGAAGTGTGTCCATTAATTAGTCCTACACTCATACATGACGGTTTGCACATATCCATGAATTTGCTGAAATGTGAGCAAAAGCGGAGGATCTGGAACCAAGCTGGACAGTACTCAAATATTCCTTCTCCTTATCTATAATGGTAAAGGATTGTATGGTAAAAAAGAAGGCACCAAGGAAGGTCTGAATTAGAGCTGGTGGATTCAGACAAGCACAGAATGCAACACAAAGAAAGACGATAGAAGATTAGATCGTAAGAAAGAAAATAGTGGGAGAAAGGAAAATAAAGAAAAATATCCCATTAAAAAAGTTCTGAGTTTTTCAAAATATCTGACAATAATTCACAGCCTGAAGAAAAGTCTTGACTTTATAATTATTCACTTTCTGCACATCAGGTCTTGATCAGCACGTAGTAATGCTCAACACTTTATAAAAGGGCATTCAAATTGTTAATGACTAGATTTTAACTTTTTATGATGTCTCTACTGGCCCATTCAAGAGGTGTTTTATTGTCATATGTCCCGAAACGCAACTATGAAATTCTTACTTGCAGCAGCACAACAGATACGTACTCTGCAAATACCATAATAATGGTGCAAAGACAAAACAATGCCTCCAAGTCTATGTAATTTGGAGCTTATTGGGAGGTTGTAGTGTTTACTAGCCTGATGGTTGTAGGGAAGAAGTTGCTCCTGAACCTGGACTTTACAGTTTTCAGGCTCCTGTACTTTTTTCCCGATGGTAGGAATCTAGTGTTGGTCTCTGATGATGCTGGCTGGCTTTTTGAGACAACAGCTCCTGTAGATCCCTTTGATGGTGGGGAAGTCAGTACCTGTGATGCACTGGGCAGTGTTCACCTCTTTTCGCAATCTTCTTTGTTCCTGGGCTTTAGAGTTGCTAAACCAGGCCGTGAAGCAACCAGTCAGTATGCTTTCCACTGTACAAATGTAGAAGTTCAAGAAAATATTCGTATGTTGTGCATGTTATTGTCCATGCTATTAATTTTCCAACTAATTCTGGTCTGTGATAAAACTGTCAAAACAACTTTTCAATATATTGTCACTGTTTAATTCAGAATATTAATGTCTAACTTTTAAGCTGTTTGACACCAGAGCATGGAAAAAAAACCCCCAATACTTTATTTACTAGGATTATTTACAAAACTTAGCTGAAGAAATCCAACAGAAAAGAGATTCAGAATCTTTCTGCCTAAAGCAAAATTTACAATGTCTGCAGATGCAAGTGTTACTGGGCTCACTTACTGAAAATGAACCATATGCACTTGTAAGTGCTCTGCAGCCTCCTTCATTTACTTGATATGTGGGAGTCATTTATTGTCTTCTCCAACTCTGCAATTCTGAGATTTAGCATTTAATTTATGATGTACATATGGGTAGAAGCAGCTTTTGGTTGGTGATGAAATGTATTGTAAAAATATGATCTTGGTCGACCTTGTCCCAGCCGGTTCTTTTTAATGCGTGGTTAGGTCCAATAAAAGGATAGAAGCTGTTATAAATACATGAAGAATTTGTTTAAAATGTATTAAAAATATACATGATACTGAATTAAATGGCAGCGTCGAGAAGTTAGATGTTTGCTTTCTTTTTGTTCCTAGTGACCCCTTTTAATTCTGAGGATCCAGCACACACTGTTTGGATTACTGAGCCACAGAATTAGTTTCTACTACATGCTTTGGCAAAATGATGTCCACGTTCATTCAGTACATGTATTAATGCTGTGAGTCTTGTTGGCAGTAATAATGGTTAGGACTTTAGTCCACACATGGCTAATGCATGCTAGAGGTATATAGAGTGCGCAGATCATAATATGGTTCAATGATGCTTTATTTGCCACATGTACAACTGCATATTTTCACATGCGGGCACTGCCATGTTTTGGTCTTTGACCGGATCCTCCCGGAAGAACCAATGTCCTCCTCTTTGTGTCATGTTTGTGTCCTGGGGGCGCCTCCAGCAACCGACCTTGAAGGCGCTGGAGGCGTTACCCCGGTTCACCCTCCTAACAGCCCTTGCTCCAGGGGCCCCCTCCCGAGACCATGGTCTGCCGAGCCTTCGGGTCCTCCGGATGGGTTCTCGGTTCCGTGGGCAGCCGGACCTCTGGGGATCAATCAACGATGTTGCTCCGATCACATTGTTGCCATTTCTGAAGCGGAGTATTCCAGTTAATTGTCCCCCCGACTTCATAAAGTTGAATACCTATTCAGCAGCAAGAAGGATCTCCACCATTTTCAACGGTCTTTCCTCATGCTAATTAAAAAGATAGATGATTTCTGCTGGCTTCTGAAACAATTGAACAAACAGCCATTTCCTTTGGAACAGGGAGTGGTCAGATTAAATTATAATGGGAGAGGAGTCAAGAGTGTTTTATTGTCATACTAGACCAAGTGGACCCGTTGGGCCCAAACCTCTCCTGCATTGGTGCAGCACCCTCTCCTCCACCTCCCCCCTCCCCTCTTCCCCCCTCCCACCTCCCCCCTCCCCCTCCCTCCCTCCTCCCCTCTCCCTCCCCCAAGCCCCCCACCCCTCCTCCCCCCCCTCCCTCCCCCCCTTATTCGAGTCGAAGGAATGGATGGAGGCCATCTGCTCCTCTGAGGGTCTGATTGTTCCAGTTTCTCCTGCTTGGTGTCATCTACGATCTCCATTACAGGAAGTTCTGGGAGGCTGTGTTGTCTGTGGTGCTTCTGTTGTACAGACCGGCAAAGAAGGGTCTGCAGATCCCCAATATTAATAGAGTGAGAGCCTTTGTTGCTTCAGTAAGGCTGCCCTACCTTCAGCTGCAGTGCAGAGCAAGGAGTACATGGGCCATTCCTGCCAAAGACATGGTGGCCACGAATCTTCATGTGCAGCCTTTAGATCGGAGCTGACAATATTTGTGACAGCCAGCAGTGTCACTGACCTTGACACCATTATGGCAAGGGAACTGATAGCATTTAGTTTCCTGCAGTGGAGAATAGCAGGTGAAGTGAGCACGAAGGTGCACAACAATTGCAGCCTCATTCATGGTGAAGGTGCCGTTTTCTACACTGATGCTCCACTTTGTCACTCTGAGAGCATGGCAATTTGTAGCTTTGAACCAGCGTGCAAAATGCATGTCTAGTGTCCTGGTAGCATTCATGCCACCTTGATTCAGTAGCAGCCAGCTACGCTCTGCACTTAAACTATCGTAAACAACAAAATATGCTACTAAGACTGTCTGCTTACGATACTATTCATGACTCTGATGTGCAATTTACAAACAGATGGGGAATATACATACATACAATAAAGCTAGGACAGACACAAAATGCTGGTGTACCTCAGCGGGACAGGCAGCATCTCTGGAGAGAAGGAATGGGTGATGTCACCCATTCCTTCTCTCCAGAGATTCCTTCTATCCCGATGAGTTACTCCAGCATTTTGAGTCTATCTTCGGTTTAAACCAGCATCTGCAGTTCCTTCCTGCACAATAAAGCTATGCTGCCACACAGTCAGATTGAGAAAACTGTTAGTATTGGGAACCAGCTGTTCTATGACCTGGATAGACACAAAATACAAGAGTAACTCAGCAGGACAGGTAACATCTTCCACTGAGTTACTCCAACATTTTGTGGCCAGCTTTGGTATCAACCAGATCTGCAGTTCCTTCCTACAAATGTTCTATGACTTGGCTTGTTCGAGGTGGGGCTGCAATACATGGTTGGTTAATATATATGAATAAGAATGCCGCTAATGTAAACACATCTGCAGGACAGGAAGAGGAAGGATAGTGAAAAAGGAGGAGGAGGAGGAGGAGGAGGAGGAGGAAGCAGAATAAAAGCAAGATTAGGAGGAGGTTGAGAAAGAAAACAAAGAGAGGAAACAGGAGAGGGGAGCCTTTTGCCTCGGGCTGTCCAGAAACACGTGACCAATTGAAATATCTGAAAACACACCCCAAATCACCTTCCATCAGGAGTCCCAACTTCCTTCCCACTGCTCCCACCACGCAAAATAAATGTAAACACAGAAGAAATGTTTCACGCGAATGGCGCAGTGGCAGAGGGGTTTTAGCCTTGCAGCGCCAGAGACCCGGGTTCGATCCTAACTATGGGTGCTTGTTTGTAAGGAGTTTGTACGTTCTCCCCGTGACTGCGGGGGTTTACTCCGGGATCTCCGGTTTCCTCCCAAACTCCTAAGACGTACAGGTTTGTAGGTTAATTGGTGCGGTATAGACAAATAAACTTGACTTGACTTGACTTGACTCGAAGATCGACAAAGGTCCACTCGCACTGGACTGCTGCAGCTTTAATTTGTCTCTCCTTGAAGAGGTTCATAGTATGTGTAGGATAGTGTTGGTGTACGGGGATCGCTGGTCTGCGTGGACTCGATGGACTGAAGGGCCCGTTTCTGTGCTGTATCTCTAAACTAAACTTAATTTATAAATCAAATCATCAAACAAACATCACCCTTCATTCACTCGAAGGTATTTATTCACAAAATGTTGGAGTAACTCAGCAGGTCAGGCAGCATCTCGGGAGAGAAGGAATGGGCGACGTTTCGGGTCGAGACCCTTCCTCAGTCTGAAGAAGGGTCTCGACCCGAAATGTCACCCATTCCTTCTCTCCCGAGGTGCTGCCTGATCTGCTGAGTTACTCCAGCATTTTGTGAATAAATACCTTCGATTTGTACCAGCATCTGCAGTTATTTTCTTATACTACCCTTCATTCACTCAGTCACTTTTTTGTGTGTGCCTCACGTATTCTACTTAATGCTCTGCCAATGGCTTCTGACATTCCCTGGAGGAGCTTGTAGGAAGACATTGAGAATCTTGTGGCCTAGGCACAACCTCTGACACATATCAGCGTGAATGCCCAGTGCTTTGTGTTGGCTAACTAAATATATCAAAAATAACTGCAGATGCTGGAAATCTAAACCAAAAACAGAAACAGCTGGAAACGCTCCAGCAGGCCAGGCCTCATCTGTGGAAAGAGAAACTGAGTCAATGTTTCAGGTCAGTGACCCTTCATTAGAACAGAAAAGGAGACAGTAGAAGCTTGTATAGTTACAGGGAGGATGGTGGTGTGTGCGATCGGGTGACAATGGGGATAAGCTATAAACAAGGTTAACTGGTCTAGAGTGAGTGGCATCTGTAAGTGGGTGAGAAATGTAGGAGGGAATTGGCTCACTTCCAGGCAAGACCTGGAGCACAGATGGAGAGGCAGAGAGGACAGTCAGTTCAAACTCCACTTCTGCCAGGATGTTGTCAGAAAAATATCATTAATCCATCACAGGGCAGGTGGTTCAACTGCTCAGAGCTCTTTTGAACACGGGAAGCCACAACACAAGAGTAGGCTGCATGGCAGCAAACTGACCTTATGTTACATAACATAGAACATAGAACAGCGCAGCACAGGAACAGGCCCTTCGGCCCGCAATATCCATGCTGAACATACGATACAATACGAGATAGATCGATTGGGCTTATATTCACTGGAATTTAGCAGAAGAGAGGGGATCTTATAGGAACATATAAAATTCTTAAGGGGTTGGACAGGCTAGATGCAGGAAAAATGTTCCCCATGTTGGGGGAGTCCAGAACCAGGGGTCACAGTTTAAGGCCATTTAGCACTGAGATGAGGAAAAGCCTTTTCAGCCAGAGAGTTGTGAATCTGTGGAAGGCAGTGGAGGCGAATTCACTGGATGTTTTCAAGAGAGAGTTAGATATAGCTCTTAGGGCCAACAGAATGAAGGGATATGGGGAGAAAGCAGGAACTGAGTACTCATTCTGGATGCTCAGCCATGATCATATTAAATGGTGGTGCTGGCTCGCAGGGCCGAAGACCTACTCCTGCACCTATTTTCTATGTTTCTATGATAGAATTTTATTTATCCCAGAAGGGAAATTGGTCTGCCAACAGTCAGCACTTTGGTCAACGTGGGTTGTTTTTAAATGTGCTATACAAATAAAATTGACTTGACTTGACTTGATAAAACATAAGATACATGAAACATGAAATTAAAGTGACGAGTGGAAAGGATTGGGGATGTACAAGGATTTGGGAGGGTTGAGGTTGGGGGGGGGGGGGGGGGGGGGGGGAGAGGGAAGTCAGTTACTCCATGACAGATAGGGGAGGAGTTGTACAGTTTGATAGCCACAGGGAAAAAGGATCTGCTGTGGCGTTCTGTCCTGCATCTTGGTGGAGCCAATCTGTTGCTGAAGATACTCCTCACGTTGACCAGTGTGTCATGTTTCACGTGTCTTGATTTCAGGTTAAACTAATCTCCTCTCCCTCCAGATGATCCATACCTCTCAATTCATTGTACATATCCTTGTACTCCAAGTAAATATTTGAAGGCTTAAATACCGCTATCGTACCTACCTCCACCATCATCCATGGCAGTCCATTCCAGGCACCCATCAATCTCTGTGTGAAAAATGTTCCCACACATCTCCTTTAAACTTTCCTCCTCTCAACCTAAAGCAATGTCATCTAGTCTTTGACATTTCTACCCTGGGAAGAAGGCCTGACTGTCTACCCTATCTATGTCTCTCATAATTTTATATACTTCTATTAAGTCTTCCCTCAGCCTCCAGAACTGCAGGCAATATTACAAATGCAGTCAAACCAAAGTCACATAAATCTGCATTTTATCTTGTTTAAAATCATACGAGGATAGGCAACATAAAAGGAAGTGTTAGTCAGTGTTGGCCATTTGTATTTGAATGATGTGCCTGCCATGTTGAATGCCTTTCTTTTTGTGCAAGCCATGAAATATGGGCATTAGGTTTGCAACAATCTGGGGATGCCATGAAGCATGTGAGCACTGGGTACAAATTCTAATTGATAGATTTTTTATGTAAGGAGGTGTCTGTGCATTGAGCAATATAGATGGGTTTTGGTGCATGGTGTAGTCAATAGCATTTTCAAAGAGTAATCTTGTGCATACATGCAAGATCATTTTTCACAGCAGTTTTCTCCTTTTGCCTTCTGAATATGTGCTTGGTGAGGCAGAAATCTCTTCTTTGCTCTGATGCACGTTCTGTGCAGAGATCTCAAGTACAGCAGTGAAAAAATATAGTGCAGCGGCGGCATCTTCTCCCGCCCCGAGTCGCGGGGCTTGGGTCGGCCCGCCGCGGACCTTTCACCGTCCGGCGCGGCCTGGAACGCGGCAACTTCAACAGCCTGACCGCGGGAGAAGACGGCAGGGGAAGAGAAAAGAAATTCTGGCCTTCCATCACAGTGAGGAGGTGACTGGAGGCAACTCACTGTGATGGATGTTTATTTTTTTTTGTTTTGTGTTGGTTGTGATTGTGTGTGAAATTGCTTATTTTTATTGCTCTATTGCTGGACTGTGGGTGACCTTTCATTTCACTGCACATCTTGTATGTGTATGTGACAAATAAACTTGACTTGACTCGAAGATCGACAAAGGTCTACTCGCACTGGACTGCTGCAGCTTTAATTTGTCTCTCCTTGAAGAGGTGCAATCTGGCTCTACGTAGTGGAGGCCACCTTTAGGTAATGCCAACCAGTCACAAAATTAGCTCCTCTGCTGAGGCACTGAACCAATTAACAGCTGAGTTAGCACCGGCATTATACTGTAATCATATAAATAATCAAGTTTGTGATTCCTATCTGGAAGCAACGGCTGCAATGTGCTTACCCATTCATGGGGTCAATTAAATTTAGCTTCACCTATGGTTTTATCATACACACTAATTGACAGTTTTTTCAGCATCAACCTTTTTTATGATCTGTTCGTTCATTTACGTCCACCCATAAGCATTGAATAGCGGATGATGATTGTAGATTTAATTTTAATTACTTGGATTTATATTTTTGCACCGTGACAATATAAAGCCTTAATTGAAGCATTGTAACATGTGGCTGGCTGCACAACCATACTGGAGAAGCTGCTATACCTTCATTGCAGGTATTTATTCACAAAATGCTGGAGTAATGCTGAAGAAGGGTCTCGACCCGAAACGTCACCCATTCCTTCTCTCCCGAGATGCTGCCTGACCTGCTGAGTTACTCCAGCATTTTGTGAATAAATACCTTCGATTTGTACCAGCATCTGCCGTTATCTTCTTATACCTTCATTGCATGCCACCTGAACACCTTAATCTATATATTACTACAACCGCTGTGGTGGATGTTTATGTTAACTTTTATGTAATGTTTTGGACAAATGTAGATCCCACACAGAATATACTGAGTCCAGGGCAGAGTGTACTTCAGATAGGGCCAGTGGTCTCTGTGTCAGAACATAGGTGGCTCAAGTCCCACTCCAGGGGCAAAGGCATTGTTAACTATTTTGTAGTTGTGTGTCTTGTTGCTTTTTTTTTAGTATGGCTGTATGGTAAATCGAATTTCACTGTACCTTAATTGGTGCATGTGACAATAAACTGACCTTGAAACCTTGAAACGATTTATGGCTCTGTGAGGACATTTGCAACTTTCATTATTGTTAGAAATGCCTTTCATACCAGGTTCTGTAACTTATCTTCAGAAAGGGATGGTTGAGACACTAGGATTTGAGGTAAAATAATTTGCATTTGTTCTGCTGTGAATCTGACCATGTTTCGTTGTACAACAGATGATTCTTTCCAACTGTGCACAGTTCCAAGTTTTTATTTTTTTACCGGCTTAAAAATATTTTCTCTGCTTAAAAAATGCAAAGCTGTTTGGTAAACTGGAAATAAGCACCACCTTTCATAGAATGTATAAATGCATTAGGCAGCAATATTGAACAGACTATTGGCTGTCTTTCCCATGCAATATTTCCAAAAATGCGTTGTATAGAAATAATAAATGATTATAAGAGACACAAAAGTCTGCAGGTGTTGGAATCCTGAGCTAAAACCAAAATACTGGAGGAGCTTGATGGATCAGGCATCTAAGGAGGGAATAGTCAGATGGCATTTCGGGTCAGTCTTGACCCAAAACATGTGTCAGTCCATCCCCTCCGCAGACGGTGCCTGTCCTGCTGAGTTGCACCTGGTCTTTGTTTTTAGCTTAATAATAATAATCGTAAATAGTTTCTTACATGATATCAGGACATTATAAGATACTTTACACCTATTAAGTAGCTTTCAAATGCAGGTACAATTGTTACCTAAGGAACACAAAGTCCTACAAAACCAACAAAGCGATAACGATCAGAAAGTATCTTATTTGTTGTGATGTGGGTTGAGCAAAAAGAAAAATTGAAGAGAAAGATATTTAAAGACCAAGCCCTTGGACTTAACACAATGCTTGTGGTTTACTGTACAGAAGAGATCTCTGCCTGAAGAAGGGTCTCGACCCGAAACGTCACCCATTCCTTCTCTCCTGAGATGCTGCCTGACCTGCTGAGTTACTCCAGCATTTTGTGAATAAATACCTTCTGCCCTTCTTAATGCTTGTGAAACTAGCACTACCTTAAGCAGGCATCTCAAGGTACTGGGAAGATACCACCAATGTTGCCTCTGCAAACTGCCAATCCACCTTTCCTTTCAGGCATCTCATGTTCCATCTTTGCGAGAATCTGTGGTCCCCACATTGGCTTCAGTGGCCACTCCTGAACTCTAAAAATGGAGAGTGGAAGCAAGTTATCCTTGAACCTGAGATAACGCTGAAGAAAGAAAGAGCAAGGCTGGAGGATATGATATTGGCCAGACGCAGGGATGGTGTCCGCCACTGTTTTATTAACATCTGCCTGAACGCCAGTCCAGAAGGATGATATTCTGCATCAAAGTATTAACCTACAATTTGCCCTCAAATCTCTGTAGTTGGATTCGACTAATAACCTTCTGAGTCTATGGTAACTGTGCAAACAATTCAGCGTAATATAATGTCATTTGGCGTTGCTAATACACATCAGTAAAATACTACAGAGCAGATGTTTTACTGAAATTGACCCTTTATTGCTTTCTCTTCATCTAACTGCTGTGGGAATCACAACTGATCACATGATTGCTGACTTCAGGGAGGGATAGCCGAAGATTCATCACTGATGGCAGTGGTGAGAGTTAACCGCTTTATGTTCCTGCTCATGAGTAGCTATGACATTCTGTCCCAGCACATCGATGCAATCACAAAGATGCCTCTGCTTCCTCAGACGATTGAGAAGATTCGGTATGTCACAGAATACTCTATTGAGCTTCTATAGGTGCACGACAGAGAAGTGCTAACTGATTGCACCACAGCCTGGTTCGGTAACTCAAATGCTCAAGAATGAAATTGGATGCAGAAAGTGGTGGACATTGCCTGGTCCATCACAAATATTGACCTCCACACCATTGAAGGGATCTACAGGAAGCACTGCTCAAAAAGACATCTAATATCAACAAAGACCTACACCATACGGGCCACGCTTTCACCTCATAGCTACCACTGGGAAGAATGGTGACTTCCAGGTTCAAGAACAGCTTCTTCCACCAACTATCAGGCTCTTGTACCACACCGTATAACCCGAACCACAATCCGACCTCAGCACTAATCTACTATGAATTTTGTTGAACGTGTACTGAGTACTATAGACAATAGACAATAGGTGCAGGAGGAGGTCATTCGGCCCTTCGAGCCAGCACCGCCATTCAATGTGATCATGGCTGATCATTCTCAATCGGTACCCCATTCCTGCCTTCTCCCCATACCCCCTGACTCCGCTATCGTTAAGAGCTCTATCTAGCTCTCTTTTGAATGCATTCAGAGAATTGGCCTCCACTGTCTTCTGAGGGAGAGAATTCCACAGATTCACAACAGATTCACAAAATATGGTTAGCACAATTAATGCCTGATTACCTAGTATTACCGATATTTTAAAAATTATTGACATTTGTACATTTATTTGTTCTGTTGTTGCATTAATATGACTGCAAAGCTACTGAAAATAATAATTTCATTGTTCCGCTCCCGGTGCTTATGACAATCAAACACTCTTAATAAATGGCATTAATTGTACAAACTCCATTCAATTGGGGTGCTTATCTATTAATTATATCTCTTTTTGTAATAATTACCATATTGTGATAATGGTATTTATTCTAGACACTTATCATCGCGCATGTTTCAAGCAAATTAAGACCAATAAAATATTTAAAGAGCTGAAAGAAATAAAATTCTCATTATCACGTTTCAAAGCATGGTGGTGATCAGGATGTAATGATATGGAAAATACAATCACAATGTTGTCCATGACTTATACACTCGGTGCATGCAACTAAACACTAGTTGCTGACAATTGAGAACCATTTGCAGAAGTGCTGATCGGGCGAAAAGGTCCACCAAAAGATTACACACAGAGAGTGGTGAGTCTGTGGAATTCTCTGCCACAGAAGATAGTTGAGGCCAGTTCATTGGCTATATTTAAGAGGGAGTTAGATGTGGCCCTTTTTGCTAAAGGGATCAGGGGGTATGGAGAGAAGGCAGGTACAGGCTACTGAGCTGGATGATCAGCCATGATCATATTGAATGGCGGTGCAGGCTCGAAGGGCCGAATGGCCTACTCCTGCACCTATTTTCTATGTTTCTATGTTTCTATTACTGTGACACTGAGCAGTAAAATGTGCTACACTGATGACAACATGTTCCAATCTAATCCCATTTTATTTACCCTTGCTACATACTTTTATGCAATGATTGGACCACAGAAACAATGGGTCCTCTGTTGCAGCATAATGTAAGATAATATCTTGAAAACATGTTTTATTGAGTTTATAAGCATCCAATTTTCTTATGTGCTCTGTTTAATTTAAAATTCTACTTCTTGTAAATTTTAGTTTTCCATTTTGTCAGCTATGTCATCATTGATGAAACTTTTAACGCTTGTCATAGAACTACCGGGAGTTCAACTGTCCATGACATCTGGAGCCTCCCTAACCAATCATTCATTCTGTTTCTCCATTTGTCTCAGATCTAGCTAGGTCTCTGATCTGTTGGTCAACCCTCCATTTTGTGACTGTCCAATGATGTTTCTCACCTTACAAAATCAAGCAAGAATGTTATCAATTTGTGTAGGAAGGAACTGCAGATGCTGGTTTAAACCGAAGATAAACACAAAAAGCTGGAGGAACTCAGCGGGACAGGCAGCGTCTCTGGAGAGAAGGAATGAGTGAAATTTTGGGTCGAGACATTTCTTCAAACTTCTAACGCCTATCTTCAATTTTACCCATTTGTTCCAGATCTTGTTTGCCTTCCTTCAACATGAGGTTGGAACATCAGCAAAGTGCATAAAACATGTGTGTAATCTAATAACTGAGTCAAACACTTTTTAGGATTTGTAAGTTAATTGGCCTCTATAGATTGCCCCTAATCTGTAGGGAGTGGAAACAAAAGTGAGATAACATAGAACTAATGTGATTGATGGTCGACGTAGGCCAAAGGGCATGTTTAGACTCTAAACTAAACTAAATTAAACTTTAAACTGTCGAAGAAGCCCAGGTTAGATTGGCCTGCATGATTTCTGAGGAAAATTAAATGTTGACAACAAGTTCATTATTTAAAATAGAAAAACGATGTAGTTCTGAAATAGTGCTGCCTTGTTGAAGGAGATGTTTTTAGTATGAGGTGTTAAATGTTCAGCTTGTGAGAGTACAGTGGCTGTCTTCTTTCTTGCAATGCAAGTTGGCTACATCACAAAGATTACTTCTTGAATGTAAGACACTTTAAACTCCTGATGCTATGATTGATGTTATATAAATTTAATACCTTTTTTGCTCTAGAGACATACTATTCATAAAACATCTGGAGGATAAGTTACGGAGAAGCATTTCCTGGCAGTCAAAGGAATGTGAAACGTGTGAATAGGAATGTTCCTTCAAAGCTTAGACTCTGACTCAAAGTCTGGTGATGGTATTGAGGAACTTGGTTAAAGCAGGAAATGTGAAAAGGAAGGTCATTTTCTTTTTGTGATGGGGAGATTGGGTTAGGGCAAGGGAAACTTTTACTAACATCAAAGCAAACTTTTCTAAATGCATTCAAATGTCTCAAGGTAATTGATGACATTAATAACACATTGTCTGCTGTGACTTCCTATCAGCAGACTGCTTCCTTAAAGGAAATCTGCAGATGCTAAATTACTTATATTTAACACAGAGTTGCTCAAAATAGCTGTATCTCTCTCGTGTTATCTCATCCACACATTGAAAAGAGATTTTCAACTGAAGGATTCCCATTTTGATGGTATAAATGTCCCAGAAACATCTTTTGCCTCCTGATCATATTCTGGATGAATGCAATCTACTCCAACCTAAACAAAACATGATTTGAATCAGTGTAATTAGGATTCCAGTTATTAAATATTTTTCCACCTGCCACGATTGCACAGAATTTATCATCCGAGAATTTCATCCGGTAAATTTATTTAGAAGTTTTGAATGTTAAACACTGAACCAATTCACCTCGAATGTTTGCACATTGCAGGTTTAATCAGATTTGTGATCATCCGTTGTGAGTTCGGTTAGCATATCTTCCCTTAATTTTGTCAAGCCTGCTTCACTGACCAGTGAAGTAATGTAAACAACAGTAAGTTTTAGTTTGAGACTTATGGTTGATTTCTTACTCATGAATCTATCGATTAATTGGGGACGTGGCTGCGTTCTGCAGCTGCGGTTCACCGGCAGTCTCTCTGTCTTTTTTTTGGTTTTTGTCTATTGTCATCGTTTAAATGTACGTTTTGATCTATTTTTAACTCTGTTTATGTGGGGGGGGGGGGGGGGGGTGGGGGAAACCTTTTTTTCCAATCTCCTCCTCAACGGAGATGCGACCTTTACCGTGTCGTATCTCCGTTCGCACTACGGCCTAACACCGTGGAGTCGGCGGCCTCCAGCTGGGATCGACCTTGAAGACTCCGGTCGCAAGGCCTGGACTTACCATCTCGGAGGCTTCGGCCGTGGGCCCTGCAGACCGCAACATCGCGAGTTCGCAGGTCCCTGGCTGGCGACCGGCTTTCGGGAGCTCCAGCCGTAGCAGCTTCGACCGCCCCGGAGCGCGAGGTTTGATCGACCCGCTCGCATGCCCTTCATCGCCCTGCGTGGCCTGGCCGCGGCACTTTCCATCGCCCGGTGGGGGCTCAGGATCTTCATCGGCCTGCTCGGCTCGGCCCTGGGACTTTCGATCGCCCGGTGGGGGCTTCAAAAGTCGGGAGCCTCAATCGCCTCGTGGCACCACGGGAGAAGAATGAGGAGGAGATAAGACTTTTCTTTGCCTTCCATCACAGTGAGGGTGTGCCTGGAGCAATCACTGTGATGGCTGTTTGTGTTAAAATTGTAATTGTGTGTCTTGTGTTCTTTATTGTCTACTGCCGGACCCTGACGTGAGAGGACGATGGCGCTGTTTGTTCGTCGCTTCTCCGTCAGGACAGTTCGTCTGTTTGTTTTTATGTCTTGACTGTTTTGTAAAGCGTCTTTGAGCACTTGGAAATTTACTTTATAGAAGTTTAGGTAACATTTTTTTAAATTGTCTAATTCCTTTGTGTTTCCTTCTGTAATGTTCCTAGGTTTATAAACAATTATGGCCATTAGCTTGGTTAATGAAACTGACTGGGCAGATGTCAAGTTATCCGACCAGTCTTTGTCTCTGACTACATTTTATCTCTGTACCCCCCACTTCCCTGACATCAGCCTGAAGAAGGGTCTCGACCCGAAACATCACCCATTCCTTCTCTCCAGAGGTGCTACCACTGCCAGAGATATGTTACTCCAGCATTTTGTTTCTATCTTTGACTGGGCAGATACCTGATTGTCCACCTATTGTACTTCCCATTGATTTTTTTTGTTCCATGAAGTTAATAGAATGAGTGAGTTGGAGGATAGGTACATTACTCTTCAAGCTAATGCTCATATGACAGTACTGGAAATGAGCCAATGATGATTTGAATAATCCATTAGCAATGACTCTCACTTACACTAGTTCTATGTTATCCCAGTTTCGCATCCTGCACACTAGGAACAATTTACAGATGTTAATTAACCTACAAACTAGCACGTCTTTTGGAATGTGGGAGGAAATCTGAACACTTGGAAAAAGCTCACAGGGAGAAAGTACAAACTCCATACAAAGCACCCAAAGTCAGAATTAAACCTGGGTCGATGATGCTGTAAGGCAGCAACTCTACCGCTGCGCCACTGTGCCGCCCTAACATTGTGCTTTCAATTATTCAAGCACCACTCTTCCAAATTCCCACCATTTCCCCATCTCCCTCTCCCCTTTATTTGACCTTGAATAAAGCTCATCTTTGTGAGCCGCCTTGCCTTCAAGTATCTCAGCTTCTATTTCTTTTTGATTTGCCTCTTCAATGTGCCTTGCGATGTTGTTCTAGATTAAAGGTGCTTTATGAATGGAATTTGTTGTTGTTTTTAATTGTGGCTTGACTGGAACCAATAACTCACAGTGTGAAAGTTAACTGCCTCTTCATGGGATAGGTTCTGTTCCTCATTCTTCATTCAAGGCACCTTAGCTTTGTTTATTTAAAATCTTCAATGTATCAGCTTTGCCCTATTGAATTAAAAAGGTCATTCTTTCACCTCAGTCTGGAAATGTCCATACGTAAGTTGCAATTCATGGTATACACCCAGGGTTAGCATTATGCTTGGTTGCACATTTCGTATCAGTGAGGTTACCTTACTCAATTTTGCTGACATGCGGTGTCTGTCGAAGGACAGACCTTTAAAATTTGATGAACATTTTTCTGGTATGCTGTTCTACTATACTGCAGTCTGAACACTGCTTTAAGCTCCAAACTCAGCATCATCGGCAGGCAACATTAAAGAATAAAATGATTTTTCATATGTCAAAGACTACAGCTTTTGACATTATCTTGTTAATGTCTCTGCAGTCTCTCATGGATTCTAATGCATCCTTCCTTCCAGAAATTGAACTGCATGAGTTCCGGGTTAATGTTTTCTGAGGCCATTTTCTTCCTACTAATTAACCTATTTGAAATTTATTTCACAAAATGTTGGAGTAACTCAGCAGGTCAGGCAGCATCTCGGGAGAGAAGGAATGGGTGATGTTTCGGGTCGAGACCCTTCTTCAGACTGATGTCAGGGGGGCGGGACAAAGGAAGGATATAGGTGGAGACAGGTAGAGGCTTTAGATGTCAACTTCTTTACATCGGCGAAACCAAACGCAGGCTCGGCGATTGTTTCGCTCAACACCTTCGCTCAGTCTGCCTTAACCAACCTGATCTCCCGGTGGCTGAGCACTTCAACTCCCCCTCCCACTCCCAGTCTGACCTTTCTGTCATGGGCCTCCTCCAGTGCCATAGTCAGGCCCACCGGGAATTGGAGGAACAGCACCTCATATTTCACGGGAAGCTTGAAGCCCAGCGGTATGAGCATTGACTTCTCCAACTTTAGATAGTTCCTCTGTCCCTCTCTTCCCTTCCCAGTTCTCCCTCTATCTTCCTGTCTCCACCTATATCCTTCCTTTATCCCGCCCCCCTGACATCAATCATTATGAAGAAGGATCTCGACCCGAAACGTCACCCATTCCTTCTCTCCTGAGATGCTGCCTGACCTGCTGAGTTACTCCAGCATTTTGTGAAATAAATACCTTCGATTTGTACCAGCATCTGCAGTTATTTTCTTACACAACCTATTTGAAATAGTCATCTTACTGATTTTGGTGCTATTAATTTGCTTCCTTCTCATGTCCCTAAGAAAGTAAAACAAATTAACCTGCATTACTATACATCCTCAGAAATTGCCTATTCATTTTCTTGTGAATGAAACATGTCCTTGTGAATTTTACAAAATATATTTCTCTCTCTTCCAATATGAGCAAGTACATTTTTCAATGACCTGGGCGAGGAGAGTGAATCTTACAAAATTTATCATGATCTGGAAATAGACAGAATATTTTGGGGTCTTTTGAGTTAACTAGTATCCATATCTTAAGATGTGAGGGATGGGGCTGGTTGACATTGAAGATAGACACAAAATGCTAGAATAACTCAGCAGGACAGGCAGCATCTCTGGAGAAAAGGAATAGGTGACGTTTTGGGACAAGACCCCTCTTCAGAAGGGTCGCGACCCGAAACGTCATATATTCCTTTTCTCCAGAGATGCTCCCTGACATACTGTTATTCCAGCAATTTTGTGTCTACCTCCACATCTTAAGAATTTTACTCATCTTGTTCCTCTGCTGATCAATCTCATGTTATAACACTCTTTCTTGTCTCTGCTCAACAAGATATTCTGACTGCCTTACTGCGTTGTGCACCCGGATCAACCCTGATGTCCGATGAAAAGATCATGAGTACTTTACAGTGAGTTTACTACCATTTCATGATGTAGTTTTAGTTTAGTTTTGTTTAGAGATACTGCACGGAATCAGGCCCTTCGGCCCACCGGGTCCGCGCCGACCAGCGATCCCCGCACACTAACACTATCCTACACACGTTAAGGAGGAGCCAGCGCTGCCCTCGCAGCTGCGGCTTGCCTGCAGTCCGTTTGTCTTTTGTGTTTTTTGTTGTTTTTGTCTGAATTGTAGTTTAAATATGTTGTAGTGTTTGCAGTTGTGTGTTATGTGGGGGGGGGGGGGGAACTGTAACATTGTCTCTCCCGAACGGAGACCCGACCTTTGTTTCTGTGTCGTGTCTCTGTTCCCGCTGCGGCCTACCACCAGCCATGCACCTGGAGCTGGCGGCCTCCGGCTGGGACCACCTGGGCTCTGGTTCGCAGAGCACGCGGCCTGGACTCACCACCTGCGGCGCTGGCTGCCTTCGGATGCTGTGGGAGCGGCTGCGACTCGTCTCCGGAGGCTCCGGCGAGGGCCGCCTGGACGTCAGAAGCCCGCAGCCCCCTGGGTGGGGGCCGACATTGGGAGCTCCGGCAGCGGCAGCGACAGCGTCTTTGCCCGCCCCAAATTGCGGGGCTTGGGTCGGCACGCCACGGACCTTTCACGTCCGGTGCGGCCTGGAATAGGCCGCGGGATTTTCTCCGCCCGGCGGGTGCTTCAATGTCGGGAGCCCAAGACCGCCTCCGACGTGGCAACTCCAACAGCCTGACCGCGGGAGAAGACGGCAGGGGAAGAGAAAAGACATTCTGGCCTTCCATCACAGTGAGGAGGGACTGGAGGAGACTCACTGTGATGGATGTTTCTTTTGTTTGGCGTTAATTTATGATTGTTTGTGTTATTGCATTTTTATTGATTATTCTTATTGGTCTTAATGTTGAACTGGGGGTAATTTTTCATTTCACTACACATTTATGTGTATGTGACAAATAAATGACTATTGTCTATTGATTAGGGACAATTTACAATTTTACTGAAGTCAATTAACCTACAAACCTGTATGTCTTTGGCGTATGGGAGGAAACTGGAGTTCCCAGGTAAAACCCACGCAGGTCACACGGAGAATGCACAAACTCCGTACAGATGGCACCCGTAGTCTGGATCGCTGGGGCTGTAAGGCAGCAACTCTATCACTGCGCCAACATGTAGTTTATTCAATATTTTTTCACATCTTTTAGATCTTAGAATGTGAAGTGTGAAGGAAATCATTCAATCCTGCCTGAGCTCTTGGAAAGAGTGATCTATTAGTTCAATTCACCATAGTCCTATATATGTTTCCATGCTAATATATATCATAAATTCTTTTTTAAAAGTTCTTAATGCATCTCTTTGAACAATCCTTTTAGATAATTCACCCAAGATTCTAATGGTCTGCAGAATAAATTGAATTTCCTCATACGTTGAATAACATTTTGACAGCTTCCTCTAGATTTAGGTCTGCTATTTACCAACTCATCTGCTAATGGAACCAATTTCTGCTTGTTCAGTCTGTGAATACGTTTTCATTATTTTGGACACCTCTATTAAGCCACGCTTTAAATCTGTTTTTTGTAAGGGGAAAAAACTTTTGTTTTCTGGTTTCTCCTTACATCTCAGGTTCCACATCCCTAGTACACTCAGCTTAGGCGCTTCCATGCTCACTGTAAAACCAATGACATCCATTCCCTTCAGCCAGCAATGATCCATTCTACATTTTCCTTTAACCGCTTCCCCTTTGATCTCTCATTTTCACACTTTACCCTTCCATATCTCTAGTGCCCCTCTCCCCTGACTCTCACTCTGAAGAAGGGTCTCGACCTGAAATGCCACCCATTGCTTCTATCCAGAGATGCTCCTTAACCTGCTGAGTTACTCCAGCATTTTGTGTCTATATTCATTCAAGGAATACTTAGATGTCTTCACAAAATGCTGGAGTAACTCAGCAGGTCAGGCAGCATCTCGGGAGAGATGTCTGGTTGACAAGGCTTCACCATCCCTTTCAAATTGTCTTTTGTCATTTTGGAGCTTAGGTAATGTATTAACCAACTGTTTGGCTATGCGCAACCTCATGTTTATGTTAGTGCTGTGGCTATAAGTGTACTTACTACCAGTGGTCAGTAGATGGCAGGCTCGGCAGATGTAACTTGTTTTTCTCAATTCCCAGGTTTGAGCTGAAGTCCAATTAGATCTCCCCACCATCAGTGCCCGTAAACGCAGTGCAGCCAGTGGCTGAACCTGAAGTCCTCCTGGTCAGTGTGTCTCAGAAACATTTCATAAATGTGAATTTACTTCAAGTAGGTCCGTCTTAACCTACTTGATCTCCCGGTGGCTCAGCACTTCAACTCCCCCTCCCATTCACAATTAACTTTTCTGTCCTGGGCCTCCTCCATTGTCAGAGTGAGGCCCAGCGCAAATTGGAGGAACAGCACCTCATATTTTGCTTGGGTAGTTTACACCTCAGCAGTATGAACATTGACTTCTCTAACTTCAGAAAAAAGCATTTGCTTTCCCTCTCTATCCCCTCCCCCTTCCCAGTTCTCCCACTAGTCTTCCTGTTTCCGACTACATTCTATCTTTGTCCCGCCCCCTCCCCTGACATCAGTCTGAAGAAGGGTCTCGACCCGAAACATTCCTTCTCTCTCAAGATGCTGCCTGACCCGCTGAGTTACTCCAGCATTTTTTGTCTACCTGTGAATTTACTGCCAAAGCCCGGCAGGCAGCCGGCTGTGGAACCTGCCTGGAGTGGGTCTGAGCCGTCATGAGTGAGTGCGGAGTGGGTCATTTCCCGCTTGCTCCCCGAAGACCTGGGTCCGGAAGGAGGAGAGAGTCGTCGATGCCGGTGGATGCTGGTCAAAGGGCCGGTCTGGGGGGGAAGGGTGTGTGTCTAACCTTCAAGGTTGGCCCTCCCTGGGACACGGAGAGGAGAGGGTCAGCTTGCTGGAGAACCATAAGAGGGGGAGAGACGGTGGGCCAAGGACGGGCTGACGCGAGAGGGGGCTGGGCCCCCGAGAACAAAGGGGCCCGATGCAGGGGGTGCTGAGAACAAAGAGGGACTTCACACACACACACACACACACACACACACACACTCACACACACACACACACACACACACACACACACACACACACACACACACACACACACTCACACACACACACCCACATACGCACACACACACACACACATTCACACACACACACACATACACACACACACACACATACACACACACACACACACACACTCACACACACACACACACACACACACACCCACTTACATACACACACGCGCACACACACACACACATACACACACACACACACGTACACACACACACACACACACACGCAGGCACACAGAACAAAGAGGGACGATCGGGAATATAATGAGTACTTTGTAACTTTGTCGGTGCCAGATACATGGCGACTCTTTGCGTACTTTGTGTATTGTATGCAAAAACACTGTGACAATGTGTCAGGGTATATGTGACAATAAAGTATAATTGAGCTGAATTACATAACAGCAGAAGAAATTTATTTTCAGATTAATCACAACACACAATAGGGGGAGTTTCAATTCTGCGCAATAATGTTCAGAGATTTATCGTCACAGTTTAAATTCCCAATTCTTATTTCCTTTGAAAATGGAAATAAAAACATGAAAGAATACAAAATGAGTAGCTGATTCAATGATTATCAAGTGATATTTAACCATCTAGGGCTCTATTCCTTGGAGCGCATGAGGATGAGGGGTGATCTTGTAGAGGTGTACAAAATCATGAGTGGAATAGATCGGGTAAACGCACAGTCTCTTGCCCAGAATACGAGAATCGAGAACCAGAGCACATTGGTTTAAGGTGAGGGGTGAATAGGTTTAATAGGAACCTGAGGGGTATCTTTTTTACACAAATTGTGGTGGGTGAATGGAACGAGTTTTGGGGAGGAGGTAGTTGAGTCAGGTGCTATTGCAACGTTTAAGAAACATTTAGACAGGTACATGGATGGGATAGGTTTAGAGGGATATGGGACAAATGCAGGCTGATAGGACTAGTGCAGATGGGACATGTTGGTGTTGTGTGGGCAATTTGGGCCGAATGGCCTGTTTCAACGCTGCGTTGAAACAGTCATATGACTATGACTCTATGTCTGAAGAAGGGTCCCGACCTGAAACGTCACCTCTCCGTATTCACCAGGGATGCTGCTTGACCTGCTGACTTACTCCAGCATTTTGTGTCTTTCCTTGGTAAACCAGCATGTGCAGTTCCTTGTGTCTACATTATAACTGTTATAAATTGATATCCTGTAATGATATTGTAACACCTATTATACCATTGCATGCCTTAAGTTATCTAGTCGAATTAAAAAGTGCTATGTAAATGTAATTTCCCCTATCCTGCATTATCCGTTATTGAAATGTTCACTTCAGGAAAGTTCATCGAAGATTCTTTGCCATACATTGCTTAGCAGAGTTCATATCATACTTGCTCCTGCCATTTTAACCAAGCCATTAACCCACTTATTTTAGGTGGGGCAATGGATATATTAAAATAAGCGAGGGTGTGTTTTCTTAGGATTATGGTATCAATTCATAAGGCAACACTATTGGAGTAACTTACATATATTTACATTTTCCTTCACAGAATTTCCGGTCCAAATCTTCAAACGTTGACGTGTCCTGATTATGAACTTACTACCCGAAATATTGGTAGGTCGCTCAGCCTCTTTACTTCATCACATTGGGAACAATCAACATGCCTAATATTTTGTTCATAAAAAAGAATATTGTAGTGCAGTGGTGCACTGGTAGAGTTGCTACCTTTCAGTGTTAAGAGACCTGGATTTGATCCTGACGACAGGTGCTGTCTGTATGGAGTTTGTACGTTCTCTCTGTGACCGCGAGGGTTCCACCCACATTTCAAAGTCATGCAGATTTTTAGGATAATTGGCTTCTGTAAATTGACCCTCGTGTGCATGATAGAACAAAAGTATGGGTGATTGTTGGTCAGCAAGGACTCTGTGGGCCGAAAGGCCTGTTTCCACGCCATACTGTATCTCTAAAACTAAAAACTGTGTTATCATTACACAATTTAGTTTAGTTTAGTTTAGTTTATTATCATATGTACCGAGCGAGGTACAGTGAAAAGCTTTTGTTGCGTGCTAACCAGTCAGTGGAAAGACAATACATGATTACAATCAAACCACCCACAGTGCTCAGATACATGATAAAGGGAATAATGGGAATAACATTTAGTGCATGATAAAGTCCAGAAAAATCTGATCAAAGGTAATCCAAGTCAAGTCAAGTCAATTTTATTTGTATAGCACATTTAAAAACAACCCACGTTGACCAAAGTGCTGTACATCTGATTAGGTACTAAGGAAAAAAAAAAGAAGAAACATACAGTAGCATACAAACAGTTCACAGCGCCTCCTCAATGAGCCTTAAACGCTAGGGAATAGAAATAGGTTTTGAGCCTGGACTTAAAGGAGTCGATGGAGGGGGCAGTTCTGATGGGGAGAGGGATGCTGTTCCACAGTCTAGGAGCTGCAACCGCAAAAGCGCGGTCACCCCTGAGCTTAAGCCTAGACCGCGGGATAGTGAGTAGCCCCAAGTCGGCCGACCTGAGGGACCTGGAGTTAGAGAGGGGGGTTAGAAGATTTTTGATGTAGGGGGAGGGGGGGGGGGGGGGAATGTCCATTTAGGGCTTTATACGTGAATAGGAGGAACTTGAAGTTGATTCTGTACCGTACAGGGAGCCAGTGGAGAGAGGCCAGAATCGGGGTGATGTGGTCCCTTTTACGGGTACCCGTCAGGAGTCTCGCTGCAGCGTTTTGGACCAGTTGCAGGCGGGACAGGGTCTCCAATGAGGTAGATAGTAGCTCAGGAGCGTTCTCCAGCTGTTGCTAGGATAGTTCAGTTGTCTGTTAATAACTGGGAAGACACTGTCCCTGAATCTGGAGGTGTATGTTTTCACACTCCAAATTTTCTCGTCTGTAGCATTTCCTGTCTCTGTCTCTGTTTCTGTTATTGTAATTCTTGATCATGTCATATTACCTTTAGGTTTGATTTCTCTGGTGCACTTCTTGTTAGCCTTCCCTGTTTTACCACCACCTTAGCGTTTTAGCTTTTAGCTTTAACTTTTAACTTTTAACGTTTTAACTTTTAGCGTTTGAAGCCCCCTGAGGGGGCGCCGTGAACTGTTTATGTATGTGCTGTTATGTTTGTGTGCCATTGTATGTTCGTTTCTTAGTACCTGAACTGATGTACAGCACTTTGGTCAACATGGGTTGTTTTTAAATGTGCTATACAAATAAAATTGACGACTTGACTTGACCTACCTAAATTATCAAAACTTTGATGCTTGTATTCCAGTTCACACCAAATCCAGATCATCCACCCTTCCTGTATTTGCTGAGCTACACAGCCTCTGAGATACCAATGCCTTATCTTTAAAAGTATCATTGTTTTTGAATTGCTGAATGGTTTTGGCCCTTTGGGTCTCTGCAATATCCTATGATTTGCAATATCCTTAAGAATCCTCTGAAATATTTGTGCTCGGATATCTCTGACAATTTGTTTTCCACTGAAGTAAATCCTCATGATAGACACTTTTCTGCCAATGCATTATGGTCCAAATTTTCCTCTGCTAACCTTTTTGCCTCTACCCATATTAGTAGATAACACACTATTTGAAACCTAACCCTGTGACAAATATTTGATAACTTTCCCTCGTTTCTCCTTTTTCAGATTCGTGCAAAAGCAACTTTGATAATGTTTCTGTAAAGCATCATGTTTAAAGAAGCTGCTATATAAATATAAGATGACATTCTTGTTCTTGTCAGCTCTGTATCCTTATTCCTTCACCATGGTTCTCATGTACAAAGGCCCTGTGATACTTTTCATGATGGTTTACTTTGCTACTCTTTAATGTATTTCTTCTTTATCTCAGTAAATTCATTTAGTGCCTGAGATCTCTCACAACCTTGTCTCAGAGATCCTTCCTTTTTCAAATGCAGAGATCCAATAATCATGGATTAGAGAGGCTGCTCTCTCCAATAAATAAAGGAATGGAATGTAGCAAGTAATTACAAAAAACCTCCTAGCACCTCACTGAACTCATCCCTTTAGCTCCATTATTCTTGTAGATTAGTTGTATATTAACTGACTTTAATGTTTCATTACCCTTTATTACCTCAGAGCGACTGATTTATTTCCCCTGGACTAAGGCCGATATCGCAGAATTATCAGAGTTAACATTTTAAAATAGCGAAGACAAGATTGCATCCAAACAACTTGTTTCTAAATGTCTAACACAGGTAACAATTTTATAATATACAACTCCCTATCAAATATCTCCTCATCCCGATTTAAGTTCAAAGATTCATCGGATACCATAACATTTCCCCTTTGTGTCTATTTTTCTCTCCCTACTTCCTCTAGTATTTTATACAAGTACAGTATTAAATGTATTATAGCAGTTCAGAGTATTTCCTAGACTCTGGTTTCAAATTCTTGTATGTTAAATTAATTCACCCTCAGAACCAATCTCTGTTTTATCTTAATTTCTTTCTCTTAATCCTGGATGAAAGTTAATTTAAATTAAGATGATCTGAAACTCGAGAGCTCATAAACGAAACCACAACACATCCTGTTCACCCACCAGTCCTGTGCTCGCTGACCCAGACACAATTAAACAAAGCAGACATGCAAAAATGTTTAACCTCGAATAGAAATCTCTCCATTTTTTTTATTTGTTCCAATTGCATTAAACGAGCAAATGACAAATAATTTTAAATTGATGCTGAGTTTGGCAATCCATTCAGTGGTATCAGCTGTTGACTGAGCCATGGCATTGGTACGTATATCTAATGTAAGCGTACACTGAATATCGGTTAGCTTTGCAATGAACAGATTGCGCCACATTTGCAATGGACAATTCTTTCCATTTGTGAAGCAGCTAGCCATGTCTGCAAGGTGCTGATAGAACTTGATTAAGCGTGACCTATAGCTTCCTGCATCAGGCGACGAGAAGTAATTTCCACAGAGTGTTTTCAGTTTAGTGCTTGCTTGGGATGTGGCAAACCGTGCACCTTTTGTCCCCTTCATTGCTCACATTAGTTTGGTCCATAAAAAAAAGTCTTGAGCTTCTTCAGCCTGTTAAGTGATGCACATTTATAATTTCATTGGTAATTGTGAGTCAGACAGTGTCTTTAAGTCCCTCCATGCAGCAATCTTGCAACATTTCAGTGCTCCTCCTGTTATGACTTCTTGTACACCTTGATTTTAAATGATACACAGTTGGTGGCTGTGTCTTCAAACATTAATGACTGACCTCCAGAATTTAGCTCCTAAATCTCTCTGCTCTTCCATTCCTCCTTTAAAATTCTCTTTAAAACACACCATTTAGACTAAGCTCTAGTTATCTGCCTTTATATTTGCCATGTGATTCAGCATTAAATTCTGTTTGATAACACTCTTGGAAACACCTGATGTTAAAGGTGCTGCATGAACACAAATTGCTTTTGATGGCCATCATCATTTTCTCATATTTCAAGAACTCCCGTTGACCTTAGCAATAATAAGCTTGACGGTTTACATAAAATTAAGTAAATATTCCAAAGTGGGTGTTTCGATCAAATGACCTATAAGTACATTCTAATGATTCCGATTTAATATTGCCAATCTCTTCCCTGTTCTTTAAAATTATTTTGCTGAATCTTTCAGTAGGTGGAAAGTAAATGTATGCAAATTGGATTGTGGCTTATTTAACTTCTATTGTTGTACTATGTTTTGTAACGCCTTGTCCACCTCAAACTCCCGACTGGCCCTTCTCAATAAAGACTGTCTTCCCAAAAAAATCACCACATCTTGGATTTTACAATCTTCAACCCAAGTTTCTCATTGACACCATGGTCCCCTCAGCCTATGATACCCGTGTCGGGGCGTTTGGACCAAATATGTTTTCTATTTGGCCAGATGAATGCAAATGGGCCCACAATAACCTTTCGAAGGAATATGGGGAAATTTTCTTTATGTTGCAGCCAACAATCACTCCTCAACAACACAGTGGACAGCTTGATCATTGAATTAAACTTGTTTCTGACTGTACTCCGTTGTAAGAGAATTTACAGGTCTCTCCTACCCCTAGTTCAGCACACTAAGGATATGCTCACTAGGCATTTCTATTGAAGTAGGAATTTGGGAATTTAAGTTCATGAATCAAGTTCATCTCCTCCCAACTTTTCATTGATACTGTAACTCCATCTGTCAATGTTATATTTCCATTTGTTGCTATGACTGTTAGAGTGGCCAGGGATTTGAACTTGTTTGGGATATCATTAGCTTAGAAAAAATTCCCTTTTGGATAGTTGGTACTGAATAGAGTCATAGAGTCATTAAGTGTGGAAAGTTGGCCCTTCGGCTCAACTTGCCCATGCTGACCAACATGCCCCATCTACACTAGTCCCACCTGCCTGTCTGTGGCACATATCTCTCCAAACCTATCCTTTCCTTGCACCTGTCAAAATGTTTCTTAAACATTGTGATAGCACATGCTTCAACTCCCTCCTTTGGCACCTCGGTCCATACACCCACTGTCCTTTGTGTAAAAAAGTTGGCCCTCAGGTTCCTATTAAATCTTTCCCCCCTCACATTAAACCAGTGTCCTCTGGTTCTTGAGTCCCCTACTTTGGATAAAAAACTCTGTGGATTAACCGTAGCTATTCCTCTTATGCTCTTGTACACCTCTATAAGATCACTCCTCATCCTTTTGCGCTCCAAAGAGTGAAGTTCTAGCCTGCTCAACCCCTCCCAATAGCTCTGGGCCTCGGAATTTGTGATTGGAATTTCTCTGATACTAATGTTAAAGGTCTCAATGCCACTGTTTTCAGTCATTAATATTGCCTGATTAATATGACTAAATTTATAATGTTTGCAAATGAATATTGAAAGTTTTGGAGAAACTCGGAAGGTTAAACAGCATCTGTGGAAAGAGAAACAGTTATCATTTCACATCAATCATTCTTTATTAGTAATGGAAAAGTTAGAAAAGAAGCATACGTTGATGACAGAGATTGGAAGTCTTGAGAGGAGGGAAGGTTTGCGATAGAATAGAGGCCGAGAATGTTCAGGGCAATTCAAATGCTGCTGATGCTAACTAGGAGAGGGCAAAGAAGGCTCATTTGCCTGGAAGAATGTAAATAGATGAATGAGGCCAGTAGGGGAAAAAAAGTTTTGGTATTGTGAGATGCAGAACAGAATAGTTGATGGAAATCTGAGAAAAAAAGAATGCTGAAAT
Source organism: Rhinoraja longicauda (assembly GCF_053455715.1). Classification (NCBI taxonomy): domain Eukaryota; kingdom Metazoa; phylum Chordata; class Chondrichthyes; order Rajiformes; family Arhynchobatidae; genus Rhinoraja; species Rhinoraja longicauda. The sequence goes on along the minus strand of NC_135959.1, from coordinate 66,209,092 downwards.
ACTCAGGTAGTGTTTATAGAGAGAGAATAAATGAACAAATGCTACATAAAGGCACAAAGTGCTGGAGTAATTCATCGGGTCAGACAACATCGTTGGTGGGCATGAGCAGGCAATGTTTTGGGTTGGGACACTTTTTCAGACTGATTTTAGTAGTGGGAAGAAAACTGGAAGAGTGGTGGGGGCAGGACAAAGTCACACAAGTGATAGATGGATACAGGTTAAGAGGATTTATTTGTAGATGTTTGGACAAAGGCCAGAGATGAAAAGACAAAAAGCTGTGAGATAAGGAGTGAAGAGTCATGAAATATGAAGGGATCTGGATATAGGTGGAAGGAGATGGATGGGTGGGTGGGGGAAGGGGATAGGGTGGCAGGATTGTGGAAGAAATGGGTGCGCATCCTTATGGGGCACAGAGAAGAGAGGGGTAAAAGGGGGTATGTTGGTTAGTTACCTGCAAACATTACAGGTGGATGAGAAGTGGCTAGCTATGACTCAGACAGCGAAGACTATAAAAATACTAAATGATTGTATGGTTCGTGGGAACTTTAAATCACAAACTTTATCCCAGCTTTCTGTGAGTAATTGATGAATCTATATACTAAAACCCTCGTTCGTTTGCTTGTTTGTTCCTGAACTACAGCCAAAACGGTACATGATAGCGCAACAATTTTAGGACCGCCTTAATCAGGTATGTACAGGTATGTAGGTTAATTGACTTGGTAAATGTAAAAATTGTCCCTAGTGCCTGTAAGATGATGTTAATATGCGGGTAGTGTAAGAAAATAACTGCAGGTGCTGGTACAAATCGAAGGTATTTATTTCACAAAATGGTGGAGTAACTCAGCAGGTCAGGCAGCATCTCAGGAGAGAAGGAATGTGCGGGGATCGCTGGTCAGCGCAGACCCGCTGAGCCGAACAGCCTGTTTCTGCACTGTATGGTATGTGTATCCGTATCTTCAGGAATACTTAGTTCTTAGTAGATTACTTAGAGGATGATTTTTAGTTTAGTTTAGTTTAGAGATACAGGGCGGAAACAGGCCCTTCGGCCCACCGGGTCTGCAACGACCAGCGATCTCTGCATATTAACACTATCCTACACACATTATATGGAGTATCCTAACTCCATTGATGTTAGCACGATGTGAGGTCAGAAAGACCCCTTGGGCCATGAGGTAGACAATTCTGTTGTGCCCCTTTGTGCCAAGTGCATGGTTTTGTTGCTGAACAAATACCTTGCTACTGAACTTTGATTTAATTGCTGTCAATGGAGTTGATTTCAGGTGTTACATGGTGCATTTAATGCTAGCAACCTAGAATTATTTTCTTTGGCCTCATTTCTAAATTGTAAGTTCACTTAATGAAAGTCCTTTGCCTTAGGATAGAGACTCACTAACATATTCATATATGGTCTGAAGAAGATTCTCGGCCCAAAACGATACCCATTCCTTCTATCCAGAGACACTGCCTGTCCCGCTGAGTTACTCCGACATTTTGTGTCTATCTTCATATATGTTAACGTACATTGACCTTTGTACTTGTTTTTCCTCTTTGCCCATGATTTATTTAATAACGTTATATGGACATAAAATTAAAGAATTGAAATAAAATACTCAGGCCCTTCAGATATTCATTGATTTTAGTAACTTTTTTTTTCTTCCTTTTGATCAACTTTCATTATTTCCATTTGAATATCAATTTATCTTTAGTCCATGTTTTCTTCTCAGGAATTAAGTTTTCTTATATTTTCATCATCTTATAGCGATAATTTGTGTTCTTGAAACTTTTGTCTTCCTAATAGATTATATGGCACTCAATATCTCCGAGCCTACCACCCAAGTGAGAGACTTCCAGTTTTTTTAGTTGTTCTTTTATTCTGCTATCCCCCTCTTTAATCTCAACTACATTTTCTGACAGGCTTTCAGTGTGGCTATTATTACCCATTTCAAATTCCATATTTCTCTTTGAGCACCTGAAAATGTTTACTTATCTCACATCAATCTTGTTAGCCATGCAGTTTCCAACCCCACTCCTCCCTCATCTTTAATTTTGTTGCAACTTGCAAGAGGTTCAAACTCCCCGTGTATACAGGCCCTGTAAATTGCCATGCTTTGGATTATACTTAATCATTCAGAGAAAACGTTGATATGTTTTGTACAGATGTAATTCCGTGTTCAGCATTACTTTCCACAATTTGTGAGATGAGTGTTTTCCATGCAGAGATTTAAGATCTCATTCCTATCTTTGATCATTAGGCAGTGGAGTAGGCAACATGGTGGGGGAAAAAAACTTGAATAATGTAGTATTTTACACTACTTCACCACATCCCAAAAATGTTTTGCGACCAATTATGCTGCATTTGATATAAAGACATTATTGTAATGCAGGAACATGACAGCCAAATTTTCATGTTCTTGTTCTATGCCTGTGTGAAACTTTGCGAGTCTTCAAGGCACAACAGAAGTCTTTATTCCAGTAACTCAATGCTGGCAGCAAGACAACTAAAATGGCAGCAACCCCACAATCTGACTGCACACTCCACACTGTGTACAAAACATCTCCCTTTGTCCTGTGCAGCACCACCTGCTGCACGGGAGGAGCAACGGGTCCTCCCACCCCAAACAGTACACCAAACATCACACAAATTGTCCAGGGCAAAGCCCAATACATGGATAAAGGAAAAGAAAATCTCCTTGTGCTGTTAGTTGGAGGAAACAGCAAATCACATTCTTACTGCCCTTTGAATAATCCTAGGAATCTCTAAGAGCCATCTGGAGGGAAAAAAGGTGACTTGGTTGAAGAGGAAAAAGATGGGAACACTGATGTGTTTGTGTAGCACTGTTATTATTGTAACGTACTCCCAGTTAAATGCTTGATCTGTAATGCCCTGAAACCGTTTTTTTTCTGAGAAGATATAAACAGGCATAAATCCCACTGTGGCAGATGGGGAATTTAAGTTAAGTAAATAATCTGGAATTTTTTTTTAAAGCTGGTCTCTGGAATAGTGACCATAAAAATGATGTATTGGCATAAAACATCTGGTTCACTAATGGCTTTCAGGATGGAAATCTGCTTCACTTTTTAGCCTAGCCTGCTTGCAGTTCCACACCCATGACAATGTGGTTGACTCTGAACTGTTCCTTCGAAAGGTCCATCAAACCACTGGTTTAATCAAACCGCCATGTTTAAACAAATTAACCATAAAACTAGCCTGATGACCTAACGCACAACAGGGCACCAGATTTTGACTTGGCAGAGTTACACACAGCGTAGAAAACCACAATGAATCTTCTGAGGTGTCACGCATTGTTCTGCTCACAGAATCATGTATTCCAGTAAAATGTCTAGACTCCTTCATCACTGTCCTTGTGTAAGTCATGATCCACATACAGGGCAGTGATGGTACAATAATATACAGTGATGAAGGGATGGCCCTGGAGTCCTCTACATTGGTTCAAGGCTCCCTTAAGTCTCGGGACAACACGGGCAAGGAACCTTCCAGCTGAATTCCATCCCCCCCCCCCCCCCTCAAATGATGAATAAGTACTTTTCCATGTTAACAAGCACCTGAAAGAAATCTGAAGGTTATGGAAAAATAGGGAGAGTACAGAATGCAGAGTACTCAGGAAGAGGAACCTCAATGTCCATCAACCAGACTTGCTTGTTGGTGTCGTCACTGACTAAGTAGATTGAGTTTTGAAGGACTTAGCTGCCAGAAGGTCAATGGAAGACAATAGACAATAGACAATAGGTGCAGGAGTAGGCCATTCAGCCCTTCGAGCCAGCACCGCCATTCAATGCGATCATGGCTGATCACTCTCAATCAGTACCCCGTTCCTGCCTTCTCCCCATACCCCCTCACTCCGCTATCCTTAAGAGCTCTATCCAGCTCTCTCTTGAAAGCATCCAACGAACTGGCCTCCACTGCCTTCTGAGGCAGAGAATTCCACACCTTCACCACTCTCTGACTGAAAAAGTTCTTCCTCATCTCCGTTCTAAATGGCCTACCCCTTATTCTTAAACGGTGAAGGAACTAAGTATTGATTAACTTACAGAGCATCACCCTCACTAATGTACCCGTGGCAGGTGCATCGGCCTCTGACAATATTGGTAGGACTCACCTACCATCTGTAGGCTAATAGCAGTAGCAAAATGGTATTCCATCACAATCTTCACCCTGCTGGATGCCCCCCCCCCCCCCCCCCCCCCACTCACATGACTCTATCATTACCATGAGAATGGATCAATAGGTAGTGTGGAAATGCATGCCAGGATCAGGGCCTAAAAATGCCGTGTCAATCCAACAAAACAGCAACAGGTGTATGCCAGAGTCAAGGCAGCGTGCAACTTATCATGTTAATGGATCACACCAGATCTCTATGGTCCTGCCAATGAGTGTCATAAATATTGGTATTTATACCATAAACCATTGCCCTGCTGGTTTGACATATCAAAATGCAATACCTTGTACTTATCTGCATTAGACTCCATCAACCATTGCTCAGCCCACTCGCCCAGCTGATCAAGAGCCAGGTGTAATTTTTGATAACCATCTTCACCATCTATGATACCACTCTCTTTGGCGTCATCTGCAAACTTACTAATCATGCCTTGTACATTCTCATCCAAATAACTTGTTCCACCTGATTTTTAATCAAAGGATGAGAATTGGACACAGCAAAAGCTATGACACAAGAAAATCTCTGATTGCCCTGCTGAGGACTTTTATTTCACAATTCTCTGCGCTCCCATCTAGCCTGTTCCAGGTAGAATATTAGTATCTATTCAACAATGTTGAAGACCAGTCATGTATATTCTTCACTCAAGAATCTGGGAAAGTCCAATCCAGTTAAAGAATAATCCTCCATTCACTCTCATTCAATAACAAAGTCATCACTTGTGCCTCTGATAGCTCCATCGGATGGTACTCAACAATAACCTGCTCTCTGATGCTCAATTTACACTTTTTCAAGACCGTTTAGGTTGAAATTGCATCATACTTCATGAAAAAAAAGCTAATTCTCAGATGGAAGTTGAGAATAACAAGCCATCTCAGCTGTGAGGCATTATGGTAGAAAATCTTCAGAGAAGATTAATAAGCCAACCCTTCAGTGTTTCATCAATAGCCTTCATTCCACCATAAAGTCAGATATTTGAAGAATATACAAGCTTAAAGCACTTGCAGCTGCCAGCAACTAGAACTACCCAGTGGAGGATCCATCTTAGTTCCCTTCCACGATCTTATCCATCACAGAAGCCAGTCTTCAACCAATTAAACTCACTGGGTATCCTATGGCAAATGTTTAATCTCCCCACTCCTCAAAGTCATTGCACCATCTAGCAAGTAACAATCGGTAGGATGATAGAATCCTCGTCACTTGCCTGGATCTGAGTAACAACATTCAATTCACCAGCCAGAACAAAACAACTTATTTGATTGGCAAGTCGTTCATCACATTGGACATTCGTTCTATCAAAGACACATTGTGGCGTTCCAGACACAAAATTAATTGCAGCAATTCACCAAGGATGCTTTAACATCACTTCTGAAATCCATGATCACTGCAACGGGATAGTCACATCTAAATCAGCCTCACTACTTCTGAAAGCGTTCAGTTTCACTCTGTTGAAAACAGTCTTTTCAAACCAGTTGCTCTCTGTTTTCTTTTGGTTAACAGTTATGAGTAATGAACAAGCTTTAAAATGAGTTTTTCCTAACACATAGGACAATTTATGGTAGTGAATATCAGTCTTAGATAGTTAATTCATTACCCTGATTTGGTTGCAGAGCATTTATTCATCCTGTTCTCCAATGAAAGTAAGGGTGAAGTGCCGCTAGATCCCATCATTCTGTCAATGGTCAGGGCAAATCGCCAGTCCTGTGCCAGCAGCGATCCTTCCCAGATCAGATACGTGGCTCTAATTATAGATAAAGATCAGATTTAACAAAGTAGTATTCTCAAAAAAGTACTGTAACAATATCTGAACAGAGTCATAGAGTGATACAGTGTGGAAACAGGCCCTTCGGCACAACTTGCCCACACCGGCCAACATGTCCCAGCTACACTAGTCCCACCTGCCTGCACGGTCCATAACCCTCCAAATCTGTCCTATCCATGTACCTGTCTAACTGTTTCTTAAATGTTGGGATAGTCCCAGCCTCAACTACCTCCTCTGGCAGCTTGTTCCATACACCCACCACCCTTTATGTGAAAAAGTTACCCCTCAGATTCCTATTAAATCTTTTTCCCTTCACCTTGAACCTATGTCACCTGGTCCTTGATTCCCCTACTTTGGGGCAAGAGATTCTGTACATCTACCCGATCTATTACTCTCATGATTTTATACACCTCTACAAGATCACCCCTCATCCTCCTGCACTCCAAGGAATAGAGACCCAGCCTACTCAACCTCTCCCTATAGCTCTGCACCTCAAGATGGCCGCGCCGTTGTGTTTGGCTGCCTGTCGTCGCTCACCTGGAGATCGTAGTGTTCTTCGAGCCACTTTAGTTTACGACCGCCGAACCCTCCTGTTGATCCGACCCTCCGTCGTCGACTTCTTCAGTCCAGGTCCCGGACAAAGTTTCTTCCAGCGATCGCTCCTCGATCAACTCCCGGTAGATGTGCGGGCCCAGCCTTACATCCACCGCCACACGCACCGCGCTAGGAGGCGGGGTAAACGCGCGGGAACTTTCGAAAATTTAAAAAACCTCGCCCGCGCTCATCCAACAGCGGCCTACCTCGCCCAGCGCTGCGAAGTCGGACCTGGTCGACCTTACAGCTCCATCCACCGGCGCTCCCTCGAGCTCAGGTATGCCGCTCTTCGACCGATCATCCCGGTCCCTGGACTGCCGGCCCGTGGGCTCCCAGCAAGGCCATCTGTGAAGCGCAGCGGCGTGGTCTCCCTGAACCTCCGCCCGCTGGCGTGGGAGCCGCTACCGGACCGAAGCTCACCTGTTGTCCCTACTGTCCCTACTAAAGTGGCCCTGATCAACGTAAGATCCCTCCAAAATAAGACTTTCATCCTCAACGACTTCTTCATCACCCGTGGATTGGACTTCCTACTGCTCACAGAATCCTGGCTTAACCCTGGTGAGCTTGCTCCACTCGTGGAACTCTGTCCTGATAACTGTCACTTTTTCACCTCGCCTAGGCTCTCCGGACGCGGTGGGGGCTTAGCCACTGTGTTTAAGAAACATTTCAACTGCCGCCTCCTGAACGCTGATCATTTCTCCAGTTTCGAGGTGCAACTAATTAAAGTAGGCCTAGCCTACCCCCTCTTAATTGTTCTTGTGTATCGCCCACCAAAAATGCATAAGGACTTCATCACCCAATTTGCTGATCTGATTTCTAGCATTTTGCCCAAATTTGACCGGATCATGATTCTTGGTGACTTTAATATTCATGTTTGCTGTCCCACTAAGCCTCTTGTGAGTGAATTTATGCACCTGGTTGAGTCCTTCAATCTGACTCTTCACACCACGGGACCCACTCACAAGTTAGGCCATACTCTCGACCTAGTGTTATCGTCCGGATTCCCAATCAACAACATTGAAACTACTGAAGCCTGTCTATCGGACCACATTTTTGACGCATCTCTGCCTTTATCTCCCGCAAAATCTCATCTCCCTGTTCGCTACTCCCGCGACATAAATTCATTGACTGCCAGTAAATTCTCCGAGGCTCTCACAGCTGCCCCCAACATCTGCACTATTGAGGCCTCTCCCCCCCATCTCAGCACTGAGGATCTCGCCTCTTTATTTAATATCACTTGCTCTTCCATCCTGGATTCTATCGCTCCCCTTAAAATGAAAAAGCCTAAGTCCAAAGGTCGGCCATGGCTCAATGACACCACCAAAGCCCTAAGAAGGGAGTGCAGAAAATCAGAAAGGAGATGGAAATGTGACAAGCTTCAAATTTCCTTCGAAATTCTGAGAAACAATCTTCTCAAATACCAGGAAGCAGTAAAGTCTGCTAGAGCACAATACTTCTCCGACCTTATTTCGAAAAACTCTCATAACTCCAAGGTCCTATTTAGAACAATTACCTCTGTCATATGTCCCGCCCCCAGTACCAGCTTAGTTGGGTCCCCTGCTAAGTGCGAAGAATTCGCTAAATTTTTCACCAACAAAGTTGAGAATATTAGAATGAACATTTCCCCTCCCACCCGTGACCTAGCTGTCTCACTAGTCTGTTCATCTAAATTGGACTGCTTCCAACCCGTCACTCTATCCTCCCTTGCAAAGCTTGTCTCCACTATGAAACCTGCAACCTGCCCCCTTGATCCTGCCCCCACTGCCCTTCTGAAGGATGTCATTGCAATAGCTGGTCCCAGCATCCTCTCTATTATCAACAGTTCTCTGGCCACTGGCACTGTTCCAACCAGTTTCAAGCACGCGGTGGTCCAGCCCCTACTGAAAAAACCTAACCTAGACCCCACCTTGCCTAGCAACTACAGACCCATTTCCAAACTGCCATTCCTGTCAAAAGTCCTTGAAAAGGCAATCCTTAACCAATTAGTGCCCTACCTGCACCAAAACACCATCCTGGAAAGTTTCCAGTCAGGTTTCAGAGCCCACCACAGCACAGAGTCTGCCTTGTTGAAGGTACACAACGACCTGCTTCTCGCCATCGACACCGGCGACTGTGCAATCCTGCTCCTTCTCGACCTCAGCGCAGCATTCGATACAGTGGACCACACCATCCTTATTGACCGTCTCCGGTACGCGGTTGGCATTGATGGCACTGCCCTGAGCTGGTTCGTTTCGTACCTCAAAGATAGGAGTTTCGCCATCAACATAGGCAGTTATTCCTCTGCTCCAGCTAGCCTCTCCTGCGGAGTTCCACAAGGCTCCATCCTAGGCCCCATTCTCTTCTCTCTATACATGCTCCCCCTTGGCCAAATCATTCAAAGGCACGGCATTTCTTTCCACTGCTATGCCGATGACACTCAGCTTTACCTCCCCCTGAAACCCAACAACCAGTCAAATTTAAACAGCCTCTCACACTGCCTTGAGGACATAAAATGTTGGATGGCACAGAACTTCCTCCAATTAAATGAGAGCAAGTCTGAGGTCATCCTATTCGGCCCCCCCGACTCCATCAAATTGATAACAGGCAGTCTTGGAAGCCTATCCTGCCTAGTCAAACCGCATGTCAAAAACCTCGGCATGATATTTGACTCTGCATTAAAATTTGATAAGCAAGTCAAAGCTGTGGTAAAAGTCAGCTTCTTCCAACTTCGAACCATAGCTAAAATCAAACCTTTCCTCAAATTCGACGACACAGAAAAAATCATTCACGCTTTCATTTCCTCCCGCCTAGACTACTGCAACTCCCTATACACTGGGATCAGCCAATCTTCCCTGTCCCGCCTGCAACTGGTCCAAAACGCCGCAGCGAGACTCCTGACGGGTACCTGTAAAAGGGACCACATCACCCCGATTCTGGCCTCTCTCCACTGGCTCCCTGTACGGTACAGAATCAACTTCAAGCTCCTCCTATTCACGTATAAAGCCCTAAATGGACACTCCCCCCCCTACATCAAAAATCTTCTAACCCCCCTCTCTAACTCCAGGTCCCTCAGATCGGCCGACTTGGGGCTATTCACTATCCCGCGGTCTAGGCTTAAACTCAGGGGTGACCGCGCTTTTGCGGTTGCAGCTCCTAGACTGTGGAACAGCATCCCTCTCCCGATCAGAACTGCCCCCTCCATCGACTCCTTTAAGTCCAGGCTCAAAACATATTTCTACTCCCTAGCGTTTGAGGCTCATTAGGAGGCGCTGTGAACTGTTTGCGTGCTACTGTATGTTTTCATTTTTTTTCTATTGGAACCTAATCAAATGTACAGCACTTTGGTCAACGTGGGTTGTTTTTAAATGTGCTATACAAATAAAATTGACTTGACTTGACTCTTGTCCTGGCAACATCCTCGTAAATCTTCTCTGAACCCTTTCAAGCTTGACAATATCTTTCCTATAACATGGTGCCCAGAACTTAAGAAATCTGTTTGACTCTGGAAGAAATGTTCATGTGGCCCAGGTTGTCATGCATATCTCTGGAAGCGAGACCCCGCCAGCAGTTTATGACCAAAGAATACCATTTATGATCATGATACCTCCCTGTTGTGGACATTTTTCTCCAAACAATTTCAACCGAGAGGCACAACAGAGAAAGACTTTGCGTTGGAAGACGAATACTCACAATGACTGAATCCTGCACTCTATGTGTGCTTTTAGGCAAACGTATCCTAATTCAAACACAGTTCTCAGCAACAATGCAAATGTGGAGATCCTGTATGTTGAAGTAGAATTTTTAGATGATGACCTGTGAGTATATATAAAAGAATAAGATGTCATGGTCTTCCTGAGGCTGCAGGAAGATGGACTTGGATTACAGAGCATCTTTGAAAGCCTCAGCATCATTCTAAATGCTTTACAACAAAGACCCTGAAGAGAGGTCTTGACCCGAAACATCACCCATTCCTTCTCTCCAGAGATGCTGCCTGCCCTGCTGAGTGATTCGTATTTTGTGTCTATCTTTGATGTAAACCAGCATCTGCAGTTCCCTCCTGAACATTTTTGTTATAATCCTGTTTTAATTTAGGAAACACAATAATTAATTTGCATGGCAACATTATGCACTGTGATAATTGTCAAGTAATTTACTGTTTTTGTAATAACTGTTGAAGCATAAACGGTTGAAAAGCACTGGGGAAAGCTCCCTCAATACTTTTTTGAATAGACCTTTACAGCCACCAGGAGCTTAACCTGAGAATCAGCGTCACAGTGTAGATCTTCCACATTACGATGGTGAAGTGTCAACTTAGCCGCCAGCAGTGCGGCCCTCCACATCACAGCTGGTGTTGTCACTTGAGGTTATGAAACATTCCTCAGTGTATTCTATAGCTTGCACTCTAGTGTTTAAGGCATAGAGGGACCGATATACAAGGAGACTACTGAAAAGTGTACTGTAAGTATAGAATTAGACAATAGACAATAGGTGCAGGAGTAGGCCATTCGGCCCTTCGAGCCAGCACCGCCATTCAATGTGATCATAGCTGATCATTCTCAATCAGTACCCCGTTCCTGCCTTCTCCCCATACCCCCTGACTCCGCTATCCTTAAGAGCTCTATCTAGCTCTCTCTTGAATGCATTCAGAGAATTGCCCTCCACTGCCTTCTGAGGCAGAGAATTCCACAGATTCACAACTCTCTGACTGAAAACGTTTTTCCTCATCTCAGTTCTAAATGGCCTACCCCTTATTCCTATACTGTGGCCCCTTGTTCTGGACTCTCCCAACATTGGGAACATGTTTCCTGCCTCTAACATGTCCAACCCCTTAATAATCTTATACGTTTCGATAAGATCTCCTCTCATCCTTCTAAATTCCAGTGTATACAAACCTAGTCGCTCCAGTCTTTCAACATATGATAGTCCCGCCATTCCGGGAATTAACCTAGTAAACCTACGCTGCACGCCCTCAATAGCAAGAATATCCTTCCTCAAATTTGGAGACCAAAACTGCACACAGTACTCCAGGTGCGGTCTCACTAGGGCCCTGTACAACTGCAGAAGGACCTCTTTGCTCCTATACTCAACATACTCCTATACTCAATTGTGACAGACGCAGCAGGACAGGCAGCATCTCTGGAGGGTAGGAGTGGGTGACGTTTCGGGTCGAGACCCTTCTTCAGAATTGTGATGACGGGCACTTGAACAACATTATCAGATATTAGAGTCATATTAGGGAAGTGCAAAAGAGTAGGTGGATTTTCTAGTGTATATTACCTGCCTAAAGAAAATATAAGATGAGAGAGAAGGGTCAAATTTAACAAGTTGTCGGTTATCGATATCAACGATTTGAATGAGAATGTACAAGGCATGATCAGCAAGTTTGTAGTTATCGTTGAAATGGGTGGTATCGTAGACTGCAAAGTATTCTCCAAAAGTCAAGAATTGCAAAATCGAATATTGAATATGAAGAAATGCAGCAGGATCTTGAACTGTTGTGCAAGTGGGCCAAGGAATGGCAACTGGAATTTATTCAGGGAAGTGTGAGCTATTACATTTTGGGAAGTCAAACCAGGGTAGGATTTTAATAGTGAACAGATAGGCTCCGGGGAATGTTGTGAAGTAGAGGGAACTAGGAGTAGAAGTACATAAATTTAGTTGCCTGAAAGTGGTGTTGCAAGTGGACTGGCTGGTGAAGAAAGGCTTTTGGCATGCTGCCCTTCATTATTAGAGACATTGAATGTAGAAATTGGAATGATATGTGGCAATTGTACAAGGCCTTAGTGAATCCATGTTTGGAGAATTGTGCAGGAAGGAACTGTAGATGCTGTTTTACACTGAAGATAGACACAAAATGCTGGAGTAACCCAGTGGGCCAGGCAACATCTCTGGAGAAAAGGAATAGATGACGTTTTGGATCGAGAAACATCACCTATTTCTTTTTCTCCAGAGATGCTGCCTGACCCGCTGAGTTGCTCCAACATTTTGGGTCTATCTTTGGAGAATTGTGTTCAGTTTTGGCCACCCAGCTTTGGGAAAGAAGCCCTTATGCTGGAAAAAGCACAAAAAATATTTACAAATATGTTTCCATGACTCCAGGGACTTAATTATACAAAGAGGCTGGACAGACTAGGACTTTATTCTTTTGGGGGTGGGGGGTGGGGGGGGGGGGGGGGGGGGGGGGGGGTGGTGGGGGGGGGGAGGGCAGAAGACTGAGCGGTGATCTTATAGAGTTGTATAAATCAGAATAGGCATACAGAGAATGTGCAGAGTCTTTCTCCAAGATTGTAAATCATGAACCAGAGAGCACAAGTTTAAGATGTGAGAAGAAAGATTTACTCGGAATTTGAGGGGTGACTATTTCACTGAGGGTGGTGTGTATATGGAGTGAGCTGCCGGAGTAAGTGGTTGAGGCAGTACAATAACAACATTTAAATGGCACATGGAAAGGAAAGGTTTAGAGGGATTTGATTCAATTGCCGGCAAATAGGACTAGCGTATGTGGATGTGTTGGGCTGAAGGGTTGGTATCTGTTCTGCACGATTCAATAACTCTTTCAATTGGAGGATTATTTGTGATCATGGTATATCATAAGGTTTAATTTAGTTATGGAAAAGTCAAAGGAGAAACATGAATAATAGCACATTTGGAAGATAGCCAATTTCAAAAGGTTGAAATATAGGTACCAATAAAGATCTGTACATGGATGCAAAGTCGACAGCAGGGACATTAATGATTACTTCTTTCTTACTTTATAAAGGATAACGATGATGCCAAAGTCATAGTAAAAAGGAGGACGTTGAAATAGAAATAATGGATGAGCTTAGAACTGATAAAGGGAAGGTAATACTGTGGGAAGGAAAAGAGTTGAAAACACACAGTAGATCTGCAACATCAGTGGAGAATCAATCAATGTTTTGGATCAATCAGAATGGGAAATGTGAGAATCGAAAGAAGCATATTTTTAGTTGCAGATGGAGTAAGTGTGGAGAGAGTAGAGGGAATATCAGTAAAAGGAAGCAGACCAAAGTTGTCAAAGCAGGAATTACTTTAGAAACGAGTAAGCAGAGTTAGAAAAAATAAATAAATTGAACGAAAAGCAAGAATAAATGGTTGCCTAAATGATTAAATTCAATATGAAGTCCCAAGGGTTATAACAAACCCAAATGAAAGATTAGATACAGTTCCCTTAGCTTACATTATGTATTGTTGGAGCAACATTGGAGCTGCTGACAAAGAAAATAGTATGGGTATGTTGGAGAATTAAAATAACAGATAACTACAAGCTCTTGGCATCTGAATGGAGATATTCTGCAAAAGGTATCACCAAATCTGCCTTTGGTTCGCCTTGTGTTGAGAAGACAAACTTATGACCACTGAATGCAATGCAGTAAATTGGAAATAATGCAAGTGATTTGCTAATATGCCTGGAAAGTATGTTTGTGTGCCAGGATCATGGGAAGTGAAGTTATACTGTTTCTCCCATGGTTCCATGGGAATATGGGAGGAACAGTGGGTGGTGGAGATGTAAGAATGGACTAGGGAATAGCAGAGGGGATTCTTAAAGAGGAAACATAGAAACATAGAAACATAGAGAAGACAATGATGCAAGAGACTGCAGATGTTGAAACCTTGAGCAAAAAGAAAACTGCTGGAAGAACTCAGTAGGTCAGGCTGCATCTGTGGAAGAAAATGAACAGATGATGTTTTGAGTCTGGGCCCTTCTTCAGACTGATGTGAGAAGTATCTGAGAGTGAAATCCCATTGGAATTGTCAAAAATTATTGCAGATAATCCATTAAATATTGAGGCTGGTTGGGTGAAATTGAGGGAATGAAGAACTCCTTCCTTGTTTTGGCTGGGAGGAGAAAGGTTGAGAGGAATTGTGTGGGAAATTGAGGAGAACATGATTGAGAATGCATGGCGACTGTAACAAAGCGAATCCATGGGGGAAGTCATTTTAATAGCATTGGTGTTGTACGTCATGTCATCAAGATTATGCAACAGAGTTGGAGAAAATGGGGGCATGGAATGGACTCCTTACAGGGAGCAGGATGGGAGGAGGTACAGTCAAGGCCTGTGGAAGTTGATGGGTATTTGTAATAATGTGTATTTGTAGGTAAGCTAGCACCTGTAAAATAGATATCAATGGCAAGAAAATGACCAGGAATCAGATAGGGGCCTGTCCTACTTAGGCGATTATTTTAGGCGACTGCCGGCGACTGCAATGGTCGTAGCAGTTCGCCGAAAAACTGGCGACTGGACCCCCCCTACGACAATGTCTACGACAAGCTACAACAACCACCTAGTCGACGTCAAGCTATGGCAAGCTACCGATAACCGGCGAACCAATCGTCGCGACTTAGGACGTCCACCTACGACAACCTATGACCACACAGGTGGCAACCTATGACAACCAAAGTTAACTACGTCTACCCGCGACAAGCTACGGCAAGCTACGACCGTGTTGGCGACAACTGAAGACAATTCATGTCATTTTGGCCTCCGGTTTTGATGCCCGTACCTGTCGCCGGTTGACGTAGGCAGTCACCAATAGAATTCAACAAAGTCAGCGCCGGCGACAACCTACGTCACCTGGCGACAACCTGGCGACAACCTATGACAGCACCTACGTCAGGAGACGTCAAGCTACGATCATTGGCGTTAAACCAACAGTCGCCTAAATTTTTTAAACATTTCAAAATCCACCGGCGACCAGAAAAACGTTACGACTCTTTGGAGACGACTCACGACCATACAGGCGACAGCCCGGCGACCGTGTGGCAACAGCCTAGTCTCCTGTAGTCGCCTAAAAAATCGCCAAAGTGGGACGGGCTTTACATTAAACCCTTGTTTTTGCAGACCTCTTTATAATAGATTTCGGTTATCATCGATGAGATAGAAAAGGGGTTCAATTTAATTGAATGATTCAACGATAATTTGTTGTCACATGTACCAAGGTACAGTAAATTCTTTGTTTTGCATACAATCCGGTAAACTCATAGAACATAGAAACATAGAAAATAGGTGCAGGAGTAGGCCATTCGGCCCTTCGAGCCTGCACCGCCATTCAATATCATTATGGCTGATCATCCAAAATCAGTACCCCATTCCTGCTTTCTCCCATATCCCTTGATTCCGTTACAATACAATACAATACAATACAATATATCTTTATTGTCATTGTACAGGGGTACAACGAGATTGGGAATGCGCCTCCCATACGATGCAATAATATAATTAGCTAGTCAGTATTAATTTAAACAACAACAACCCAACGAAACAAATTGTAACAGTTTTAAGACAGAATAAAGTGCAAGTAGATCTGTGCCGGATCACTATGCGTTGTGGCCATCCGGCTCAGCAGGACCGGTTCATAGCAGCTATGGCCCTGGGGATGAAGCTGTTCCTGAGTCTGGAGGTGCGGACGTAGAAGGCCTTGTATTGTCTGCTCGATGGAAGGAGTTCGAACAGACTGTTGCAGGGGTGTGAAGAGTCTTTGTGGATGCTGGTGGCTTTTCTGAGGCATCGTGTGTTGTAGATGCCCTCCAAGGCTGGTAGCTGTGTTCCGATGGTCCTCTGAGCTCTATGGACTACCCGCTGAAGAGCTTTCCTTTCTGCCTCCGTGCAGCTGAGGTACCACACAGGGATGCCATGTGTTAGGATGCTCTCTATGGTGCAGCGGTAGAATGTCGTCAGCAGCTGTTGGGGTAGACCAGACTTCTTCAGTGTTCTTAGGTAGAACAGCCGTTGTTGTGCCTTCTTGACCAGCGCAGCAGTGTTATTGGACTATGTTAGGTCCTCCGAAATGTGAGTGCCCAGAAACTTGAAGCTGGACACTCTCTCCACACTGTCCCCGTTGATAGAGATCGGGGCATATTCCCCGTTATGTGACCTACAGAAGTTGATGATCACCTCCTTGGTCTTGGTGGTATTTAGGGGCAGGTTGTTATCAGAGCACCAGTCCGCCAGGTTCTGCACCTCCGCTCTATAGTTTGTTTCATCCCCGTTGGTGATCAGCCCGATCACCGTTGTGTCGTCTGCAAACTTGACAATGGTGTTGGTGTCGAATGCAGGAAGAGCTAGATCTAACTCTCTCTTGAATACATCATACAGCAGATCTCATCTAAGTAGTACACAAAGAGTCGCCACGTTTCTGGTGCTGACAAAGTTACTAAAAGCTCACTGTACAGCCTTATCTTATCGCAGCCGTGAACCAGGCCTGCCGCCGCACTTGGCAGGAGGCGGCCCCCTGCCAGGTCCCCCTTCGATCTCGGTGACCGCCCTGCCGGGTCCCACCTTAGTTCTCAGCGCTTCCCCCCGGATCTTCCTGTCATTGTCGGCAGCACCCCCCCCCCCCCCCCCCACCCGACGGGTCCCCCTTTGCACACAATGGCCTCCCGCTGGTTTCCCCTTACGTTATTGGTGGCGCGAGTCCCGCTATGTTCTTGACAGACCCCCACCAGGTTGCTCGCATCGGCCCCCCCTTGCCCTCAGAGGCATGGGTCCCTCTTCCGTCTGGACAGCCAGCCACTGGGATGTTTTGGGGATGCTGAGAGTGGAAGGTGCATGTTTGGGGGATTCTAAGAGTGGAAGGTGTGGAGGGAAGATCACCCAAGGGAATGAAGTTAGTGACGTCTGGGAGACAATAACCTGATGTAGAGTAGCAGGGTGCTGACCCTGCAGAAGGTATTAGAGCTATCTGAAAGCTGATGCTCGGCTTTCTCAAGGTTGCGATCATTTTGGCAGCACTTTCCTGTCAGCAGGTTTGTAGACAAGGTCACGAGCACCCATTCATATTAGCTCTATGTTATCCAACTTTTGCATGCACTCCCTGCACACTAGGAGTAACTTACAGAGGGCAATTACCCTACAAACTGGTACATCTTTGGGATGTGGGAGGAAACTGAAATACCCAGAGGAAACCCACGCAGTCACAGGGAGAATGTGCAAACTCCACACAGACTTCATCTGAGGTCAGGATTGAATCATATCCTGCATCTCTACCATGCCTGTACCATTCTATTTGCTTCTAATGACAGATTTAAAAATAAATAACACACTACGATAGACATTTCTTCAGTTTTCACCCTCCTCTCTCTGCATAACTGTTTTCTCACTTTTTCCAGTTCTAGTGAAAATTTCTCGACTCAAAATGTCAGTTCTTTTTCTCTGTGCTTGAATCCTGCTTCACATGGATTGATGCTTCTGGAAAGTTCTTCTGGAATTCATTGTTATAGTTTTAGATTTTCCGTCTTTTTTGTTGCATGGTACCAGAAATTAATAAAAATAAACTGCAGATGCTGGTGCGTACCAACGATAGACACAGAACGCTGGAATAACTCAGCAGGTCAGGAAGCATCTCTGGAGAAAATGGATAGGTGAGGTTTCAGGTCTGGACCATTCTTCAGACTCTGAAGAAGACCAGTATTGTAGCCAGTTTATACCGAATGTTTGATAATTCACCAGGACTGCAGTAATGCACATTCGGTTGCTAATGGAAGTAAAGGGCCTGTCCCACTTTAGGCGATTTTAAGGCGTCTGCCGGCGACTAGGCAGTCGCCGACAGTTCGCCGGTTGTCGCGGGCATGATCGTGAGGAGTCTTCCTAGATTCGTAGTGGATCTCAGCGCGTCGCTGAGAAATCATCCGGAGTGAAATTTCTCGGCCACAGCTGGCTTGTCGCCAGGTATCGTTGCTTATTGCGGGCGCTGTCGCATGCTGTCCCCAGTTTTGCTCGGTTCTCTTAGATGCATTTAGAAGCACATCATATTAAAATAAGTAAAGTCATTTCAAAATACCATAAAATGCTTGTGTTTAACCAATTTATTTACCGTCAGGACATTTGACAGGTAGATTGGAGGCAACAGTTTGACGGTCAGGTAGCGTGTGAATTTTGCGATGTTTATGGCCATCAGCCATTACATTTAAAGTGGGCTCCCAACCCAGATATGCAACCCAGAAACCAGATATGTATCTCCCGTACATTTTCAAAGAATGCCCACACACTTTTCACAAAAATCCACTTAACCACTTTTAAAATTAATGTTTTTAATACAACTATTAGTAAACTGGAAGTAAATCCAGTTTATGCATTGTTACAGTGATAATTGGTTTTTAAATAACCCATACAAGATGTTATAGTTCAAAACTCTCAAGCACTTACCGACTTGTCAGTGATTTCAGCAAAAATTAGGACCCCGGAGAAGCATTGACAGCATGGGAATTTCGCGATGTTTCCGAAGACGGTGTAATCTCGACCTGACTCGGCATTGTCGTGGTCATTGTCGTCGGGTAAAAGAAAAGTTTGGCGATCTGCTACGACTTTGACAGTCGCCGGCAGTCGCCTTAAAATCGCCTAATGTGGGACAGGCCCTTAAGTATCACACTTCAGGAAGTTCTTTCTCTCATTTCTGATCTTGAGCAGGATGGAGTGGTTCTGGGGAATGGAAGGATTTGGTCAAAAAAGGATGTGGAATAATCTAAAAAAAATACCAACAATCAGTTTGGCCTTAATGATGGGAAAACTGTAGGAAAGGATAACCAAGGAAGAAATTTGAAGGGGAATAGTTGGATAGACAATAGACAATAGACAATAGGTGCAGGAGGAGGCCATTCGGCCCTTCGAGCCAGCATAGACAATAGACAATAGACAATAGGTGCAGGAGGAGGCCATTCGGCCCTTCGAGCCAGCACTGCCATTCAATGTGATCATGGCTGATCATTCTCAATAGCCAAGTGAGAAATTATTACAAGGCCATTGGCTCAGGGCTGGCCTGGCCTCCGTGGGCCAAAAGACATCTGTCCGTGTTGCAATAATTCTATGATTCTGATTCTATTTTTCGATTCTATGATAGCAGATTATTATCAGTCTATGTGTGCAGAGACCAGAGAAGATAGAATTGTTAGAATTTTTTTCGGCAGAGTTATGAAAGTTAAAAAGCAATTCGATGCAGCTGTTTAAAATCACGAAGGACTTTAGATAGAAAGAAATTGCTCCACTGGCAGGAGAGTTGATAAGCTGAAAATCTAGGTTAAAGATAGTTGCTGAAGAAACCAGTGGAGATTTCTTTCTGCAACGGATGTCTGTGATTTAGATTGTATAATTGAACCTCTAGGAAGCTACACTTTGTCACACTTTAGGTCATATCTTGCATTTTGGATTCATAGAAACATAGAAACATAGAAAATAGGTGCAGGAGTAGGCCATTCGGCCCTTCGAGCCTGCACCACCATTCAATATGATCATGGCTGATCATCCAACTCAGTATCCCGTACCTGCCTTCTCTCCATACCCCCTGTTCCCTTTAGCCACAAGGGCCACATCTAACTCCCACTTAAATATAGCCAATGAACTGGCCTCAACTACCTTCTGTGGCAGAGAATTCCACAGATTCACCACTCTGTGTGAAAAAAAACTTTCTCATCTCGGTCCTAAAAGACTTCCCCCTTATCCTTAAACTGTGACCCCTTGTTCTGGACTTCCCCAACATCGGGAACAATCTTCCTGCATCTAGCCTGTCCAACCCCTTAAGAATTTTGTATGTTTCTATAAGATCCCCCCTCAATCTTCTAAATTCCAGCGAGTACAAGCCGAGTCTATCCAGTTTTTCTTCATATGAAAGTCCTGCCATCCCATTCAGTTGCAGAAGGTTGTAAATCTTTGGAATTCTTTACCCTGTCAGGCTAGAATATCATTGGATGTATTTGTATGAGAGTTTAATGCATTTTTGAAAGGTCAGTGAATTCAGATCTATGGGGAAACCAGTGCAGAAAAGGAGTTGAGGCCATCATGTGAAACTGGGAAGCCCACAAAGAAGGAACAATATGGATGGGAGCAGGCATATTCCTATGTGAGGGAAAGATGGGTTTCAAAAACTGGAGTTCCTTGTATGAATAAAAATGTGGATGCCAAAATGGAAGAAAACATGCATCGTAGGAGTGCAGTGCTAGAATTTGCAGAGGATCTAGCCCTACTTATCTCAATTCTCTTTGGTTGCAGGGCTAGTGATGAAGGAGTGGAGTTTAACAAATGTTAAATGCTTTAAAAATCGGCGAGGTTAAATCTGGCTACTGTCAGCCGGACAATTTATAGGTAGCATCATGCTCGAATAAGTTCCAGAGAAAGTAAAATATGACAAAGTTAACTAGAGTCTGAAAAAGTAAAGGCAACAAATAACAAATCAGCACTGATTTGCTGAAGGCAAGTCTTGACTAATTTGATCAAGTTCTTTGATACAACAATGGGGGAAGCTGATAAGGGTAATAGAATTGCTGTTCTATTTATTAAGCTTCAAATGCATTTGGAAAAGTACCATATAACAGAACAGTCAGCAAAATAGAAGTCGGGAATTTGTTTTACTGAGCAAAAAAACAAAGTGGTGTAGGAATTCAGTGGGTCAGGCATCACATGTGAAGGCAATGGACAGACGACATTGCAGGTTGGGTCTCTTCTTCAGAGAGACGCATATCTGACCCAAAACATAGAAACATAGACAAATAGGTGCAGGAGGAGGCCATTCGGCCCTTCGAGCCAGCACCGCCATTCAATATGATCATGGCTGATCATCTAAAATCAGTACCCCATTCCTGCTTTTTCCCCCTATCCTTTGATTCCGTTAGCCCTAGGAGCTAAATCTAACTCTCTCTTGAAAACATCTAGTGAATTGACCTCCACTGCCTTCAGTGGCAGAGAATTCCACAGATTCACAACTCTCTGGGTGAAAACGTTTTTCCTCATCTCAGTCCTAAATGGCCTACCCCTTATTCTTAAATTGTGACCCCTGGCTCTGGACTCCCCCAACATTTTTCCTGCCTCTAGCCTCTCCAATCCTTTAAGAATTTTATATTTTTCTATAAGATCTCCTTCGAAATTCAGTGAGTACAAGCCCAGTCGACTCATTCTTTCATCTGTACATCATCCTTCCATCCCCTCCACAAAGCCTGCTTAACCCATTGAGTTCCTCCAGCACTTTGCTTTTGTTTAAGATTCCAACATCTCCAATTTCTCATGTCTCCAATTATTTGACTACATTTAATGACATTAAAAATCCCCCATATATGCACCATCTTCAAAAGGTAGTTTGGTCGGAAGGGATATTTTGGGTTTCCCTGTGCATTGTGACATAAAACCTAAATTATTTTTCAGAGCTAATGAGAGGCTTTTGATTTGAGATGTGAACTCTGTTTTTCTGACCACAGATGTCACCATGGTTATCCAACAGAGAGGCTTTATAGATTTGATGGACTGACCTGTAACCTTTAATGCCATAAACATTCTATGGTTCTGCAATAAATGTGAAGAGACAGAAGGTAGTGAAATGTAGTCGTAGTAATAGAAACAAATTCTTGGACTGTTTGGAAATATGCAACAATGATTTATGTTGGTTGGAATTAGAACTACTTATTTTACTTATTTATTGCAACTCAGTAGGAGTTCTTTCCTATCCTGTCTTCCTGTCTGGAGAAATGTCTCGACCTGAAACGTCACCCATTCCTTCTCTCCAGAGATGCTGCCTGCCCTGCTGAGTTGCTCCAACATTTTGTGTCTATATTTGGTTTTAACCAGCATCTGCAGTTCCTTCCTACACAGGAGTTCTTTCCAGATCCACATTAGATCCCAGCAGAGCAATCCTATTAGTCTCATTCCCTTTTCTATTTTCTCCAAAATCTTGCAAGTTATTCTCTCTCACAGGCCCTTCACCCATCGCTCCCCCCCCCCCCACCACCACTTTGATCCTTTAAGCACACACCGATATCAAGCAGTAATTTACAGAAGCTAATTAACTTTCCTGGGATATGGCAGGAAACTGGAGCACTCAGAGGAAATCCACGTGGTCACATTGTGCAAGCTCCACACATATAGCACCAGAGGTCAGAATGAGAACATCTTTCTGATAATATTGTGGCAAACCAAATAAGAGGATGTGGCCTCATTTCAAAGTTGTAGATAACATAGAAATCTGAGTAAACAATGAGTTCACAGTCTTGCAACATGCTGTATGCGCTGGGTCTTTGAAAAAGTATTTTTTAGTTGTTTGATGTAAATTTAGTACTTTCCACATTTACAAGACCCAGGGAATTTATTTCCCCAGCAGCTTTTCAGTAGTGTTCCAGATCCTGACAACATTCTCCTTATCTCTCCTCCACATCTTTTGCCCATGTTTTAAATCCGTAACTCGCCCGCTGGGACTAGTTTGTTTCCATCAGTTGTTAGTCATCTCACTTCCGGCTTAGAAGGTTGTAGATTAAAGTCCTGCTCTTATTTTAGAACATAACATGAAGAGTAGGAACAGGACTAGACTATCCAGCCCATTGACCTCGCTCCACTCATCATCATGATCGTGTCCGGTCTTTCACCACATTGCCAATTTCCAGCATTGTCCCCACATCCCTTAATTCCTTTAATGCCCGGGAATCAATCCCGAATTTTGAATAAATGTATTCAATAAAGCTTCCACCGAGGTTGGAGTTTGAGGATTCCAAAAGTTCCCCATCTTCTGAGTGAAGAAATTTCACCTCATCTCAGTTTTAAAATGGCCTAATCTTATCCTGAAACTGTGCCCTTCATTCTCAACATATCATTCAGAGGAAGCACCTTCCCAGCATTTTACCTGTAAAGCCCTTGAAGAACTTTGTAAATATTGGTAAGATTTAAACTCTTTGGAGTACTGTTCCAGTCTATTCAATCTCTCCTCATATTGAAGACCTGCCATCCATGAAACCCATCCAGTGAATCTTTGTTCCACTCCATCTATTTCCTTTTTCAGCTATGGAGGCCAAAGTATGTTAATTGGACAGCTCCATCAAAAATAGATCAGGTTCAAAAGGCTAAATAGACTTCTCTCCTGATGTTTGTTCCATGATTTTAACTTTCATAATGTAATTGAACTTAACTGGATTTGGCTCAAAAGCTCAGTACTTCATGCCAATGCCCTCTGCGTTATAATCTTTAAATTTTATATTCATAAATCAGGAAACAATCTGCACTTGGTTGGTGGTAGTTTTTTACCACCAACACATTCTGAATGAATGTCTCAATCCAGAGACCAGCATTTCAGATGCACCAGCTGAGTTATTGGAGGGTGCCATTGTAACAGCATACAGAGCAGCATACAGGGCGGCACGGTGGCATAGCGGTAGAGTTGCTGCCTTACAGCGAATGCAGCGCCGGAGACTCAGGTTCGATCCTGAATACGGGCGCCGTCTGTACGGAGTTTGTACGTTCTCCCCGTGACCTGCGTGGGTTTTCCCCGAGATCTTCGGTTTCCTCCCACACTCCAAAGACGTACAGGTATGTAGGTTAATTGACTGGGTAAATGTAAAAATTGTCCCTAGTGTGTGTAGGATAGTGTTAATGTGCGGGGATCGCTGGGCGGCGCGGGCTCGGTGGGCCGAAGGGCCTGTTTCCGTGCTGTATCTCTAAATCTAAAAAAATAAATCTAAAAACATAATAGGCCTGAAGTCACCCAACAGACTGCAGATGCTTGAATCCAGGGCAAAAAAACAAGTGGCTGGAGAAACTGGGTTGTCAGGTAGGATCTGTGGAGTGAAATGGACAGTCGCTGTTTAGGGTTGAGACCCTTCTCCTCGACTGAAAGAGTGGAGCAGCGATGGCCAGTGTAAAGACGTGAGAGGGCTGGGGGCATGAAATGGCACACAATAGGTGGATCTGGGTGAGGAAGGGTGGGTAGGTGGATTCAGTCAGTTGGGGGAGAGAGGGGTAGGGTAACAACACAGGCTGGGAGGGATCGGTGGAGGTAATCCGCCTAATCAGGGGCTGCAGCCAATGGAATATAGTGTGAAAGGAAGGCGGAGCTTGGGATCAAATAAGGGAGGTGGGGAGAGATGGGAACCGAGGGGAGAGAGGACCCGATGGCAGGAATGTGTGGGTGACGGGCAGATTGAGTGGATGGGGAAGAAGCAGGTGTAGATCAATCCCCTAGGTGGATTGATCCATGCCTGACTTTCGTATTGCTGACCTGATCTATGGTCCATGCCTGGGTTGGTAGTGTTAACTGTATTATGCCGCTGATTAAATTCGTTTCACTTTGTAACCATGAGGTGTGCCATGCAGAGGTTTTCTCACTTGCTCTCTGCATTGTATTTGTAATAAAACGCTTATATAGAAGTTAAACGAATTTAATCAGCAGCATAATACAGGTAACACTACCAAAACCAGGCATGGACCCTTGATCTACAGCTGGGTGAAGGGGTGGGAATGTAGGATATGTATGGGATGATCTGGGTGGAAGGAAGGCCCAGGACGGGAGCAAAATGACTGAAATTATCAGTTGTTTCAGTAATTCAGTAATTATGAAATTACCAGAGTGTCAGAGGTTATGGGGAGAAGGCAGGAGAATGGGGTTAGGAGGGAGAGATAGATCAGCCATGATTGAATGGCAGAGTAGAGTTGATGGGGTGAATGGCCTTATTCTACTATCACATAATCTTATGATCTTATGAAATTAGAGAATTCAATGTTCATGCTATCTGATTGTACACTACCTAGGCAGAATATGAGGTTGAGTTGCTCTAATTCTGGTAGTCTTGCCCTGGCAGTGGAAGAGGCCGAGGCCAGACAGATCATTGTGGGAACGGGTAGGGAAATTGAAATAGCTAGCAATCCAGATGACAGGCAGGTCCTGGGCAAATCAATCTCCTGGTCAGTGCTGGGTCTCATCAATGAAGCAAAGGCCACGTCAAGAGCATCTAATGCAAGTAAAGCACTTCAGATGTATTCACCGTCTACGATTGCTTTCAAATTCCCTGAGGTCATGAAAGTCACTATATGGATAAAAGTCCCTTTTCAATCTTGCATGTATGCTTGGTGTCAAATCCAATGATGTCAAAACCTGATTTGTGTGAAAGTGGTTAGACAAATAATGCAACTAAAATTTGTTGCAAATAAACTACATTGCTGGTTGTGTCAATATGTTGAAATAGTTAGCTGTCCAGTTATAGACACAAAATGCTGGAGTCACTCAGCACGACAGGCAGCATCTCTGGATAGAAGGTATGGGAGAAGTTTCGGGTTGAGATCCTTCTTCATTCTCAATCTGAAACTTCACCCATTCCTTCTATTCAGAGATGCTGCTCGTACGGCTCCAGCATTTTGTGTCTATCTTCGGTTTAAACCAGCAGCTGCAGTTCCTTCTTACACATAGCTGTCCAGTTAGATGTAGGTCAATATCTATACCAGGGTTTCATTCTCAAGTGATATCTGCATGTAAAATAGCAAAAACAGATGTCAAGTTGAAGTAATTGAAGTAATATCAAATTGAACTAATTGAAGTAATGTTAGTTAATGAACACTGATTTCTGATGGTTTAGCTGTGGTTAATTTATGTTGATCTGCAATTAATATAAATGTTCAGCAGTGTTTTGGTGAAGCAATTTCCATGGTAATATTTCCCAGGAGTCAAGAGCCTGTTTAACTCACATTATGGACAGTTTGTTGCTCTGGACCCACAAGCAGATAGCGATCCAAACTTTAGTATAAGAAAATAACTGCAGATGCTGGTACAAATCGATTTATTCACAAAATGCTGGAGTAACTCAGCAGGTCAGGCAGCATCTCGGGAGAGAAGGAATGGGTGACGTTTCGGGTCGAGACCCTTCTTCAGACTGATGTCGGGGGTGGGACAAAGGAAGGATATAGGTGGAGACAGGAAGATAGAGGGAGATCTGGGAAGGAGGAGGGGAAGGGAGGGACAGAGGAGCTATCTGAAGTTGGAGAAGTCGACGTTCATACCACCGGGCCGCAAACTGCCCAGGCGAAATATGAGGTGCTGCTCCTCCAATTTCCGGCGGGCCTCACTATGGCACTGGAGGAGGCCCATGACAGAGAGGTCAGACTGGGAATGGGAGGGGGAGTTAAAGTGCTGGGCCACCGGGAGGTCAGTTGCGTTAATGCGGACCGAGCGCAGGTGTTCAGCGAAGCGATCGCCGAGCCTGCGCTTGGTTTCGCTGATATAGATAAGTTGACATCTAGAGCAGCGGATGCAATAGATGAGGTTGGAGGAGGTGCAGGTGAACCTCTGTCTCACCTGGAAAGAATGTTTGGGTCCTTTGATGGAGTTGAGGGGGGAGGTAAAGGGACAGGTGTTGCATCTCGTGCGGTTGCAAGGGAAAGTGCCCGGGGTTAGGGTGGTTTGGGTAGGAAGGGACGAGTGGACCAGGGAGTTGCGGAGGGAACGGTCTCTGCGGAACGCAGAGAGGGGAGGGGATGGGAAGATATGGCCAGTGGTGGGGTCCTGTTGTAGGTGACGGAAATGTTGGTGGATAATATGTTGGATCCGCTGGCTGGTGGGGTGGAAGGTGAGAATGAGGGGGATCCTGTCCTTGTTGCGAGTGTGGGGATGGGGAGCAAGAGCGGAGCTGCGGGATGTAGAAGAGACCCTAGTGAGAGCCTCATCTATAATGGAGGAGGGGAAGCCCCGTTTTCTGAAAAACGAGGACATCTCGGAAGCCCTAGTGTGAAACACCTCATCCCGGGTGCAGATGCGGCGTAGACGGAGGAATTGGGAGTAGGGGATAGACTTTTTGCAGGGGACCGGGTGGGAAGAAGTGTAGTCCAGATAGCTGTGCGAGTCGGTGGGCTTGTAATAAATGTCCGTCACTAGTTTTTCTCCTGTGATGGAGATGGTGAGGTCCAGAAACGGGAGGGAGATGTCAGAGATAGTCCAGGTATATTTAAGGGCAGGATGGAAATTAGAGGTGAAGTGTATAAAGTCAGTGAGTTCTGCATGGGTGTAAGAGGTAGCACCAATGCAGTCGTCGATGTAGCGGAGGTAGAGTTCGGGGATGGGGCCAGTGTACGTCTGGAACAGGGATTGTTCGACGTACCCAACAAAGAGGCAGGCGAAGCTAGGGCCCATGCGAGTGCCCATAGCCACGCCTCTGGTTTGGAGGAAGTGGGAGGAGTCAAAGGAGAAGTTGTTGAGGGTAAGAACCAGCTCTGCTAGGCGGAGGAGAGTGTTGGTCGATGGGGATTGGCTGGTTCTACGGTCGAGGAAGAAACGGAGGGCTTCGAGACCATCCTTGTGGGGGATGGAAGTGTAGAGTGACTGGACATCCATGGTGAAAATGGTTCCCAGGCCCCCACTCCCTCATTTTCACCATTTTCACCGCATCTGCGCCCGGGATGAGGTGTTTCACACTAGGGCTTCCGAGATGTCCTCGTTTTTCAGAAAACGGGGCTTCCCCTCCTCCATTATAGATGAGGCTCTCACTAGGGTCTCTTCTACATCCCGCAGCTCCGCTCTTGCTCCCCATCCCCACACTCGCAACAAGGACAGGATCCCCCTCGTTCTCACCTTCCACCCCACCAGCCAGCGGATCCAACATATTATCCACCAACATTTCCGTCACCTACAACAGGACCCCACCACTGGCCATATCTTCCCATCCCCTCCCCTCTCTGCTTTCCGCAGAGACCGTTCCCTCCGCAACTCCCTGGTCCACTCGTCCCTTCCTACCCAAACCACCCTAACTCCGGGCACTTTCCCTTGCAACCGCACGAGATGCAACACCTGTCCCTTTACCTCCCCCCTCAACTCCATCAAAGGACCCAAACATTCTTTCCAGGTGAGACAGAGGTTCACCTGCACCTCCTCCAACCTCATCTATTGCATCCGCTGCTCTAGATGGCAACTTATCTATATCGGCGAAACCAAGCGCAGGCTCGGCGATCGCTTCGCTGAACACCTGCGCTCGGTCCACATTAACGCAACTGATCTCCCGGTGGCCCAGCACTTTAACTCCCCCTCCCATTCCCAGTCTGACCTCTCTGTCATGGGCCTCCTCCAGTGCCATAGTGAGGCCCGCCGGAAATTGGAGGAGCAGCACCTCATATTTCGCCTGGGCAGTTTGCGGCCCGGTGGTATGAACGTCGACTTCTCCAACTTCAGATAGCTCCTCTGTCCCTCCCTTCCCCTCCTCCTTCCCAGATCTCCCTCTATCTTCCTGTCTCCACCTATATCCTTCCTTTGTCCCACCCCCGACATCAGTCTGAAGAAGGGTCTCGACCCGAAACGTCACCCATTCCTTCTCTCCCGAGATGCTGCCTGACCTGCTGAGTTACTCCAGCATTTTGTGAATAAAGCGATCCAAACTTTTTTTCACAGCCAGCAGAAAACTAAAATTAAATTCTGGACTTGATCCCAGAGTTTGGAAGTAGAAAAAAATAGATCCAATTCCCATAATATCCCCAGATCTGATGGGGAAAATGTATCCAGTTTTTATTAAACAGCTCAGGATTTTAAAAAAAACAATTTTTCAGACTGATTTATTTTCCAAGTCATTGTATTGATTTATTAGCAGTGGGCCAAACTTATTATGCAAAGTGAATGTCAACTTTAATGCTTTCTTTTTCTTCCATGTGGGCCCGCTGCAATTTATTTGTATTGCCTATGGCATATATATAAGTCTTCCAAATTTCTACACTCCAATGGAAGGGTGAGTGGAGTAAGGTCAATCCTTGTCATTATTTAAGAGCTTGGTATGATCCAAGGACAGTTCAGAATTACTTCAATGTGAAATCCATTTTCCTGCCAGTAGTCTAGCTGGTTGCTGATCTCTTGCAGGAGGTTGGGGAAATAAATATAACTTAGTTAGGATAGACACAAAATGTTGGAGTAACTCAGCGGGACGAGCAGCATCTCTGGCGAGAAGGAATAGGTGACCTATCGGGTCAAGACCCTTCTTCAGACTCGACCCGAAATGTCACCCATTCCTTCCCTCCAGAGATGCTGCTTGTCCTGCTGAATTACTCCAGCATTTTGTGTCTATCTTGGGTTTAAACCAGCATCTGCAGTTCCTTCATGCACACTTAGCTAGGATATTGGTTTCAGCAACTCTCCTCATTTTAAATTGAAGACTTTGATCCAGTTATCCCTGTGGGGAGTCTGGAGGGTCCCGTTTGACAACTTGAACTCCTGCAAATGAGACGAGAATGTTCCCAGGCACAGGGACAGATATAAAGGTGCTATTCCCATGTTGAGGAACTCCCGCTGAGTTGCTCCAGCTTTTTGTGTCTTTATTCCCATGTTCAACCAGACTTTGTGTGAGCCGCAGTAGATTTTCAGTCTCTTAGGTCACCACCTCAGCACGTCCCCACAATTTCACCCCACCACCGCTAACCCCACAACCTCCCATGAATTCTCAAGGGTCCCAGATGAAGGTTCATCGTTTCGTGAATGGGCTTCTCAGAGGTTTCTCTGGCTTGCTTATGGCAGCAAACTTTCAAGGAGACGACTGAGGAAGAAAACATAGAAAAAAAATCAGAGGAATAAAAAAAAACAGAAGCCACACACACTGAAGCCTATCCAAGCATGAAGAGTCAGGATGAATTTTAGGAGTGATATAGATTAAAGCAGGTCACAGTTGGAGTGAATGCCGTTGATTGATTGCCAACCAGGTTCCAATATTTGTACAGCCAAGTGAAGAGGCAGTTTACTCAGTTATTCAGCATAATTGGATTGAGTTACCTCTGAGCCATGACAACATTCACTCCAATTCACTGCATTTTTACCTGTAAACAGTAATTTAAACTGCCCAATAGGATGTTGCTTGAAGTTGTTCAAATTTATTGCTTTAATAAGCAAACCAGAGAAGGCTGACAACATGAAAAATCACGGTATTTCTGAAATAAAGGCTAGAAAATGATGGCTAAACAAAATGTGTAGTGCAACACATGTTTTGTTGAGAGTCACAAATGACGTTCTCTAAGTATAAACGTTGTGTACTGTTCCCTCATCCTTCTTGAATGTTCTGCATCCTTTGACACAGTTAACTTTAGTTTCTTACCATGGATTTCTTCCACTATATTCTGTTTGATTCTATCTTTACGAGCTGGTTGTCTCTAGATAATCTCTTTTGTTACTTTCCCTTTCTGCTTTTGCAGCTGGGCTCCTGGTGTTGTTTATGGACCCAGTGTTCATCCCCTACAATTCCTCATTGAATAGTGATTAGTTTAGTTTAGATTAGTTTAGTTTAGCGATACAGCGTGGAAACAGGCCCTTCGGCCCACTCAATCCTCGACGACCAATGATCACCCATACACTAGTTCTATCCCACAAACAATGGACAATTTACAGATGCAAATTAACCTACAAACCTGCACATCTTTGGAAAGTGTGAGGAAACTGGAGCACTTTGGTGGCTGGTAAGATTTTAGAGTCCATTATAAAGAATGAGGTTACGGAGTACTTAGAAGTTCACGATAAAATAGGCCAAAGCGTGGCTTTGTGAAGGGGAGGTCTTGCTTGATATATTTGCTGCAATTCTTTGAAGAAGTAACTAGCAGGACAGACAAAGGAGAGTTAGTAGATGTTGTTTACTTCGATTTTCAGAAAGCCTTTGATAAGGTGCCACACGTTAGGCTGCTAAGGAAGATGGGAGCCCATGGTGTCAAAGGGCAGATACTAGCATGGTTGGCTGGATGGCAGAAGATAAAGAGTAGCAATAAAGGGGGGGGGGGGTCTGGTTAGCTGCCAGTGACTAGTGGAGTTCTCTTCATGTTGTATATTAATGATTTGGCCGAGGGGATTGAAGGCTTTGTGGCCAGGTTTGCGGATTATACGAAAATAGGTGGTGGGGCAGGTAGTGTAGAGAAAGCAGGGACACTGCAGGACTTGGACAGGTTGGGAGAGTGGGCAGAGAAGTGGCAGATGGAATATAGTGTAGGAAAGTGTGGAATCATGCATTTTGGTAGTAGGAATAAAGGAGTAGACTATTTTCTAAATGGGGAGAGAATCCAGGTGCAAAGGGACTTGGTTGCTGGTGCAGGATCCCCCAAAAGTTAATCTACAAGTCGAATCAGTAGTAAAGAAAGCAAACTCAATTTTGCAAACTCAAGCAAGGGCGGCACGGTGGCGCAGTGGTAGAGTTGCTGCCTTACAGTGAATGCAGCGCCGGAGACTCAGGTTCGATCCTGACTACGGGCGTCGTCTGTACGGAGTTTGTACGTTCTCCCCGTGACCTGCGTGGGTTTTCTCCGAGATCTTCGGTTTCCTCCCACACTCCAAAGACGTACAGGTATGTAGGTTAATTGGCTGGGCAAATGTTTAAAAAAAAATTGTCCCTAGTGTGTGTAGGATAGTGTTAGTGTGCGGGGATCGCTGGGCGGCGCGGACTCGGTGGGCCTACGGGCCTGTTTCCGCGCTGTATATCTAAAATCTCAAATCTAAAATCTATTTCAAGAGGGCATGTATACAAAAACAGGGATGTAATGTTGAGGCTTTATAAGGTGCTGGTAAGGCCGCATTTGGAATATTGTGAGCAATTTTGGGCACCGCAGCTGAGGAAGGATGTGCTGGCTTTGGAAATGGGTTCAGAGGAGGTTTACAAGAATGATCCCAGGAATGAGTAGGTTAACCAATGATGAGCGTTTGTCGGAACTGGGTTTGTACTCGCTGGAGTTTAGATAAATGAGGGGGGACCTCATTAAAACATACAGAACAGTGAAAGGCTTGGATAGAGTGGATGTGGTGAGGATGTTTCCACTACTGGGAGAATCTAGGACTGGAGGATATAGCCTCAGAATTAAAGGACATTCTTTTAGGAAGATGAGGGGAAATTTCTTTAGTCAGAGGGTGATGAATCTGTGGAATTCTTTGCCACAGAAGACTGTGGAGGCAGTCAGTGGATATTTTTAAGGCAGAGATAGATAGATTCTTGATTAGTACAAGTGTCAGAGTTTATGGGGAGAAGGCAGGAGAATGGGGTTGGAGGGAGAGATAGATTTCAAGATTTCAAGATTTCAAGATCAATTTATTGTCACCAGTACTAATTAGAGTGCAGTGAAATTTGAGTTACCATACAGCCATACTAAGTGAAAAGCAACAAGACACACAGCCCCATAAAGTAAAATTTAACATAAACATCCATCAGTGCGGATTCCACAATCCTCACTGTGATGGAAGGTAATAAAGTTCAATCATCCTCTTTGTTCTCCCGTGGTCGGGGCTGTTGAACCATCCACAGGCGGGGCGATCAAAGCCCCCGCTGCCGACGGTCCGAAGCCCTCGCGTCAGGATGATTGAAACTCTCGCGTTGGGAGGGTTGAAACTCTCCGTGGCATGGAGTTCCCGAGTCGGCCTCTTCTTACCACAGACCGTGGGTTACACGATGCTAAAGTCCACAGGCCCCACAGTTGAACCCCGGCAAAGGGATCACAAGTTCCAGTTTAGTTTATTGTCACCTGTACCGAGGTACAGTGGAAAGCTTTTGTTGCGTGCTAACCAGTCAGCGTAAAGAGAATACATGATAACAATCGAGCCATTCGCAGTATAAAAGATACATGATAAGTAACATTTAGTGCAAGATAAAGCCAGTAAAGTCCGATCAAAGATAGTCCGAGGGTCACCAATGTGGTAGCTCGTGGTTCAGGACTGCTCATCCTGCAGGTGATCTAGTAGGGACTCTGGTAGAATTAGCAGTGTGTTATGGATAATCGTGTGGAGGGGATTGCCCCTGCAATTTTGTAAGTTAGAGGCGTTGATTATCGGGGGTGGCAGAAATCAATTGGTAGAAACTGGATTGCAGGGTCCAGAGTGGGGAGTAGTGGGAAGCAGTAATGTGGGATGGGAGGTGGGTGTCTTTCCTGACCTTGAAATACAAAATTACCTAAAAATGGTCTGATCGTGCTTCGCATGGTAAACTGATTTGAAGTTTTTAACAATGAGCAATGTTATGCAATTAAATTTCCAAGCAAGGATAATTAACTGAGATTTTACTTGGAAATAAAAGCATGAACATTAGAATGACAATCGCAATAAAACCAAATTTCCTTTTGCCAGCCTTTCACAAGTACAGCTGGATTTTTAAAATTGCCTTTGAGATATACTGCTTTACTTGGCAGAGCAGTGGACACATTTATTACTACAATAGGGCCTCAAAACAACCATTGTATGTTGAAACAGTGCACTAACTGGTTTTCAGTTAGCTTCAGATCATCTCTTGCCAAATAGTCGGTGATAATCTTGGGGAAAGAAGCTCACATCCACCAAAGTCTGCAGGCTCAACTGCGGCACGGTAGCGCAGCGGTAGAATTGCTGCTTTACAGCGAATGCAGCGCCGGAGACTCAGGTTCGATCCTGACTACGGGTGCTGCACTGTAAGGAGTTTGTACGTTCTCCCCGTGACCTGCGTGGGTTTTCTCCGAGATCTTCGGTTTCCTCCCACACTCCAAAGACGTACAGGTATGTAGGTTAATTGGCTGGGTAAATGTAAAAATTGTCCCTAGTGGGTGTAGGATAGTGTTAATGTACGGGGATCGCTGGGCGGCACGGACTTGGTGGGCCGAAAAGGCCTGTTTCCGGCTGTATATATATGATATGATATGATGATATGATATGATAAGGGTCATCCATATTCCTCGTGGGAAGGGGGGTCCCATAAACACCCTGCAAGAACCATTCCTGGGAGCCTTGGTTTGGTTGGCTGAACCTCCAGTTAGAAAGAAGACTTGATGGGGTTGATATATGGGGTGGTATCAGTTTCAGCAACACCCAGTCTGACTTGTGAGGATTCATGCTTCTTAGGCCTCACTGTGCATGAGGTGTTAATGTACAATGCATGTTACAGTAGTTTGCAGTGCAAGACCCTCGATAAGACAAACTGGTTGCAATGGTTCTTCAGGTGCTGTACAATTTCTGGTCACCCGTTCTATAAACACACATTGGTTACTGGCATGTGTGTTTACACCCTGCGAGTTAGGCAACTGAACCTCCGACCAACAACTAGAGAGCAGTCCTGAGCTACTATCTACCTCATTGGAGATCCTTGGACTATCTTTGATCGGACTTTACCTTGCACTAAACGTTATTCACATTATTCCCTTTATCATTTATCATGTATCTGTATGCAGTGGATGGCTTGATTGTAATCACATATTGTCTTTCCACTGACTAGTTGGCATGCAACACAAGGTTTTCTCTGTTCCTCGGTACACATGACAATAAACTAAACTCAACTAGATGCTCGTTGAGTGGCAAATAGAAACACATCTGTTACTACACTGCATCACTGGACACAGACTCCAGTGATGAACCCCAGAATTACTCTGCGATATTGCCACACATCCTACCTCAAGTCAGCCCAATGTTGTATTTGTGATTAATTTCAGTGGGGACTTTAT
This sequence comes from Rhinoraja longicauda, assembly GCF_053455715.1. Classification (NCBI taxonomy): domain Eukaryota; kingdom Metazoa; phylum Chordata; class Chondrichthyes; order Rajiformes; family Arhynchobatidae; genus Rhinoraja; species Rhinoraja longicauda. Next base: position 66,174,443 of record NC_135959.1, on the reverse strand, counting down.
GGCCAGAGATTTCTTTATATTGCATTCATCTGATGATTTAATTTTTCTCTAAGTGTCAGTTTTGTCATTTTATTGATAATATAATAATAATAATAAAAATAACATATTCCTTGTCCCATACCGGGGAAATTTACAGTGTTACAGCAGCAAAGTGGATAGCAAGAGACATTCATTGTAAATAAAAATAAAGATAAGGATAATTGTCATAATTTGCTGTGTTATTCCTTTGCTGTTACTGTTGACGGGTCTGTTGACTGGTCTGCTGGGAGCAGTGCTGGTTGTGCAGTCTCACAGCAGCGGGAAGGAAGGACCTCCGATATCTCTCCTTCACACACTTGGGGTGAAGGAGTCTGTCACTGAAGGGGCTACTCTTAGTAATAATCTTACTATTATTTAAAACTTTTAAATATTGTACTTCAACTTTGATATATGTCTGAATGTCAGAAAGATTTTAAAATATTTTTTCCAATGGTCAATGCCAGTCAGGGGTGTTATAGTTTGAGTATAGGAGCAGGGAGGTTCTGCTGCAGTTGTACAGGGCCTTGGTGAGACCGCACCTGGAGTATTGTGTACAGTTTTGGTCTCCTAACCTGAGGAAAGACGTTCTAGCCTTAGAGGGAGTACAGAGAAGGTTCACCAGATTGATCCTTGGGATGGCAGGACTTTCATATGAAGAAAGACTGGATAGACTAGGCTTATACTCGCTGGAATTTAGAAGACTGAGGGGGGATCTTATAGAAACATATAAAATTCTTAAGGGGTTGGAGAGGCTTGATGCGGGAAGATTGTTCCCGATGTTGGGGAAGTCCAGAAACAGGGGTCACAGCTTAAGGATAAGGGGGAAGTCTTTTAGGACCGAGATCAGAAAACATTTCTTCACACAGAGAGTGGTGAGTCTGTGGAATTCTCTGCCACAGAAGGTAGTTGAGGCCAGTTCATTGGCTATATTTGGCCCTCCATAACCTGGCCCCATCCTACCTGACTGACCTCCTCCACAGACACACTCCCACCTGCACCCTCCGCTCTGCTGCTGCCAACCTCCTGTCCCCCCCCCATCCGGACCAAACTCAGATCCTGGGGGGACAGGGCTTTCTCCATCGCTGCTCCCACCCTCTGGAACTCACTACCCCAAACCGTCAGAGACTCCTCCTCACTCACCACATTCAAAACATCACTCACCTGTTCAGCACTGCCTTCAACCACTGACCACTGACCGTCACCTCACCTTCTGTCTCCTTTTTCTATTCGTTTACTTATTTATCTATTTATTTTCTTCTCTATGTTCTAGTAATCCCTGTAAAGCGTCTTTGAGTGTTTGAAAAGCGCTATATAAATGTAATGCATTATTATTATTATTATTATATTTAAGAGGGAGTTAGATGTGGCCCTTGTGGCTAAAGGGATCAGGGGGTATGGAGAGAAGGCAGGTACAGGTTACTGAGCTGGATGATCAGCCATGATCATATTGAATGGCGGTGCAGGCTCGAAGGGCCGAATGGCCTACTCCTGCACCTATTTTCTATGTTTCTATGTTATGGGATTTGGGCCTCTACAATAATGCTTGCTGCTGCTCAAACCCTGTAGCCCAACTCAGGAAGCAGCAGATCTGTGAGATCGGCTGCGTGTATCTGGCCCAGGCCAGTGTGGGTCTGGTGGACTGCACGTGCTAATGTCAAACAGCAAGCCACATTATCAAGAGTGTACGAAAGAACTGCAGATGCTGGTTTAAACCGAAGATAGACACAAAATGCTGGAGTAACTCAGCGGGACAGGCAGCATCACTGGAGAGAAGGAAGGGGTGACGTTTCGAGTCGAGACCCTTCTTCAGACTTCAGAAGAAGGGTCTGAAGAAGGGTCTCGATCCGAAACGTCACCCCTTCCTTCTCTCCAGAGATGCTGCCTGACCCACTGAGTTACTCCAGCATTTTGTGTCTATCTTACATTATTATCAAGAGCCTGCCCTCTATATGCAACAGTTTATTTTCAAGGGAAGTGGCTAGATGTGAGGTGCAAAGAAAATTAATAGATAGGTGTGAGGGGCAAAGAAAACTGCAGAATTTGTCTGTTTCTTCAGGAGGGAGACTCTAAAACTATTGACAGCATCTGCATGATTGTCTTAATTGAGCTCAATGACCAAGCATAGAAGAAGTGCCGGGCTAAGGCCCAGTTGATGCCCATGACTCAGTTCTACATCAGGCAATGCATTCACTGCCTGTACACAGGGGAGCCATTCTATTCTATTCCTGATGCTGCTGACGTTTCCAATTGATCTAGCCAGTATATTTATCATGTTTAATGGTGGTAGCAGGGGAGTCTTTTTTAAGATTAGGATTTTTAATATGAAGTTTCTTTTTTCTAATGCCCAACTTGAAAGTTTTTGTTAAGTCAATCTATTGCTGCAGCATCTACAATAAAAAGTAGCACAATGTTTTATTTACCTTCTGTTGGAAATTCATCGATTCAACTTACTCTCCAGAGATTTGAGCACACACTCTAGGTTGACAGCTGAGGAATGCCATGCTACCATTCTAAAGATGCATCAAAACCAAACTCCTATTTCTCAGTTCAAGTGAATGCATAAGATGCTTAAGCACTGCTTCAAAGAAAGCAATGGAATCTGCTACCATGTTGTGCCCACATTTCTTCCTTAATCAGCATCACCAAAACAAATCTCCTTTTGAGAAGTTGCTGCTTGCAGATAGGTCTTTGTTTCCACATAGCATTCCACAGATGGCAAAAGTCCTCGGTACACCCACACAGACAGAGGAACAATATGCCGACTGCATGGATAGCAATGAAGGTCAGGATCGATCTTGGGCCATTGGAGCTGTGAGACATCAGCTTTACGGACTGTAGAGTGGGGTTCAATAAGCAAACTACAGTCTTGCTGCTGATGAGAGAGTATGTAATTTTCCTGTAGCATCATGTAATGGAGCCATGGAAGCAGGTCCTTCGGCCCACAATTAGTGCAGACTTGACAAGAGGCAATTAAAGGCTTTATATAGACAGAAACTTTCTCAGTCATAGGTTGATACAGTGTGGAAACAAGCCCCCCGACCCAACTTGCCCACACTGGTCAACATGTCCCAGCTACACTACTCCCACCTGCCGTGTTTGGCCCGTATCCCTCCAAACCTGTCCTATCCACGTACCTGTCTAACTGTTCCTTAAATGTTCTTGATTAATTATTTTCCTTCTGTTCTTTCATACTTATCTTATTATTTTCCAGACTACTTTGCTTTTCCCCCCTTTGCAGGTTGCTTCCTGACATCATCAATTGCCTACAAAAACCTGTCGCCACTCTCTCCAGCGAAGAAGGTCTGAAGAAGGGTCTTGACTCGAAACGTCACCCATTCCTTCTCTCCAGAGATGCTGCCTGCCCTGCTGAGTTACTCCAGCTTCTTGTGTCTATCTTCGGTTTAAACCAGCATCTGCCGTTCCTTCCTACACCACTCTCTCCAAATCATTTACTGTCTGCTGTCAGACAAATGGAAAACATTTATTTTGAAACCTTTTTTTTATTATGTTTACATGGAATTATAAAAACGAATTAGAAAGAGTGGAGGTGTCATGCTCGAGAATGATATTTTCTTGTTTTCCCTGAGGCACAACCATATGATAAAGATGAAAGAATGATTGTTTTCTAAGATGCTGATTAGCCATTGCTATTATTGTAATCATAATATATGAACAACTACAATACATGTCAAACTCATTTACAATATAACAATTGAGTAGGGAATTTGTAAAAAGCAATTTTCCTCTGTTCTCTGCAGCTATGGGCATTTTGCTCAGTTAGGTTCTCAGAATTAAACAGCGTGGAAACAGGCCCACTGTAAGGAGTTTGTACGTTCTCCCCGTGACCTGCGTGGGTTTTCTCCGAGATCTTCGGTTTCCTCCCACACTCCAAAGACGTACAGGTATGTAGGTTAATTGACTGGGTAAAATGTAAAAATTGTCTCTAGTGGGTGTAGGATAGTGTTAATGTGCGGGGATCGCTGGGCGGCGCGGACTTGGTGGGCCGAAAAGGCCTGTTTCTGCGCTGTATATATATGATATGATATGATAAGGTTCTTAGTAACATAAATCCTACATTAATTCTACATTAATCTCCCCACATTCATCAGTTTACACCAGATTCTACCACTCACCCTCACACTAGGGGGGAATTTACAATGGCTAAAGGGCCTGTCCCACTTAAGCGATTTTTTAGGCGACTGCTGGCGACTGTCAAAGTCGAAGCAGATCACCAACATTTTCTTTCACCCTACGACAATGACCACGACAATGCCGATTCAGGTCGATACAAGTTACTTTTTTTTGGTGAAACTAGCACCTGGCTAAGAGATTACACCGTCTTCGGAAATATCGCGAAATTCCCACGCTTACCTGACCGTCAAACTGTCGCCTCCAATCTACCTGTCAAATGTCCTGACGGTAAATAAATTGGTTAAACAAAACTATCTTCTGGTATCTTCAAATGCCTTTTCTTAATTTAATATTACGTGCTTCTAAATGCATCTGCGACAACCTAGCAAACCTGGGGACAGCATGTGACAGCGCCCGCAATAAGCTACGATACCTGGCGACAAGCCAGCTGTCGCCGAGAAATTTCTATCTGGAAACTTTTTCCGCGACACGCCGAGATCCGCTACGATTCATTGAAGACTCCTCACGATCGTGCCCGCGACACCCCGGCAAACGTTCGGCAACAGCCTAGTCGCCGGCAGTAGCCTTAAAATCACCTAAGTGGGAGAGGCCCTTTACTAACCTATCATTCTGCACATCTTTAAAATGTGGTAGGAAACATGGACTGCACATACCATATCATATCATATATATACAGCCGGAAACAGGCCTTTTCGGCCCTCCAAGTCCGTGCCGCCCAGTGATCCCCGTACATTAACACTATCCTACACCCACTAGGGACAATTTTTACATTTACCCAGCCAATTAACCTACATACCTGTACGTCTTTGGAGTGTGGGAGGAAACCGAAGATCTCGGAGAAAACCCACGCAGGTCACGGGGAGAACGTACAAACTCCTTACAGTGCAGCACCCGTAGTCAGGATCGAACCTGAGTCTCCGGCGCTGCATTCGCTGTAAAGCAGCAACTCTACCGCTGCGCTACCGTGCCACATGGATAGCAATGAAGGTCAGGAGTGATCTTGGGTCAATGGAGCTGTGAGACATCAGCTTTACGGGCGGTAGAGGTGTTCAATAAACAAACTACAGTCTTGCTGCTGATGAGAGAGTATGTAATTTTACTGTTACATGGAGCCATGGAAGCAAGTTCTTTGGCCAATAATCAGTGGGGACAATGAGAGCCTATTAAAGGCCTTACATAGACAGTGTGGAAACAGGCCCAACTTGCCCACACCGGCCAACAAGTTGTCAGGTCTATACTTACAGTGCATTCAGAAAGTATTCAGACACCTTCACTTTTTCCACATTTTGCTACGTTAAAGCCTTATTTTAAAATGGATTAAATTCATTTTTTTTATCATCAATCTAATGTTCATCCTGCTTCCATTGATTATCCTCGAGATGTTTCTACAACTTGATTAGAGTCCACCAGTGGTAAATTAAATAATTGGACATAATTTGGAAAGGCACACACCTATCCATATAAGGTCCCACAGTTGACAGTGCTTGTCAGAGCAAAAACCAAGCCATGAAGACGAAGGAATTGTCCGTAGACCTCCGGGACAGTATTGTGTCGAGACACAGATCTGGGGAAGGGTATAAAACAATTTCTGCAGCATTGCAGGTCCCGAAGAGCACAGTGGCCCCAGTCATTCTTAAATGGAAGAACTTTGGAACTACCAGGACTCTTCATAGAGCTGGCCACCCGACCAAACTGAGCAATCGGGGGAGAAGGGCCTTGGTCAGGGAGGTGACCAAGAACCCGATGGTCACTCTGACAGAGCTCCAGAGTTCCTCTGTGAAGATGGGAGAACCTTCCAGAAGGACAGCTATATCTGTAGCACTCCACCAATCAGGCCTTTATGGTAGAGTGGCCAGACAGAAGCCACTCCTCAGCCTGCTTGGAGTTTGCCAAAAGGCACCTAAAGGACCATCAGACTATGAGAAACAAGATTCTCTGGTCTTATGAAAACAAGATTGAACTCTTTGACCATAATGCCAAGCGGCACCGCTCATCACCTGGCCAATACCATACCTACGGTGAAGCATGGTGATGGCAGCATCATGCTATGGGAATGTTTTTCAGCGGCAGGAACTGGGAGACTAGTCAGGATCGAGGGAAAGATGAACGGAGCAAAGTACAGAGAGATCCTTGATGAAAACCTGCTCCAGAGCATTCTGGACCTCAGACTGGGGTGGAGGTTTACCTTCCAACTGGACAACGACCCTAAGCACACAGCCAAGATAACACAGGAGTGGCTTCGTGACAAGTCTGTGAATGTCCTTGAGTGGCCCAGCCAGAGCCCGGACTTGAACCTGATCGATCATCTCTGGAGGGACCTGAAAATAGCTGTGCATCGACGCTCCCCATCCAACCTGACAGAGCTTGAGAGGATCTGCAGAGAAGAATGGGAGAAATTACCCAAATACAGGTGTGCCAAGCTTGTAGCGTTATACCCAAAAGACTTGAGGCTGTAATTGCTGTCAAAGCTGCCTCAACAAAGTACTGAGTAAAGGGTCTGAATACTCATGTAAATGTGATATTTCAGTTATTTCTTTTTAATTACTTTGCACAAATTTCTAAACACCTGTTTTCGCTTTTTTATTATGGGGTATTGTGTGTAGATTGATGATTAAAAAAATGAATTTAATCCATTTTAAAATAAGGCTGTAACGTAACAAAATGTGGAAAAAGTGAAGGGGTCTGAATACTTTCTGAATGCACTGTGTCTTGACACACTCACTTGCACTAAAATTGTTGCATTTCTGATTTTAATTTCTCTGCAAAATGTTTTTGATTTACTCTTTTCCAACTTTGGTTGCCATTCAAGGTCAGTTTAAAGGCTTCTCAATCGATTCTAATCGTCCTGCTAAATTGATGTCATCAACTGAGCTGAGCTGAGCTGGTTGAAAACTTTTCAAAGAAAACAACTGGGAAGAAAAATGGACAAACTTTAACCCAACATCTCAACACCTTCAAACAGGCAAAATAGAGGTTGGAAAATACTATAAAATATATTTGTAAGAAAAAAATGCTTTTGTCATTTTTACACCTAATGACATAGAAATTCTTTCACATTATGCAATGTTTTGGGGCATCATGTGATTGGTTTTATCAAACATCTGACTGGTAGATATGTTTGTGTACATAATGCCCTGGGATGTGTTTGGGTACACGATACCTAGGATGTGTTTGGGTACACGGTACCTAGGATGTGTTTGGGTACACAGTACCCTGGGATATGTTTGGGTACACAGTACCCTAGGATGTGTTTGGGTACACAATACCCTGGGATGTGTTTGGGTACATAGTACCCTAGGATGTGTTTGGGTACACAATACCCTGGGATGTGTTTGGGTATACTGTTCCCAAGGATGTGTTTGGGTGCACAGTACCCTAGGATGTGTTTGGGTACACAGTACCCTAGGGTGTGGTTGGGTACACTGTTCCCAAGGATGTGTTTGGGTACACAGTACCTTAGGGTGTGTTTGGGTACACAGTACCCCAGGGTGCGGTTGGGTACACCGTAATCTGGGATGTCACGGTGGCGCAGCGGTAGAGTTGCTGCCTTACAGCGAATGCGGTGCCGGAGACTCAGGTTCGATCCTGACTACGGGTGCCGTCTGTACGGATTTTGTACGTTCTCCCCGTGACCTGCGTGGGTTTTCTCCGAGATCTTCGGTTTCCTCCCACACTCCAAAGACGTACAGGTATGTGGGTTAATTGGCTTGGTAAATGTAAAAATTGTCCCTAGTGGGTGTAGGATAAAATAGTGTTAGTTTGCGGGGATCGCTGGGCGGCGCGGGCCTGGTGGGCCGAAGGGCCAGTTTCTGCGCTGTATCTCTAAAAATGTGTTTGGGTACACAGTACTGCAGGATGTGTTTGGGTACACAGTACTGCAGGATGTGTTTGGGTACACAGTACTGCAGGATGTGTTTGGGTACACAGTACTGCAGGATGTGTTTGGGTACACGGTACTCCAGGATGTGTTTGGGTACACAGTACTGCAGGATGTGTTTGGGTACACGGTACTCCAGGATGTGTTTGGGTACACAGTACTGCAGGATGTGTTTGGGTACACGGTACTGCAGGATGTGTTTGGGTACACGGTACTGCAGGATGTGTTTGGGTACACAGTACTGCAGGATGTGTTTGGGTACACAGTACTGCAGGATGTGTTTGGGTACACGGTGCCCGAGGATGTGCTGCGATCTTTTTTGACATTATATATAAGACCACCAGATATTTCTAGTCTGCTGTCAGTGCTTGAGGCAACTAGCTCATGAGCATAAGAAAACACAAACATATTATCAGGGGTAGGAGTGAGCCAATGGCCTGTTCTGCCATTCAATAAGGTTGTGGCTGATTTGACTAGAATTTCAATTCTAAATTCGGTCCTTCTATCCCCGCAGTTATGAAGAAGACGGTCAGCAGCTTTGAGGACAATCGCTGAAGCCGACACGTTACAGCCAGAGAGCGGAGGAAGGCTACAGCCCTAAATTCTCCCACAGCGGCCTCCATGTGCTCCCACTGCTCCCGTGTGTGTTGCTCATGCATTGGTCCCCTGAGCCACACTCGGTCCCACAAGACACGAGACTGCACAACGATGCTATCATCATCTATGACAGGCCATCACCATCTTTATCTTAATCTTAAAACTATTTAAAGACTCTGATTCTCTTGTCATTTTAGGAGGAGTTTTCCAAAGAGTCAAGACCCTGTGGAAGAAGTAAATCCATCTCATCTTAAATGGGTGACAACTTATTTTTAAACAGTGACCCCAAGTTGTATATTTACCTATATGAGAAAACACCTTCTCCAACTTAACCTATGCAAGATCCTGAGGGATTACATGATTCAATCATGTCATCTCTCAAACAGTCACACTACTAAACTGCAGTAGATCCTCGCTGGAATTTAGAAGACTGAGGGGGGATCTTATTGAAACATTTAAAATTCTTAAGGGGTTGGAGAGGTTAGATGCGGGAAGATTGTTCCAGATGTTGGGGAAGTCCAGAACCGGGGGTCACAGCTTAAGGATAAGGGGGAAGTCTTTTAGGACCGAGATGAGAAAACATTTCTTCACACAGAGAGTGGTGAGTCTGTGGAATTCTCTGCCACAGAAGGTAGTTGAGGCCAGTTCATTGGCTATATTTAAGAGGGAGTTAGATGTGGCCCTTGTGGCTAAAGGGATCAATGGGTATGGAGAGAAGGCAGGTACAGGATACTGAGTTGGATGATCAGCCATGATCATATTGAATGGCAGTGCAGGCTCGAAGGGCCGAATGGCCTACTCCTGCACCTATTTTCTATGTTTCTATGTTTCTATCCAACCTCCCAACCTGAGATAATTTGCTCATTCTGAATATCAGTTTTAGTTTAGTTGAGTTTAGAGATAGAGCGCGGAAACAGGCCCTTTGGCCCACCGGGTCTGCATCAACCAGCGATCCCCACTTTTCTACACACACTAGGGAAAACTTACATTTACACCAAGCCAATGGAAGACCCACGTCTTTGGAGTGTGGGTGGAAACTGGAGCACCTGGAGAAAACCCACGAGGTCACGGGGAGAATGTACAAACTCCTTACAGACAGCACCAGGATCAAAGCCAGGTCTCTGGTTCTATAAGCACTGCAAGGCAGCAACTCTACCACAGCGCCACCATGCCGCCCTCCAGCAAACTTTTTCTGAAAACTTCCAATGCTTTTACATGCGTCTTTAAATAAAGAGATTAGATTGTTCACAATACACCAGATATATTATTTGTATTGCCATAAACAACTAAAGCGTTTCTTCCAAATGTTGTTTTCAATTTCCATAGAAATAAATGATAGCATTTGGTTAAGTTTCCCAATTATTTCTTGTACCTGCACACTAGTCTTACCAGAAACTCAGATCTTTCTGCAAATTAAAATTCTGGACTCTCTCCCCAATTAGATAATATACCTTTTTACTTTTTCCACCACATCAGACAATTTCACATCTTCCAACACTTTACTCTATTTGCGAGATTTTTACCTTCTTAATGAACTTGTTTATATCCCTTTACTTTCTCCTTTTGTCCTCTTTATAATTTACCTTTGTTATTTTAAGTTATCAGCAAAATGTTGCAATGATAATTTAGTGACTTTTCCCAAGGCATTTACTTAAAGTCTAGAAAGTTGAGGACTAGGTTGCATCCCAGTGGTACATCTACATCTTGCCCATCGGGAAATGCCCCTTTTGTGCCCACTCTCTGCTGCTCACCGACCAATTCTATTAGATTGTGCAAACTATTGTGTAACCCTGAACAGGATCCGCACCCTCCATGCAAGAACAGCCCATCACCTGCACAAGTGGAGGATGACAGACAGCCCTACTTGCGACTGCGGATATCCAGACCAGACCAGACCATCCCACACATCGTGAATGACTGCTCACCGAGGCTTTTCCCTGGTGGCATCAAGGCCATCCACCCAGCAACTGATGCTGCCCTGACCTGGATGTCTACCCTTGACCTACAACTTTAGGCTGTGCACGCCATACGCAAGAAGACCAACCAGTTTTCTTAGCCAGCCTGTTGACGTCTGCACCGTGAGCTTTATTTTCTTTCCAAACCTTTGAGGTGGCTCTTTATCAAATGCCTTCTCAAAATCTAAGCATGGTGCACCCACAAACCCCTTTATCCAACACAAGTTTATTACTCCCACCTCATCTCTCTAATCTCCTGACTGACCTCAGTGAGTTTCTCTCCCACACCTATTAACGACTGCCCTGGCCAACATCCAACCCTGCTGATCATTTTCCTCCTTTTATCTCTACCTCTAATTAACTCTCAGCGCATCGCCCCAATCAGTTGGCAAATTGACACCCTTTGTGAGATTCAGTATCCACTCTGCATTCCACACAATGCTTTGGACATGCTGACTGATCTGTTATCTGAGATCTTTTCCACAACAATGGTATAAAAAGTTCAATGGATACACACGATTGCTCACGTGTGATGTTTTGAAATATTTATCTGCAGAAACTATAATCCACCTACATAAAATGTATTTATTTTAGGTTCAGTCCGATAGCTAAGCGTAGTGTGTTGTTAGATATTAATAATGAAGTATGATGTCAATAAAAAATCAATGATAACTCATGCAACTAAACCAAAGATTTTCATGGTGCATTACAGGGAGAATCACATCCAAGTTCCTGAAAGTTTCAAGAAATTATTGATTTCCCTTGACCACAGTGTCAAAATAGCATGGACTGTGGAGACAAGTTGGCTCACTGAAAGCAGCTTTGGGATTTCTCTGTTGAAATATACATGAGTGAAATTCAAAGTTGCCTACTGGTTTCAGGCTGTTTTGATGGTGAAGGCTTATCATCCATTCTATCTCTACACCGAGGCTATTCTTAAGCACACTTGGGAAGTTGGTTCATTACTGTCCAATGAATATCTTGACAATCTGCCCAATTCTGCCAAGATGTTTTTCAAGAAACTGGGATACGATCGTTAGATGGTTTAAATTTCACAGAACCTTCCAAGCCTGTAACCACCATGGGCCCATTCTTAGTCAAGTGTGTGACCAAAAATATGAAAAATTGTGGAATACATCTCTTCTAATTCTGAAAGCATTACAGGAATATTGTTTTGTACTGTATTTATGACTTATAGATATCGAAGTTTATCAAGTGAAATTTTTATATGTTATGCTGACAATGTTTATTTAGGGTTAGAGGTCAAATATGACTGGTCATGTGTGTGACCTCACGGAAGCATTTTTTTCATAACTCAGTTTTATCTTATAAACTGTGAATTTAAAAAAAGACATGCATTATAGTTCTGTAGTTAGGAAAATAGCAATGAATAAGATTAATCTCTTATAAGAATTTTTTAATGGATTACTTTATGTGATGTTTTGGACGAGGGAATTGAATGCAACATCTCTAAGTTTGCGGATGACACGAAGCTGGGTGGCAGTGTTAGCTGCGAGGAGGATGCTAGGAGGCTGCAGAGTGACTTGGATAGATTAGGCGAGTGGGCAAATGCATGGCAGATGCAATATAATGTGGATAAATGTGAGGTTATCCACTTTGGCGGCAAGAACAGGAAAGCAGAGTATTACCTGAATGGTGACCGATTGGGAGAAGGGGAGATGCAACGTGACCTGGGTGTCATGGTGCACCAGTCATTGAAAGCAAGCATGCAGGTGCAGCAGGCAGTGAAGAAAGCGAATGGTATGTTGGCATTCATAGCAAGAGGATTTGAGTTTAGGAGCAGGGAGGTTCTGCTGCAGTTGTACAGGGCCTTGGTGCGACCGCACCTGGAGTATTGTGTGCAGTTTTGGTCTCCTAACCTGAGGAAAGACATTCTTGCCTTAGAGGGAGTACAGAGAAGGTTCACCAGATTGATCCCTGGGATGGCGGGACTTGCATATGAGGAAAGACTGGATAGACTGGGCTTGTACTCGCTGGAATTTAGAAGACTATAAAACATATAAAACATATAAAATTCTTAAGGGGTTGGAGAGGCTAGATGCGGGAAGATTGTTCCCGATGTTGGGGGAGTCCAGAACCAGGGTCACAGCTTAAGGATAAGGGGGAAGTCTTTTAGGACCGAGATGACAAAACATTTCTTCACACAGAGAGTGGTGAGTCTGTGGAATTCTCTGCCACAGAAGGTAGTTGAGGCCAGTTAATTGGCTATATTTAAGAGGGAGTTAGATGTGGCCCTTGTGGCTAAAGGGGTCAGGGGGTATGGAGAGAAGGCAGGTACAGGCTACTGAGCTGGATGATCAGCCATGATCATATTGAATGGCGGTGCAGGCTCGAAGGGCCGAATGGCCTACTCCTGCACCTATTTTCTATGTTTCTATGTCTCTATGTTTCTATGACGTCTGGTCACGTGTGTGAATTTTGGTTCACTTTCCAAAGATTGGCCCCATGACGTCAAAGAACAAAGACAGCAGGTGCTTGGCAACTACCACACCAACGGTACCTCCAAGTCACACACCCCTTCCTGACCTGGACATTTATTATCACTGAAGATAGAACCAAAATGCTTTAGTAACTCAGCTGGATTCAGCTGGATAGGCAGCATCTCTGTAGAGGAGGAATGGGTGACGTTCCGGGTCAAGACCCTTCTTCAGTTTGAGAGTTGGGGAGAGTGAGCCTAGAGATATGGAAAGGTAGGGTGTGAAAATGACAGATCAAAGTAGACGATTGTGAATTGTAGAATGGTTCATTGTCAGCCGAGGGGAAGGTGACAAGGAGGCATCAATTCAGCAAAATTAATCAGGACAGTGAAACTAGTTGGAAAACTAGGATGGGGAGGAACGGAGAGAGAGAGAGAGAGAAAGCAAGGGTTACTTGAAGTTAGAAAAATCAATATTCATACCGCTCCCTAGACTCTAGGCTCCCTCTCCCCTGACTCTCAGTCTGAAGAAGGGTCTCGACCCAAAACCTCACCCATTCCTTCTTTCCAGAGATGCTGCCTGTCCCGCTGAGTTACTCCAGCATTTTGTGTTTATCTTCGGCCTAACAGCATCGGCAGTTCCTTCCTCCACGTATATTTTCATTATTTGTCGTCAATTTGCAAAGTTCAAGAACATTATACAGTGGTGGAATTAACACATAATAATGAGTACAGTGCTTGAAGATGAATGTTTAGCACTGGAGAACAGCAGTTGAGAGGTGATCTTACAGAGGGTTATAAAATAACTAGACCAAGTGGACCCCTTGGGCCCATTCCTCGTGGGGGGGGGGGGGGACGGGGGGACGGACATGGAATGGGAGAGGGTGCCACTCACCTAGGCCCCGTGGCAGATTTGAAAGGGTCCTGAGGGGCAGCTTTTCCACACGGAGCACGGGTGCATATCTGGAATGCGCTGCCAGAGAAAGTAGTAGAGGTAGGTACAATATATTTAAAATACACATGCATAAAGCCTGTAGCACACCCGAGGCACAGCAGGTGTGCCAGCCCTCCCATTGGATGACTATGTTGTCCTGTAGATGGCAGCATAACAATGGGGGGATAATGTCCACTATGGAGGTCAATGGGAAGGACCATAAGGTGGAGGGAGTTGACAAAGGCTGTTTTCTGTTTACCAGAGGGGGACAGAGGGACTTGCCAAAAAAGCTTTTGTTTTGTCTAATTTGGAAATATACCACGACTTACCTAATCTCTGTATGAGCTCACCCACTCAGGGCATGGGCTAGTTGTCAGACTGGAAGACTTCAGTGAGGCATTGGTTATCATTTGCAGAACCTGAATGTGCCACCAGGCTTGGGGACCATTACGATTGGGCTGGACCCGGGGCTGTGCGATTCCTCTATTGTGCCAAATAACCTCATCTGCTCAACCTCCTCCTCAATGGCGCGACCACACACCACTGTGACTCAGTAGAGCCACTGATACACAACTACTGCAGGGCTGGTGTGTAGCTCATGGAATATGACAGAGTTCCACCATGGGATACTTGGTCAGCATCGATGAGATAGGCCGAAGGGCGTCCTTAAACCGGTCCACGAGTTCAACTGCCTGTTGCCGCCGGTGGGGATAGAGCTGATCACCAATGATGATGGGCTCTCTGGAGTGGACCTCTTCAGATGTCTCAGCCCATGTTGTGAGAAGGGGAGAGGGTTCAATACATTAAAAAAGATGAGATTTACATGATAGACCTGCCCACATTTTCCACCATGTGGCATCAGTCATGATGGCAGGTTGACAATGACTACAATGACACTGAGGTAGACACAAAATGCAGGAGTGACTCAGCGGGTCAGGCACCATCTCTGGAGAGAAGGAATGGGTAACGTTTCGGGTCGAGACCCTTCTTCGGTCTGAGGAAGGGTCTTGATCCGAAACGTCACCCATTCCTTCTCTCCAGAGATGCTGCCCGACCCACTGAGTCACTCCTGCATTTTGTGTCTACCTTCGATTTATCATATCATATCATATCATCATATCATCATATCATATATATACAGCCGGAAACAGGCCTTTTCGGCCCTCCAAGTCCGTGCCGCCCAGTGATCCCCGTACATTAACACTATCCTACACCCACTAGGGACAATTTTTACATTTACCCGCCAATTAACCTACATACCTGTACGTCTTTGGAGTGTGGGAGGAAACCGAAGATCTCGGAGAAAACCCACGCAGGTCACGGGGAGAACGTACAAACTCCTTACAGTGCAGCACCCGTAGTCAGGATCGAACCTGAGTCTCCGGCGCTGCATTCGCTGTAAAGCAGCAACTCTACCGCTGCGCTACCGTGCCGCCCAGCATAAACCAGCATCTGCAGTTATTTTTTTCCTACACTGACACTGAGAGTAGGGTGAACTCACATAATACAGTTTATGTCTAAAGATGGACGATCTCTGGTAAAGGGAAGGTCCAGATCCACACAGGGTCGTCATCGTCACTGGGGAGGCATAATTAATATGAGCTCTTCCTCTCCCTTTCTTCTGGCTGGATCTCCTGGGTTTACAAGGAGTCGGGCTGATCAGGTGCAGGTGAGTTGATCCAATAACCACTATTTGAACACAGCTGCGGCTTATTTGACTGTGGCCTCAGCTCAGCCCAGAGTGCCGTGTCTTCCTGCAGCCAGACATTGTTAGTAGGATTCCTCTGGTCTGTCTGCCGCTGCAGGGATCAGTGCAGCCCTTCAGGAGGTCGTGTCATCACAAGGGATATGGGGCAGGCACAGGCAGGTGGGTCTAGTTTGGTTGGGTAACTTGGTCAGCATCGATGAGATAGGCAGAAGGGCTTGTTTTTAACCATATAGCTCTTTGACTATGTAAGAAAATAACTGCAGATGCTGGTACAAATCAAAGGTTTTTATTCACAAAATGCTGGAATAACTCAGCAGGTCAGGCAGCATCTCAGGAGAGAAGGAATGGGTGACGTTTCGGGTCGAGACCCGAAACGTCACCCATTCCTTCTCTCCTGAGATGCTGCCTGACCTGCTGAGTTACTCCAGCATTTTATGAATAAATAACTCTTTGACTATGATCAGTTTCTCAAGATCAACCAGTATTACGAGGCTTACAAATTGTAAGTAAAGATTTAAAAATAGATATAATATCAACTTTGCATTTATCATGATGTTTGAAGTCCCTCAACTTCAGTTTTCATACCAGCAGAGTGGTGCAGCAGTAGAGATGCTGCATTAAAGTGCCGGAGACGTGGGTTTGATCCAACAATGGGTGCTGTCTGTACGGAGTGCTTAAGTTCTCTCTGTGGGTTTTCTCCGGGTCCTCCAGTTTCCTCCAACATTCCAGAGACGTGCAGAGTTGTAGGTTAATTGGCTGCTGTAAATTGTCCCTGAGGTGTAGGATGTGAAACTGGGATAACATAGAATAGTGTACGTGTGATTGTGAGTTGGTGCGGACTCAGTGGGCCGAAGGGTCGTTTCCACGTGTCTTCCTGCAGCCAGGCATTGTTAGTAGGATTCTGTTGTATCTGTAAACTAAACTAAACATTTTGTTCAGTGATAATTACTGCCCCGTGAACAAACACAACGATGATTTATTTTTTCTTTCAGTCGTAATTTTTCCACGGTGTTCATGACAGCATACACGTATTCTACCCTCTACTTTTCAAACAGGTTTTTTGCCATTTTGCTTCTCTTAGACGTTTCATATCCTCAATGTTTCAGAACTGTGCACTAGTCAATAATTGTACATTTGACAGATGCGATCCAGCAAAGGTTTGACATAACAGAACTATTAGTGCCACCTCCTTCACGTGCTTGAACAAATTGCAATAAAATAATTGTATTTGCTTTTTTAACAGTCACTGAGTGTGGTCTGAAATTTTTTAAAGTGTGAAAGATTTTTAATCCTTTGAGCATCGCAAGATTCTCATTCTACAAGTTATGACAGTCGAGGTGGTCGATAAGTTTGATAATGAATATCCACCGAGAGTCAATACTGAGCTCTGCTCCCTGAAAATACTGCATTGCTTTATAGATTTTTGGGGGGTAATTTGTATTATAAGACAAATAACACGATTTTGAGATTTAAACCAGTTAGGCAAGCATTTAAGGATTCTATTAGAAAAAAAAGCCACCTGATGTCGAAAGAATCAGCTGACATTTACTTGTCTGTTTTTTTAGGTCAACTCTTCAAGTGCTAAATAAGAATGAAGACTCAATAATATTTTAAGATATGAGGATTGAAGGAGTTCTAAATTCACGTTTAGCAAATCTATGGATGAAAACATTCAGTTTGTTTTGAACAGTTGCCATGTTTTGCTGACTTCTGCAAGCTCATTGATTGAAGCATGGCTGCCTCGTGGGTAACAAGGTGAACTATGAATGATTGATGCTGACAGGTTGTTTAAATGGATTTATTTCTTGATTCACTAATGCAACTGCTCCTATCTCTTCCACAAGGGCATGCTATGAATTAGAGCAGGACCTTGATACGGATTACAAGAGGGTAAAACTATTTCAGTGTTCTCAACGAGGAGAAGTAATGGATGATATTTCATTATTGTTCATAGCTTGCTTTCATAGTTCATTTCAGCTGTCGTACAAAAGGACCTCTCTGCTGAGAAATGTGTTTGGCTTTCACAGTCCACATTTACTGTCATTCTGCCTGTTGCTACCAATTCTGAATAATTACTCTAGTTTCAGAAACAGCATCTTCATGAGGATCTTTCAAGGATACAAGCCGATTTCATCTCTCCCCATTCTTTGGCAAGTAGACCAAGCTATTATTTGATTTTTACCACATACTTCCTGCAAGTTTAACCGTATATTTAAATATATGTACTTATTGAGTTCACATTTGTCACAATTAGCAATAATTTGCACAGTTCTGTTAAAGAAAAATACACAATAAAATCGCTTACTGAAAGAACAATATCTAAAAACAATCATAGACAGATGTATGTGAGAGAATTGTTTATCACTGAAAACCAGTTATTACTTCAGGTAAGTGAAATGATCCAGTTGGCATTTTATCATTTGTGCCCTTTACTGAGTCAATGGGCATCTGAAATATTTTGCTTATGTAAGCTCTCAAAAATTGATAAATCTATCCTCTATCAGTACATTAACAGACTGCCGCAGACAATCTCTTAATCTAATCAAAACTATTAGAACAGGGTTCACAAAGATCAGATTCCTTCCAGGCATAGCATGACATTTTTTTAAAAGAGCACATTGCTGCTGTCTTAAAAATTATAGTTCCAGTTGTCTTAGGCAGCATCTCTGGGCTGCAATTGTATGGGCTATGGACTTGCCAGTTATACCACGATCACATCCACCAGTGTTCTCCATTAGCAGGCTTATGCAATCATAAGGCTGCCTTATTACCTCAATGGGTGGGCACAAGCCCAAATTTGGGATCATTTTAACATCTCTGTGCTCACAGCAATGTGACTTCAGCTGGGTGGGTACATAAAATGGCCATCACACCCTAAACTCCCGGCCTACATCCAATCCTCTCTCAGGCTTGGCCTACTTGAAAAGGAGGTGGATTAAAAAAATATTGAACCAGACTTAACAGTGAACAGAGAGATAATAGGGCAAGCACAAAACAGTAGACCATCGTAAAGACCCAGTGACACTGAATCCTTATTGTTTTCTAGAACATTGTATGAGCCTTCTATAAAATTGATCAGAACAATGAGCAAATTTGGAATTGCTGTAACATAGATTAAATTACATGTGAAACATAGATTAGAGAGAGATGGAAAGGAACAGAGATGTTAGAACTGGCACACATAGCCCAGGGTCAGGCAGTGTGAACAGGCCAGGCCTTCCTTTTGAAATTTATCAATGCATACACAAGCCAGGTGAGCAGGGGATTGAACATGGATGCAATGCCTTCAACGTCAGGGATCATTCAGACTTTTAGTGGCTTTTCTTGGATTGTGTTGCAGGCTCTTGGACAGGGGTTCATTGGTTCAATGCTTTTCTTCCCTTTTTACCCTTGAATTTTATGAAACTTCAGTCAAGAAATAGAATTACCTTTTTTTTAGTAAATCTTTCACAAGAAAGTCGTCAGAGGCAAAGAAGGAGAACTAAAGTTTGCTGGAATTTAGAAGCATCTTAAAGAAAGGTGACAAGGTGGTATGATTTAGGGAGGGAATTCTGAAATGAAGGCCTAGATAACAGGGTATATTGCAGCCAGCAGTGAGCAGAAAGCCGATGGATGCATAACATTGTAATATGAAATATACACATCAGCACACATCAATTATCAACTTGCCCCTTTGAAGGATTATTTCCATCCTTCCCTTTTCATACGATCTGCAATTTTTATTTTTCATCTATCTAATTCCTCATAAATGATCACGCAGGTATAAATATTTGTTGGTGTTTTAAGTCTCCCATTCCAAATCGTAACCATTCAATGAAGAAAAAGCTTTATCTTTGTGTTGCCTCTGACTCCTTTGCCTTAGTCGCTGTGTTACTGACTCCAACTGCAGGGAACACACCCTTTACCTCATCACCATTCTTGTTGGTTTTACACATCTAATAAACATCTCATCTCGGCCGCCTCCACTCTAACGAGGACCATCAAGGGCAGCTCCGCAGTGGTGGAGTTGCTGCCTTACAGCGCTTGCAGCGCCGGAGACCCGGGTTCAATCTCGACCACGGGTGCTGTCTGTACGGAGTTTGTACGTTCTTCTCGTGACCACATGGGTTTTCTCCGAGACCTTTGATTTCCTCCCACACCCCAAAGACGTACCGGTATGTAGGTAAATTGGCTTGGTAAATGTAAAAATTGTCCCTAGTGTGTGTAGGATAATGTTAATATGCGGGGATCGATGGTCGGCGCGGACCCGGTGGGCCAAAAGGTCTGTTTCCACACTGTATCTCTAACTAAACTAAATTAACTGAGATGAGCTAATTAACATAGACTTCAAATCTCCAAAACATTTCTCAACACTTCACTGTGTTACTTGTGAGCATTAAGCACTCAGAACCCAAACTGAAATTGGAGAATGCATGGGCCATGGGCAGCAATAATCAGTCCGCAGTGAGCCTGTTCTACCGGCACGGTAGCGCAGCAGTAGAGTTGCTGCTTTACAGCGAATGCAGCGCCGGAGACTCAGGTTCGATCCTGACTACGGGTGCTGCACTGTAAGGAGTTTGTACGTTCTCCCCGTGACCTGCGTGGGTTTTCTCCGAGATCTTCGGTTTCCTCCCACACTCCAAAGACGTACAGGTATGTAGGTTAATTGGCTGGGTAAATGTAATAATTGTCCCTAGTGGGTGTAGGATAGTGTTAATGTACGGGGATCACTGGGCGGCACAGACTTGGTGGGCCGAAAAGGCCTGTTTCCGGCTGTATATATATGATATGATATGATAAATCATTAGCTTATTTTGATTCGGTGTGCATCCTCTAAATTTTGTTCAATCATTTTCCCCTGCCTCCTTCCCACTTAGCTTCAATAACAAGTGAATGGAACCCATGGTCCTCCTTGTCACCATGTGTTGGCTGCTGCTCTCTCTCAATGTTCTCTGCTGCACCGGCTCTGCACTCTCAAAGCTTTTGTTTAGAAACATAGATAATAGGTGCAGGAGGAGGCCATTTGGCCCATCGAACCAGCACCGCCATTCAATATGATCATGGCTGATTATCCAAAATCAGTACCCCGTTCCTGCTTTCTCCCCATACCCCTTGATTCCGTTATCCCTAAGAGCTATATCTAACTCTCTCTTGAATACATTTTGATTTAGCCTACCTTCTGCTTCGATTTCTCCAACACATCTTGACCATTACATCTACCTTTTGATCTGCTATCTTTTTGCCACCAAACTACTGTACACCTGATTTTCCTGCCATTTTATCTGATATTATCACACCTTCTTGTTGTAAGTTACTGACCCTCTCCCTTTCTGGTTTTCTCATCTGTTTCCTTATAAACCGGCCCTTTTTCTTCTTTCTTTATACACTGTTACTCCATTTACAATCTTCCTTCCTCCTTGTAACTTCCCAAGCTGTTCCCCATCCCTCCCGCATCTCATTATAACATGTGGAACAAAAGCAGAAATAGAGAATTTGACCCCTTCAGATTGCTTTGCATTCAACAAGATTATGGTCGATCTTCTTGTCAACCCCATTTTTCTGCCTTATCCCATATCTCTTCTCCTAGATCCTACTGCCAGGGCAAAAATTTCATTTTGAATCTACACTGTTGAGCCCTCCAAGAACTTTGCACAGTTCAACGCGGTCACCCTCTCCTTTAATCTGTGAAGAATAGTGGCCCAACTAGGTCAATCTTGTTTCAAGCTGCCGACTCAAGAACCAGCCTGTTGATTATCTATTATCTTTGTATCGAGGCTATCTTTTTAATGGAAAGAGACATTACAAAGTTGCACACAATACTCTAGGTGTGGTCTTACAGAGACCCTATACAATTGTACTCAAGGCTACAATTGTACTCAAGTCCTCTTGCACTAAAGACCAAAAATACCTTCCTAAATATCTTCTGGATATGCATATTAGCATTTAGTACTTGTGTGCAAGACACCCTGGTCCGTTTACAGCATCAATATTATTAAAATTCTCACTATTGTAAAAACAATCAGTATTTCTGTTTGACCTATCAAAATAGATCACCATACATGTTTCCACATTGTGTTCCTTCGGCCATTTGCTGTCCACTCACTCAGCTTACCGACATCCTCTTGAAGACTCTTTGGTCCTCATCCTTGCACTTAAACTCCATTTGGAATCACTCCAGTTGGATTTCTAGCCCAGCTACACCAGTAACATTTTATGTAATTAGGACAACAGTAATTTACCCTTCCTTATTCCCTCATCAACCTGCAGTCTTCAACGCCATTGAATCCAAAGTCCTCCTGTTTTCTGCTGTCCTGTTGGGTTGATTCCCCAGTCCCATTCATCCCCATTGATATATAATCACCTCAAATGGGTTCAGATATATTCCACTCAAGTATAGTTACATCTTGAGTCTCTCAAAGAGATAACTAAAAAAGGTGACTGAAAACCAAAAAGGAACTGGAAGCTAAAAAGGTTGATGAGGGCAACACTGTAAACGTTGTCTGTTTGGACTTCAGTGAGGCATTTGATAAGGTTCTGCAGGGTAGGCTGCTCTGGCACAGATTGCTTGAGATCCAGGAAGAGCTTGTTGATTGCATAGAGAATTGGTATCATGAAAAGAAGCAGTGGGTAATGCTGAAAGGTTGTTATTCAAACTGGAGACCTGTGACAAGTGATGTGCCTCAGGGATCAGTCATGTGCCTTTTGCTATTTGTGGTTTACATCAACGATTTAGATGGGAATGTACAAGGCATGATTAGTAAGTTGCAAATGACGCGAAAATGGATGGCATTGTTGGTGGCGAAAATGATCATCAAAACTTGCAGCATGATCTTAAGCAGTTGGGCAGGTGGGCTGAGGAATGTTTAATGGAGTTTGACATTGATAAGTGTGAGGTGTATTTCAGGAAGACAAATCAGGGCTGGATGTTCACGGTGAATGGCGGGAGTGTTGTAGAATAGATGGTTCATAGTTCCTTGAAAATTGCATCACAGCATAGAGTGGTCAAGAATCCTTTCGGCACTTCATCAGTCAGAGTATAGAAGTTGGGATGTTACGTTATGGTTGTACAAGCCATTGGTGAGGCCACATTTGGAGTATTGTGATCAGTTTTAGTTACACTGTCATAGGAAAAATGTTATTAAGCTGGAAAGGGTGCAGAGAAGATTTATGAGGATGTTGTCAAGACTTGAGGGCCTAAGCTATTGAGAGATGTTGAGCAGGCTAGCATTTTATTCCTTGGCGCTCAGGAGGATTAGGGGTGATCTTATAGAGGTGTATAATATCACGAGGGGAATAGATGGGGCAAATGCACAGTCTTTTACACAGAGTACAGGAATCAAGAACTAGGGGAAATTGATTTAAGGAAAGAGGGAAAAGATTTAATAGGAACCTCTGGGGCAACATTTTTACACAAAGGGTGGTGGGTATATGGAACGAGCTGCCAGAGGAGGTAGCTGAGACAGGTACTATGATAATGTTTAAAAGACATTTGGACAGGTACATGGAGAGGACCATTTTAGAAGGATATGGGCCAATGGCAGGTCAGTGGGTCTTGTGTCTTGGGCATCTTGGTCGGCGTGGGAAAGTTGGGCTGAAGGGTCTATTTCCATGCTGTATGACTGTCTCTATGAGATATTCTCATCATCCTTATTCTTTTAATCTACATATTGCTCCCTAGCAATCTAATTTGAAAGACAGTAGCTTCACATGAATACTAATGACTCTCAGCTCCAGCTGATAGCCACTTTCCTTCATCTCTCCACTTTCCACAATTTGTTATCCGTTCAACATTTAAGATTGGAAGAGGTGAAACTGATATGGACTTCCCCTAAAATCCTGATCCTTGACTGTGTGTCTCCAACTTGAGTTCAGCCAGACTGCTGCAACATTTGTGTTGCATTTGATCCAGAGATGAGCATCTGGACCCATGTCTGATCCATCACCAGAGCACCTGCTTCCAGGTGAAGATAGACACAAAAAGCTGGAGTAACTCAGCAGGTCAGGCAGCATCTCTGGGGAGAAGGAATGGGTGACGTTTCGGATCGAGTCTGAAGAAGGTTCTCGACCCGAAACGTCACCCATTCCTTCTCTCCAGAGATGCTGCCTGCCCCACTGGGTTACTCCAGCTTTTTGTTTGACGATCTCCAGTTTAAACCAGTGTTTGCAGTTCATTCCTGCACATTTCACCTGCTTCCAGCTCTTTGAAATTGTCTTGAACCATACCGCACCTCAAAAGCTGCAGAAACTCTCATCTATGCCTTCTCCAGAATTTACGATTTCAGTGCTTTCCTGACCGGGATTCCATCATTCACGCAGTGAATCAGTGCGCATCCAAAACTCTGCTCACACCAAACTTTGTTCACTTTATATGCCTGAGCATTTCACTGACCCATTTTGAATCCCAGCATGAAAAGAGCTAGATTTTGAAATGTGGATTATTAGCTCTTGAGTGATTAAAAAAATAATTATGAGTTAATTATGGTCTTAATAAAGCTGTTAAGTAATAATATAGTCATTTTACATGAATAACTTCCAAAGATCATTAAAAATTATTGTTGTGTACAGATTCCTCTTTAGACTTGCGCCTTCCTACTGTTAACTCTTTAATCTTAAAAATCTTAGATCTCTGTATTCCTCCATTTCCAGCATCTTGCAGGTTCTCAGTTTTGCTGGAGACACCATTGGTGCACACCGGTCCGTTGCCTTTCAAGGACACAAGAAGACTGAAGATGCTGGAATCTGGTGCAAGAAGCAAACTGCTGGAGGTGAGTAGCAAGTCAAGCAGCATCTGTGGAGGCAAAGGGATGGTTGAAGGTTTTGGTTGAGAACCTGCAGCAGAACTGTGAGTGTGAAGACAGCTGCTGTATAGAAGTGAGAATGGGGGTGGGGGGAGTCAGGGTCTGGTAGGTGATAGCCAGAACCAGAAACGGGAGTGGGGGGGGGGGGTGTGAAACAATGTCTAGATGGAGCCATATGGGGGGAAAGATGAACGAGTGCTGACAGAGACCAGCTCCATCTGCCTTCTTTCTTTTATCATATATCATATCATATATATACAGCCGGAAACAGGCCTTTTCGGCCCACCAAGTCCGTGCCGCCCAGTGATCCCCGTACATTAACACTATCCTACACCCACTAGGGAAAATTTTTACATTTACCCAGCCAATTAACCTACAAACCTGTACGTCTTTGGAGTGTGGGAGGAAACCGAAGATCTCGGAGAAAACCCACGCAGGTCACGGGGAGAACGTACAAACTCCTTACAGTGCAGCACCCGTAGTCAGGATCGAACCTGAGTCTCCGGCGCTGCATTCGCTGTAAAGCAGCAACTCTACCGCTGCGCTACCGTGCCGCCCCTGAGTTGCTGCTTTACGTGGAAACATAAGCTTGTGTCTTTACCCTACCTTCTTCCCTCCCCCATCTGGCTCAATCTATCTAATTGCTTTAATGTTCCACCTATCATATACAAGCCTCTGTCTATGCACTTCCCCTCTCCCCCACCTTGCTCCACCTGCCCATCATTACATATTACACCTTACATATACTTTTAGCTGCGGCAGACACCATTCCTTCATCTCTCTTGCAAATCCTGACCGCAGCTGCCTTGCTAACTCAGGTCGGGGAACAGTTAAATGACTATGCTCACTGGTATTCCATCCACCTTTATATTTCACTTCCCCTCTTCTTTCATTATCCGGCACACTTTTGTCTCCTGTTCACCTCTAGCCTTCGTCACACACTCCCATCCATCTGCCAATCATCCCCGCTCACCTGTATCCACCTATCCCTTAGATAGACACAAAAAGCTGGAGTAACTCAGCGGGTCAGACGGCATCTCTGGAGAAAAGGAATAGGTGGTGTTTGCGGTTGAGCCCCTTCTTCAGACCTCTACCCTGGCCAGGCTTGGCCCCACCAGCACCTCTCCTTTCCAACCTTCTCCACTCTACTCCATCATACTGAAGAAGAGTGCAGGAAAGAACTGCAGATGCTGGTTAAAATCGATGGTAGACACAAAATATTGGAATAACTCAGCAGGACAGGCAGCATCTCTGGAGAGAAGGAACGGGCGACGTTTCGGGTTGAGTCTGAAGACGGGTCTCGACCCAAAACATCACCCCATTCCTTCTCTCTCACGGATGATGTTTCAGACCAGGGCTCTTCTTCAGTATGTAGACACAAAATGCTGGAGTAACAGCGAGACAGGCTGCATCTCTCCAGAGATACAGCCTGTCCCGCTGAGTTACTCCAGCATTTTGTGTCTACATACTGAAGAAGAGCCCTGGTCTGAAACATCATCCGTTCATTCCCTCCACAGATGCTGCTTGACCAGCAGAGTTCCTCCAGCACTTCCATTTTTTTGTGCAAGATTTCAGCATCTGCAATTTCTTATGGCTCCACAGACTGAGTTACCTTGAATTACCTTGAAGTTGGCTGCCAGAGGGATCAGCTGAGGATCAGTATTTATTCACAAAATGCTGGAGTAACTCAGCAGGTCAGGCAGCATCTCGGGAGAGAAGGAATGGGTGATGTTTCCGGTCGAGACCCTTCTTCAGACTAATGTCAGGGGGGCGGGACAAAGGAAGGATATAGGTGGAGAAAGGAAGATAGAGGGAGAACTGGGAAAGGTGAGGGGAAGAGAGGGACAGAGGAACCATCTAAAGTTGGAGAAGTCAATGTTCATACCGTTAGGCTGCAGGCTGCCCAAGCGAAATATGAGGTGCTGTTCCTCCAATTTCCGGTGGGTCTCACTATGGCACTGGAGGAGGCCCATGACAGAAAGGTCAGACTGGGAGTGGGAGGGGGAGTTGAAGTGCTCGGCCACTGGGAGATCAGGTTGGTTAAGGCGGACTGAGATGAGGATCGGTGATCATTGAATGAGACCACCTTACACTTACATCTTATTCTCCTTTTAAATGCTCTCTCATCACACAATCAATCTTGGCTTTTATGGTATGGATTGTTCAATCACAGGTCCCCCATACTTAATCCATTCTTATTTCAGTTATCAAGGAACCCCCAGCTTACGTCTCCACTTTTTAGACTTTTAAAAATTATCTGCTAGAGCTTGGGCACCAAATGCTGGCAGGGGATTGATTTATATATCGTTGCCACTATGTAAAAAGGAAACCCAACAGAGCTGAGCTATTTCTAGGTATTGTTTTGCAATGGAGACTAATTAGGAGAGAATAGTTCTTCATGCTGCAGTTATATACACATTCGTGTATTGGTCTTGATTTTGTATTTCATATGGTGCGTTTGCAAAAGTATGGTGACTCTCACATCTGCAGGAAGTCCTAAAACACTTAAGGCCCTGTCCCAGTTACGCGTTTTTTAAGGCGACTGTCATAGTTGTAGCAGGTCACCGAAAAAACGGTGACTGGACCCCCTCCCACGACAAGCTACAACAACCTACCACCCAGTCGACGTCAAGCCACGGCAAGCTACCGACAACCGGCGACCCAATCGTCGCAAGTAGAACGTCCACTGCAACCGCACCTACGACAAACTACGACCGCACCAAGACAACCTACCACCACAGAGGCGACAACCTACGACAACCGAAGTCAACCTACGTCCACCCGCGACAAGCTACGACAAGCTATGAGCCTGAAGACTGAAGGGAACTGAAGACAATTCATGTTTCACCCACTTTCCCTATAAAAGGGGGTGTATGGTAGGGTTTCCAATCATTCAGCATCATGACTGTTTGAAAGTGATGCCATGAGAAACTACTCTGAAATACAATAACTTCATACATCAATTTTCTGTCAAAATGTCAAGAATTTCCTTTATTGAAATACAAACAAAATTTTTTAAAAGGTTGATAAGAACATACAACAGTGCATACAGAAATATTATAATAAACCTCAATAAGTTTGAATAAACTTCAAACTTCAAACTTTAAAATTCAAACTTTAAACAGAATACAAGTGCAAAAGCATACAAAACTTAACATCATTTATGGACACATCACACCGATGGATGATCAGATCAAGTCCACACTAGGAATTCGCCGAAGTCAGCACCGGCGACAACCTACTTCACCAGGCGACAACCTGGTGACAACCTACGTCAAACTACGCTCATTGGCGTCAAACCAACAGTCGCCGAAAAATTTCAAGCCTTCACAAAATCCAGCAACGACCAGAAAATCGCCACGACTCTTTGAAGGCTACTCACGACCATTCCCGCGACACCCCGGCGACCGTGCGGTGACAGCCTAGTCGCCTGTAGTCGCCTAAAAATTCACCGAATTAGGACAGGGCCTTTAGAAACATAGAAAATAGGTGCAGGAGGAGGCCATTTGGACCTTCGAGCCAGCACCGCCATTCATTGTGATCATGGCTAATTGTAAATGTGGAAAGTAATTGTTATTTTATTGCAGGGAATGAGTCCACAAGCACACAGTAACCTCACACAAATTGCATGGATGTAAATGAACAGACCAGCTGCAACAGATGCTTGATAGAGAGAAACATATTAGCCTGAAACCAGGAAGAATTCTCCTCAATTTCTTTTGTGGGATGAATTGCACCTGCCTGAGAGAGTGAATTGAACCTCAATTTAAAACTTCATTCTTCAAAGCTTCAGGAGAATGACATATGGACAGAGTCTGAAAATGGTTTCAATGGGTGGGATGTATCATGAGAATCTTTGATTGAAATAAAGCAAAGTTAATGTTAAAGGCAGAATCTTACACAATAATTTTTGTTCTCTGATCGTGTGCACGATGAATGTAATCAGCTATATTCACATAATTATTGTCACTGTTGCACATTATCATAATTCACATTCAGATGGTTAAAGTCACAGCAAGAAGACGGAAGTTAAAAATCATTTTCATGCATTTACATATTCAAGAATCTACAGTCAAAAATATATTATGCAGAAGTAATTGGGCTTCTCAAGGTAGTAATGGAATAGCTGTAGACAGGTTGTTGTCAATATTATATTACATTAAGATTGTTTATTACCAGCATTTTCACATGCAGTGTAAGAACATGGTAGGAAATTCAACTTTTGTTGAAGTGTCACTGCATGGGGACCTGTGCCACTTTGTCCCAATGACAATAGCACAAGATTTTCATGCATAGATTGATTTAAAACTCTCAAGTGGCAGAAACTGTGTTCTTATTTGCATTACACGACCTTGCTGAGGTTTCAGAAATTGCTCTGTATGCCAGTTGAAACTAATATGTGCTGATTGGCAACATGTCAACAACAGTTTAAGGGAGGTAAACACCATACAGAAGTTTAGAAGGGTGAGAGGGGACCTCATTGAAATGCACAGAATAGTGAAAGGCTTGGATAGAGTGGATGTGGGGAGGATGTTTCCACTAGTGGGAGAGTCTAGGACTAGAAGTCATACCGTCAGAATTAAAGGACATTATTTTAGGAAGGAGATGAGGAGAAATGTCTTTAGTCAGTGTGGTGAATCTGTGGAGTTCTTTGACACAGAAGGCTGTGGAGGCTAAGTCAGTGGATATATTTATGGCAGAAATAGATAGATTCTTGATAAGTACAGGTGTCAGAGGTCATGGAGGGAAGGCAGGAGAATAGGGTTAGGAGGGAGCGATAGATCAGCCATGAGGTGAAAACTTGATGGGTCGAATGGCCTAATCCTGCTCCCATCACTTATGATCTGTTGCTTTCAATAGATGGAAAGCAACACACAGCTTATAGGGAACTGTTTGGACGGATGGTGAGAAATACGAAGAGGAAAGTCCAAGTTGAAGACTTGGACCAATGCATTCTCAGTTAGGGAATCTTAGCAACTATCTCCTCAAGAGTTCAGTGATTGTTATTATAATTCTGTTCTCCAGTACTTTCAGAAGCCAAACCTTGACTGGGGTGGCATGGAAATAGGAGATAGACTGACCAACAAAACCTTTCAATTTGTTTCCAGTAGGGCATGCCTCAGGATGAAAGATCTTTTGAACTCCCCAGGTTTCAAATCATTGTCAGACAGAGATATTGGAAATATCATACATGGCCTTGAAATGGAATGCGAGATACAAAGCATTGCAACTGCTGGTTTACAAAAAAAAGACACAAAGTCCTGGAGTAACTCAGTGGACCAGCCAGCTTCTCTGGAGTGTATCTTGGTGGGAACAATTAATTTTGAATGCTGGCACATGAAACCATTAACTTGAGATAAATGCCGTAAGTGGCGCTGCAGGTAAATAGGGTGGTGAAGAAGTCTTTTGGCACATTGGCCCTCATCAGTCATGGAATTGAGGATAGAAATTGAGACATTGTGTCACAGTTAGTCCAAGATGCTGGTGAATCCACACTTGGAATAATACTCGAAAAAGAAAGATGCCATTAAGCTGGAAAGAGCATGGAGAAGATTTGTGAGAATGTTGCTAGGATTTGATGGGGTCACACGGGCAGACTAGGACTTTATTCCTTGGAGCACAGGTGGCTAAGGGTTGACCTTGCAAAGGTGATCTTATAAGTTTGACTGTTCCCACCAAGATACACTCCAGAGATGCTGGCTGATCCACTGAGTTACTCCAGGACTTTGTGTCCTTTTTTTTGTAAACTAGCAGCTGCAGTTCTTTGTATCTCGCATTCCATTGCAAGTTGCATAGCTTATCATTGTCACTTCATTAGAGATGGAATCCTCCATCTCATGGCAGCAGTGGAAGCTTTCACCATATGTACAACAGATGTTCTTGAAGGCAGCCAACCTTCACACTCCCAGTGGCACCAAGTAGTTGACATATGTAGTGACCTTGCTAAAACTGTGCTGATTGTGAGAATAAAATAAAGAATAATTATAAATGCAATAAAGTCTCTAAAGGAGAGAATCAAGTTTAATCCAATAAATGTACCATGTGGCTGTAAATTCATATAGTGCAGGCCATTTGAATAAGGTGGGGCAATGGGAGGAAAAAACACCATTAAGCCTTTATTTGAAATTCTTGACATTTTCTGTGCTTTGTGAACTAACAAGTAGCATAAAATACCCTCAAGAAATTGATATCACTATAATTAATCTTCTTGATTGTAAAGAAAGCACATACTATGATGCTTAAACTGCACAGCAAAATAGCTTTAGTATCAGGCCTTATGATGCATTAATTACTTTACTGGAAAATCTATCATTGAAATTCAAATATGAACTGCCTGAGCCTCCTGACAAAACCAAACAATCTGATATTACAGGATAATATGATCACATCAAGTTTTTGATGGGAAGCTAGTGAAAATGAATTATGTAATATAAATTGCAAAATACTAAATCTGTGGATGTTTCTGAACTGCCAAAAGCAAATTTCTGCTACAAGTTAGTGAAAGTGTACGTGCATGGCAATGCAACAATATGATTCACACTGAAGAGGCAGAAAATGGAGAAAATTAAGTAACACCTTGTAAACCGATAGATATCAGCTGTGCAACATCATTAACATGCCATTGTTATTGATTGTCATTTTGGATATATTTAAAAATATTGAATTTGTGAGAAAATAAACATTATTATATGTCTATATTTTAAATACTGCTTAATTATCATATGTTAGCAAAGGTATATTGGTATTTCCTGAGGTTATTACAAAGACTTCCATAAAAGATCTACTCATCATTAATGTGCCAAATTATTCCAGCAGCATTAAGGATTTTGGGGCCTCAGTTTATTGACACCTGATAGATTTTGCTTTATGTGAAAAGTAAGTTCAGGAGAAATAAAACCTAAAAAATGCAGTGTATATTAATTATCCTGATTTTCAATATTGAATTGGCCAAATATATCTCATTAATTGGTTTCCATATGCCTCATTAATTGATGGACTGTTGTATTAAGTTGGATTTTCATTCCATTCTTGAAAATAATCTATGGAATTTACTTGTTGCTGGTGAATTACTAGTTTGGGTTCATGCATAAAATAAAAATACAGCTCCTTGCCACTTTCCTCTGTCATTTGTTCTGACAAATGACTTTAAACTCCTGCTTTAATTAGCACAGCATTTCTCGACACATCAGCACATTAAATATTCTGTTGTTTTGTTGGTTGCTATGCCTGCAAGTCGCCATTGCTTTTACAAAAAGAACAATAAATACACGACTAGTATTTAGTCATATCATATCATATCATATCATGGTATGCCATATCATGTATGGCAGTATAAATTATCAGTTGAGTTTTTTAATCAAAATAGGCAGCTATTTTAAAGAAATGTTGCCCCAAAGCACAGGGTAGAGATTTGTCTTTGGTTGTATGTGTTAAGTGCACAAACCAGTGGCATGTTGCTTCTGAATACAATGAATTTACGCAACCACTCCACAATAAACTGAGAATAATTTTCTATTCACAGTGTCTTGAACGGTAATTATTGCACTATGTAAATACTCTACTTATTTGTCGAGATCGTTTATCCATACTACTTGGATGGAAATTCGATCAAATTGTGTTTCTGCTGATTCCATGAAAGCTTTATTCATTTAGTTCCACTTCCCCACTCCCTCTCTATAGTCCACTAATTGTTCTCTTTGCAACATGCATCCTGGTCTTTTTCCAATCTGCTTTGTCAACCTTCCACATTTCAAATTGCATTCCAGATTGTTAAGGATTGTAAAATTAAAAAAAGTCTTATTCCCAATGTAATTCTTCGAACAATTATTTTAAACCTGTCTTTTGACTACTGACCCACATGCCTGTGAAACAGTTTTTCCTTATTTCTTCTGTTAAAAACTCCTAATTGTGAACACCATTAAATTTGACATGCAAGAATACAAGCTCTCTAAAATTGCTTTCAGAGAGACACTAGTCATATCATCAACATTTCATGATAAAACGGGTGACCAGATATTTTAACTTGCAATTATTTGTGAAATAATTGGTACATTGACATGGGGTGGAATTGCTCACAACAATTTAATATTGAGCTTCCAAAAAATGAAATTATAATGCCAAGTAGCAAATTGCACAATGCTTAAACATCTTGACCCTACATGCCAGAATATATATTTAAATCACTTTTGATGCATGGAGAGGATGGATTTTCACAACAAATTATACCATTTCTGGGGCTGAAGTTTCCAAACTCAAACCATCATATAATTACACCATTTATTTGAGAGAAACAAACCAAAATAATAATATAAAATTTCCAGAGGCTGCTACATTCAGTTCTTTTAGATAAGGCAAACGCCACTGTGAGAAAGTAAGAAGAGTCTGAAGATGTGACTCGACCCGAAACATCACCCATTCCTTCTCTCCAGGGTTGCTGCCTGTCCCGCTGAGTTACTGCAGCTTTTTGTGTCAGTCCTTCGTGAAAAAATAAGAGTTACACATTTGCAATCAGAAGCTAAATCGCTTCCGTATCAGGCAAAACCGATCATGCTGGTTATGAGCGACGCACCTGGAAATGTCAGGGAGGCTCCATTGTGCTGTAAAATGTGATCACCCGAGAAGCCTTCAGGTAAGAGTGAAGCATTGGGGCAGGTGACCTCCACTCATTCTGTTCAATGAATTACATAGACCTAAAAGCAAGCTGCTGTGTCAGAGGGACAGGAAGACTGCTGTACGCTCCATTTCACTCCAGTATGGATCACCCCCCCCCAAATCTCCAGACCAAGAGACGGCTCCCCACAGAGGCATCTGCTTCATGATAAACATGGCACGGTGCCCGGATGTGGCAGCCAAGTCCAATTCCTGCTTTCCCATCTGGAACCATCTGGCAGTGATGTGCCAACCGTTCTACCGAACATCCTGAACACCCTGGCCACACAATCATTTTACCCCTGCCATTGAGAAGAAGGTACAGGGGCTTGTAAACTGTAACGTCCAGGCTATTAAACACTACAACCTCAAATAAGCTCTGAACTACATCGACTATTATTGCACTATTATTGTTTGTTTTTTGTGTGTACGCATGTGTGCGCGTGTGTGTATATATATGTGTGTGTATTTGTGAGATGTGTATAATATATACAGACACTAAACTTTTTTTCTCTCTCGTTTATTATATCGTTTACAGTGTACTATGTTTACATATTCTTCGGCTGCTGCAAGTAAGAATTTCATTGTTCTATTTGGGACATATGACATTAAAACACTCTTGACTCTCTGAATATCCTGATTGCATCTCTGTATCCCAGCTCCAGCAGAGTTCAACCTAACAGGTGAGGAATTGAATGCCTTCATCATTGTTGTGGACTGCAACCTGGCTGGCCTGAAGAAGTATTTGCCTGATGACTATCAACACAACATCTTCAACACCAGAGGCCAAGCACACTCAGCCACCTCTGTCCAACTTTCAGAAACATGTATTGTTTCATCCTTCCGTCTTCCTGTGTTCAGACGTAGACTGAAGAACGCAGCGCCAGCAAAGACGACCACAAAGCGCTGGTCCGGGGAGGCCGAGGAACAGTTACAGGATGGCTTCGAATTGAAGGACCAGGCGATGTTGAAAGATTGGTTATCGGACCTGAATTAACATGGCACAGTCATCACCGACTTTAGAAAGAAATAGACAGATGAGCAGGTGCCCTGGATGAACCAGGAGATTCATAATCTACTGAAGGCTGCATTTGTGGTGATCCAGACTCACTCAAGAGCACCAGGCATGAGCTCCTGAAAAGACTAAATTGGAATCACAAACAGGCGCTTGGCAGTTGTGGCAGGATTTGCATGCCACCACTTCCTACAAGGTGAAACCGGGTAGCATTAACGGCAAAGAAGCATCAGTTCAAAATGAGCTCAATATCTATTAAACAAACTTTGAAAGGGAGAACAACAACACATCTACATAAGCTGCATCTATATAACTCAATATAACTCTATATAACTATATAATTCAGTTCCTCTAATCCTCACAATTCCTCATAATTCTCTGCACTTGTTTCAGCTGATGATCCTGTGACCTCAGTACCTGAGGCTCTTGTCCAAGCATCTTTCAAGAGGGTGAATCCAAGCTACGAGTCTGGCTGACAGCATACCTGGCCGAGTGCTAAAGACCAGTGCGGACCACACTGCCTGCATTGCCAAGACCATCTTCAACATCTCACTCCTGGGGTCTTGAGGTTCCTACCTGCCTCAAAAGGCATCTATAACACAGGTATCCAAATAGAACATGGTGACATGCTTCAATGACTACTATCCGGTAGCACTCACACCCACTGACATGAAGTGCTTTGAGAGGATGGTTATGGCATGAATCAACTCCCACCTCAGAAATGAAGTCAACAGCAGATGCTCGCTCACTGGCTCACCACTCTGCTCTGGATAACAGCTGCTGTTCATTGACTACTGCTGCTCAGCATTCAACACAACCACCGCCTCCATACTCATTCATTTCAGCATACCTCAGGCAGCGTGGATTGGTAACAACATCTTCCCAGTGATCATCAACACTGGGGTTTGCATGCATAGCTGACCGCTCTAGCTTCTTTACACGTGTGACTGTGTGGTTAAGCAGAGTTCCAAAGCTTCCTACAAATTCACCAATGACACCACTGCCAACGGCCAAATTAGTCAAGTGTACGGGAGAGAATTAGACCATCTGGTTGTGTGGTGCCACAATAACAACCTCTCACTCATCATCAAGAAAATCAAGGAACTAATTGTTGACTTCAGGAAGGGGAAGATATGAGACCACATGCCAATATTCATTTGATAGGTGACGTTTCACGTCAGGACTTGTCTTGATTAGTAGGTCAGCGGTTAGCAGCTTCAAATTCCTGGGCATTAATATCTTGGATAACCTGTCCTAGACCCAGCACATAGATTTAATCGTGAAGAAGGCATGCTGGCGCCTCTACATTCTTAGAAGTATGAAGTAATTTGGTACGTCACTGAATGCTCCAACAAATTTCAACTGATGCATTGTAGAAAATATCCTGACTTGTTGCAACATGGCCTGGTATATCAATTCCAATGCACAGGAACTCTAGAGGCTGCTGAGAGTGGTGGGTTCAACCCAATCCATCATGAGAACAGCCCTCCCCACTATTGAAAGCATCTCCTTGAAAGCATCACTGCCCCAAGAAGGCGCTACCTATCATTAAGGATCTCCACCATGCGAGCCACGCTCTCTTCTAGCTCCTACCATCAGGCAGGAGGTACAGAGGCCTGAAGCCCCACACCACCATGTTCAGCAACACTACACTTCGACAACCATCAAGTTCGTGAATCGACCTGCAGAACCCTAATCCTCCCTCAGCAAACATAATGGAGCATCTCTTACACCACTATGGACTTGTTTTTCTAATTGTGTCTTGTTTTTACACAGGTTTTTCTTTTCACTGTCATGTAAAATTTATGTATCATTTACTTTTTTATGTGTAATTTATGTCTGAGTCCATATGTTTATGTCTGTGCAAGCAAGACTTTCATTGTACCCATGCCTCACTATACTTGTGCATATGACAATAAATTCTACTTGAGGTGACTAAATAAATCAATAACAAGAGTCTTCCTTATAAATGGAAAACTGTAAGCAAATTTTTATTCACTTAATTGTTTAGTTTTGGGGAGGTAGACTACCCTTAAATATGGTTCAAGCAGTTTAAACTTTGTTCGAGGAGCTATGGACGTTATTTTATGATCTAAATTAACATCAGAAAATTGGTTTAATTCAGTTGATCAATACAATGCTTGGTCACACTGAATTTAACGGAACATAAAAATATGGGTTAGACATAAAAGGCTTGGGTAACTCAATGGGTCAGACAGTATCTCTGGAGAAAAAGAATAGGTGACGTTTCCTGTCGAGACCCTTCTTCAGATTGGTCGACCTGAAACATCATCTATTCTTTTTCTCCAGAGATGCTGTCTGACCTGCTGAATTACTCCAGCTTTTTGTGTCTATCTTAAACCAACACCTTCCTTCCTAAACATAAAAATCTGGGTTATAGCTGGTTATGGCATCTCTTCTTCAGCAGTAAGGAGGGAGAGTTTTGTTGAATATTTCTTTGTATTTAATGTGTGTACAGGGTGGAAGACTCAGCTATCATGGGATAAAGTTTGATGATGCAGGAGTTCTTTATGTACTCTTTCTTGCTGTTGGTTTGGTTTGGATTCATTTTGCCCATAAACATGAAGCAATGTCATTCCTGTGAGAATCTGATCACCGTGTAGATCACTGAACACAACGGGGCTGGTGGGGAAGATTTCCTTCTTTACAGAAAGTGGCAGGACTTTACAACCTTTTTACACATTGCAGATCAGACTGACATGCTGAGGTCCATATCCCAATGATCACCTGTAGCTCACAATGGCATGGAGTCATTCAGAGCATGCAACCTAACCAGGCAGACAATCACTGAAAAGGTTCTCTCATATAAGAGGTTGAAGTTCCCCCTTCACTCACGTTTTACCTATTCTCCATTGCAGTCTTTGATGCAGCTGGTCTGTGACTATCATGGGAAGTATTTCTGCAGGCACTCTTCCCAGTAATTAGTGCACCAAAGTTGCCCCATTGGCAGCTTGTCATGCTGCGCTCAATGGGAACCATGAAAGTGGGGCATGATTCTGGGCGGAAAGCACCAGGGGAGCTGCCTTTAAGTTGTTTTCAGCCAATTTCATCATCCCTTTCAAGGAGGTCCAATTGTGCATTCGGTCAATGTGCAGCATATGTTTAGCCCATCAAAAATGTGCGGAATCCGAGTTCTAGGCATATATGAGCTGTGGACCAGAACTATGGGTCTGAGCCCACTGTTCTCTTTGCTCATTCTGAATTAAAATATTAAACCAATTCTTTGCAATTCCACTTTTAAATTATATTTACTGTGCGTTGCCTTGGTCGTCATTGTTCAAAAGACTGTTGTAAGCTCCTTGAAATCCTTTCCTGTACTGGGCTATATCCTGTCTGTACATGATTCCCATTTTTGTTTGTGCAATATAATTCAGTGTGATAAAAGGATTGTAGGGTTGACAAATGTCTTAAAAAGGGAAACAATGTTCCTTTAATTTAAAAGTGCATTTACGACAGATGACATGATCCATGGAAATATTTCCAATTGATATAATTCAATTCCAAATGAAATATTGCCTAATAAATCTCGGGAAATGTTATTGTGAAGGGCTCCTTGAAAGACAAAGTAATGGAATCATTCGATAGCATGTTAGATAAACAGCTGCTATTTAAGGATGGGGAATGTGACTTTACATTAGGTTTCTCATGCTGTTCATGAGTTCATACGTTCCAGGAGCAGAATAGAAACATAGAAACATAGAAAATAGGTGCAGGAGTAGGCCATTCGGCCCTTCGAGCCTGCACCGCCATTCAATATGATCATGGCTGATCATTCAGCTCAGTAGCCTGTACCTGCCTTCTCTCCATACCCCCTGATCCCTTTAGCAAAAAGGGCCACATCTAACTCCCTCTTAAATATAGCCAATGAACTGGCCTCAACTACCTTCTGTGGCAGAGAATTCCACAGACTCACCACTCTCTGTGTGAAGAAATGTTTTCTCATCTCGGTCCTAAAAGACTTCCCCCTTATCCTTAAGCTGTGACCCCTGGTTCTGGACTCCCCCAACATCGGGAACAATCTTCCCGCATCTAGCCTCTCCAACCCCTTAAGAATTTTATATGTTTCTATAAGATCCCCCCTCAGTCTTCTAAATTCCAGTGAGTACAAGCCCAGTCTATCTAGTCTTTCCTCATATGTAAGTCCCGCCATCCCAGGGATCAATCTGGTGAACCTTCTCTGTACTCCCTCTAAGGCAAGAACGTCTTTCCTCAGATTAGGAGACCAAAACTGCACACAATACTCCAGGTGCGGTCTCACCAAGGCCCTGTACAACTGCAGCAGAACCTCCCTGCTCCTAAACTCAAATCCTCTTGCTATGAATGCCAACATACCATTTGCTTTCTTCACTGCCTGCTGCACCTGCATGCTTGCTTTCAATGACTGGTGCACCATGACACCCAGGTCACGTTGCATCTCCCCTTCTCCCAATCGGTCACCATTCAGGTAATACTCTGCTTTCCTGTTCTTGCCGCCAAAGTGGATAACCTCACATTTATCCACATTATATTGCATCTGCCATGCATTTGCCCACTCGCCTAATCTATCCAAGTCACTCTGCAGCCTCCTAGCATCCTCCTCGCAGCTAACACTGCCACCCAGCTTCGGTCCATCAAGTCTACTCTGCCATTTAATCACGGCTGACCTATCTTTCCCTCTCAACCTCATTCTCCTGCCTTCGCTCCATAACCCCTGACACCCTTACTAATTAAGAATCTGTCAATCCCGCCTTAAAAATATCTATTGACGGCCTCCACAGCCGTCTGTGGCAATGAATTCCACAGATTCACCACCCTCTGACGAAAGAAATTCCTTCTCATCTCCTCTCTAAATATATGTCCTTTTATTCTGAGGCTATGGCCTCTGGTCCTCGACTCTCCCCATAGTGGAAACATCCTCTCCACATTCACTCTATCCAGGCCTTTCAGTATTCAGTAAACGGACTGTCCCACTTTAGGCGATTTTATGGTGACTGCTGGCGACTAGGTTGTCGCCGACAGTTCGCCGGGTGTCGCGGGCATGATCGTGAGGAGTCTTCCAAGAATCGTAGTGGATCTCAGCGCGTCGCTGAGAAATCATCCAGAGTGAAATTTCTCGGCGACAGCTGGCTTGTCGCCAGGTATCGTTGCTTATTGCGGGCGCTGTCACATGCTGTGCCCAGGTTTGCTAGGTTCTCTTAGATGCATTTAGAAGCACATAATATTAAAATAAGTAAAGTCATTTCAAAATACCATAAAATGCTTGTGTTTAACCAATTTATTTACCGTCAGGACATTTGACAGGTAGATTGGAGGCAACAGTTTGACGGTCAGGTAAGCGTGGGAATTTCACGATACTTATGGCCATCAGCCATTACATTTAAACTGGACTCCCAACCCAGATCTGCAACCCAGAAACCAGATATGCATCTCCTGTACATTTTCAAAGAATGCCCACACACTTTTCACAAAAAATCACTTAACCACTTTTTAAATTATTTTTTTAATACAGCTATTAGTAAACTGGAAGTAAATTGGAAGTAAATCCAGTTTATGCATTGTTACAGTGAAGCTTGGTTTTTAAGTAACCCATACAAGATGTTATATTTCAAAACTCTCAAGCACTTACCGACTTGTCAGTGATTTCAGCAAAAATTAGGACGCCGGAGAATCATTGACAGCGTGGGAATTTTGCGATGTTTCCGAAGACGGTGTAATCTCGACCTGACTCGGCATTGTCGTGGTCATTGTCGTCGTGTAAAAGAAAATTTCGGCGATCTGCTACGACTTTGA
Source organism: Rhinoraja longicauda (assembly GCF_053455715.1). Lineage (NCBI taxonomy): Eukaryota > Metazoa > Chordata > Chondrichthyes > Rajiformes > Arhynchobatidae > Rhinoraja > Rhinoraja longicauda. Next base: position 66,134,534 of record NC_135959.1, on the reverse strand, counting down.
CAGTCGCCGGCAGTCGCCAAAAAAATCGCCTAAGTGGGACAGGTCCTTAAGTTTCAATGAGGTTCCTCCTCATTCTTCTAAACCCCAGCGAGCACAGGCCCAGTGCCTTAAAACGTTCTTCATATGTTAATCCAAACATTCTTGGGATCATTTTCATTAACCTCCTCTGTACCCTCTCAAATGCCAGCACATCCTTCCTCATATTTGGGCCCCAAAACCACTCACAATACTCCAAATACGGTCTGACCAGTACCTTATAAAGCCTCAGCATTACATCCCTGTTTTTATATTGTAACCCTCTCGAAATAAATGCATTCGTCTTCCTTACTTTCGATTCGATTTGCAAATTAACATTTCAGAAATCACACTCCCAAGTCCCCAATTTCTGAATTCTCTCCCCATTTAGAAAATAGTCCAATACTTTACTCCTACTATGGAAATGCATGACTCCACACTTTGCTATGCTGTATTCTATCTGCCACTTCTCTGCCCACTCTCCCAAGCTGTCCAAGTCCTTCTACAGTGTTCCTGTTTTCTCCACACTAGGTGCCCCTCCACCTACCTTCACATAATGTGCCAACTTGGCTACAAAGCCTTAAATTCCCTCATCCATATCATTTATATGCACTGTTAAAAGTAGCCGCCCCAGCACCAACCCCTGTCGAACTGCTGATCACTGGCAGCCAACCAGAAAAAGCCCCCTTTATTGCCACTCTCTGCCTTCTGCCATCCAGCAACCTGCTCTCCATGCTAGTATCTGCCCTCTGATACCATGGGTCTTCTTTTTTAGCAGCCTCACGTGTGGCGTCTTATCAAAGGCCTTCTGAAAATCATAAATAATCTAAACTGTTATCACAAAGATTTTATTCACTTCGTGAATTATTGAAATGGTGGACGTGGGAAGTTTATAAACTTGCAGACACTTGGAATGGTTGACCTGATTATCTAATGGTGCATTGTTTTTCCACGCTGAATGTAGCAATAAGTCTTGGTTTATGCCAAATTTGCGTAACTACTTAATGATACTGGCTAAATCGAGTTAGTAAAATCTATGTAGTACAATAATTTCACCCTGACAATATGTGTTAAAGGTTCGTCTGCCAAGAATGGCTCAACTGTCCTCACCCTTATTCACCTGCTGCTTGCAAGCTCTTGCTCCACCTCTCCCCCACCTCTTTATACTTGCTAATAGTTTTGTTTAGTTTTAGAGATATAGCGTGGAAACAGGCCCTTCGGCCCACCGAGTCCGCACCGACCAGTGATCCCCACGCATTACAACTATCCTACACACACTAGGGACAATTTACATGTACACCAAGCCAATTAACCTACAAATGTGAATGATTAGCCATGATCACATTGAATGGTGGTGCTGGCTCAAAGGGCCGAATAGCCTACTCCTGCACCTATTGTCTATTGCCTATTGTCTATTATCTAAATCTGTACATCTTTGGAGTGTGGGAGGAAACTGAAGATCTCGGAAAAAACCCACGCGGTCACGGGGAGAACGTACCAACTCCGTACAGACAACACCCATAGTCGGGATAGAACCCAGGTCTCCAGCGCTGCAACGCTGTAAGGCAGCAACTCTACCGCTAGGCCACCGTGCCGCCCAACTCTGGCCGCTCCGTGGCCGCTCTACTCTTTCAGTCTCGATGTAAGGTCTCTACCCCAAACTTCCCGACCTGTTGAATTCTTCCAGCTGGTCTCCTAGTTTGTGGCTCAAAGTCTGACTGCATTCCCTTGGTGGCAGGTTTTTTTTAGTTCCTGTTTTTTTTCTTCTAGAAAGCTGAGACAGGACAAAGAAGAAGCATCAAGAATATTTCAAAGCTCAGAGCCACACTACTTCCACTTCCCATTATTAGCAGAAATTTGTTTTGGGATGTTGTAACTTGTAAGAAAATGCACATCTGTATGTTCTCTGTGAGAACAGATATTAATGAAAACCATTTAATGTTCAACTACAACAAACAATGCTTACAATCAAGGATTCCCCCCCCCCCCCCCCCCCCCCCCCCACACTCTACAAACCCATTGCTGTTCCGATTTTCAGGTATTGGAAGACATTTTAATTTAAATGGGGAAAAAAACATTGAATGGGTATTTTTTAATCAGTGATCTGCAATGCTGTTATTTAATCTGGGGAGACAAGTAAAAATGTTACTCTTCCACCTCTTGCAGCTGGTTTGAGGTCGTGTTACGAGAAAAGCAGCCACAGATAGAAAAAAATGAAAACATTTTGATTAAAAAATGAATAAGGCTGCACAGACCCATCAGATACACAGACTCCTGCATCTCTAACTCCAGCTGTCATGCAAGAATGGAAGCCAATTCTGGACATTGTTTTCTCTTCAGGTGATGTACATGCCAAATATGTTCTCTTCTGTCCTCCTTAAGCATTAGATATTGCTTAGTTTTATGTTGTGTCTTCTCATACAAATGAGTCAAGAGTCAAGAGTGGTTATTTGTCATATGCACTGGACATGAACTGGAACTATTAAATTAGTCATAGAATCATTAGAGCCACATATCATGGAACTAGACCCTTTAGCCCAACTCATCCATGCTGACCAAGTTGCCCCATTTACACTTGCTTCACCTGCGAGCGTTTGGCCCATTTCCCTCTAAACCTTTCCTATCCATGTACTTGTCCAAATACCCTTTAAATGTTATTATAGTACATGTCTCAACTACCTCCTAAGGCTGCTCTTTCCATATACCCATCACCATCTGTGTGAAAAAGCTGCCCCTCGGATTCGAATTAAATGTTTCCCCTCTCAGCTTAAACTTATGTCTTTTGGTTCGTGATTCCATCACTCTGGGTGCTTTTACCCTATCTAGTCCCCTCATGGTCTTATACACCTCTATAAGATCACCCCTCATCCTTCTGCGCTCCAAAGAATAAAGTCCATGCTTGCCCAACGTGGGCGGAACAATGGCACAACAGGAGCGCATCTCTTACAGCGCCAGGGACCTGGGTTCAATCCTGACTATGGGTGCTGCCAGTACGGCATTCATACATTCTCCCTTTGACTGTGTGGGTTTTCTCTGGGTGCTCTGGTTTCTTCCCACATTCCAAAGATGTGCAGGCTTGTCGGCTAATAATGCTTGATCGCAGGGTGTAGGGCAGAACTAGTGCATGGGCAATCTTTGGTGGGCCGAAGGGCCAGTTTCCAATTTATATCTCTAAATTAAACTAACCTCTCCCTGTATCTCAGGCCCTTAAGTTCTGGCAACATCCTCGTATATCTTCTTTGCTCCCTTTCCAGCTTAAAAGTGAACACAATACTCCAAACGCAGCCTCACATCTATACCCAATACGCTGAATGATGAAGGCCAATGTGCTGAAAGCTTTCCTGACCATTCTATCTATCACGCCACTTTCAAGGAACTACGTACCTGCTCTCCTAGATTCCACTTCTCTACAACACTTATCAGACCCCTGCCATACCCTGTGAATGTCCTGCAATTATTTGACTTTCCGAAATGGAACACCTCGCACTTATCTGTAGTAAACTCCATTAACCATTTCTCAGCCCACCTGCCCAACAGATCAAGATTCTATTGCAATTTTTGATAATAATCTTTGCTATCTATGACATCACCCAATTTAGTGTCATCTGCAAAATTACTAATCATGCCTTCTGCACACTCACCCAAATAGTTGATATAATTCACAAACAGCAATGGGCCCTGAGGTGCACCACTAATAACGGGCCTTCAGTCTGAAAAAACAACTTTCCACCATTACCTTCTGCTTCTTTCGATGAAGCCAATTCTCTACCCAGTCAGCGGGCTCTCCCTGATGCAATCTAACCTTCCAGAGCAGCCGACTATGTAGAACCTTTTCAAATGCCTTGTTGAAGTCCATATGGACAAAATCAATAGCTTTGCTCTCATCAACCTTCTAGGTTACTTCTTCAAAAAACTCAGTCAGATTCGTAAGACACAATCTCCCATGTATAAAACCTTGCTGACCATCCCTAATTGGCCCATGTCAATCCTTATATATCTTATCCCTCTCTGAGGAAGTGTCTGAAGAGAGGTCTTGACCCGAAATGTCACCTATTCCTTTTCTCCAGAGATGCTGTCTGACGCACTGAGCTACTCCAGCTTTTTATGTCTATCGTCAGTTTAAACCAGCATCTGCATTTCCTTCCTACACATTATCCCTCAGGATACTCTGCAGTAACTGGCCTACCACAGACGTTAGGCTCATTGATCTTTAATTCCCAGGCTTTCCCTTGGAGCCTTTCTTAAATAAAGGCACAACATTAGTTGCCTTCCAATCTTCTGACACCTCACCCGTGTCTAATGATGATTCTTACATCTCAGCCAAGGTGCCTGCAATTTCATCTTTGGGTTCCCACAGTGTCCTCAGATATATCTCATCGGGCCTGGCAGATTTATCTGCCTTCTTATGCCTTAGGACGTTCAGCACCACCTCGGCCATAACACAGATAATGCAGCTTTACAGGCACATTAGGCACACAACAACAACAATTAATGTACAATAAATTATCGGTTATCAAGGTAGTGCAAAAGCCAAAGTACAGAGAACAGCCATAGTAATGCAAAGTCCACAGTGGGCGGGTGCTGAGTTAGGGTTGTGGTTAGGATTGTGCAGGGTGGTCCAAAAATCTGATGGTTGATGGGAGGAAGTTGTTCTTGAATCTAGAGATAATAGTTCTCAGGCTCCTGTACCTGTTTCTCCATCAAAGGACAGGGTGGTGTGGATGTTTGTTGAAGGAATACCCTTGTTTTCTGCGGTCCCTAGAGCCTGCAGTTAATCAGTAGGAAATTCACTGAGCAGATGGTAGTCAGCGTAAGTGTTAGACAGAAGTGCCTAGACTGAGAGAATTCAATGTGTCAGCTTGCAGGATGTGAAATACTTAATAGAAAGTGGCCAGGTGACTTTGCCTCTGGGACAAAGGAAATGGTGTTACATGATACACTGAAATGTATATGTTGACTATAGCACTGGGGGAATAAGTAAATAATTCACTCTGAATCTATTGTATTCTCTCTTATTCCCTTGAAAACACAGACAGGATACTTTCTGAATTGCAGGATAGCTGCCGGGACCAAGTGGCTCGTACCTATAACTGCAGGCAATTTCCTTCTATGCTGACTTTTCCTGCTGCAGGTGATGGTTTTTGTCCTGATAGTGGTAGCTTTTGCAATCCACTCTTCTTTTGTCTTGCAGAACTTGCACAGTGATCTCAATGCAGCAAGAGTGTGTCCTTGTTTCATTAACTGCAGCCTTTTTAGACCCTCTTTCAAAAGCTTATTCAGCCCAATAATTGCACATTTGTGCTCCAGATCTTCTGGCTGCTGTAATTACCCTGTGGGATTTGGTCACCTGCTGGCGGCATCCTCCCGTTTCCAATAGCATTACGCTAGCTGTCAGTTGTATTTCCTGTGGCCTCTGCTTCATGATTATAGGGGAACATGTTCCACTTTGCCGATGCTATGCTGACAAAGCAGGCCCCCTGACATGTTTCTCGGTTACTGAACCTAGAGGATTTTAAACCTTTATCATAGACGAAATAGAAATGCCAGAATTATGTGTCAAAGATTTGGTGGGCAATGCTGATAGAGGGCTCTGATCAGGGGCACAGACTGGCCTTTTAGTGGCCATGAGCAAGACTCCAGGATGGTGTGTCACCTCCCTGGTGCCAGGGTCAACAATGTCTCTGAGATCCTGAAAGGGGAGGGTGAATAACTAGAGGTTGTGCTCCTTATTAGTAGCAACGACACAGGCAGCAGGAGAGATGACATCCAAAATGGGGCAGCAAGGTGGCGTAGTGGTAGAGCTACTGCCTTACAGCACCAGAGACCTGAGTTCAATCCTGACTAAGGTGCTTGTCTGTACGGAGTTTGTATCTTCTCCCCGTGACCTGCGTGGGTTTTCTCCGAGATCTTCGGTTTCCTCCCTCACTGCAAAGACGGACAGGTTTGTAGGTTAATTGGCTTGGTATAAATGCAAATTGTGCCTAGTGTGTGTAAGATAATGTTAGAGTGCGGGGATCGCTGGTTGGTGCGGACTCGATGGGTCGAAGGGCCTGTTTCCGTGCTGCATCTCCAAGATCATATCTTATAAACTTGAATGAGTGGAATGAAGATAAATGTCGAGGGTTGGACAGTGCATGTTGTGTACAAACACTTTAGTAAAGCATTTAAAAAGGTCTCTTATGGTAGGCTTCTCCAGAAGGTTAGGACGCATGAGATCCATAGAGACAGACAGGAAATGGAGGGATATAGAACATGTGCAGGCAGATGAGATTCTAGTCTCTCTGCCTTCACCACGTGGGCAAGACTTGCAAAGGTTGGATAATGAAAAGGTAGCTCAAATTTTTTATCTTCACTCAGGTAAAGGCAGATGGGAATAGGAGGCCACCTGCATGAGCTGGTGGGTCTTGTAAGCTCAGTAGCCATCAGGTTGAAGGACACCATTCTTCACCTGGTTAAAACTATCTGTTGAGAATAGTGGCTATAAGAATTTTGCCAAGTTCGCTAACAATGATTATTTTTTGATAACTACATCTCAGTGGCGCAGTGGTAGAGCTGCCGCCTTACAGCATGCCAGAGACCCGGGTTCAATCCTGACTACGGGTGCTGTCTGTATGGAGTTTGTCCGTTCTCCCCGTGTCCTGCGTGGGTTTTCTCCAGGATCTCTGGTTTCCTCCCACACTCCAAAGACATACAGGTTTGTAGGTTAATTGGCTTGGTTTAATTGTAAATTGTCCCAAGTGTGCAGGATGGTGTTAATGTGCAGGGATCGCTGGTCGGCACGGCCTCAGTGGGCCGAAGGGCCAGTTTCCATGCTGTATCTCTAAACTAAACTAAACTAAACTAAACTAAACTAAACTAAACTAAACTAAACTAAACTAAACTAAACTAAACTAAACTAAACTAAACTAAACTAAACTAAACATCCCTTTGATTTGACCCACAGTTGACACCCTCAATACTAATTGTGCTGCTGTATCAGCCTAAAGGAGTTTTAGGTACAACTGATAAAAGCAATGATCTTTTGACTGTCTCTGCAGGACATCTGGAGGGGCTCCATGTTCCCCTCCTCAGAGCCCAGCCATTCAGCATCTGTGGAGCAGGAGGAGCGGTTGGTGGAGGAGGAATTGGAGTTGTTGGGAAGAGTGGAGGAGAGGATGAGGGACTGTTGATGATGGTGGCAGTAATAGGTTGTTGCATCCGACACTGCGGAGGTGATGGATATGAGCAGAATATGAGCAGAAAGGGAGCCGGGTCAGGTACCAGCAGGTTGTGGTCTGATGCCAGGCTGGGGCTCGTGGTGTGGGATGTGTCCTGGCATTTGTACCGTACAGCCTTAAAATTGGCAGATGATGAATGGGAGGTTTCTATGACAAGGCTTATGCAGATGCACTCTGCAGCTGACATGTGGTCGGGCTTTTCCGGCTGTTAAGGAGCACGGCGGAAGTCTTCTCCATTCTCTTGGCAGCGAGGGTCCTGTGCCATGAGATCACAAACTCCACATTGGAGCCCATGGGGACTGGTGACAATCCCATGATACCGTGCTGAATGATACTGTAGCAGATGAAGTGAAGCCACAGACTGTGGCCACATCGTTCCTTTCTGCCTCTCTACAATATCCCCATGATCCAGCTAGAAGTCTAGTCCCTGACACATAGGGAACAGCTCGGAGCTCTGAAGGAACATTGATATGCCAGCAGGGAAGAGTCTGATGTAATCACAGAGTGGTGCTCTCAGCAGCCACAGGGAAGCTACTACCCATGAGCGGATCGCTCTCTTGAACTGAGAGATGCCGCATGCCAGTCGTTTTCTCTTCTGCCTGAGCAGAGACGGTGCCTGGGGGAGCTTGTCTCCCTTCCACAGGAGTGAAGACGTGCTCTCCAAGTATACCAGTGTCACTCATACACCTCTTCTCTGTAAGCAGAGTCCGACTGATTTATTCAGAGAGGCGGCTCAGGGCAGCAGAATGAAGCCAACTGAGTGCAGTAGGGGAGTACAGGACATGCCGAATATCAGATGTGGGTCAGCATTGAGTCCAGGAGCAGCTTGTAATTGTACTGGGGGGCTTGATACATCCTGTATCTGTTAAGTTAGCTTTACCCCAGCCACAACGGGCGGAACTACAACAGTCCCATTGAGCTGACGATGGCTGCTGTCACATACTTGTCGCACGTGGAAAGACTGCTGGGGTCCCTGGATGGATGTGAGGGAGGAGGTATAGGGACAGGTGTCCAGAGATGCTGCCTGACCTGTTGAGTTCCTCCAGCACTTTGTACCTATCCATGTTCTCCAGAGATGCTGCCTGACCTGCTGAGTCGCTCCAGCACTTTGTACCTATCCATGTTCTCCAGAGATGCTGCCTGACATGCTGAGTTGCTCCAGCACTTTGTACCTATCCGTGTTCTCCAGAGATGCTGCCTGACCTGCTGAGTCACTCCAGCACTTTGTATCTATCCATGTTCTCCAGAGATGCTGCCTGACCTGCCGAGTTACTCCAGTATTTTGTGCCAATCCATGTTCTCCGGAGATGCTGCTTGACCTGCTGAGTTACTCCAGCACTTTGTGTCTTTTTTTTTTGTAAACCAGCACCTGCAGTTCCTTGCTTCTCTAATGTTATCTAGTTGACAGAAAAAAAATAAAAAGCTGTTTTTTTAATGGTGAGTGATTGAAAGGTATTGGAGCTCAGAGGGACCAAGGTTTTCTTAAACACAAAAAATAAAAGTTAACATGGAGGTACCACATGTAGTTAGGAAGGCAACTGTGCATGGGCCTTTATTTCAGGAGACTTTGTGTGAAGGGTAGAAATATCATGCTTCAACCATATAGAGCCTGTTAAGACTGCATCAGGAACATTATGTAGAAAGATATATTTGTGATACAGGGAACACGGTGACGTTTCACCGGGCTAATTCCCAGCATAAGGGGTTCATTCTCTGAGGAGAAATTAAACCCAATACTCTCTTTGGTTTAGAACAATGAGAGGTGATCTAATTAAAAAGTACACATTTCTTAAGGGCTTGCCAGGATAGATGTGGAATTGATGTTTTCCATTTGAAGTATATACTGTATAACCAGGGACCACAGTCTTAAACTAAAGACAGAAATTAGAAATGTTTTTACCCAGGAAGTATGATTTCTCTGGTCAATTTGAGTAAGGAAATGTAATTACTGAGTCTATTGAAGACTGAGATCAATAGATATTTAACTAAGAGAGAAATCAAGGGAAAGAAGTTATTGCTGGAAATGGGTCCTGAGGTAAATGATCTGCCATGAGGGTCCAATTGGTCTATACTGGCTTTCTATTTCTTATGTTCTTTTGTTCTTATATCTGGACTTGGATTCTGTAATGTGCACATAAACCTATAAAAAATAATGGATTATTCTGGTTTAATTGCAGAAGTATTTCAATAAGTGACAGTATCTATATAATTCAAAACATAATTCAAAACACAGAAACTAATAACCATACTCAGGAACAAACAACTAATTGGAATAGATACATCAACCAAAAAATGGTTGAACTACTCATTTTAGCTGGAACTGGTATCGTTGACTGATTACACTGTGCAAGAGGGAAGAAATGATTGACTTGTGCACTTTCAAAGCAAAATGATTGCTGCAACACTGAAGGGAGAAATGTCTACTCCATTTCATCAAGTTGCCATTCTACATGAAAAGCTATTTCTTATGATAATACTTTGTAAATGAAAAAAAAATGCAATATGTGGGATGCTATGATATGAATGACAGATTATGTAGATAACAATGAATCTGTCTGTACAGAACTATGAAACATTGTTTCATGCATGGCACTGTGTTTTAAATACGCTTCTTGAAACTAGATTATTCAAAGGTAAAAATATACTGGCCCCTGCAAATGTAAATGTGGTAAAGGCAAGACTAATTCAATAATCTAACTATGGGAAGTAAAGTTAAAGAATTGTTCCAATAGATTATTACGTTTTCGGTATTTGCAGTTTAACTTTTTTTAAATTCTCATGAACCCTTAATAATGTATGTAAATTTTGGATCTCGATGAGACTATAAATAGAAGAACAACGAACGGCTTGATGAATTTTTAAAACATTCATTTGTGAATGTCTTATTTGAAGATATTTGATCAGCCTTTCTTTCATGAGTTTGGACAGCAGGTGCATAATTACATAGCTAAGCCGCCGAAAGCATACCATTTTCTGACTATTCTCTGGCACCTGATTATAATTGAACATTTGTCTTCATACTGTGGGTTGATTGCTCTGATTGAACTTCTTATATTAACACGGAGAAAATCATAACCTTCCAAAGCATGAGAGTGTGGGCATGGAGCAGATAAGCGATGGGTGTGATAGGTAGATAATTAACTGGAAATTAATTTGGTATTTGGGAGTGTTTAAGTGAAATCACAGAACCAGCTTTTATACAAACCAAATATTAACCTGATATATTCAGGTAAATGACTAGTGAGTAGTAGTTTGTAGACCACTCACCAACACTTTCACCAGCTTCTTCCCCACCATGCAAAACTTAGCCAATCATGTTAAATCAGATTAAATGTTTGACTTTATAAAAACACCATTTGGAACAGTCCTCGATTAAAATAATGTGTATGTTGGCTGGGAGCTATTGTAAAAACCACATGAATCTAATTGTACTCTGCCTCAAGATTACTCATTGTTTTCTACCGGAGTTAATGCTTCAGGGAACTACTGATTAGAAAGAAATAACTTTAGAATATTACTGAAAATAGAGTGAGTTAATTGATCCCTTTTGTTACTTTGCATTGAAAATAAATAAATTGTGTTTCATTTGCTGCATTTTGTAGTGTTGCCATATGCCTGATATTGAATTGAATTGAATACTTTATTGCCACATGTGACAGGTCACAGTAAAATTATTTGCTTGTATACCCAGGGCATGCAATAGTCACCACATAAAGGGCACTGACAAGGTTACAAAATATCCTGTGTCACGTCCACCCTTGTTCTCCCCCCCCCTCTCCCCACGCTTGTTCCCCCCTCCTTTGTTCTCCCCCTCTCCCCCTCCTTGGTGTCCCCCTCCTTGGTGTCCCCCTCCTTGGTGTCCCCCTCCTTGCTCCGTGATATCCTTGTCTTCCTTGGTGGTGGAGCACATGGTTTTGGGACGTGCTGCTGGAGAAGCCCAGAAGAATCACGCAGACGTTGAGCATGAAAATGACCTTGACCTTGGCTGGCAAAGCATTCCAGGCATGGAGTATTTTCAAAGCTGTGATGACTGTCCAGATGAACTTCAGCCATTGCACACACCACTCGTCAGAAATGTTGAAATCAGAGAATATGTTCCCGTAGATCATGAAGGAAATAGTCTGTTGTAGTGAGCACTACTATGCCTCTTCCCTCAGGTTTCTTATTCCCGCCTCTGACATCTTCATTTTAATTTAATGCCTTCCAGCAAAATTAGTGATAGTGTGAATCCATGATCGACTGGAACCAGGATTGGAGGTGTCAGAAGAAGAGCACTGTAAAGAGATGCATGCCTTTGGCCTTCTATGTACATTCATGCTTAAAATGCCGGCATAGATTGTTTTCACATGGAGTAACTACACAGATAATGTGTCAAGTGGTGAGAGAGGGCATGGCTGGAATGGAGTTTATTTTGCTTTGGATTCAGACAAAGTAGATAGGAATTGCTGGTAGCAGGAATACATATTTTCACAATCTGTATTTTGTTTAACACATGTTTATTCTTTTTAAAATGTTAATTTTGTTAATTTTGTCATGAAATATTATGGCAGTAATGGCAGTAGAAATATTTCCCATAGAATGTGATTTATTAAATTAACTAGGCAAAAATCATACTGCAAACACAATTCTGGGATCACATTATTTTGCAGTTTCAGGATCTGATTGTTTGTCAGTACAGATTATGAGAATAATGGGTTATGGAATATCGGTAGTTGAAACTTTTGTTAGTTTAGCTTTGCAATGTGGTTCCGTAAACTGATTGGCAGATCGGATTTAAGTACAACCGTTCTCATGGAAACACATTCTTAATTTTATACAAAAAGCTGGAGTATCTCAGTAGGACACGCAGCATCTCTGGAGAGAAGGAATGGGTGACATTTTGGGTCGAGACCCTGCGGTTGCTTCCTACGCATTACTTAATTTTATAATTGCACAGCCTATTTATAATCTAAACTTCATGATCAACATTTATTTTCCAGTTTATTATTTTCTAAATTAATTGTATGTGGAAAGGATAAAACGTGTGGAAAGTAATCATCAGCCACAGAAAGCCACAGAGTAAAACGGCACAGGAATAGGACCTTTGGTCCAACAGGTCTATGCCTACCAAGAAGTCCAGCTAAGCTAGTCCGATTTGCCCACAATAGCTCAATCCTTCTAAAGCATTCCTGTCAACGTACCTGTCTAAATATCTTTTAAATATTGTTATTGCACTTACGTCAACTACTTCTGGTTCCATACACGCACCAACCTCTGCCTGAAAAACTCCCTCCACAGGTCCCGTTTAAATCTGTCCTATCTCATCTTAATCTATGCCTTCTAGTTATTGATTTCCTTTACCTATGGCCGTCATGATTTTATACACCTCCATCAGGTCACTGCTCAGACTCCCGTGCTGCAAGGAATAAAATCTTAGGCTACCTGCCCATTCTGTCCCTATAACTCAGGCCTTCTGGCAAAGTTGTTGTAAATATTTGTGCGCTCTTTCCAGCTTAATGACTTCTCACCTACAGCAGGGCAACCAAAACTATACACAATACTCCAACTGTGGTCCCAATAATGTCTTGTACAACTTCACCCTGTCTACATTTGACGTTACTTTCGGAGAACTATACACTTGTATCCCTAGCTCTCCCTAGAACACCCCCCAGGGCCCTAGCGTTTACCACAGAAGTCCTACCCTGGTTTGACTTCCCAAAATGCAAAACCACGTACTTATCTGATGAACATCATTTGTTATTCATCAGCCACTTACCCAATGATGGAGATCCCACTGTAATTTTTGACAACTTTCTTCACTGTCTACAATATCTCCTATTGTAGTGTCCTCTGCAAACTAACTATCCACGCCATGAACATTCTCATCCAAATCCTTTAAATAAATGAGGAACAACAATGGGCTCAGCACCAATCGCCTCAGCACACCACTTGTTATTGAGCTTCTGTCTAAAAATCAACATTCGAACATCACCCTCTGCTTCCTATCTTCAAGCCAATTATCTAGCTATCCTGGATCCCATGTGATACAACCTTCCAGACTAGTCTACCATGCGGGATCTTGTCAAGATCCTTGCTAAACTCTATGTAGACCAAGTCCACCATACTGTCCTTATCAATTCTCTTGGTTACTTTTTCAAAAAACTCTAACAGATTTGTGAGACAGAATTTCCCAAGCACAAATTCATGATGACAACCCCTGATTAGACCTTGTCTATTTGAATGCTGGTCAACCCTGTCCCTCAGAATCCCCTCCAGTAACTTAGTCACCACAGATGTCAGGTCACTGACCTTTAGTTCCCGTCCACTGCCATTCTCAATTAAATAGGAGACTGTAGTTCATCAGATTTTAACATTCTGAAGATGTTCTGGATATAATGGTCCCGTTAGAATAGAAAATATGGGAGCAGGTTATTTGGCTCCATATGCCTGCTTTGCCATTCAATAAAATCATAAGTGCCACTTTCTTGTACTAACCCCGTATCCTTTGATTCCCTTAACAGCTAAAATCTATTGATCTGTCTTGAGTACAACTGAGCTTCCACAGCTCTCTTGGGGAGGCGATTCCAAACATATCATTCCTCTGTTGTTTAATTTGATTGAGCCTGGGTTGGTCTCTTTACCATCATCCATCTTAATTTGCTGAGTATCTGTTTTAATTTGCATCTCTTTGCAGCTCATCCAGAGATGGATAAATTAAAATGATTGGCTGGTGAAATGATACATTCCCAGCTCAAATGCATGATATGGCTGTAATTGTTTGCAATCCTCTCTCAGAGGAGAGCGCAATCACAAAGAATTCAATGATTCCTGTCTCTGATTTATCATACTACTCTCCATTGGTCCCGAAAGTTTTCATTAATTGCAGATCAAGTTGAGCCATACATCTTTACACTGCTTTGCTTATTGAAATGTTAATTATTCACTTTAATTAATTGTACTCGGTTAATCCGCACCAGCTGTAAGATCTGCCACAGAAATGAATGCTCTGAAAATTGTGCAATTAAGAGTACAATTATAGTGACTAGGATTTTAAATCATCATACGGATTAGTGGATTTAAAAAAAAATTATTATGCTGATGTGTGGTGGAGTGGGGACAACCTAGCTAAAAGATCAGAAGTTGGACCCACAAATGGGAAGTTACTAAAGATATATTGAATTGGAGATTATAACCACCTGTACCTTGAGAGTTAGCTATTAATGTAGACATTCAAGTGTTTTGCTCGGTCTGATCATTTACTGAAAGGCCTAATGTGGAAACAAGCAGATAAGCAGTGAAAGGACACTGAGTGTCAGTGTTTGCCTGGGACACCTGGATTTGTACTGGCACTTCCAGACATGCAGTTAAGTTACCAGGAAAAAAATCGTCCTTTCTCTCTTCTTCCTTTGGATCTCAACTGGAATGCTAGGCTTGGTCAGCAGAGTTCTGATGGCTTTCCTGGTTTGTCAATAAATAGTCAGAAGCATAGGAAGCCATTCAAGGTGATTTTTCTTAATTGTCCTTATGGGATCAGGTGTCATGAGTCCTTCCATGAACCAGACTCCCCTTTCACCTTTCCACAAAGCCCTGTTATCCTACTAAAATATACCAATGGTACCGCTGGTAACATGAGTGTTAGTGGATGGACTAAGGGTAGCCAGATTTTCAATGTTATTTAGCAAAATGCTAAAGAGACTCAATGTGAATACCATCAATGCACTGTCCTTTCTAATGAAGTGGACATTAACTTGCTAGCACACTCTTGAATCTGCCTCTATATCTCTCCTACCACTAGATTCCAAATCATAACAACTCTTGACATTAGGAATTCTTCCCACCTCAAGCCTAGATCTTTTCTTTAATTCCATTAAACTGGTGATCACTGATTGTTGAACCCTCCACACATTGACTTGTTCCTGTTTGAATCAGTCACAATTTAACCTTTCAGGAGAACTCTCCAAGGCTCTCTTACCTCATAATTTCCTCTTCCAAAATTCAGGACGAACAATGAAAATGAAACTCAACAAATAGAGAGCTGTTGCTTTGTGTCTTTGAATGGCAAGGGCAAGGTGCCCAGTTCTGTTTAGGTAACTCTAGTCAAATGTTAATCTAATCCAGTTTGGTGTTACTCTTGAAGTTGAGGTACCCCTTGTTCTGGTACAGCCAAGTCATTTCACACCGGCCAGCCATCACCCCAGATTTTGTTTTTGCTCTGTTCATCCAAGTCACAGAGAAAATTGTAGAGAAAAGGAACTGCAGATTTTGGTTTGCAAAGGAAAGACACAAAGTGCTGGAGTAACTCAACGGGTCAGGCAGCATCCGTAAAGAAGATGGATCGGCAACATTTTAGCTCGGGACCCTTTTTCCCAGGTCCCAACCCGAAATGTCACCTATCAATGTTATCCAGGGACACTGCTTGACTCGCTGAGTTACTCCAACACTTTGTGTTTTTCACAGAGGAAACTTTCAGCTTAACCTTTCTCCTTATGTTTCCGGATTATTGGTCAGTACATTTGCCAGTTTACCTGGCTGCTTCACATCTGTGAGTAGGGTTCCACTTTGCAGCCAGCTTGCAAATCAAACATCCAGTAAATATTATTCACTTTCCACATAAGTTAACAACCATTCCGGCTTCTTCTGGTAGCATTATGATTGGATGGATAATATAATTCTGTTCAAGGGAATCCATTAAAATGAAAACAGAAAATGCTGGAAAAAGTTAGCAGGTCAGGCAGCATCAGTGGAGAGAGAAACAGGCATTCTTTCAACTCTAACCTTCTGTCAGAACTGGGGAATCAAGAGATGCAAGAAAGTTCTGATTCTCTACCATTCCTATGTTTCAAAACGTTTCCTAAATTAAAAAATATTAAGATCCTCCGAGAATTTTGGAGACAAGATTGGAATTTGATCTTAAAACAAGATCGCTCACAGGAAAAAAAAGAAGAATTTTTCCAATGTAATATGGGCTGAAATCTTAAAATGTGACAATTGTCATTGATTTTCCTTCTACTGGCGGTGAAGAACATCAAAGGAAGAAATCATAGTTAGAAAAGCACTGCAATATCACAAGAAATAAAAGGATATCACATTCCTTGGATGGACATGTTTGGGGACTAAGGCATCTGCATTAGAGAATTTGAACATCAGTCAGATAGAAAGCAGACATTAGGAGCATTACAAAGGTGAAGACACAATTTCTAGTGCACTGTTAAGCTTTTGAATCACTCATAACTTTCTAAATTGATCAACATCATTTCAACAATACATCGGAACTGACAGTTTCATTTCCAGTCAACACATTGTTATAAAATTAGTCATAATCAGATTAAATGGTAGAACATAGGTGAGTAGTTTACTCCTACCCTTTTGTTTTTATGATCTCCTTCCACAATCACTTTCCTGTACCCAAGGATTTTAGGGTTGTTCTGACTATAATAAAATGACGAAAAGCTTTGGAGAAAAATAGAATTCCTCCAAATCTCTCCCACCATCTCAGACCAGCGATTGATGCCATTTTTCTGGAGCTATGTGGTTAGGTACTGCCACGGAGGTTCAGTTGCTTGAGAAATATCCTCCATATTTACAATCTACGTAGTGTCCTGGTAAACGAGGTTGAGTTGTACTGAATTTTGTTGAAATTCCAATTCTGGATGAAATTTCATGAACTCACTCTTGTGGTCAAGGTAGTTGCTGTGAATCTTCAATTTCCAGCAGATGTATAATGAGGCACGCACACACATACACATACGCATGCAGGCACACACACACACACACACACACACACACACAATGAAATACTCAGCAGTTCAGGCAATATTCCTGGAGTGAGATTTATATTTTATCAAAGCATGCAGTGAGTAAATGGGCACAAGTTCCCAACCTCCCTTTTCAGATGGCTCCTTTTATTTCTACCGGCGCACATTCAATCACAGTCTATTTGAATGTCTGCCAAGTGTCCTCTTACCAATTCCCACCCTTCACCATTTTCTTATTACTTTTAATTTATCATTGCAGGCTCAAAAGAGATCCCAACTGCACAAGATGTACTGCCCTTGCCGGCCTTGACTCTTGCATTGCCTGGATTAAAGAGCTAAGGTTAAAGACAAGACTTTATTATGAAGAAACACTTGGCAGTAGCAGGCTGCAGTTAAGACAGAAAAGGTGGGAAGTTTACACAAGGGTAAAATTACACTAGTTCAGTTCCAGTAGACATGGATGACGACCACCATGCCTGCAGGACATATTTGTTGCAAATGTGCATGGATATGCTGTTGTAATCTGTGAAAAGGATCAGACTTCCACCAGCCATTGGTGCCTTTTATGTAGCGACTCTTTGCATACCTTGGGTAAGCTTGGGTATGCAAAACAAGTAATTTCACTGTGACTTGTCACGTGTGACAATAAAGTATGAATTCATTCATTCAGCCTGCATCCAGCCTTGGTGAGAGCATAGTGTAGAAGTGCAAGATCCAGCAAGCCAACTTGCAAAACTGCCATTAAAAGAGAGCAAGAGTGATTAGCTTATTCTAACATTGTTGAATTTGCAAGGTACCTTTGGCTTCAATTGTTAATGATTACATTCATTAAATTCTTTGTCCCATTGGACTGCAGGCTACTGGTTTGAATCGAATGTGCAGCAGGAATGACGAGGACAGTATTGGAAGGGTAAAAAACACCAGGGTACTTTCATCCTTGCTATTCAGTGTAAGAGTGTGATGCCTCCAGCATCGTGCATTGATTTTGCTTCACTTAAATAAACAGCATGCTCCACATAATTCCCCAAGCACCTCAATGGCATCTTTAGCAGAAATGTGCCTTCGGTATGTACAGGCATGAAGGTTTCAATATTCAAGGAAACAATTTTAGTTAAGTTTTGTTTAGAGACACAGCGAGGAAATAGGCCCTTCGGCCCACCTACCCCGCGCCAACCAGCGATCCCTGCACATGAGCACTATCCTACACACACCAAGCCAATTAACCTACAAACCTGTACGCCTTTGGAGTGCGGGAGGAAACCGAAAATCTCGGAGAAAGCTCACGCGGTCACGGGGAGAACGTACAAACTCCGTACAGACAGCACCCGTAGACGGGATCGAACCCGGGTCTCTGACACTGCAAGCGCTGTAAGGCAGCAACTTTACCGCTGCGCCACCGTGCCACCCTGTTGTGAGAGCTGCATTAATGGGAGCGCGTCCACTGGTTTCACATATTAAGAAAGACGTAGTTTATTTCTGCTTTAAAAATGCTAACGTTGCAGCCTATTCTAGGGCATGGGGCACCTAGCGAAGCACTGAGCAGATGATTGTTTCTAATGCTTATGCCACCTAGCATCCTCAGGCAATATAAACAGCTCCAAGCAGTGTTTCGGAAACACTAAACAGCATTGCCCATGACCACAGGCGAAACACAACATTTATTTGTATACAAGACATTTGCTGTCATGATGAAGGCACACATGAAGTGTAGGAACTTCCATGCGAAGATTATTAAGACAGGTTCCTGTTGCTTTGTTTTCTTGATAAACAGTCTGGGGAGATTGAGTGTTGCGGTTGATAGAGATAACGATGTCCGTTGCTAGGCAGGGAATGCACAATCTGAGATTATATTCCCAATTTACATTTTCAGGGGACTTTTCAGCAAGGATTCAGAAATATGTGCCATTTCCCACACCCTACATTTTGAAAGTTACTGCCTTTGGTCCTGACTAGCGCTCTCATCAACTTTTCCAGTATTTCATGAATGCTGCAACTCTGTCCCATTCTTGAGGTTCAGCTGCAAGAGGAGCTTAGCCTGGTCTGATCACTGAAAGAGTGCAATAGCTTGAATCCTCCAAGAGACCCATGATTAGACTGAGAAGCACTGTCATGTCAGGATTCATCGAATTGGCTGTTGTGGAGGGAATTAGAGGAGAAAATACCTAGGTTGAAATGGTAAGTGATTTTGAATGACCTAATACTGAATGAGACTGCCTTTGTGCTCAAGGATTAGGTGGAGAACAGTTTGTTAAATGTGTCCAGGTTTTCTGAAACAATATGCAGATGTCCCTGCTAGTGAAGGGGATACACCCAATGTCTTCTTAGTTATTTTGTTTAGTTTCGAGATAGAGCGTGGAAACAGGTCCTTCAGCCCACCGAGTCCACCGCGACCAGTGATCCCCACACATTAACACGATCCTATACACACTAGGGACAATTTACACATACACCAAGCCAATGAACCTTACCATACCTGTAAGTCTTTGGAGTGTGGGAGGAAACCGAAGATTTCGGAGAAAACCCACACAATCACAGGGAGAACGTACACGCTCCGTACAGACAGCACCCGTAGTCAGGATTGAACCTGGGTCTCCGGTGCTGCAGGCGCTGTAAGGCAGCAACTCTACCGCTACGCCACCTTTCTTAGGAACATAGGGTGAGAAAATAGTTAATGCATCAAATGGGGAACACTTTAGGACCAGTGACCATAATTCTACTAGCTTCTATGCTGTACAACTGAGTTGGATCTCATTTACCTGGAGATGAGTGCCCAGCCAGTGTGATTTGGTGGTGCTCTTTCAGACTTCAGGAGGCACAGATGTAACAATGTTACAGCTGGCAGGTTGGTGGAGAAACTGCTAATCATTGTCATTGATCAGAAAAGTCACTTCCAAACTCTTCCTGTTGTGAATGCAGCATGATAATCATCTGTTAGAATGGTGTCCTCTTCCACTGAAGATAGACACAAAATGCTGGAGTAATTCAGCAGGTCAGGCAGCATCTCTGGAGAAAAGGAATGGGTCATGTTTTGGGTCAAGACCCTCTATCAGACTGAGAGTCAGGGGGTGTGGCAAGGGGTGGAAGTGGCACTGGGTAGGGGCACACTGGATTTAGCAGGAGAAACGCATTAAGTGTCCTTTGGAAATTATTTTAATGCGGGGAAATGTATGTTGCTGTTGCTTTCTCAAATGCTGCAGGCCCGATGGATTTTAAATCTAATTTTATTACAAGGCTCCAGATTGTCCAATTTAACTTCTAATCAGATTTTTAAAATGCTATCTGTTAGGTTAAGTAGAAATCTAATGAAATATTTTATTATGAGTAGTCATTTAGATTAGCTGTTCCTTAATGCTTGAATTTCTTTCCTTGCTTCCTGATATAGGGATTGGAGGTTTCCTTCAATGACAACCATATTGTTCTCACATTAAAAGTAATTTCTGGCAACAAAAAAAAGGTTTATAAACGACAATACAAACTGATGTTGTATGTAACCAAATATATCTGGCAAGATAGTTATGTAAAATGTAGACACTACTTTGCCTGCTTTTTGTTTTTTTCATCTTTCCACTATTTCTACCTGCTTTCTGTACCAATGGTTAAATTGTGGCTCAGTAAATACTAACTGGGGCTCACTGGTTTCATATTGTACCAATTGAATGACTGTTCCTGGGTTTTCTCAAACAGATGTGCTTAAATCATTGTCCATAATGCTCATCTCACTCCTGCTCTGACTGCTCCATTGTTTTCTTCCTACACTGTTCCAATGGTAAACGTAAGCTCGAGGAACAGAACATCATTTTTCAGTTGGGGGTCATTACGACCTATAATTTCCAATGATATTCCTGCTCAGTCCGTGTGTATTGTTTCTTGTTGCATCCTTGTCTGTGCCAATGCCAGCCCTTTCTTGCATTGTGCTGTCACCATTCTTGTCAGTCCTGGCTTCCACCGGTTCTAATCTTTTCCAAGTGTTCTTCAAACCCCCAGCTTTTGAAATTTGTTTACTTCCTGCTTTTTTTCCCCCTTCCTGACTTGAAACATTAACCCTGTTTCCCTTTTCAGCATCTGTTATTTTTTATTTCTGATGAAAGTTACCTCTTATGACATCCAATTCAGAAGAGTTGTGGCCCCAGCGAAATGTGTAGGAAAATAACTGCAGATGCTGGTTCAAAGTGAAGGTAGACACAAAATGCTGGAGTAACTCAACGGGTCAGGCAGCATCTCAGGAGAGAAGGAATGGGTGACGTTTCGGGTCTGAAGAAGGGTCTCGACCCGAAATGTCATCCATTCCTTCTCTCAGATGCTGCCTGACCCGCTGAGTTACTCCAGCATTTTGTGTCTACCTTCAATGTGGCCCAAGCAATATCGGCACATAAGGCAATGCTGAGCAAACCTTATAAATGCTGGAAAGGTTTGGTTCCAGAGGTTCTCCTTTCTCTCTCCAGGGTGTGTACATGATGCCACATACCCTTCAACATAATCCAATGGTACATGATGATGAAGACATTGTGACTCTTCATTGGATGAGGTAATGTCAAATGTGGGTCCCTTGAAGGCAGACACGGATGAAATTATTATGGGTAACAAGGAAATGGCAGAAGAGTTGAACAGGTACTTTGGATCTGTCTTCACTAAGGAAGACACAAACAATCTCCCAGAGGTACTAGAGGACAGAGGATCTAGGAGGGTAGAGGAACTGAAAGAAATTTGCATTAGGGGAGAAATAGTATTGGGTAGGCTAATGGGACTGAAGGTTGATAAATCCCCTGGGCCTGATGGTCTGCATCCCAGGGTACTCAGGGAGGCTCTAGAAATAGTGGACGCATTGGTGATCATTTTCCAATGTTCAATAAATTCAGGATCAGTTCCTGTGGATTGGAGGATGGCTAATGTTATCCCACTTTTCAAGAAAGGAGCAAGAGAGAAAACGGAGAATTACAGACCAGTTAGCCTGACATCGGTGGTGGGGAAGATGCTGGAGTCAATTATTAAAGAGGTAATAACGGTGCATTTGGA
This sequence comes from Rhinoraja longicauda, assembly GCF_053455715.1. NCBI lineage: Eukaryota > Metazoa > Chordata > Chondrichthyes > Rajiformes > Arhynchobatidae > Rhinoraja > Rhinoraja longicauda. Next base: position 66,112,555 of record NC_135959.1, on the reverse strand, counting down.
TAGCAGTAAAAGGATAAGTCCAAGTTAGCATGGATTTATGAAAGGGAAATCATGCTTGACTAATCTTCTGGAATTTTTTGAGGATGTGACAAGTAAAATGGATGAAGAGGAGCCAGTGGATGTAGTGCATCTAGACTTTAAGCAAGCCTTTGATAAGGTCCCATACGGGAGATTGATGAGCAAAATTAGAGCACATGGTATTGTGGGTAGGGTGTTGACATGGATAGAAAATTGTTTGGCAGACAGGAAGCAAAGAGTAGGAGTAAACGGGTCCTTTTCAGAATGGCAGGCAGTGGCGAGTGGAGTGCCGCAAGGCTCGGTGTTGGGGCCGCAACTGTCTACCATATATATTAATGATTAGGAAGAGGGAATTAGAAAGCAACACGAGCAAGTTTGCGGATGACAGAAAGCTGGGTGGCAGTGTTAACTGTGAAGAGGATGTTAGGAGGTTGCAGGGTGACCTGGACAGGTTGAGTGAGTGGGCAGATGCATGGCAGATGCAGTATAATATAAATAAATGTGAGGTTATCCACTTTGGTGGCAAAAACAAGGAGGCAGATTATTCTCAATGGTGTTAGGTTAGGTAAGGGGGAGGTGCAGCGAGACCTGGGTGTCCTTGTATACCAGTCACTGAAAGTTGGCGTGCAGGTACAGCAGGCAGTGAAGAAAGCTAATGGCATGTTGGCCTTCATAACGAGAGGATTTCAGTATAGGAGTAAAGAGGTTCTTCTGCAGTTGTATAGGGCTCTGGTAAGACCACATTTGGAGTATTGTGTACAGTTTTGGTCTCCTAATTTGAGGAAGGACATCCTTGTAATTGAGGCAGTGCAGCGTAGGTTCACGAGATTGATCCCTGGGACGGCGGGACTGTCATATGAGGAAAGATTGAAAAGACTAGGCTTGTATTCACTGGAGTTTTGAAGGATGAGAGGAGATCTTATAGAAACATATAAAATTATAAAAGGACTGGACGAGCTAGATGCAGGAAAAATGTTCCCAATGTTGGGCGAGTCCAGAACCAGGGGCCACAGTCTTAGAATAAAGGGGAGGGCATTTAAAACTGAGGTGAGAAGGAACTTTTTCACCCAGAGAGTTGGGAATTTGTGGAATTCACTGCCAGAGAGGGAAGTGGAGGTCAAATCACTGGATGGATTTGTTAGATAGAGCTCTAGGGGCTAGTGGAATCAAGGGATATGGGGAGAAGGCAGGCACGAGTTATTGATTGTGGACGATCAGGCATGATCACAATGAATTGCAGTGCTGGCTCGAAGGGCTGAATGGCCTCTTCCTGCACCTATTTTCTATGTTTCTATGTTTCTATGTTTCTATGTAACTGCCATAACAAATGCGAGTGCTCTCAGAAAACATTGGCATCCATACAGCAAGTGATAGCTTAAAGACATATTGATTTAGTTTGTCTAATGAGAACTTAAGAGGAGCAGCAGTTGGCAAAACTGGCCACTTAAACCTGCTCTGCCATTTAATGAGATCACAGCGGATCTGGTTTTGCCCTCAGCATCACTTTCCTGCCTATTCCCCAGGGCGGCACGGTAGCGCAGCGGTAGAGTTGCTGCTTTACAGCGAATGCAGCGCCGGAGACTCAGGTTCGATCCTGACTACGGGTGCTGCACTGTAAGGAGTTTGTACGTTCTCCCCGTGACCTGCGTGGGTTTTCTCCGAGATCTTCGGTTTCCTCCCACACTCCAAAGACGTACAGGTATGTAGGTTAATTGGCTGGGTAAATGTAAAAATTGTCCCTAGTGGGTGTAGGATAGTGTTAATGTACGGGGATCACTGGGCGGCACGGACTTGGAGGGCCGAAAAGGCCTGTTTCCGGCTGTAGATATATGATATGATATGATAACCCTCGACTCTAGGGCAATGCAAATATCTTGAACACATTGATTGACGCAGTCTCGATTGCTGTCTGACAGACAATTCCAATCGTTATTGATTAAGATATTGCCCATTTGCCTCTATTCTGAAATTATTCTCCATCTGTTCTAGATTCACCCACAGGGGAAACTACCTCTTGGGTTACACAGCTTCAGAATGAAAATTGACAGTGAATGAAACTATTGGGCCAACAATTAAATGAGGTTTAAACCAGCATATGCAGTTCCTTCCTACACAATTAAATGCGGCAGTTCTTTGCCTGTGCTTGCAGTGATCTACCCGTGACATCTATAGAAATTGCTTGGGCAGATTCTTCTGCTGATAGATTGGCTTCTAGCCGAAAGGTGAGGTCCAATGTACTGCTGGTTCTATTGAGTGGAATTGATTAGCTCAACCCACAACTGCCTTTAGAACGGCATGGTGGCGCAATGGTAGAGTTGCTGCCTTACAGCGCCAGAGACCCGGGTTCAATCCTGACTAAAGGTGCTGTCTGTACGGAGTTTGTTCGTTCTCCCCATGACCTGCGTGGGATTTGTACGGGAAGCTCTGGTTCCCTCCCACATGCCAAAGATGTACAGGTTTGAGATTAATTGGCTTGGTATGAATGCAAATTGTCCCTAGTGTGTGTGTGTAGGATAGTGTTAGTGTGCAGGGATCGCTGATCGTCACGGACTCGGTGGGCCTGTTTCGATGCTGTATCTCTAAACTAAACATAACATAACATAACATAACAACACTTTATTGTCACTCGGCACAACACCGAGCGAAATTTCAGCAGTCACACAAAATACAGCAAAAAGAAAAGAACACAGGACACCCGACCCCAACACAAACATCCATCACAGTGACTCCAAACACCCCCTCACTGTGATGGAGGCAACAAAACTTCCCCTCTCCTCCCCCCGCACCCACGGACAGGCAGCTCGACCCCTACCGAGGCAAACGACACGCACAGCCCCCGCAAGGGGATGGAAGGCCCCCCGGCCGAGCCGCCCCGGGCACCGAAACGTCCCGCGGCCACACCGGGCGATGTTAAGTCCAACGGCCGAGCCGCACCGGGCACTGAAACGTCCCGCCGCCGAACAGCGCTGACGATGTTAAGTCCAGCGGCCAAGCCGCACCGGGCACTGAAACGTCCCGCGGCCACACCGGGCGATGTTAAGTCCAACGGCCGAGCCGCACCGGGCATTGAAACGTCCCGCGGCCGAGCCGCACCGGGCACTGAAACGTCCCGCGGCCACACCGGGCACTGAAACGTCCCGCGGCCACACCGGGCGATGTTAAGTCCAGCGGCCGAGCCGCACCGGGCACTGAAACGTCCCGCGGCCACACCGGGCGATGTTAAGTCCAACGGCCGAGCCGCACCGGGCACTGAAACGTCCCGCGGCCGAACAGCGCTGACGATGTTAAGTCCAGCGGCCAAGCCGCACCGGGCACTGAAACGTCCCGCGGCCACACCGGGCGATGTTAAGTCCAACGGCCGAGCCGCACCGGGCATTGAAACGTCCCGCGGCCGAGCCGCACCGGGCACTGAAACGTCCCGCGGCCACACCGGGCACTGAAACGTCCCGCGGCCACACCGGGCGATGTTAAGTCCAGCGGCCGAGCCGCACCGGGCACTGAAACGTCCCGCGGCCGCACCGGGCGATGTTAAGTCCAGCGGCCGAGCCGCACCGGGCACTGAAACGTCCCGCGGCCGAGCTGCGCCGGCAATGTTAAGGCCCGCAGCCGAGCCGCACCGGGCACTGAAACGTCCCGCAGCCGAGCTGCGCCGGCAATGTTAAGGCCCGCAGCCGAGCCGCACCGGGCACTGAAACGTCCCGCAGCCGAGCTGCGCCGGCAATGTTAAGGCCCGCAGCCGAGCCGCACCGGGCACTGAAACGTCCCGCAGCCGAGCTGCGCCGGCAATGTTAAGGCCCGCAGCCGAGCCGCGCCCCGGGGAAGAGACCTAATAAAATAAAGGTTTCCCCCCGCCCCACCCCCCCACCCCACCCCCCCACCCCACCCCACACCCCCACCCCACCCCACACCCCCACCACACACCCCCACCACACATACACAGCCAAAAACAGAAACAAAAACCATCCCAACACCGACACAAACAAAAAAAAAGAAAAAAAGACAACAGACTGCCAGAGAGCCGCAGCCGTTAGGCGCAGCCAACTCCTCCCGTTAGGCGCAGCCAACTAAACTAAACTAAACTAAATTAAACTAAATTAAACTAAATTAAATTGCGTTTGATGGGTAATGAATCCCTGCCACCAAGGTGTCAATGTGCCATTTATATTAACACATGTGAATGTTTCATTAACTGGCCTTCAAAAAGTCTCAGAAACTTTTAAGACCAAAAATATCATTACAAAATCAAAATTATTCGTTTAAAAAGTTCAAACAACTGGATAGCACTGGGGCAGCACAGTGGGGCTACAAGCGGAGTGGTGCCTCACTGCTTCAGAGGCCTGGATTTGATCCTTACTTCTAGTTGCCTGTGTGGAGCTTTCACATTGTCTCTGTGACTTAATGGGCTTCCGCTGGGTGTTCTG